>NC_140950.1:131184891-131843224 GCF_014529385.1 Adiantum capillus-veneris | reverse complement strand
TGCTATGGCTAGCTGGTTATATCCTGAAAAACCATCAAGAAAAGAGTATGCTGTTTTCCCTGATACACGCTCTAGAACATGATCAGTTATCGGCAGGGGATAATTGTCCCTGATTGTTGCAGCATTCACTTTCTTTAAGTTGACACACACTCGGAGTTTTCCGTTCTTCTTGGGTACCACCACAATCGGAGATACCCAATCGGTGTGTTCAATCTCGTATATGAATTCAGCTTCCATTAGCTTATCTATCTCTTCTTTGATTCGCTTAGCAAACGTATCATTATATGTGTATGGTCTCTGTCTGCTAGGCTTTGCGTCTTGTTTCAGTGGGATTGTGTGTTGGCATATCGATGGGTCAACTCCCTTTAAGTCCTTATAAGACCATGCAAACACATCCCTATACTCTCTGAGAAGACTCAAAAGTCTCTCTTCCTCGCCTGGAGACAAATCTGTGGCTATGTACACCGGTCTAGGTGGCTCACCTGGAGCTGCTAAATCAACTTTTTTTGCATCCTCCGGTCCGTCATAAGATTCGTTCTCCCTTCTCTCTCGAATAGGTTGGGTTAATACCACCTTCCTATCCTCTATTGTGAATTTCCTATAGTGAGAGGGAACATCCATGTTTTCCTTGATTTTGGCGTTTTCGTCCTCTGCACTCTCAAATTCTGTTGTCCAAACTTCTTTCAGAGTTTTCTTGAGCTCTCTGTACTTGTTTCTACGTTCTAACTTGGACTCCGTGTGTTCTCTGTTGCGCTTGTTCTTTTCTGTTTTTTCTGTTTCTGTTTTCGTTCCATTCCTTTGAACTTGATTTCTTGAGCCTCTTTTGTCTTTTCGTAAGCTCTTTTGATCATTGCCTCTCATTCTTCCAGAAATCTTGTCCTTAACACAATCTTACACCTTTACTAGCATTAGGAATTGATTTTTTCCTCTTATTCTAGGCATCGGATTGGTTCTAACCCCCTTTGTTTTTTTCTTTGCTCTATAGCGTTTCTGGCGTTGTTTAGTTTGGTTCGAAAAATCATAAAATCGGACATCCGTTATAGTTTCTTCGTTTCCGCTTGAATTGTCCGTTGACTCGTTGTCTGCTTCATTTCCCCACTCTGGATGATCGGGAATGTCGTGAAACACCTCTTCTTCATCTTCCTTTTCCAGTGTATCGTTCTTTTCAGTTTCTTTTTCGAGTACAGTTCTCAACATGAAGTACGGAACCACGTCGTACCCGTCCTTGTCGCAAAATTTCGTTGTGGGACCATCCGAAATTGCACAAACATCTAGGGTTGCTAGAATGTGTGTCCATTCTAATGGTTCAAGCGTGTCCTCTGGAAAGGGTTCTCCTATATAAGTTTCGTCTTCGATAGCCCTTTCTAAAACACATTCTTCTCGTTTCAGACTTCCACATTTCGAAGCTCCACACATCCATAACTCCTTGGGTTTACCTAACCAAGCTGGAAATTCGGATCCCGCCAAAGTAGCTGAATCAAACTCCTCCACCGGTGTTCGGTTCACATCTTTGTAGCTATGGTCTTTCAGGTTCACACGTGTAGTGGTTTCCATATTTCTCAGGTATATGTGATCGTAGCCCCAATCCTGGACCATTTTCAACTGTCTCATGAATGGTCTTCCCAGTATGATATCATAGTTATTCTCCTTGCCAAAATCGACAATAGCAAAAGTATGTTCGTATTCAATGCCGCAAGAAGTCACTACAACTTTCTCTAATAACCCCATAGGTTTCTCCATGTGTCCATCTGCTAATTGGAGTTTCAACCTAGTCTTCCTTATTGCTGGTTTCCCCCATTTTTTCCAGATTTCTTTTGTAGCAATGGCTACCCCAGCTCCGCTGTCTAGTATTGCCATCGTGTTCACTCCTTGGAATTCAACTGGTAAGGTTGTATTCCCCTCTTCACCTTCGCAATACTCTCCGACCTTGTTTAAGGGTACAGGCTTAGCGTTCTTTTGTGGTTTACTCAGCTCTTGTATACCCTCTTTCAGTCTCGATGTTGGGTCTTTTATCCCGAATTTCTCCAAGCATTTTCCTACAGTGGTCCACATATGTGGTCTTAGCCTCAAAAGCTCAGCTAGAGTGATAGTGCATGTCACTGGTGTTGACAAGATCTCTATCAATCCTTGCGAGTCCATGACTTTTTCTGATGAAATTCTTCGTGAGGGAAGTGCTCTAATCTCGGATTTTGCTTCATACTCTCCTAAGTATGAAGGTAAGGTATTCAGTGAGTGAGGTTTGCTCTCCATTGTTCTAACAGAGCCCCCATCTCCCCAGTAAGATTGCAGATCCAAGTCCACTTGAGATCCTGCCTCAAATTCCACTATGGGAGGATTCCTGATGTCCTTTTCCCAATTTGTCTGATTAGCTTGGCAACTTAGCTCGTTTGCAAAGTTTGCCTCTCTCACTTGTTTCCAAAATTCATTGTAATCCTCATCTCTTCTGTAAGACCTCTGTATGACTGGATGAAAACTCTCTATCTCCTGATCGGTTGTGTTCAACACTATGCGGTCATCCTTGTGTGTATTTTCAGGCTTTTGTGCACTGGGAGTCTTTTCAGCTACCCGTGAAATGATAGTCTCCTGCTGAATTGGGTTTTCCGTTCCACCATTCATTGTTTCTCTTGGTGGTTCTAATAAGGCTTGTGCAGTCTCGATCATTCTTTGGCACATTTCAAGTCTCTGCTTTTCCAATTCCGCGTTTGGGTATGTCATCCACCTCTGTTCTTGTGTTTGGTTGTTCTTTAACCTAACTTCGTAAGCTTTCATCAGTGCGTCTAATGGTTCGTGTACTTTGTTGACTAGCACTGATCCCCCTGAGCTTAAGCTCGTTGTTTCTTTGATACTCTTTTGTTTCGTTCTTTACGGGCTCATCTCTTGTTTCCCGTTTTGACTCTCAAGTTTTTCTAATCCTCTTTCGTTCGCTTTAGTTCCTCAGCTAAAATAGCGTCTTCACGTTCTTTTCTCAACTTCATGCGTGCTTTTCTAGCTTTCCATGTGTTTTTCTGACTTCGCAGTCCTTGACTAACCATTTCAATCGCTAACTTTCCATTCTCAGGTTCCCTAATGGTTTTCTTAGCTTGAGCTCTAGTAACAACTTGCGTTGGTATCAGAGTTTCATTTTCAGACCCACTGCTGGTAGGAATAGTTTCTAGCATATTCAATGTCGTCTTTTGCACTTTGTTTGGATTTTTTGAACAATCCTCAATGAAGTGAGTAACCCCACACTCAGTGCAATAAGCGTTAATTCTAATGATTTCCGTATGTGGACAAACATTCATCAGATGGTCACCTCCACACTTGTAACAGGGTCCTAGTGCTGGTCTTGGTCCCATTTGATTCGTCCTTTGTGGATAGGATGGTCTTTGTCCTGTTAACCCTCCATGAGCTATGAACATCAATGTTCTTCCGTCCAAATTGTATCTCTCTTCATCAGAAGCACTTGTAACTGTTGGTGTTCCAACATTCCCAATCATGCCCCATGGTTCTGGTTGTTTGGGTTCTTTTGGTGGGTAATACACAATTGGAGACATGTGTGCACCAGATTCTTCATAATAGGCTTGAACAGGCACTAAGGCTTGTTCTTCCTGATTCTCTAAGGTTGGTGCATATCTAATGCCCACTGGTCTTGCTCCTGGTAAAGGTGGTTGTTGTCCTAATACCGGTTGCGGTCTTTCTATCCCCATAGGTCCTGGTACATTTCCCGTTGGGTATCGAGGTACTGGATGTACCTGAGGTGGTGCTAATTGAGCAGGAGGTGCATACTGACACTCCCTTACATACCCTTTGTTGTAATGGCACTCCTCTGTTGGATGATTTGTCCATGTTTGCTCAATAGCACACCATTTCAGCGGTTTTGGCAATGGTTTTTGGTATGGTGCCATCCTTTTTAGAGCCTCTTCTATCATTTGCTCTACATTTGGCATGGTTGTTGTTTGTACATTCTTTTTAGTGGTAGTCTCGCTCGCTACGGAGGAAGAGCTACTGGATGCAAAATCTGTATCCGCTGACACCTCTCCATAAACCGTACAGTTATCCACTAAGTACAATGCTTCTCTCGTCACTTGCTCGAAACTTGTACAAGCTTTCAAGTGCAAGTCCTTCTTGAGAGTGTCGTTTCTCAGTCCCTCAATAAAGAGAACAGATAGTCTGTCATCTTGTGGTCGTTCACGTACTGGACATCTCTCAATGTATTGTTTGAAGCGAAGTGAAGCTTCCTTCACTTTTTCGTGTTCTCTCTGTTTAAAAGCATATATTTGTGAGACCGTATTGTGCTTAATCCCTCGTTTTGAGAATTCCTCAGCAAACTCTCTTAGCAAATGGTCAATGTCATGGAATCCCCCTATGTTCAGTGGTTGAAACCATGTCAGTGCCGTACCTTCTAGAGTAAGACCAAATCCCTCGTATTGTGTATGGAAATCTGTTATCTGCTCAGCTCTTAAGACTTGCTTAAAGAGTGACACATGTGCATACGGATCTCCCGAACCACCGTACTTCTTTGGCATACACTTCGCTACTTGAGATGGTCTCATACGTCTATGGTCTGCTACCAATCTCATTGCTCCTGTGTCCCGGCTAAAGCTTTCTCTAGCATCATGGACTTCATGGGTTACCCTTGTCGGTTCCCCTGCCCTGAATCTACTACTAGGAGGTAAATGTGATGGTTCCGCTTCGAACCTTGGACCTGGAGTGGTATACGTGGGGATTGGAACTGCACTACCTCGATTCGTATCCATTGACTCTCTGGAATGTAATGATCCCATTGGTCCGGGCTTCGAGTACTGAGGTTGGCTGAAAGAGTCAGCAGCCTGAGTTCTTTGTCCTCCTGTCGTCATTGGGTTTTGCCCTCCATTTGTTGGTGCTGGTCTTTGTGAGCTAGAAGTAACATAATACTGATGTAGTGGTCCCCCAAAGTATGTATATCCTTCTAATTCTTTCTTGCCCATTGTTGAGTATTGCCTGCCATACTTGTCATAAGCGGCAATTTTCACTTCCGATCCCTCTGTGTAGGTAAAGACATAAAGTCTTTTTTGGTCTGTCAACTCTCCAGTGTAGGGTTCTTCACATCTATAATAGAGATCCTGCTCCCCATTATTATATTTGTATAGCCCCACATAGATGTTATCAGTGTTGATCCTTGTAGTTTCATTCTCTCTTCTTAACCTCGCGTCAAGGAAGTTCATTATTGGTGCTTTCTCCTCAAGTTCTTCATCTACTTTGGCTTTGGTGCCCATCAATCCCCACTTGTCCACAATGTTAGGGTTTAGGACTACCAAGTACATGGTACCCTCGTCATCTAGATATCTATCTCCGCTATAGCTCACAGGCACTAAGTCCTTGAACTCACTAGGTCTATCTTCTATCTTCACACAATAGCGGTCCATTCCATCCTTGTAGATCTTGACACCTTGCTCATTGTCGTACTGATATTTTATGAACAATAGCTTCATTGTGGCGGAAGGGTTTGATGATCCTGCTGCCATATTTTCTCTGTTGTTCAGGTTCAAGTGTTCCAAGTGTTCGGTGAAAATCTCGTAAGATCTCTCCGAAGAAGTATCAGAGACACTTCCTTCAAAGATCGGCTCTAATGGTTGCACCCAACTTTGGTTTACACTTCCCTCGGTTGATATGACACTTGCTTGTTCCCCTTGTTTTGGTTGGTTATTCTGGAGATTCCTGCTCGATCTCAAATTCATCAATTCCCCTAAAGGACTTTAACTTTTCCGTCTCGGCAATTTGTTTTCCCCAAGTTTTTGTGGTCAGAATTGATCCAAACTGATTGATACTTGATCAATTGTTTAATCTTGTCAGTTGGACAACTTCTGTTTCATCAAGTGAGAATTTTGTTGCAGTTACGCTGAAAAAGACATTATACGCGTATGATGTCTTTTTTCACAGATTTGGACTATTTTAGTTATGCTCACTCTCAGTAGCCCCCTTATGCTCTGTCCACTCACAAAATTCAGTTTGAACTCTGTTTGAGCAAGTTATGGCTAATTTAGGCTTTTCTTGGCAATTTTCCGCTTTTGACTTGTTTTGGGTCAATTGTGATCCAAATGGGATGAAACTTGAAATATAACCTCTAGACAGCTATTACAATGGATCTGTGTTGGCAAAGTATCAAAATATGTCCAAAATTAGGTCAAAGAAATCATACGCGTATGATGTCTTTTTCATCAATTTGGGTCAAAACTTGATATTTATGCTTCCTACAGTGCTTGTAACAATCTTGTCAGGTCAGATATAAAAAATAAGCAGTGGATGTGCCAAAAGACATTATACGCGTATGATGTCTTTTGTCCCAGATTTTGACTATTCTTGGTTTTAAGCCTTCTCCGATGTTTACAATTGAGTTTCAAGTGTTTTTGTCAGGTTTGAATGTAAAAACAAGATCTGAATCCAAACTTTCCTATTCTTTGCGTTTCTTGGGCTTCGACTTGTCTTTTTGGGTTTCTTTGAGTGTTAATGCTCTTGTTTTAAGTTGAAATTAGGGTATAACCCCCCTTTTGAACACTCTGGTAAAGTCAAAATTTCTGTTTTGGTCTCTGTTTGGTCATTTAGACATCATACGCGTATGATGTCTAAAGTTGCAGATTTCTAATTTTTTGGCACAGAATCCATCCTAAAGCTTTCTCAAGTGCTCAGCAACTCCCAGATACACAGAAAATTTCTCTGACTTTTGTTTATTGCAAGTTTCACTACTAACTCGACGGTTTAGTGATCTAACATGCAATCAACCATATCAAGCAAATACTCCAATGATTACTAGCTCTAGATCAGGATCAAATGAAGTCCTACCTAAGCTATTCCTAGTCATAAAATGAGTTTGGTAGTTGTGATTTTAAAGAGATCCACTGCCACTCACGGACTAGAAAATTCTTCTTCTATCAACAACTACTCAACACCAACAAAACAACAAACAAATCTAAGCTAAACTAAAATTACTGTCAACACGGAAGACCCAGGAATACCCCACTTCCTAGTATCTCTCGAGATCTTCGGAGTCCACCACTCCTAGATCTTTTCTAACTAAAGTATACAAAGTAGTTTATACGACTCACCTTGTAGGATTAGTCTAAGGTCACCTACTTAGGGCTCTCGTCCCCGGCAACGGCGCCAAATGTTAAGGCGGTTACGCCGCTAGCGGAAGCTAAATAGCGAGAACTCAACCAACAACAGAATTTGTCAGACGAGGACGGAGCTTGACCCGCAGGCGCATGGAAACAACTAGGTGGGTGTCAAATCACCTATTCGACCTTCTAATGACAATCACTACTAAGGAAATCAAATCTAAGTTCTAAAATACGCAAGTGACTGAAATCCGTACTACGAACGAATGCTATACGAAACAGGATCTAGAATCATTGAATCGATCTCAAACTCAAGGGGAAGTCTATACACTAGGTAAGAACAACACCCTAAAGACTTGAACTGCAAAATCAACCTATAACCACTCCGTGCGGTAAACGCGTATGAAGACAGGCCAAAAAATACAGGTGATCGAAACTTGACCCCGATGGTACTAATGTGTAGCTCTACTCGTTGTGGTTCTATAGATATGCTGCACGCTCTATTCCGACAGACGAGTTGGAAGAAAACTCACACCGAAGCTCGTAGAAACTTACCACACATAGAAGCCGATAGCGCGCACTCTTGGTATCAGTGCGTAGCTCTCGCCGTTGCTAACACAATGGCGGTGTCGCTTATCCAATGGCGGCTCCGTAGCTCGGGTAGCAAGTAGATAAGACTCTCTCTCTCTCTCTCAGACACAGTCACGGCGCTCAAAAAACCTCTTTGATTAATAAAACTGAATCTCCTTTAGGTTACAAAACTTTGGCTTATATACCTCAGCCTTGGAGGTGAGAACATCTCTAACTAATTACATCGGCAAGTGAAATTACTTCGGATTTACAAGCTGGAAACTCAATTGAGTCCCGTTACTTAACGAATGGCTCAATTCAAAATCAATGTCGGAAAAACATTTATTACAATCAATGGTTACAAAAATGATGAGTGTGAGCGAAAAATGTGGGTGTGATCCTCTGCTGGCTCTGCTGGCTCAACACCCAACATGCTCTTCTTCTCTCTCCTTCTCTCTCTCTCTTTCGAAGAATAAGGAAAACTTTCTAAGAAGATCTTTGATACATGTTTTGCTTGTGAGTCAGTTTGAGCCAAGGTGCTCTAACTCTCAGTTAGAACTTGGCCAAGATGCCATTCACATTAGTCTTCATCGGTTCATTGGTCGAACACTAATTGCCATAAGGGCTATGAGCCACACACAGGTTGGCTAAGGGCCATTGTCAGATCTTGGGTAAGACCCAACTATTGGAATTCCTTGGGTGATTGTTCTTAAGATCGAACAGATCTGCCCAATCGAGTACACATCGATTGGGCAGACAAGTAAGAGTCTTGTCATTACGGATGTTTAGGGTGCCATTTTTGCACTACATGTTTTTAGTGCGACGCTCAAGTTGAGTTTTTGATATCTTAAACTCACATCTGCTGATCTATACCACAAAGTCTAGAGGTAGCAAACAATTGAGACAACATGGTTGTCCATAAGAGTTAGGCATTTCACTTGTGTGGATCTCCTGCTCTCTCTATAGCACTATGAGTGTCTATGGAAGCACAATTTTGGGGTAAGACCCCGTAGGTGATTACTAAATCACTCCATCGGCATTCAGGATCACATTTTGATCTATCACCGTTGTAGTTTCGAGGAAAGACGTCCGCAATCTACCACGGGTAGTGGACAAATCGAATCATTTTTGTACACGATCAACTATGTTAGTTACCGTTAACTGCTACTTGTGAAGTTACTCTCACAGGTCAGGCCAAGGGGTTTGACTACAGAGATTCTAACCAACGGGTTGGATTTCGAAGGTAGCACCCAGGGTTTCCATTGCAATGTTGCTTATTTTTCATTTTTCCATTAGTGCTCCTATGCATTTGAACACGGGTAAGTGAACTTTAAGTTCAACCTTCAGGTACACATCTAATTTGGTTTTGTTTATTTTTTGTTTGTTTTTTTCACGTTGGATGAGCACACTATGTTATCATCCAATTTTGCTCTTAAGAGAAATGACACGGTCATGTAAGAGCCAAGCCATTTGGGTTGTAATGTCCAAAATCAGTTTCTGCATTCTGCAGTTATAGACCCACTTGTAGTGTTTATTTGGCACATGTTGTCACATGGGATACAACATGGTCTAGGGACTCACGGAGTTTGGTTTAGCCAGTGTGGAGCAAGGTTCACTCCTGTCGTAGAGTGTTTGTAGTTACCTCCACACACAAGTACTTCTTGTACTTGTAGGATGTTCTTTTTTCAGACATCCTTAGTTGAGACATATTCCACATGTGGCAAATATGAGTCTCTGGGACTGACACTGGCGCCCACTATTTCAAGTATGTGTCACGACAAAGTCCCTAGGTGCTGGTGAAATCTATTTTCTAGACCATTTTCAACATGACATATCAGGAGCACTTTCAGTGGCCAGAAATCATCGGATACTCAGAAAGACTTGCTAAGGTACAAGTACTGCTAAACAACATTAATGGATGGTTGTTTATACATAGAGCAAGGCTATGAGTTGTTAATGAAAAAGTTTCATTGTTTGTACCTAGAAGTGATAATTGTTTCACCTTCTATTATGGTCCTGGCGTTTCAGCAAGGCTTGAAAATGATTGCAACAGATAGTATTTAGTTTCTTTTGAGAACTCTTTACATTCCTCTTTAATGTGTGCTAGGTGCATCACATTCGCCATAAGTATCGGCAAGGATGATCATGGATATATAGGTTCGGATCCGTTTTTTGCTAAATGCATGCACAATAGGTGTTATGGGCCCTAGTGTTTTAGCAAAGGCTAATTTGGAGCAGCATGCATATTCATCACATTAGTTTCTTATGAAGCATTTCACACTATATGTGCAATATATCTATGTGATTCCTTTTGGGGTCTACCAATCACCCACAAAGGTCATGGCTCGGTTTGGATGCTTGTGTATCTTTCAAGGTGACCATGATGGTTATTTCAAACATTGTTGATTCGACATCATTATTGTATGATATTGTGACCTCCGTTACGGTGGGGAAAACACACCTCAGTATTGTTAGTTATCCAAGGAGATAGGAAAGTTAAAGCACGTTTGCGACTAGGTTTAGTCTCTTCATGTATAAGTCAGGTTCGCAACCTGGAATACTAGCTATGGTGGGGTTGTTTACTGATGGAATTTGAGAACAAGTCAAGGACTTAAACTTGACCCATGAGTTATGTCATCAAGTTACTTTCATGGACAATGACAGCAGGAGGTACTCTTTTGGGTATATCTTTGTTGTGATAGCTCGTTTAGCATGCTCATGTGCGTTCTAAATGGAGTCTACACACTATGATTAGATAGGAAATGGTAATACAAGATGGTTACAAAGGGACAAAAATGTGGAAAATCAAGATGTTACTCTTGGTTTTGTTGAACCTCCTACTGAACCGTGTTCCACTCAAGCAAACAGTTGGATCCATGAAGGATGACACTGTGGAAAACATTAGTGTATTACTCTTGTTTTCGAGGACAAAAACGCTTCTCCAAGGGGGGAGTACTGTCATGCCAAGGGCATACCCAGGGGAGGTCATGGACCTGGGCCAGTAAGTGGCCAGCTGCCAGTGTGGAACAGAGGATTCAGTAGCCAGGGGCTATATGAGGGAGGTTGGGTGGTGAATCCAAGACATGCAGTTCCCTGGGCATTACACTGTCTCAAACCTGAGAATCATTGCTTATCCTTAGCCGAGGTCAACCACATCCTTCGAATTCGCGTGCCGACTCCAAGTGCCTTGCCGGTGACCTTGCAAACAGCCTTTGGTGACCTTTCATGCCGTTGCATGCCCTACAACCATGATCCACCTGACGAGGCTCTCGTAGGACCATGCATGATACGATATGTGTGCCATCCTTTCTTCTCTGCGAGGCTCGCCCGCCGTCTGGCCCGATGGGCATGCCGTCCCTGATTAGCCCTTTTGGTGACGAGCTGTACGTGCCTTGCCGCCTATGGCCTCTATCAATACCCTTAATGGGAAGAACTTCCCAATCCGGCCCCTTGGGTGGCTCCTCAGGGTCGCCGCCTCACCAAGGGTAGCCCCTTGGGCACCCCATGGGTGGGACGGGCCACTATGGGGGATCCTTGGGCGCCCACGTGACGGCAAGAGCCCTAAAATAAAAACAATAAAATTTTTGCCACAGCGATGGTGTGCCGATCTGCGGAGGCAAGGAAGGTGATCTTCTACGCCTGTGTGATCATCATGCGGCCATGCAACCGAAGCGAAATTTGCTGCTCATGCTGGCGCGCATCCGTAGACCCTGTCCATGTAGGGTGTCCTGCAGGTCGAAGTCGGCCCTTCCTCCCCCACAAGCCTTTGTGCCCACGGTTGTACCTGCCGAGCCTGAGCATCCATGCAAGCTTTTGGGCATGCCATTTTCTTGTTGTACCTTCATGCAATTCCATGCACGCCATATTCCTATCGTACCTTCATGCAATTCCATGCACGAATTTTGCCATTGCTGCGAGAGAGATTAAAAGGGATGCCTTGCAAGAGAGATCTTTGAGAGAGAGCGAGAACGGGAGGGAAAGAGAAGACCACGCTTCTTCCCCTCCTCCATGCCTCCTCCTCCCCTGAGCTCTGATACCAGTGTAATGCCCAGTGAATTGCCTGGCTTGGATTCACCACCCAACCTCCCTTACATAGCCCCTGGCTACTGAGTCCCCTGTTCCACACTTGCAGCCGGCCACTTACTGGACTAGGTCCATGACCTCCCCTCGGTATGCCCTTGGCATGACATTTTTTTTCTACGAGCTCCTTGTAACAAGGAATGGATCAGTATGTTTTACAAAACTTGAAGATTTGAAGAGATGTGAGAGGTAATATGTACATAATGTATAAATAGGCATGAAAGAGAGTGGGTTATTAGAGCCTATTGAAAATGTTTTGGATGTGTGTGAACAAGTTTCTTTTGTAGATCCTATGGGTGAGCTGGATGCTATAATGGAGTCTAATTTTCATCTTGGGAATGAAGTTGTGGAAGTATGCTATGTGGAAATGTATCAAGTCATAGAAGCCTTTAAAGAAACCCAATGTTCCAAGCAACCAATTGGCCCAAAATTCCATGTTGAAACTAAATACAAAGCTGTAGAGAAAGAAGGTGAAACCAGTAGCTTCACCCTTACCACCCAACAATAGGGAAAGGATTGAGCAAGCTTTTTTGCAACCAAGTTTGAGGAATCCTAAAAAGATTGGGCACACCTTCACAAAAGAGTCTTTTCAAGTGTTGTAGATTGGTTGCGAGGAGTTTCTAACACAAGAGGAGACAAAGTGCTTCAAAGAAATGCTTTCAAAGCATGGTAAGGCTTTTGCATTTGAGCCACATGAGATAGGATGTGTTGATCCTTCTATTGTAGATCCTATGGTATTTTTTAAAATACCTCATGTACCTTGGAATATATGACCTATTCCAATTCCAAAGGCTCATTTGCCAAAGGTAGTAGAGCTATTGAATGAGAAGATCAAAATGGGGATTTTGGAGCCTTCTTGTACTCCATGATCAAATAGGTGGTTCATAGTCCCAAAGAAGAATGGAGCTCTATGCTTCATCCAAGATATGAAACCAGTGACAAGGTGACAATTAGGAATGTAGGTATAGGTCCAATGGTGGATGTGTTTGTAGAGGCATTTTCAGGGAGGAAAATCCACTCAATGGGGGATCTCTACTCAGGGCATGATCAATTTCAGCTTGGAATTGAAAGTAGAGACTTGAAAACCATGTGGACATCTTTAGGTTTGATAAAAATGTGTACTTTGCTGCTGTAGCGAGCAACCAACTCGATTTGATGAATGGGATGATAAGGTCTTATGTGACTTTATTCCTCAAATCACAATGCCTCTCATTGATGATTTTCCTATCAAAGTATGTGAAGAAGGTGAGAAAGATGAAGCTTTGTATCTCAGGGGGTGCCACAGGTTTGTGGCAAATCACATAAATGATTGTGATAAAATTTTGTCTAAGTTGGAGGAAGTGAATCTTACTTTGTCAGGGAAAAAACCTATGTTTGGTGTCAATGAAGTGCTCATTGTGGGGCACATGTGCGGGCCATATGGTAGGAGACCTTGTCCAACAAAGGTAGATGCCATCAAATAAAAGAAACATGCACTAGCATCACTGAAGTTAGAAGGTTTATGGGAGCATGTGTCTTTTATGTTATTTGGATTCCACATTATGCACATGTAATTGATCCTCTTTATCATTTTCTTAGAAAGAATCAAAAGTATAAATAGACATATGCACATGTAAAAACCATGAAAAAGATAAAGGAGTTGCTCCAGTCAACACCAACTTTGAGAAAGGTACACTATGAGTGTAAAAGGCCAACAGTTGTGACAATAGACACCAATCCTATAGGAATTGGATGGGCAATAGGGAAAAATGATGAAGAAGGACACATGTATGTGGTGAGATTTGGAGCAAAGGTACTAAGTGCTCGCCAAAGAAACTATCCACAAATAAAGAGAGAGTTGTGGGGGATGGTTACAACCTTGAAAAATGGGAAAGAGTACCTAATTGGTGCATGTGTGGATGTAGAAATAGATTTTCTACCACTTCTTGGCATGATTACAAGCTGCTCAACACCAGACATTGCTAGGGTGCGGTGGATTGCCTACATTAAGTCCTTAAATCTTGATTTTAAGCACATTGCAGGTAATGACAATACACTGGCAGATATGCTATCAAGGGGAAAGGTATGAAGATGAGTCACATATGATTTGTGAGGGTGATGATGTGGGCACAAATATCTATTCCATCTCTTATGTCAAAGGTAGCTATGTCTGCATGTCTAATCCACTTCAATTTTTCTTGAAAGAGCTTTATGAAGGGATTGGTTTCTTATTGAAAGCTATTTGAGTACTCTAACAAAACAGGATGATTGGTCTAAACAAGAGTTCAAGAGGATACGGAGGAAATCATATGGGTACTTTTTGAGCGATGGTTACTTGTGGAAGCATCCTAAACAAAAGGGTGCTATACCACAAAGGGTTATATGTAATAAAGCGACTCAAGTAAAGCTCATGCAAGAGTTTCCTGAGAGTCTATGGACTGGAAACAGGGGTGTGTGGGCAACCTTCTCTAAGTTGAAAGAAAAATAATGGTGGAAGGGTATGTATAAAGATGTATCTCAGTTTCTAGAGTCATGTGTAACTTGTCAAATGTACTCAAATGTACGACAACGTGATGGGTTGCACCCTACATATCCACTAGCCATACACTATAAATGGGTTGTGGATCTAGTCACAATATCTTTAGGACTTCGACAGATAACATACTCAGTTCTTGCACGTGAGGACCTAACTAACCAGGTTGAAGGGCAAGCATTAAGAGAAAAACCCACAAAAGCTATATGCAAATTACTTCTTGATGATGTGATTTGCCGTTATGGTTGTGTGGGAAAGATCAATACTGCAGATAGAGGTGAAGTAGTCGAGAAAGCAAGGGAGTTCTTTTCCAGATTAGGAATCAAGCTTTCCCTTACTAAAGCTTACAACCTTGAAGGAAATGGAAAGAGTGAAAGAGGATATCCTCCTATCATCAAAGATTTAGCCAAGGCTACGAAGGAAGAGTTGGTGAGTGGCCAAAATTCTTGCCATATGCTTTGTGGGCTAATTTTACAACACATAGCTCAGTAGCTAGCTATGTGCCTACGAAGCTGATGTATGGTTAAAATCCAGTGATGCCAATTGAAGATACAATTTCCACATGGAATGTACTACCTTGGCAAGAGGGGCTTAGTAGGGAAGAGCTTCTTGGATTGCATATAAGGCAACTAGAGAGAAGAATTGGAGGTATTTAGGCTGCAAAAGAGCGCCAAAAAATGTAAGGTTGAAAAACAAGGACTACTTTGATAAGCGACATCAGCTCAGGAGCAAAGCAATTGACAAAGGTGACTGGGTTTTAGTGTATGATAGTAGCATTGATAACCATCACATTATCATGCGTATGTTCTCAAGAAGATGGTTTGAACCATATGTTGTTAAGCATGTGCATGAAAATGCTACTTATAGGTTGATTGAACTAGATGGGATAGAAGTAAAGGTTCCAATTGTAGGGAAAATTATTAAAGTGTTTAAGAGAGGGGAAGTCAGGGATCTAGAAGATGTTGAGGAAGAGAAAGAGAAAAACACAGGTGAAGATCAAAGTGAAGGTGAAGCTTTGGAATCTACCAATAAAGATGAAAGCATGGAAGATCTATAAGAGGATTGAACTTGCAAAAATTCAAATGTGGCATTTACCAAAGGATGTGTAGGTTTAGAGGGGGTGGATGTCGTGCTGTGGCACATACATAATGGGGACAAATGCTAGGAGATTTATTTGTGGCTTTATAGATGCATGAGTATATTTACCATAATGTACATATACATGTCCAAGTATTAGGATAAGATTTCTATCTCATCCTAGTATTTATCTCAAGGATAACCTACTTTTACTTTTCCATTAGAAAGTATTATGGGTAAAATTGTCAAGAGCTCTGCCTCCTTAAGATGGGGAAAAAAACAATGGTGCTTTCTTTCTAATGTCCCATTATCACCTCACACTCTAGCTAGACCCTATAGCTAGTGTGATTTCCAATATATGTATATATTCTATGTATTTATTTATATTATTTATATTTCTTTTTGATAGCTACTAGGAAGGTATCAAATCCTAGTGGGACACTATCTTGCATAATTTTCAGAGATGCACTTATTTTAATCCATTATTGGAAGGATTATTACAAAACTTTGTTAAGGAAAAATTTCATGCTTTCGTATTGCATGAGGTGTCCATTGGAATCAAATCAAAGTCTAGGCTAAGGGGACGACAAGTAGACTTTTGCTGCTAGAAAGATAACCTATTTTAATGATTTTTTAACACATGGTTCCCATCCAAATTGAAAAAAACATAAGAGCTGAAGTTTTTGAGCCTATTTTTTTAAATCTTATTTGGAGCCACGGTTGACGAGGCATGCTCAAAATGGTGGACCCCAGTCTGCTCATATCATGCAGGGACAGACCATTTCAAACTTGGCGAGCTCCTGTTCACACTGGCCCCTCTCTTTCTTATGTAACCCTTGGGGATTCCCTTGACCTATAAAAGGGGGCCTCTTCTTCCTTGAAAACCATTCAATGGAGGGTGAGAGGATTAATGTCTAATTGTACTTAGCCATAAACATAAACCTCCAAACTTCTCATCCAAACTCTGCTCAGCACCATTGTTATCGCCATCATCATAACCAACACTCAAATTTGGCAACTTGGGGACATCATCAACTATTTCGTTTCCTTTCCTTAATACATTTGAATAGTTTGTAGCACTCACTCTTTCATCTAACCTGCCACTCCATGGATTCTCACAATGACTTGCACTAGAGGACCCTTGCCGCCCACTCAAAACTTGTGACTTACATCCACCCCCAAATCATCCTTCACATTAGCATACCAACTTGCCATTTCATCAAAAATGAAATCCTTGCTCACCCTCACTTTACCCGTGATAGGATTGTAATACTTGTACCCTTTCTGCTCAAGGGAATAGCCAATAAGCACACATTTTTTTGCCTTTGGATCAAGCTTACTTCTTAGCTTATCTGGCACATGCACATAAGCAATACACCCGAACACTTTAAAATGTGATACATCTGGTTTTACACCACTAAAATTTTCTTTAGGTGTCATATCATGTATTTCAGTAGTAGGGGTCCTATTCATAATGTAGACACCTATAGCAATAGACTCAGCCCAATAACAATAAGGCATGTTCTTCTCATTCATCAATTCTCTAGCCACTTCTGCAATGTACATGTTCTTTCGCTCAGCAACACCATTTTATAGCGGAGTAAACCTGCATGAAATTTGCCTCTAAATTCCATGCTTTTTCATAAAACCATTGAATTCATTGGAGAAGTATTCTCCCCTCCATTTGACCTCAAGCACTTTATATGTTTCTCAGCTTGTTTTTCAACCATAACTTTGAAATTCTAAAAATGCATAAACACCTCACTTTTTTGATTCATGAAGTAGACCCATACCTTCCTTGTATGGTCGGCAATGAGACTCCCATAGTATCTACATCCACCCATAGATGCAATCTTGGCCAGACTCCATACATTTGTATGCACTAAATCAATGCATTCCTGCTTACATGCTTATCTCATGAGGAAAGGATTCTTTTGCTTGCTTTCCAAATTGACAAGCTTCACACACTTTTTGCATTTCAACAACTCAAAACATTCGTAAAACTGCAACTATCTCTTTAGTCTGCATCATTTCAGCCTCTGCAAATTTACATGACCAATATGTTTGTGCCAAATCTCTATATCTAGAACAACACCTGGACCTTGTGAAAAAATGGCAGCATTCACCTCGGGCACATTTACATCCAAAGTAAACATTCTGACCACTTTCTTTCATTGTGCAACCAGTCTTCCATCCTTCTTATGTTCTTCAACAAAGAGACCATTTGACATGTAAACCCTGCTCAACCATTTTCCCAACAAAAACCAAATTATTTATAATGTTGGGTACACGTAGTACATAAGCCAGGTACTTCACTTTACCATCTATCATAGAAAATGGCACATTTTCTGCATGCATAATAGGATGTGCACTATCATTCCCAGTTTCTACATATCCAAGACTTTGTAAAGTTTGCATTTCCCTAAACCATTCACCATGGCTCGTCATGTGATTTGATGCAACAGAATCCACATAGCAGACATTATCACTGGATTTTTCCACATTTGCAGACATAGTGTTCAGCATGTGTTGCATCACAAAAAAGCCTCTTGGGCTCATCTGCATCCCTGCTAGTAGTTGCAAATTTTTTTGATGCCTCCTGTCTCGATAGTAACGTTCAAAGTGGCCATGTCTTCCACAGCCCCAACAAACTACATTTTCATGTTGACCTGCATTATTGTGTTGTGCATTTCCATGACCTCTTGGACTCCCCCTACCTTGAAATTTTCCTCAACCACCACCTGTGTTCTGACCATGATTGTTGTTCTGCTGTTGTGCTTGGTGGTTGCCTCTTCCTCAGCCTCATCCATGACCTGTACCACGTCCTCTTCCTCTTTCTGTATTGTTGAAAAGGACCTATTCAGAATTGTTTCCACATCGTAGAGGAGTCTTCCTCAAGTTCCTTCTCTTCCACAATCAATAAGGACACCAAATCTATAAACAATGGAATGTTCTCTCGAAGATGGATGCCAAATTTAAACTGTTTGTACTAAAGACCCTAACATCGTAAATAGACTTCTACTTTATCATCATCATTGATTGTAACACCAATCGATGAAAGTGACTCACATATGTTCTTTATCTTCAACAAATAGTCATTGATGGACATACTTTTCTTTTGCATAGTATTCAGCTCAGTCTTCAACTGTAGCTTCCTTGCCTTTGTATTGGTCACATCCAATGATAGCAAAGTGTCCCAAGCCTCCTTAGGAATTTGAGCATCTTGTATATGCCCAATCATATTATCATGTACACTAACAGAAAGCCAGTACATGACTTTTTGAGCTCCCTGGTTCCAATCTTTAAATGTCTTAATTTGTGCAATAGCCGCACCTTCCTCTGGGAGCAGTGGTGCTATCTCATGCTCTCCATCAATGTAGTGCTAATAACCTTTGCCCAAAAAGAAATTGGTCATTCCCAAGCATTGAAGTTGTTCTTGTCTATCTCCTCACTATCAACCTGGTTAAACCACAGGAAGACCCAAGTTTCCATAGAAATGGGAGCAAGAAACCCGTTATTTGGGAACAACCAAAGTATGTGCTCTACTCCCAAGGATTCTACTTCAATTTGTCAGGATGATAAAAAAGGAAAAGCCCGAGAGACTTTTGGCACCATATCTAAAAGGGAAGCCTCACTGAGTGAACAAAGGTCCTTTTGAAATTCTTTCACAGCTTCCAAAGCAGTAGCATCTCTACAAAAGAGGCTGTTAGGAGGAGGGACTATTGGAGTAGAGGGAAAAGTAACAAAGATGGACCTAGCCCGCAAAATTTTCTAAGAAGATTGGATGGTTCAGAGCCTTTAGATGAGAAGGAAGCTAAGTCCTAAATATGGGCTTTGGAAAGACCAGTCAAATTAGAGGAAAATTCCAACAATAAGTTGATGCCCTCAGTTTTATTTTGAACAAGGAGAGCGAGAACTTTCACCCATTGGTCAAAGGAAATAAGCTGGACAAGTGATAGACTAGAATCTTTTGATGCGTCAAAAATTAAAGCAGAAGCATCGCTATCTTGGATACATTTCAATACAAGTAGAGAAGCAAAGGAAAGGGGTTCCAAAGGAAGAGTAAGACCCTAGGGGAAAGAGAAATAATCTGCAAAGAGTTCAAAAACAAAGTTAAGAATAACACATCTTGGATGAGCATCGTAGTCACGTAGAGCTTATACAGAGTGTAACTTTGATTCGAGTTTTACAGCCCTATGAAGATAGGGCCTAATCCTAAGTGAGATATTAGGAAAGACATTTTCTATTTCTCTAGCAAGTCATAATTTCTCCGAAATCAGAGCTCTTTTAACAGGGTGAGAGCAGATCTTCATTCTTGCTGTGAGTTTTCCAGTGACCTGGTGGACAAACATTTATAAAATGGTGATATGAAACCGACTTTTATAAAATAGCGAAATGAAAAGGAAGAGCGGACCTTAGAGAGAGAGAGAGAGAGAGAGAGAGAGAGAGAGAGAGAGAGAGAGAGAGAGAGAGAGAGAGAGAGAGAGAGAGAGAGAGAGAGAGAGAGAGAGAGAGAGAGCAGTTGGAATAAGATGGTAGTGCTAGCAACCTTTCACCACTCAAATTAAACAGGGACCATTGCGACTATGTGATAGCACTCTTGCCTATTAGAATATGATAAATTATATTGTAACAGGTGCTAAGTACTAGAACTAAGGTCTGAGAGAGAAAGACAAGTCTATCACTCTTTTGCATTTATTGTGTGTGTAGCAGTTCTAAAGAGATACATACGCACAAACGAACACTACCTGTTCACAAACCAAAAATTCTAGGCAAATACAATGGATTTGTACAATAATCTATTTGCTGTTGAGAATAAATTTTGTACAAGGTAGTGAAGAAAACTGAGTATAACAAGGGAGAAAGTAATCCCAAAGTCAGGGGAGAAGCTGCTTCAAGGTAAACGATAAGCCTCATGTCATCAACCACTTAGAACAGAATGTTTTTATCAAAGAAAGTAGCCCTCACTTGCACCCATAGCCACAAGAAAACAATTCGTTAGCACGTGACTGTACGTAGGTGATGTTGGGCATCCCAATAATTATCCATGTCGCAATGAAAAAACAAACAGTTCTCTACATGTATTTTGTTTTTTTTTAAAACAGAACAAGAGTCCTTGGGTTTTAGCCAATCTAACCCGGAGAGTGAGATTTCCACAAAGCTACTATATATCAAGTTATTTCTAGATTCATTTTATAGTCCAGAATCAGCATACCAACCAAGAGAAATCTAAAACATGAGTTTGGTTTAAAAATAAAAATAAAAATACCACTACTAGAATTAAGAACCAATTTAATATTTTCAAATGCCATCATTATTCACAACTACTAGAATTAAGAACCAATTTAATATTTTCAAATGCCATCATTATTCACAACTGATTCTCTTCCTATGTCATTGCTGACAAAATCTTCCATAAAGTCAGTAACAAATCCCTATTTTGATCCTTGCTAACCGAGTACGTATTAAAATCAATCCCATCAGCTGTTTACCCAATATTAAACAAAAACTGCAGATTTGGTCTTTACATTATGGGAAAAAGGGGCAAACAAATTAGAAAGTATGTGTTTATAGTGCAGGCCAAAGTGCCATTCCCTGAAACACAACAGTACACCAGGGCAAGTCCAAGAATCAAGCAAGAAAAGGCCCAAACAGTAACATCCAGAGCTATAGTAAAAAAGACCGGAGATCAATCGAAGTATTTTACCACAGTCGCCCTCTCATTAGCCAGAGAGTAACCATAATCCCATTACACCATGTTAAATGTATACTGCCAAGCTAAAGAATATAGGTTTTCACAGTCTTTGTAACTGGCAAAAGCAGGCCGATTTGTAAAAAAAAACTACCTGATATGAAATGAAATGAGAGTATGTAAGGCCGAGTTTAAAAGAGTATAGCCTAGATCTTCTTACCATAGGGGCACAAAACCCAAAAACCAGGCGAGATAATCCAAAGCTACAACATGTCGAAAAAAACTTTTACCAGCTGTAAATGGTAAGCACTTGATCAAGCTAGTGCAGTAAAAAAAGCAGATAGCCTTCAGGTATTTGAAAGCAGTAAGCAACCATAATGAAGCTAAAACTGAGAACTAGATATCATTAGGTAGTTAATTTTTTTCAATCTTTTTACGATCTGGTAGTGCATCAATATTAAGTAAAAAATATATCAGTGAGATACCACATGTTATTTAGAGATTTTTTTGCACGAAACAACACAGAATCTGAGCAAATATGCATTACCTACACATTCCACAAGCTGGAGAACAAAATACCCAGAATATAAAAAACCAGTTTATCAATCTCTCTCAGCCATACTGCCAGGCCCCATTCTATAGTGCTAGACCACAAAACATAAGGAACTTTTTTCAAAAAAACCACCTATAGACTTGGAGTAGATGATGAATCCTCCATAGATTTCTCCTTTCCTTTAGGCATGATGTAATCTTAATAGTTTTAAATGTAATGAAAGCTTAGGTCGAAAAATACAGGACGTGGTTGCTAAGTGAGTAAAGAACTCACCTATTCCAAAGCAGTGAGGGTTAAATAGAGGTCCATGCCAAGCCGTATCGGATGGGACCCGACCTCTGCCAGCAAGACCCGCCATCAAGGTCGCTACTCACAGACCCTGTCTTAGGGATTGTATTCGCACAAGATCCGGAAGCGCGTAGAGGTAGACAAAGTGTGAGCCCAGAAGCCTCAAAACGGGCACATTCCTTTCTCTTGCAAAGGGTAGCGTGAAGCAAAATCGGCAGTATAGGCAGAATTGCAGTAGGTTAGAAGTAAAAATAACGCTAACCAGGTGTCATAAGGTAGGGTCAACATCATTTTATTTAGGGTTTTTAAGCAGTAAAAAAACCAAGTTTAAGTAATTTCTAAAAAAGCAACTACCAAAAATCCCCCAACACTTACTGCCAGTAGTGATTTAATAAGATCCAGTAAATTGGAAGCAGTAGACAATTTGAAAATATCAAACAAAATTAGCTAAGTCGATGTGTGATAAAAAAATCCTAATAAGGACTATTCTCTAACTCTGGCTGATTGTAGATGAAAAAATCCACAATATTTCAAGAGAGACCATTTTAGGTAGGATGGCCAAGTTTGGTAAGTTTCTAGGAGAACCATAAGTCAAAAAAAAGCAAAGGTGAGTTAATGCATTCCGAGACCCAATAGGAGTAGGTAAGAAAAGTTGGTTTTTTGTACGGAAATTCACTAGGTAGGGGTTGCAATCTAGGTCTATATAAGACCGGTGTTTTTTACTTCCCAGAACATTGTAATAGACTAGAGCCATTTAGCAAGTTTCTTTAAAAACTTGTCTTAAGCAGTGTCTTACACTTCATCAGCCATGGCTTATGATCAAGATCAGATAATATCGATAACGCTAGCCCATCTACAGCAGTCAGGTGAGTCCATCCAGAGAAATACCATACTACGTTATGAGCGTCTTCTATTCCCTCAATTAGGAACTTCAGTTGCGCAGACAAAATGGCGGACATATCAAAGTATATTGATACGGGTGACCTTATGGGGTCAAGAACACTTCAAGAATAATATCCATCTGGTGATGGTAAAGGAAGCTCTGGGCTTAGGACCACAGTATTATTATGTGGAACATTTGATGAAGCGTGGATTTTTCGAGAAATTATATTTGCTAGCGCAATTTCTTCCTCATCGTAATATATATTTGTATCGCTATTTTGGCCAACCCCCAAGAGAATATTTTAACTTCTTACCTCAGACCAGGGAGTTATGTGCCATTTTAGCTAGCCGTATCCTTCCTTTGGTAGAGCGTCCTAACACATGTTTTTATTGTGACAACTGCTTGTGTGATCATGTTATAGAAGGTTCTATTGAGATGTAAAGGTGAAAAAAAGAAGGGTTATATTGAATCTAAGCCACACTATTTTTGTCCAATTTATGTAGTGAAGCATGAGAACATACTCATTGTGTGTGTGTGTGTGAAGGAAAGGGCGACATTCCCAAGCATGGATCATGCTGGGAAGCCTCTCGAGGCACCCACTAACAAAAGGGGGAGTGAGCGGTGAGGGGCACAATGTAGAGGCCGAGAAGAAAACCAGAGAGCGAGTGAGAGGGCTTTCTATGGGTGTGTGTGTGTGGGTGGGAGAGAGAAAGGGAGGGGAGCGCAACAAGGGGGAGTGAGCTGTGAGAGCTTGAGAAAGGAGGGTCGACCGGGCTTCGAGCTTAGGAGGTTGTGCGGGTGTTAACAAAAACTCCAATCAAGGCTCTGAAGGGTTGCAGATATAGAGAGTCTAGGAGGTGACAGGGTCTAAGAAACTAGATCTCTAGAGTTCATAGGGGCTGAGAATAAGGACAGTCAAAGCACAGAAAGAGGAGCAAACTGTCCATGCAGAGCATTACACTCAGGGCACTGAAGTGCATCCAGCCTTCATCTCATTGAGAAGAGTCAATACTAAGGAGGGATTGGGGAGCTTCGGAGCGACCTACAACGGAAGGGACAAGGGGCCTCATCTTGTGGATTAGAGAAACCTCGAGGGGTAGTCAGCACAGTGTAAGGGTAGCACCGTAGAGGGGATAGTGCTCAAAGAGAGCTCGTCATTGGAAGAAGGATGTTTTCATACAAGCTGCCAATTGAGGAGTCAAGCTCCTAAAGGTCCGTAAGTGTAGGGGCCAAGTAGGATTGGGAGAGCAATATGTTTACCTTGCCAAACAAAGATAAGGGAAGGCAAGTGGTGCTAGACATGAAGATTAAATAAATTTGGTGTCATCCTATGGCAGCAAGAGGTGGAGGGAATTCAAAAACAAGCTATGAGTACAAGACCAAAATAGCTTACGATGAAAGCTACACTACTATCGGAGAAGAGGAGAGTGATGATGACATGTTGAAAGTTGATGCTAATTTGCTTGGTGTGTCACTGTAGAAGATCTCCCTATAGAGAAATATGTGCAACCTCATGTACATGGTATAGGTGCAAAATAGGTGGTGGATTTACTGAGCGAGGACCTAACCAAGCAAGAGTAGGAAATCTATGTCCAAATTTGTTCTTCTTATCCTAATTTGTTTGCGATATGGAGTACAAGGATTTATAGGGAGCAAAGGGAGTAGAGCACAAAATCATACTTAAGGAACAGTACAAGCCAAAAGCACAGAAGTTGAGGAGGTTAGGTGAAATTCAAAAGGAGGCATTATGGCAGGAGATAAATAAGTTGCTAGATGCAAGTATTATCTATCCGGTAAAGGAGTTGGAGTGGGTTTCCCCAGTGGTCATCACTCCAAAAAATAATGGGAAATGGAGACTGTGTGTTGATTATCAGTCGTTGAATGCAGCTATCAAGAGGAGCCATTACTTGTTGCCATTTTAGGATGAGATTTTGAATCAAGTAGCAAGTCATGAGAGGTATTCAATCATGGATGGATTTTTGGGATACTTCCAGATAGGAATTGCACTTGAAGACTAGCTAAAGACGACATTCATTTCTCCTTGGGGGTGTTTTGCCTATCACAAAATTCCATTTGGCTTAGTGAATGCCTATGCTAGTTTCAAGCATTGGATGAAAAGGGTATTTGGTCCATACTTGGGTAGGCTCATCAGGGTGTTTATGGATGACATATGATGCTATAGCTCAAGGACGGAGCACCTATCGAAGCTGTAGTTATGTTTCCAAAGGCTTGATGAAGAAGGAGGTCAATTGAACCCTAAGAAGTGCAAGTTAGCACAATCTAGAGTGCAGCTATTGGGCCATGTGGTGTCGCAAAACGGAATTGAAGTAGATTTGGAGAAGGTCAGAGCTCTAGTCCCAATGGAGCCTCCCCTAGTGCTCAAGGTTTGGCCTCGCTTGTGCATAAGTTAAAATATACACCGTGATGATGTTGCATATGTGTATCCTCTCCAAAAGAGGGCCAAGTAGGTTCATGGTTACAAGTGAAGAAGATCAAGATTCCTTGGACAGTGTGAAAGAAATCTTATGTTACCCAAGAAGGTTTATCATAGCTTTGGTGGAGTGTTGTAGCTTGGATTCCTTCAACAATTAGGACACAAGAGACATGGAGATAGGGATAGATATAGAAGTAAAAGTATAGATAAAGGTAAGGGTCAGTGTAAAACTAGAAGTGGATGATAGCTAGGTTAGGAAATAGATTTGGAGATAGAGATAGAGATATAGGTTGGGCTAGAGATGAAGAAAAAACAACAAGAAACCAACAAAATCACAAAGCAAAATACACCGTATTTGATAAACCCTTTAGGATTTATTCGCCAACGTGATGGAGAGAGAAGGAGGGGAAAGACTTCAAGCCTTGATCAATGAACCAAATTCAAGTCCTTCTTTAATTAGAGTTGATCTTCCAAGGAATGCTTACAAGATTGGCTAATCTTCCTCAAGGAGCAAGTGTCATACCCTCTATGAAGACTCCGGGTGCAAGAAGAATGCAAGCAGGGAATAGGGCATTTGGAAGTGATATTGGACCATGCAGGTCAGAAAGAGCAAGAAATATTGTGCAGAGATTGAGTTATGATAGTTATGTGGCTCATCATTGTGGATTTATGGCAAAGATTACACGGGAAGTAGAACCCACATGTTTTGAGGATTTTGTCAAGGATGAAAAATGGTGGTATGCTATGGATGAAGAGATGGATGCACTCGATGCAAATGGAACATGGGAATTGGTGCCATTACCAAAGGATAAGAAGGCAACTGGATGTAAGTGGGTTTACAAAAATGCTGATGGCAGTGGGAGCAGGTACAAGGCTAGACTTGTGGCCAAAGGTTATGCACAAATTTATTGGATTGATTATGAGGAGATGTTCAGCCCCGTAGCTAAGATGGCTACTGTTTGTGTGTTTATTGCAGTGGTCACTGCATTAAAATGGGTGTTGAAACAAATGGATGTAAAGAATGCATTTTTGAATGGAGACTTGGAGGAAACTATGTATAAGGAGCAGCCACAAGGTTATGCAAATATGAGGCTATGTGACCTTGTATGTAGGTTAAAGAAAACATTGTATAGGCTGAAGTACGCACCTAGAGCTTGGTATGAGAGGATTGTGGCATTTCTCATTTCTTTGGGCTTTGAGATGTCTGATGCAGACCATTCATTGTATGTGTGGAAGAATGAGGCAAGAATTGTGGTAATATGTATCTATGTGGATGATTTGATTGTTGGAGGTGATAATGTGGCTAAAGTAGAGGGCGTGCAGGCTCTACTTATGCAGGAATTCAACATGAAAGACTTGGGAGGCTTGTGGTATTTATTGGCCATTGAAATTATTTTCACGGAAGAAGGTGTATGACTGTCACAAAGGCAATATGCTTTGGATATGTTGAAAAAGTATGGTATGGCGGATTGTAATTGCAATGCCCTTACATTAGAATTTGAACTTGGGGAATGATACATGTAAAGTGCTTGATAATGCTACCATGTATAGGAACATTGTGGGTATCTTGATCTACTTGACTATCTCACGTCTAGACTTGAGCTACACAATTGGATTGGTGACTCAGTCTCCCAAGAAACCACACTTGAATGCAGTGAGGCACACTTTGCATTGTGTGAGTGCTACTTTGAATTATGCACTCTTTTTTAGGGCTGATGTGGAGTTGTAGCTCTATGGCTACACTAATGCGGATTGGGCTAGTACATACAATTGCAGCTCTACCAGTGGATTCATATTCTCACTTGGGAGTGTTGCTGTCACATGGAGCGGCAAGAAGAAACCTACGGTTGATCTTTTGAGTATAGACGCAGAGTACATGGGTGTTGCAGTGGCGGCATGTGAGGTAAGATGGGATTGCTACTTCATGATTTTGGAGTACAAGTACAGAGGCCAATTGTCATCTATTGTGATAACCTTAGCAGCATAAAGTGGGCACAAAACCCAGTGTTTCATACCAGGATGAAGCACATTGAGGTGCACTACCACTCCATTAGAGAGAGGGTCTTAGCAGGCGACACCGACCTATAGTACGTGGCAATGGTTGAGTAGGTTGCATATATATTCACGAAGGCCCTTGGAGCGGCTACAATGGTTTTGAGTGATGCTTGGCATATGAGAGATGGCATTGAGCTTGAGGGGGAGTGTTGATATGTCAAGCTCAACGTGTACAAATCTTGGATGACTATCACTAACATTCATCTCATCAATGGCGCGCCTTGGTGGATATGCATATCTTTGTCAGTGATACTACAGATGGACTACACTGAGCTGGTCTACCTATTGGAGTGATGGCACACTTGCCTACTCACCTCACTCACTAGTGGTTCATACTAGACTGTTGTACTGATTCATTTTTATGTTGTATTTTTTCCTTATGTTTTGTAGACCTCTTATCTTGAGTTTGTGAAGAAGAATAAGTAAAGTCTTTTGCCTCCATCTCTATGTGTGTGTGCTTGCAAGATCTCAAGCTCTCTTCTTCTCTATCTCTTAACAGTAGTATCTCTCGAGTGTGGATCCTTTCCTCCATCCTATGTTGCTGTGAACCTTGGAGTTGATGTAGGAGCTTTAAGGCATCAAGTTGCACTTGGATGGATAAGATAGCATCCTTCCCATACACCAATTCAAAAGGAGTAAAACGTACCGAGACTTTAAAGGAGCTGTAAGCCCATAAGCACTTCTCTAAATGATTATCCCAATCAACTTGGTTCTCTCGCACATACTTAGAGAGAATTTTGACAAGCTTCCCATTGACACTCTCTACTAAGCCATTACACTTGGGGTAATAGGGGTATGAGTGAAGGGGATCGGGGAGCACCACAGACGGAGAGTGAGAGAGAGAGAAGGAGACACACACACGATGTGGGTGGGGAGACTGTGAAGTGGCAACTCCCCCTATACAGTATACTCACTATAAGTATAGGGTAACAGTGGACGGGCGCCCATGACCTGGGCGACCGGTCAAGGCACATAGGCCTTAACCCCAACAACCTCCCACTTAAAGGCCAATGCACCTTTAAGCAAAATCTACTAGTGTACAACTAATAGAAGGTGAGAGATTCTCTCAACCTATGCCCACTGACTCTCGATGAGCTAGTGCATCCGACTCTACTGATAGACAAACATCCCGCTGCGGAAGCCACACAAAGCTAGCTCCAAGCTCTGCAAATAGTCTACAAGAGCTCATGCACTCCTGCAAGTATCGGTCCAATACCTGCAAACCTCCCCTATGCTCTATGCCGAGATCAGTCATCGAACAACTAATCAACCCTGCTGCAAATGCTCCCACTGCAGCTGCTATGTCGGGCCTCGAGATCAACATCTCGTACATGAGGACACCGAACGTTGATGCAACCCTGGCAACCTCTGCCACCTCCAACTCAGAACTCAATTCATGGCAATCCTGTCCCCTATCATAGAGACCATGGCACTCTGACTCCGAGCTCTGGAGTGACTCCTCATGCCCACCACATATCACATGTGTACCAAGAGTATCCATCTGTCCTGAATCTGCATCAAGCTCTGGCATAAGCATATCAAGAAATGACTCCACAATAGCTGACATCTCAGCATCCGTGTGAGTCATCTCTGTCATCACCTCTGATGACTCATCCTGCTATGACTCACTAGAGCTGTCCCGCTCCACATGTGCATCTGCAGACGCAACCTGCACAACAAGGTCACTGCTCTGCACTCCATGCAAAGCATCTTGCAACCCACAAGCAAAAGAGACTCGCCTGCTCTCTCGCTCTCTACCTGGCTGCATGATCACAGAGACAACACCGTCTCTCCCGTGATCCACATGCAATGGGTAATCTGTACCACTCCTGGCACCTCTCGCAATCACTAGCGAACCCAAATGCATCACAAAATCTCGCTCTCGTAGCAAAATCTGACATCCACAATCTCTAAGCTGACCAATCGAGATCAAACTCACTGTCAAATCTGGTACACAGCGCACATGTCGTAACAAGTAAGATGCACCACTCGTTAATGACAGTCTCACATCTCCTACACGTGCTATCGCATGCACCGATCCATCGGTCAAACGTACACTACCAAGCATCCCGCTAGAATAGCTACAAAACCATTCACGATGCGGCGTGACATGAAACATAGCATCTACGTCTAGCAACCACTGCGAAGGGAGTGCACTATCCACATGTATAGCATCTCGTGCATAGCTCGAGGTGAAAGTGACATCCCCATCACTAGTATACTCCGACACTACATCTGCCTCAACTGTCAAAGCAACTGAGTCCATGGCATCACTACATACATCTCTGAGACTGCCATGTCTCCTATGATGTCGCATACGATGAAAACAGCGCCGTCTAACGTGTCCAGAATGACCACAATACCAACATATCACCTGTCGGCGTACTCGTGAATGTACATGTCTCACACGAGTCCTTGATGACTCAGATCTATCACACATATCATGTAATCTGTGCCAAAGTGCTCTCGAAGTAGTCTCATACATAACAAGAGCATATACAGATTTCGCAAGGTGCAAAGAGAGCGTAGATAGTGCCATCTCCCTCTAGCTCCTGCCACTGTCGTCAGACATGTTTGAAGGTCTACCTGCATCACCACTCAATGGTCGATGCAACCCTCGCTGTGTCAATGCATCAAGCATACACTCTCTCCATGCTGCAAAGTCTGACCCATCAAACATGCACATTTCAGAGAGATCATAATCTGAGCGATCATCTGTCTCTGCCATGAGCAGAATGTAGCAAACTAGAAAGCAAAACCACCTCACCAACAACACCTGGAAACTGTCTACAAATATGGCCAGAAACACAATGTAAAACCTGTGAGACACACTCCAAAATAGAGCTCCCGCAATGTCAGTACAAGCCTCGCTTGCTCTAGTATCACACTGCAATCTGTGAGCTAATCACCAAGCCCACACTGTGCGGTATCGATGCATACACATGCACAAATCTCCCACCTGCAGAGAACACCGCACGCAAACTCTGAGTGTAACCAACACTCTCAAAGCCAAAAAATTGAGTGCCAAAATCAAGCCAAGCTAAGCAAGAAACATGCACATTATGTCACAAAATACTGGGAAAATTTTGCCAGAATTTCGATGTAAAATGGCTATCTAACCCAAAATAACCATAAGTCGATCAACCGCTCAACAAGAGCCAATGCGCAATCAATCAGCACTCAACATGCATGATCAAATCCCTGCAAATCTGTGCATTAAATTGCCTGCACAAAACCTGTGCTACAAACCTCTGTCATAAAACCAGCCAGCAATGCAATCAGAGTGACCACCTGTGAGCGCATAAGTGGAAAACCTATCCGCAAGCAAAAAGTCAATGCATGACTAATACCTTACGAACACTGTCACAACATGCATAAAACTCCTGGCACAAATCGGACAGAGTCTTATTTGTATGGGGACTAAGTCACACCCAAAACAACAAAGGAAATAAGATGCCAAATCCTATTGCAAACAATCTGGGAGTAGCTCAACCAGATCACTGAGCATACAAAGAGCTCCCGCAGTGTACATACATGAGCACAAACCGGCTAACAAGACACTGTCATGCATGAAATTGAGTCACTGTAGTACATCTGCCATCTAAAGAGAAGTCACCTGTACACCTGTGGCAAAGCAAGGTACCAAAGCCAGTAAACAGGACACTGCAACACCTCTGGAACTGAAATCCAGGAGACTAGAGCGTAATTGCTCTCCACAATGTCATACATAGCCTGGCAAAGCACAAAACACGCTTTATGCCACAACCCGGCACCTAGAGCAATCTGTAGTGCAAACCCTGTACCTGTACTTCGTCTCTTGGCTTGAATCTGGAGGAGCGTCGTCAATCTCCTGCGCACTCCCCTCCCTTCAGAGGGATGACTGGCTCTCTTGCAGCGAGGACAGCTTCCTCCATAGATCCACTTGCCGATTTTGGTTAGATAGAGTATCAGATCGTAAAAAAATCTGACACCACCCCAAATCTTCCCCTGTTGCTGCTGTAGATCACCTGTTCCTATCTACAGACCTGCTGTCCTGACAGCTACAGCCTGAAAAAAATCTGCCAAAGTTTCCCCGCAGAGTGATAATAAATCACACACAAAACTTAGCCATAACTGACAATCCACATCCTGCATACATCACTTGCCAAACATATGGTACCTGAGCTCACTCCTAACTAAGTGGCTTGCTGGACAAACTGTCCACCTGTACGCACGTGAATCTGTCACCTACGAGCTTGACAGGCTCAACATGTATCTAGAATTGCCATACTTAGCAATCAATCCGCACAAGACATGTGCATCATCCCTCTGATCAGTGTACTTGTATGCATATAACACTCTAGGCCAAAGCACAGCACTATGAGCAACCACTCTCACTTCTGAGAGCAAACATGTGCAGAATCCTCAATGCACATAATTGAAGGGGATCGAGAGCACCACAGACGGAGAGTGAGAGAGAGAGAAGGAGACACACACACGATGTGGGTGGGGAGACTGTGAAGTGGCAGCTCCCCCTATACAATATACTCACTATAAGTATAGGGTAACAGTGGACGGGCGCCCATGACCTGGGCGACCGGTCAAGGCACATAGGCCTTAACCCCAACAATGAGAACATCTGTTGTACTTTCAATAGGGAGGTGAGGTGTTCCATGAGTTTTCCCCAAAATCCTGGACCTCTATCTGAAATGATAACCATGGATATACTAAATCTACAACAGATATTATTATAAAAGAAAGAACCCACCTTGTTAGCTGCAGCCTCTTTTAGAGCCTTTGCCTCCACCCACCTGGTGAGATACTCAACAACAACAATAATAAAACACTTCCCATTGTTAACCTCGGGAGATGGTCCAATTGTGTCCATACCCCACTTTATAAAAGTGTCAAAAGAGAGAATAGATTTCTGAGGCTCAGGAATGAGCCTCCTATTCACATAGACCTGAAATTCTTTGCAAGTTCTAAACCAGTAATGGGCATCCCTTACTAGTGAGGGCCAACAGAAGCTTCTCTAAGTATTCTAAAATAATTTGAGCTTAACCTTGATGCCCTTCCTCCTCATGAATTTGTGTGAGGATGATTCCAATCTCCTCCTTGAAGGGTATGCTCCTTAAAATGCCATCTCTTCCATACATCATCAAGTCCTCTCCCAAGAGATTATACATTCTAGATTTTTTCACTAGCCTCTTCTTCTGTAAGATGGGCATGTGGTTGGGGCACTGGCCTTCTCTTAAGAAAATGAGAGATAATGCTGTTAGGAAATAAGACGTAGCTAAATAGACAATTGAGTAGATTACTTAATGAAGAGAGATAGATTTACATACACGAGATTATAGAGTAGAGAGAGAGAGAGAGAGAGAGAGAGAGAGAGAGAGAGAAAGAGAGAGAGAGAGAGAGAGAGAGTACACACGATATACGTGGTTCACCCAATGTGGGCTACGTCCACGGGAAAGAAGCCACTCAATGGATTTAGTACTTCAAAACAAGAAGTAGTTTACAAAGGGATTATACCCTTAATGGAGCTCCCGCCTTGCTTCACTCTCACCACCTCACACTCACCTTGTTGCATCAACTTCACACTATGAAATGTGTGTAGAAATGGCCTCTTTTTATAGGCCAAAAGGGTTGCCCTCTCTTATGAGAGGCAGCCATGTGTAGCCGCCCTTCTGCGAATAAGTCCAAATCGGACCCTCCAATCCGCCCATGTGTGGCCGCCCTTGAGAAGACAAGTCCGCTTTTGAATTCGGCCACCGGCCACCGGCCACCGGCCAACTGAGGGTTGTTTTCCGACCACTTTCCGGCCGCCGTCGCCGTCCGGCCATAATATTTCGGCGAAAAGGAATATTTCGGCGAGTGATTTTCCTTCACGCTGTCAAGAAATTTGCGGTCTTGCCAGGAAAGCACCGGGCTTATGGCTGTGAGAGTTTGTGAGAGAACTCAACAAAAACTATATGAAGGAGTTAAACCATAGATGCCATGAAGACTAGGGTTTGGAAAGAAGTGCAATCAAAGAAGAATCACTCTTTCTCTCTTGAACTCACACACACAAAGAAAGAACACAAAAGAGAATGTCAAAACAAGGCTATGGTCATATCGTATCATGGGTAATATGAAAGGGTTAATAGATGAGTTAATGGCATTCAATCTTGGCTGACTAAATAGGCTACGAATTGTTCTTTGGAATTATAGTTTTGTGCTTACCATAAAATATATATTTTGTCTAGTGATTGGGATTAATTGTGTGTACAAATCCTCTTGGTTCATAGCAAGATAACTACGCTTACGTCAAAAGAAAAGTTATAGTCTATGAGAGGTAGTATGATGGGATCCGGTGATAGAAGTATTTCATTAAGCCTTTCTGGGCCGAAGAGAAACACTATACGTTGTTGAAAGTGTATTTTACGGCTTATCCATACGTTAATTCTAATAGATCGTACAGAGTGAAAGCGATAGAAATGATCATCATGTGGGTTATTCATCTAGGATAGTATGTGAGAAATGTAGATATGAGAAAAATGTAGATATGAGAGAAGTGAAGAGATGAGAAGTTTCCCTCCCAAGCCCTATTCTTGCCCGTAGGCAATAAGGATACTACGGGGAGAGATGTACCTGTAGAAAAGAGAACCTAGAATTTGCAGAGAGGATGAATTACTAAGAATGAGAGAGATAGGTTTGGTTAAGGAGATGAGATTAGATATATATATATATATATATATATATATGTCGGATTAGAGATGAAAAAGAAAACAACAAGAAATCAAGAAAACATCAATGTAGAACACATCTTACTTGACAAACCCTTCGGCACCATTATTGATGGAGAGAGAAGAAGAGGGGAGCACTCCACTTTGATTGATACTCCAAGTACAACACCTTCTTTGATTAGAGTTGATCTTCCAAGGATAGCGTACAAGAATGGCTAGTCTTCCTCTAGGAGAAAGTGTAGGCTTGGGCTTATGTTAATGGGGCTAAGTACAATTAGGCATTACTACTCACTCCCTCAAGAATTCCTCTCATCAATGGCTTGAATGCTTGAGTTCCTTTTCAAGGAAGAAGAGGTCCCCTTTTATAGGTGAAGGGAACTCCCAAGGGTTTACACAAGAAGAGAGGATCCAATGTGAATAGGAATTGGAAAAGTTGGAAATGAGCTGTCCCTGCATGATGTGGGCAAAATGGGGTCCAATATTTTGATCATATCTCCTTAACCGTGGCTCCAAATAAAAAAGTAAAAATATGGGCAGAAACTTCAGCTTATTAGCTACGATTTTTATTTTAAAATCATTTTCCAATTCGGATTGGAACCTTGTGTAAAAAATTCATCAAAATAGAGTCCATTTCTGGCAGCAAAAGTCTTCCCGTGGTCCCCTTAGCCTAGACTTTCATTTAATTCCAAAGGACACCTCATGCCATATGAAAGCATGACATTGCTCCTTGACAAAGTTTTGTAATCATACTTGCAATAATGCATTAAAATAAGTGTATCTTTGAAATCATGCCACCTAGTGTCCCACTAGGATTTGATTCCCTCCTAGTAGCTATTTAAAAAGAAATATAAGAAAAGTATAAAAAATACATAGAATATATATATATATTGGAGTTTACCCTAGATATAGGATCTAGCTAGGGTGTGAGATGATAATGAGATAGTAGAAATAAAGAATCAATGCTTTTTGCCCCAAGCTAAAGAGGCGGAGCTATTGAGCTTTTCCCATAGTATTTTCTGATGGTAAAGTAAGGATAGGTTACCCTTGAGAAAAATAATAGGATGAGATAGAAGGCTTATTATTATACTTAAAGATGCATATGTTCATTATAGGAAAGATAATTATGTATCTAAAAAGTTACAAGATAGATCTTGTAGCATGCGTTCCCACTATGTACGTGTCACAGCACGACAATGCACGTTGGCTTCTCCTCATAATGGGGGCCTTACAAATGTGCACTTTTACCACAGAAAATTACAAGGGTAAATCAGGTTCCATACTTAACAGATGCCTCTTTGATCTGCAGAGAGGATACCATGGCTTCTAGTTTGATATTGGTGAGTTCATATGCTTCTTTGTTCATACCTCTTATTACATGTTTAAATTGTATTACCTTAAAGTGATGTGAGAGCTTCTTGATATCATAAAACCGTTTTTTAAAAGGTTGTCCTTCTTGACCTACCACAATCCTAGAAGTTGCTTGATCACCAATAGGGCCCACAATCAAGCGGTAAATTCCAAATTCAATAAATTGCTTGAGTCCTAGAAGAAGAGTAAGATACTTTGCTTCCTTGTTACTCCCAACTTCATCAAGGCTGTAAGCTTTAGAAAAGATTACCTCACCCTTGGGAGACTTGATGATGATTCCTCCACTAGCTTTATGCATGACTCTTCTATAGGCACCATAAAACAATAGGGTAAAAGCATCAGAGACATCTAGTTCTTCTTCTTGAGGAGATGTGTCTAGCCTGGGAAAAGATGGGAGAGACCCTCCATTATACACCATTACATTGGCCAACTGGGTTTTGGTAGAGTGATCCACCTTAAAATCAAATTCATATTCTTGTAGTTCGATAGTCCATTTCAGAATTCTTTTGCTCGGCTTTAAGTGCTATGGGCAACTTCAGGCATGAAGTTAGATGAGGTTAAAACATATAACTTTTTTGGAAGCAAATAAGTTCAAAATTTGCGGCATGCAAGCACGAGAGAGAAGACCCATTACTCCATTTTGGAGTAAGAAAACTCACTTGGATTCTTTAACTTGCTATCAAAGAACACATGTTTAAAGCTTTTTCCTTGCTTTTGCATGAGATCAGATCCAAATGCTATTGTGCCAACACTCAGAGAGAGATAATAGGTGGAGTCTAGAGATGGTGGACTCATTATAGGTAGAGTGCTCAAGACTTCTTTAATGCAATCAAAGGCCTGCAAAGCTTCTTCATCCCAGCTGAAACCATGCATCTTCTGGCTAAGGTTTTGAAGAGGATAAAGAAATTGGCACATCATCCAAAAGAATCTAGCCAAGTAATGCAACTTATACACAAAATAGGCCATATCTTTTGCATTAGAGGGGAGGTCCATAAGGATAAGTGACTTTACCTTTTTTGGATCTACTTAGATATCGTTTTGTGATATCATATGACCAACTAGTAGCACTCTAGTGTGAGAAAATTTGCATTTCTTCGGGTTGAGTTGCCCACCCTATTGTTGTAGTTTCTCAAACAAAGCAAAAGGTTTTCTTTGTGGAGTATCTTGGAGCTAAAACAACTAGTGTCGTCCATAAAGACTCTGATAAAGTACCCGAAATAGGGAGCAAAGATTCTGTTCATCCATCATTGAAAGGTGGCGTAGGCGTTTATGAGACCAAATGGCATCCTCTTATAAGCAAAACAGCCCCAGGGAGTTATAAAAGTGGTTTTCAATCTATCCTCTATGGCAATGAAAATTTGAAAGTAGCTCAAAAACCCATCCACGATGGAGTACCTTTCATGCCCTACCACTTGATTAAAAATCTCATCTTTGAAAAGTAGGAGATAATGGTCTCTTTGAGTTACTATATTAAGAGGCCTAAAATCTACATAGATTTGAAATCTTTTTTATTTATTTTTAGATACGATTACTACCGGAGAGACCCATTTATATTCCTTGATAGGAAAAATAAAATCCCTCTTTAGTCTCGACTCTTCTCAATGAGATGAAGGCTAGCTGCTCTTCGGTGTCCTGAGTTTAATGCTCTACATGGATAGTTTTCTCCTCTTTCTGTGCCTTAAAACTGTCCTTCCTTGCAACCCTTGATGAACCCGCTCTAGAGCTCTAGTTTCTTAGACCCTATCACCTCTTGGACTCTCTATATCTATAGCCCTTCGGAGACTTGCATGGAGTTTCCGTTAACACCCCCACAACCTCCTAAGCCCCAAGCCCTGCCTCCACACTATCTTGCACGGGCGGCTTCAAATGGGATCTAAGGTTGAGGTGATTCGGACCGTCAGATGCACATTTGTAAATTCGGGACAATTGGTAAATTTGGGGAGAAAAGTAAATTCGGGTAGGCTTGTAAAGTCAGGGCAGTCCGCACTCCATGTCTTGAACCCATGACCTCCCCACTGCGAGCCATGTGCACTAACCACTACGCCCACATGCATTCGTTGAAATATAGGGGATTCAAGTATGTCATATTGTAAATGTGGGCCGATTAGTAAATTCGGGGCAAATTTGTAAATTCAGGCAGACTAGTAAATTTGGGGCAACTACCAAATCTAGCGGTCCAGGATTGGCGCGCCCCACGTTTTCCTCCTCCACCATTGATCCCATTTGAGCATGCCCATGTGATATAGTGATGAGGCCCTGCCGACCCTCCTCTCTTAAGCTGTCACAGCTCACTCCCCCTTTTAGTTGCTGCGCTTACCTCCTTTTCTCTCCCCCCCCCCCCCCCCACACACACACACAATCCCACACAAAGCCCTCTCACTCGCTCTCTGATTTTCTTCTTGGCCTCTACACCGCTCACTCACCCTTTTGTTAGTGGGTCCCTCAAGAGGCTTCCCAGCATGGCCTTGATACTTGGGTATGCCGCCCTTTCCCTCACGCACACACACACACACACACACACACACACACACACACACACACACACACACACACACACACACACACACACACACACACACACACACACACACACACACACACACACACACACACACACACACACACACACACACACACTCACAATTCCCTCTATTGGTGGTCGCCCATGTGCATGCCATTCTCTTGCAGGCATTGTAATCTTTTTTGTTTTTAGACCACCCTAAAAAAAACTCCAACCAAGGGTGGGTTCCCGCCAAGAACCCTTCAAACAACACTTTGCCATGCTCGTGAAGCACCCCTTTTCGGCAGCTTGAACTCATGACTTGATTCAAAATCAGCTACAATCACAACCCCTTGTGACTGGCTAGTGCTGAAGATGCCCATAAGTAGACATTGTAGAAGAGGAAATGCTATCCACGTGTCACCCAAGGAAATTTCATCCGGTTGACTGCTACTAAGTATAAGGAATCTGAAGGAAACCAACTTTCATGATCTTGGATATTTACAAGAAAAATGGATTTGGACCATAACTATTTAGCCCCATTTCCTTCTTCTCATAGATTATTTGTGGCTCCGATCACTGCTGCTTGATGCTGACTACATGAAAAGTCTATGTACATGCACTATCACACTATATATACAATATCCATAGATTGTGTTCATACTCATCAATGTCACTTTTGACCTGTGGGTCAACAACACGACATAATTCAACAAAGCCTTTTTTTTTAGAGTTATGAAATGCTCTAGATTATGGTTAAAAACATCATTTGTAATGAGTAGTTAGTCTAGTTGCAGAAGCCGGAGTGCAATAGCACTTCCAGATTGTACACACAAAACCATTTTACCCCTTGAACAATATTTTAGGTTTAACCTGTGGTAGCCTTAGTATATAAGGTACCTAGGTCATTTTGTAAAGAGAGATTTATCATAATCAAGTTTTGAAGCTGCAGTCAATTGTGTGCACGAGAGAGAAAAAGAACAAGCGTGAGCTTCATCCTGGTGCTACTCCCCGCTCATTCATCAAATTGGAGATCTGACTGCACCATTGTGTTAGGATTGACAAGAGCTATGCAACAACACCAGGCATTCCTCGTGGAATGGAGCACATGTGCTAACACATCTACGAGATATTGGTGACCGTAAGTATACCAAACGATGTCTATTTTTTGTGTGCAAGTAGTCATTAAAAGCAGTTGTTACTTCTTGTGGCATTGAATATGAGCAAACCTTTGCTATTGTTCACTTTTGCAAGAAGGACAACTATGACATCATTCTAGGATGACCGTTCATGAGGCAATTGAAAATGGTCCAAGATTGGGGTTATGACCATATTTACCTGAGACATATGGAAACCACAACAAGGATAAACTTGAAGGACCATAGCTACAGGTATGTGAACCGAACACTTGTGAAGGAGTTTGATTTCTCTACAATAGTATGATCAGAATTTCCAGCATGGTTGGGTAAGCCTAAAGAACTAAGGATGTGTGGAGCTTTGCAATGTAGAAGCTTAAAGTGAGAGGAATGTATCCTAGAAAGGGCGATCAAAAAACAGCAATCCAAGAGAAAACAAATAGTAACTTTCCATAACCAGCCAAACCACAAAGGAAAAGTGCTAGAATGCAACCTTGTTGAGGAAAGTAGCGACAATGATGATTCTTATGACATCCCCTACCAGGAACTCATGTCATCAACCTCACTAGCAGATTTCGTAACAATCAAAGAAGGCCAAAAGAAAAGAGCAACAAGTCAAAGCCAAAAAGCTCGACAAATTTGGATACCAAAGATCCAGCTTGGCCAAAAACACGTATGGATCAAGAAGATGATCTTTGATAAAAGATCACACGATCCAACACTAAAAGGAAAATAGTCAAAGCATGCAAGAATGGCTAAGAAAATCACAAAGTCGCAAGCTTTTGCAGCTCAGATTTGGGTTTTAATGAAGCTGATTCAAGCACAAAGAGGTCAGGATTTTATTTGGATTCCACAACAGTTCAAGGAGCAACTCCCAAAGTCTAAATTCCGTCGTCAACCAAGCATACAAGGGTTGCAGTAAAGACCGCTGCTGACTCACACAAAGACAAGGTGGATCCCAAAGAAGTCTCTTCAAACACAAATGAAGCAGGGACTAGTATGGGTTCCCAAACAAGACTCATCAATGACACATCCAGTAATCATGAAGAAGTGGGTCCCAAAGGAAACCAGTAAAACTACTATCAGTGCACTGCCACTTGAGTTCTTCCAATTCCTCCTATGATTACAATATAGTTAGAAGAAATCAAGTAGCTCACTTCACCTGCATGCTGCAAAAGGCTTACAGATCAAGAGATGAAGTGAATGCACAAGAAAATCTTGGAAGAAAAATAACCAGAGGCAACCAAGGAGGAAGTCCAAATCTCTCTACAACCTTCAATCAAGCAAACAAATAGGAGCTTCAAAGATCATCACCTTGCTTAGAATAGGAAGCCTAGCCAGCAAATGCCAATAAGAAAATTTCTTATACCCACATCTTGCACACCATAAATCTTTTCCATGCATTAACTATGTATGCATAATAGGGCTATGTTACAAGACCTGCATAGGCACAATTTTTGATTGCCCAAGCACAACACATACCCTGGGCAATACTCTGCTGTCAAGGAGGACTCCAAATAGGAGGGGGGGAGGCATTCTAAATGCAGACCTAGTATTATGAATATTAGAGGGCAATGTTTTGTGAGTTGTATTGAATTTTTGCATTTGATTGTGATGATTTTTTGACAAAATTTAGAGTATATGCCCTCATAATAGCATTACAAGAGGAGTACGGGGACAAACCTCATATATGATCCCCTAGGGACATGTGTACAATGTACATAGCATTTAGAATTCTACTCCAATAATTTGTTGAGTTGAGTTTTGGTTTTATTTCGTTATATTTGAGATTTTCTTTTTGAAAAAAGGAAAAAAATCCATAATCCAGATGAAGCAAAGACTGAAGAGATGCCCAAGCAGTACAAAGAGGAGGTATAAAAAAATGACGAACCTTCACGAGGTAAGAAAAGAATGCTTATCAGCCTTCAACAACAACATGAGGCCAAAAATGAATGAGAATGGTCATAAAACTCCGAGATGAACTACAAGGACAAAGGAAGTTGGTGATGCAACTAAACAAAAGCACTCACCAATTGTAAAATTGCTTATCAGATTCTTCATGCGACTACAAGGCCGTCTACAAGAAGTAGATCTTTATACTGTAAATCTTCTATCTTGTATGTGACTATGAAGCCTAACAAACAAAAGGGACTAGCAGTACTGACAAGAACAAAAGGGGAAAAAATGATAGTTCAATCATCTATCGTGATAGATGTATGCAGGAGAAACCAAATGTTAAGCCAAATGTGGTCATCATCATTGGTTCTACATGTGTTTGCTAGAAGTTGCCAGAGATGCCCATCAGTCATTCTCGAGACTGAAATTCAAAAAGTTAGCTTAGAAAGCCAAATACAAGTCCAAATCAAGCCAAATATTGTCATAAGGCTATGAATAGAGAATACAAGCTAAGGGTTTTTATTAAATAAAGGAAAAAAAGGAATATTGACAACTAGGTCATGTCACACGGGCGACATAAATTCAAAGGAGGGGAGTGTTGACCCGTGGGTCAACAACACGACATAACTCAACAAAGCCTTATTTTTTGAGAGTTATAAAATGTTGCAGATTATGGTTAAAAACATCATTTGTAATGAATAGCTAGTCTAGTTGCAGAAACCGAGGTGCAATGGCACTTCTAGATTGTACATACAAAGTGATTTTACCCCTTGAAATCTATTTTAGGTTTAACCTATGGTAGCCTTAGTATATAAGGTACCTGGGTCATTTTGTAAAGAGAACTTTATCATAATCAAGTTTTGAAGCTGCCGTCGACTATGTGTGAGAGAGAGCATGAGCTTCTTCCTGGTGCTACTCCCCGCTTGTTCATCAATTTGGAGATCCGACTGCACCATCCTGTTAGGCTCAACGAGAGCTACACAAAAATGCAAGGCATTCCTCACAGAACGAATCACATGCGCTAACACATCTACGAGCTATTTGTAGTCGTAAGTATACCAAACAATGTGTTTTCTACGTGCAAGTAGTCATTAGAATTGTAACGACATAAGCTGTGCATAGGTACTCATAGATTTCAGTTTTGGGCACTTCTAAAATCATGATCTATCTTCATAAACGTTTTCCATAGATGGGTCTAGAGTGAGGGTTTTGAGTGTAGAGGCTTTGGGATAGGTGTATCCTAGTGAGGGGATGGTGTTCCTTAAGTTTTGTACGATTCTGGCATGATTTAGTGAGTTTCCTTCCATTTGTGTGTATGTGGGGTAGGTGGTGTAGTTGAGAGCAGTGAGATTCATGATTGTGGTTTAGTTACCTTTCAGAGTGTTGTATGTGTGGGATAGTCTTAGCCTGACAAGCTAAGAGATTGCCTCCGTGCGCCTATCGTGTCATCTATGTCCTCGATTGACATTATGTTGATCTAGGTAGTGTTGTATGCACTTTATAGGTGGTGTGATTTACTCCGACAAGAGTCACTTACCAAGTCATATTCTGTATGGCCATGCCCAAGCTACAAATTTGTCTGCTTGATCTTATGATGGCTCCTTCTCTTGCTAGTTTTTGTTTGTTCCTTGCCCTCATAAACCTTGTCTTTACCCTTGTGAGCTCTAGTTTCTTGCTCAATTTTTGTTTTCTTTTGAGCTCTCGCTCTCTTACTGGCCAAAACATCCACTTCTTGTTTATCCACCCCGATAATATTCACCCTAGGGACTTCACCACCATTTGGAGGGCCTGCCTGCACTGGATTCTCAAGTGCCTACTCTCTTTGGCCATTGAATTGCCCTTGATCCGTCCCTTTACCAAATAGAGGTTAGATTGGACTCCTCTTTCCCTCAGTGATGGGCACAATCTAGAGTGTGGTGATCCTCTTCACCATAGTTGTAGCACTTGCCCATCAATGGTCTTGCCCTACCTCTTCACACTTATCCGCAACTCTTGCATTTGCTATGACAAATCTTGGACCGTGCACACCCATTGCTATGGAATAGCAGTGGGTGCTATTCCATAACAACCACAACCTTATGGAATAGCAGCCACAACCTTATTCCCCTCATTTTCTTCCTGTGTTGCATCTTGAGGACTTTGCGGTTGAACATACGCCATCATTTTGTAGCCTGTTACACCCTGTTCTATCTTCTTCTTAATCTTCCTGCTCTTTGATTGTGCAATTGCCACTGTCTTGTTGTAGTTTTTTGGGCTTTCATAGTCCACTTTCTCTCGCACTTTAGTATGTAGACACACCATAAATTTATCCAATTTGAAATACTCGCCATAAGACAACTACATAACTGCTACTAGCTCTACCCAACATGCTTCAAAAAGATCCAAAAATAGATTAAACTCCTAACTTACATCCTATTTTAGAGCCTTCAACTTCACATCCATCTCAATTGAAACGATTCTTTGTGGAAATCCTGCAGAATCTCGTCCATAGAGCCGGCTATGCCTGCCTCGGCTCTCCTTCCAAAGATTCAAACCAGAGCTTAGACTTATGGTGCATCACCAACAGAAAAGTTTGCATTTTGCTGTCCTCATTTGGGATTCACAAAGACAGCATGTACCATTCAAAATTTGCAAGACATTTGTCTGGATTCTCTTCACCTGTGAAAATCGGACCATAGCTTCGTGTCGCCATGATACCCAATGTTAAAAACCACTTCTTTACATCTATCGACCAAGGAGCAATCAATGCACCTCCTCCATGGGGGCACCAGAAGATGGAGAGGGGAAATGGGGAACACACCCATCACACAAAAAAATTCCTCTATATAGCTCAAGGTATTCACAACACCCCTATCCTCTCAAATACACCTTAAAAAAAACCACTAGCACCAACCAAGTGTTGCCTGCACACTCCACCAACTCACACACCCTATGTGGCACTGTAATCAAGCTCATTCATCCCCCAATGTTCATTCTACAACCCTCTACTCACACGAAACTTCTCTCTCACCCTCTTTGAAACACTAAATACCACCAGCTTGGCATACACCCATACATGTACACGACACCACGGATTGCACAAGAGAGGTTAGGAAAAGAAGGGGGAATGACACGGAATGCAACAATGATGGTTTCCTTGCTAAAAAAATAGCTACAAAGGTTGTGCGGTTGACACCATAGCTTTTTTCCTCTTCTCTCAGCTCCACTAGGCTACCAAATGTCAAAAAGACCCTCTTAGCTTTACTTTTTCTCTCCCGCAGGGCTCCCAAGAAAAACTTCAAAAAAGCCCCCTTTAAACCGTTTTTTTGATCTCTAGAAGCTTGCATTTGATTGGTCCATCCAAGCACTCAGACTTAGAACTTTTTAATGGGCGACACCTCTTTCTCTCTCTCTTTAATACAAATGAGTCCCTTTTTTACTCATGAGGGAAGAATTTTTTGCCTTCATAAAAACTTTGCAGGGGGGAAGGAATAAGCCCTCCATGCAAACATGCCTCGCGGGGCATGTTGCCATGTCATCACTATCAAAACCCATCACCAGTAGCGGCCACACAACCTCATTGTACCGTAGTGCCCAAAATTACCACCGTCCTTCACCAAGCACCAACCGCCGCCGCACGCAACACTGAACAGAGAGACCTCAATCACACGCGAGACGAGAGCTTCTTCCTCTCTCTCTGTCTCTCTCTCTTGACGCACTCAATGGAGCTCATGCCCTAGGTTACATACCCCACCGAATGGCCCCTTGCATTTGCATGTGGCTCCATTTTTTGCCACATGGTGGCACCCATAGGGTGATTGCCGTTCAAAACCTTTGAAAATATCCACTTGGTACACACTAAAACCCACTTTTAAGCACCCATTTTGGTCTAGAATAAATCACTATTCGCTTGCCAAATGCTCAAGACATAAAAACCAACTCTCAGTTCTTGACTCCCTTTTGTGAAGACCTCTCTGTATTTGGACTTCATCGGGCATGCAATCCAAGGCCGCAAAAAATGGGAAAAATCATGTCATAAAATCTAATATCTAACCAACCCAAACGATTTTCTCATATTAAATTGATCATTTAATGTGGGAGAATAAACGGGAACAAGGGTTAGAATATAGGCATGTGCTTATGGATCTACCTGAACATGGGGCCAAGGTTATAGGGGTCCAAATGAGAGATGTTCTGTGAAAGCGCAAGGCTAGCTAATGGAGCTTAAAGACCTTAGGGTTAGATTCATTAAAGAACTCTAAAGGTTAGTGTTAAAAATTCCTTTGACCTTAGGCAAGCTAGGGCTGTTCTTGAGGTGGGAACCCGTCCCAAGCTTGAGGTGCTTGTTGTGCTTGCTGACTAAGGTGCTTGAGGTGCTTAATGACTAAGATTCTAAGGTGCTCCATGACGAAGGTTCTTGAGGGGCTCAAGGTGTTCCAAAAGTCAACAAGTATCCTTATTCATGGGGGGGCGAGCACTCATCGTAGGAGCATGATAGAGAACACACACACCCTTACACAAGTCAAGCCTTGCCTAAAGAAGCAACAAGGACACATGTCAAGTTCCTCTCCATGTTGCCTTCATAAGGTTCCTAAAGCCTAGTGGTTGGTCTCTCAAGGGGTCCAATAATAATTTAGCTAATTTAATTAAATTTTTATGCATTTATCAAGTCCTCTCTCTCAAAGGGGAAAGGGGGACACTTGTTTCAAGGCTAGCAGGGTTGCTTGATATGCACTTTGCACGTGATTGGATAGGCTTGTAGGGGCCCAATCAACTTCCAGCATGAACGAAAAGGGGGGGTCAACCAAGGAAGCTAGGGGCTAGCTTAGGGGGCATACTCTCCCCCCCCCGCCCACACACACACATTGTGTGTAATGCAAAGTGTAAGAGCTCCATCTCCTTTTCCAAGCTTGTTGAGAAGTTGAGAGCCTACATCAACACTCTTGGCTATGGAACGCAATCCAACCAAGAGCCATGCTCCAATGCTTAAGCTTTCCATCTTCTTCATCATCATTATTATGCTATTATGCTATGCTATGCAAGAAGAGTGATGAGAAGTGAGGAACTATCTCTTTCTCGCATGTTACTTCTTCTTCCTCTTCTCTACCCTCATTCCCCACTAGCTCTCTCTACCTTTGAAGGTGTTTGAGGCCTTGGGACTGAGGGTAGGGATTGGTTAAGCTTTAACAAGATTATGTTATGCTCGTGATGCATGAAGCTTTCCATCTTCATTGCATCACCTAAGTCACAGGAACCCAAATTTGTATTGTACCAAGTCTCTCTTGATGGGAGAATATATAATACAAAATCCTATTGGATGGGGACCAAATCCACATAAATCCGGTCCTCAATTTTTGTCAAGCTCTCTGGCTCTCTCTCTTGAAAAAGTATCATTCATTCCAAGTATTATGGTTATGTTGCTCCCACTGATTAAGTTCACCCTCTATGTTCTCAAAGTAGTCTGATGAAAATGCTCACTCTAATTCTCTTAATTTTTCTATTCTCAAAGTTCTTAGGCTATTTCCATTACGTTGTTATCAAAGCTATTGGTTTATCTTTTCTTGAAGAGAGGTCCTTAAGTTTTCCATGAAAGGTTGGACGTGTTCATTGCAATAGGGTAAGTGGAATAGGGATCTATTAAGAAGACACGTCCTTAAGTTTTCCATCCAAGGTTGGACGTGTTCATTGCAATAGGGTAAGTGGGACAAGGATCTATTATCTTGGTTGAGAAGGACTTAATTCAAGGTACATCGTTGTGAACTATAGTCTTAATAATGGAGTCTCTTGGGGCTTGTCTTTGGCTTAACCATTATTGAGTTACGAGCAAGCTCAACAGGAACCATGATCAACTGAGCAATGTTAGACCCTGTCCACTAGTCTTTGCAATCAACATACTCTAAACCACGGGTGTGGCTGCTTGAGAAGTAATTTTTAAAGGTAAAGAAGAGGAGCGACTAAGGTTTTTGAGGGTACCAAAGCACAAAGTAATCTATACATAAGTTTAATTAGCATGGTTGACAATAACCAAGAGAGTAGAATGAACATTGATAACTTTGGTTTTGCACATGAAGGTGCTAATGATGATGCCCCCATGTTTGTTAATTATCTTGTCACTAGGTTGAAGAAAGCTATGGGCAACACTGCTTGGCAAGTCAAAGTTACTCAGCAACTTCGTGCTTATGGGATTTCCCTTCATCTCCAAGAGGAGAGAGAGCTTAGGAGGCCTCTTGATGGATGAGACTCCCAAAAGAAGACTCTCCCCATAAGAGATGAGAAATCCAAAGAACGAGAAAGAATTGAATCCCTAAGTTCGTCTGAAGATGTGGCTCCACAAAGATGGCGGCCTATACGATCACCAACTCCTCCTAAGAGGAAACAGTCAACCCATAGTCCTTCTGAAGAGAGGAAACAAAGGAAGAAAAAGGCAAGAAAGAGGTCACTCTCTTCTCCTTCTTCTTCACCTTCCCCTCTTTTGACGAAAGCAACGGATATTCTCCTAGAGAATACAAGAGGAGAGGACATCGCAAATCCTACCCTGGCTCTACTCACAACATCATATCAGCAACGTTGGCCACTAAGGTTGGAATCCAAGCTTTCGAGATGGGAGATATTGTAACTACCGATGGATCTTTCAAGGGACAGCAAGCCTCTGTTACTCCCTTGATTGGGAAGTTGAGGCTTCATGTCCAAAGCTACGTGAACAAAGAAGACTTTTTCATTTTTGTTCTCCAACATGAGGATGTTATCCTAGGGGCACCATGGTTCAACCCTATGGCTGCCAACATGAAGTTCCTTTAAAGGACAATCTACTTCACCTACAGGGAAAAGAGCATGTACATAGATGCTAATGAATCTGGTTGTACCATACCCCTTGTATACATGCTCTTTTCACGTACAGGGAAAAGAGCATGTATATAGATGCTAATGAATCTGGTCGTACCATACCCCTTGTAAATTCTCTTGCTTTTGATAGATCAATGAAAAGCTTCATTTTTGTGTACATGACGTTGGTCAAGCAATCTATAAAAAGTCCTAATGTTTTATCAAATGAAGATGGTAGGAATCAAGAAGAATTAGACTTGTCTAATTTTATAAATGGATTTCAAGATGTTTTTATGGATGATATCCCTATGGATGTACCTCCAAAACGAGGGGCTGATGACCATCAAATTGAGCTCCTACCAGAAAGCTCACTGCCTAACAAGCCTCCTTACCAAGCTCAACAAAAGGAGATCATGAGGCAAGTACAAGAATTGGTAGACAAAGGGATGGTGAGGCCTAGCTCCTCTTCCTTTTGTTCTCTAGTTATTTTTGTCCAAAAGAAAGACGGTACATACCGCATGTGTGTGGACTATCGAGCGCTAAGCCATATCACTATAAAAAATAGATCTCCCATACCACAGGTTGAAGATCTACAAGGATCTACCTACTTCAGTACGATTGACCTTAAAAGTGGCTATCATCAAATAAGGATAGTGAATGAAGATATCCTAAAGATCGCGTTCCGTACAACATTTGGTCTTTATGAATATCTTGTCATGCCTTTTGGTTTGACAAATGTTGCAACCACGTTCAATCGTTTAATGGAGAAAATATTTAGACACTATCGTTGGAGTGTTCTTTGATGATATCATCATCTACTCCAAGTCCTTGGAGGAGCACAAGAAACATCTCCAGGTAATTTTTCAAGCTTTGAGGGAGAACAAGCTTTTTATTAATCAAAAGAAGAGCAATTTTTTCCTTCAAGAGATTCAATACTTAGGTCATATTATTTCTCAAGATGGTATCCTTTTGGATCCATCAAAATGGAGGTAATAAAAGCATGGCCTAATCCAAGGAATCTACATGAGCTATGAAGCTTTATTGGTATGCGCGCATAGTATAGATGCTTCATAGCAAAATTTTCTCAAATAGTAGGACCATTGCATGACTTAACAATGAAGAACGTTAAGTACTCATGGACTCATAAAGAGAAAAATTCTTTTGACAAGCTCAACGGGAAGCTTACCTCCCAACTAGTCCTTATGCTTTTGGATCTCTCAAAGTCATTTGAGGTCCAATGTGATGCTTGTGGTGATTGCCTTGCAGCAGTTTTGCTTCAAGAAGGGCATGCCATAACATATGAGAGCTGAAGGCTCAATGCCAATGAGCGAGTCTTGGGAATATACGTAAAAGAGATTTTAGCTATTCTACATGCCCTAGACACATGGAAGCACTATCTACTGGGGACTCCATTTATTTTGTGAACGGACCACCAAAGTCTTAAGTACTTCATGACGCAATCCAAGCTTTCTGACAAATAAATGAGGTGGGAAAATTTTCTTTCACAATTTTATTTTCATATTGCTCACATTGCTGGTAAGCACAATCAAGTGGCCAATGCACTTTCACAACAACCAAGAGTCAATGCGGTATCTATAGCAACTCACAATGATCTACCTTCTATGATAGATGAGTATGCTACTGACCGTGACTTTAAAGACATAATGTCAACCCTTGCATTGGGAAAGAAAGAAGAACCATTCACCTTGCAGGATGGTATCTTATCCATGTCAATGGGCTATGTGTTACCCACTCCCTTCGTAAGAATGTCATGTATGAATCCCATGCTCCTCCCTATTTGGGGCATAGAGGCATTCAACCTACTCTTTGAGGAGTAGATACGTACTTATATTGGCCTACCATGAAAGTAGATGTACAAGAGTATGTTTCAAAATGTGTGGTGTGCTAAAAGACCAAGTATGATAGAGGGAAGAAACTTTTCTCTAGCCATTGCCAAGCCCTAATTCACCATGGGAGAGTATATCCATGGATTTTATCTTTGGATTACCCAAGTCTATCCACAGGAATACAGGAATCTAGACAATAGTCAACAGGTTTAGCCAACAAGAACACTTTATTCCTGCCAAAAAGACTATTAAGGCACACCAAATGGCAACCCTCTTCATATCTCAAATTTCAAACACCATGGATGCCAACATCCATCATGTCAGATAGAGATCCTAGAGTGACCAATAATTTTTGGAAAGGTCTCTTTGAAAATCTAGGTACAAGTGAATTTCTCTTCGTCCTATCACCCACAAACGGATGGCCAAAGTGAAATAGCCAATCTTACGATCCTTGATCTACTAAAGCTTTATGTTACATAAGTAGATCAACGCTCACAATCAGAAAAGTACTTAACCCTTGTAGAGTATGTATACAATAATACTGTCCATACTACTACAAGAAAGGCGATCATAGAGGGAAGACCTAAAAGTACCTTGCTACTTAAAGTACATGGGAAGATCTTTGTTACCGATGAGTATAGCCATGACCTACAAGAATCTTTCCAAAATATTAAGGAGGCTATATCCATCTCTCAACAAAGACAAAAATTTGTTGCTAACAAGCACAAAAGGGCCTTAACATTCGAAGAAAATGATTGGAAGTTTCCCAAGGCTTGATTGAGGCACACCACGGGCAAAAATTCTTCGGGCCATCAAAAGTATTATGCCAAACTAGCAAAAAGATACTATGGTCCTTTTCAAATCTTGAAGCCAATCAATGGCATGGCTTATCAACTCAAGTTTCCCAACCATTGGCTCATACACAATTCTTTTCATGTGAGCCTACTTAAACTCTAAAAAGGAGAGCCACCAAGATAACTAATTATTGAAGACCCTCTAGAAATCAAAGACCAAGAAGAGGTGCTACAACTCGAAGCTATCCTTCAGCATGAAGACAAGGTACTACGACATGGTAAGATTATTTGACAGTATCTTATTAAGTTAAAAAATTATCCTTTTGAAGATGCCAGATGGATGCAAGGAATATAGCTAAGGATAGTATGAACCTTGTCAATGCTTACAATGCTACATTAGAGTAAGCAAATGTACATGTTTGTTTAAATGATCAATGTTTTTGTCTTATAAGACTAATTTTCTTTTCCTTGTGCACAAATTAATTAGTATGCATGCTTAGAATCATGTTTGTGTTAACGACGTCTCTCAAACACACGGTAGAAATTGTCACTCTACTTTGGAACTACTATATGGACTAAAGAGAGATATGCTTGCGACAGGCTAAGTCTCCCAAGCCCCAAATGGATTAAACATCCATCTTGGAATGATTTTGTACGGTAAAAAGTGATCCTCTACCCGCTAAGAAACATTGACTAATGACTAAGGATTTATCTCTTCTAACTCATAGTCGAGGACGACTATGATTTCAAGAGAGAGGTGATATCATAAAATCTAATATCTAACCAACCCAAATGATTTTCTCATATTAAACTAATCACTTAATGTGGGAGAATAAATGGGAACAAGGGTTAGAACATAAACATGTGCTTATGGATCTATCTCAACATGGGGCCAAGGTTAAAGGGGTCCAAATGAGAGATGGTATGTCAAAGAGCAAGGCTAGCTAATGGAGCTTAAAGACCTTAGAGTTAGATTCATTAAAATGTCCTTTGACCTTAGGAAGCTAGGGTTGGGCTTGAGGTGGGAACCCGGCCCAAGCTTGAGGTGCTTGTCGTGCTTGCCTATGACTAAGGTGGTTGAGGTATGTTGAAAGGATTCCCTTTAAACAACGTTTCCATAAAGATTCCATTAAGATTACTCAAAGATTCTGTAAAGATTCCACATGAAGATGGTGATGAAGTAATGAAGATGAAGGTGGATGCTGCAACATGAAGATACGAGTTCATGGACGTCATCGAATATCCCGTTATTTTTATTTTGAGCCATTACGGCCACTTTTGTAATGTTTAGGGAACCTCATATTTTAAGTCGGCACTTGTATTTTGGCCGCAGATGCTTGTATAATGAGTAAAGCCAACTCAGTTTCTTATAATTAAGCTCTGTAGAAGCCTAGGGACAATTCAGGTCATTTGATCGGACATTAGGTTTGAAGGCTTTGTATATAAGCTGAAACCTAAGGCTTTGTAAACGACACATTACGTTATCTCAATTAATATACAGTCGTGGGTTCTACAACACAGGGTAGTGAGCTTCACGCACACACACCGTCCCGCATAGTAATCACATTGCAGATTTGAGAGTAGGAGCATGTTAGCATCGAGGAGCTCTCCGCGTCGATGCAAGCAATGCAAGCCGAGGACCACATCGCGAGCCCGCCTGCTACGAGCTATATTTGGTCATAAGTACCTCAAACGACATCCGTTTTGAATGATCAAGTAGTCGTTAGAATCAGGGCGAGAAGCTCTTCATGTTGATGTCTTTGTAGATCAATTTCGGACACTTTGGAAATTAGTGTTTTGAGCCTATCGCGACAACGATTAGAGGTCTTACAGTTATGGTTTTCAGGGTTTAGGTGTTTGGCCATATAGGATATGTCCTTGTGAGTCTTGCCCTCCAATTTCGAGTCATTCCGATATGATTTGAGACTGTTTCGAGCTTGTAGTGTTTCGTAGGATGCGTTGTCTGTTTCTTTGCTTTATGGTAGTGTTGTGGTAGGATTAGTGACTGTAGAGTGTTGCTAGTGTCTAGCTCAGGATTGACAACCCAGAGATTGCGTTTGTGCCCTGGTTGGGTCAGGTACGTCCCTTGGATTGTCAGTTTGTTGGTTTGTGTTCTCGCTGTGCTCCATTGTCAGTCGCGGCGTACCCGCTAACATTGGCGCCGTTGCCGAGGATGAAGTGCCTAAACTAGCGTAGACAACATCACTCGTGTTTGATAGTATAGCGTTTCTCTAGAGTTTTCTAGAGTGTTGTCACCATTTGCCTTCTTAGTGGGAAGTCAGAGAGCAGATCTCTTGACTGAGGGATAGCCAGGGAGCCTACGTCTCACCGAGGTGGTCCACCATGAGGTTGAGGTATGGTTATATTATTTTGTTGTGTGTTTAGATTAGGTTGTATGGTTTGTGTGTTTGGTTGTGACTTATGGTTGTGAAGAACTCGAAAGAGAAAAAAGGTAAAGAAAAACGCAAAAGGTAAGCAGGAGGCTGTTTGCTTGCCAGAAAGAAAAAACAACCATTCAACCATCCAAAGTAGGACTTTAGGTAGTGTAGGACATCTGATGTTGATCTAGAGCAATTTTGACATGAAAATGTGCTTGAAAACACAAAAGGAGGAAAATGTGCTTGAAAACACAAAAGGTGGAATTTGTTGGAATTAGGGTTGCAGAGAAACACACACAGCTTGGAGAAGACGAAGGAAGCTCAAGGCACACAATAGAGAGTGTGTTACTTAGTGTGCAATGGAAAGATAGTTAGCCCTAGAGTCATGGGCGTATATACAATGCACGGGGGAAAAAACCTCCTAAAGAGGGAAAAAATGCGCCGGCGGTCCTAGTGTGTTCACACACATCACTACCACATGTATATGGTAACAAATCCCCCCTGGAGTGATGCGGTGAACGAGAGTTGGCACATGAATAAAGGGAAGTGCCATGCCCTGAGGACAGGATCAATCCACAAAGGGGAGTAAGCCCAAAGCTTTGCGGAAAGCTTCAAGCTTCTCACGAGACAATGCCTTTGTGAAAAGATCTGCAAGGTTGTCCTGTGTTGGCGCATGAAAAACTGGGTTCCTCGCAACTGCCAATGCGCTCTGACTGTCAGTGTAGATAGTGTTGGCAGTGTCCTGTCCAACACCCAAGTCAGCCATAAGGCGTCTGAGCCATACACACTCAACCGTAGCTGTGAAGACTGCCCTGTACTCAGCCTCACAACTCGAAGTGGCCACAGTAGGTTGCTTCTTGCTCAACCATGATATACATGAACTGCCAAGCATGAAACAAAAACCACTTGTGGACACTCGTGTGTCAAAACAACCAGCCCAATCTGAGTCCGAAAAAGCATGTAAGTCTGGCGGCAATGATCCCCCCTTGGGATAAAACAAGCCAAGATGTAAAGTGCCACTAAGGTAGCGGAAAATCCTCTTGACAGCCTGCCAATGCTTAGACCCTGGGCTATGCATAAATCTGCTGACCTGCGAGACTGCAAACTGAATATCTGGCCTCGTGTTGCATACATAAATGAGGCAGCCAACAACAGTTTGGTAAAGAGTGACATCAGCAGGATCGCCAGCATCATGTAGACTCAACTTCAAACCTGTTTCCATGGGAGTGGCAATAGGTTTGCAATCCTCAAGTCCAAACTTACATAGCAATGTCTCTATGTAACTTTTTTGACACAAGGAAATACCACCATCACAGTGCTTAAACTGTATACCCAAGTAATGATGCAACAGCCCCAAATCTTTCATCTTGAAAGTAGCATTCAAATCAGCCTTAAATTCAGCAATATGTCTCTCATTTGGTCCAGTGATCAGCAAATCATCAACATAAAGAACCACAATGAGAAATACATCATCCTCACGCTTTACATACAATGTGCTTTCTGTTGGACTGTTACGAAAGCCTCGTTTAACCAAATGAGTGTCAGCTTTCTCATACCAAGCACGAGGAGATTGCTTCAACCCATACAAAGCCTTCTTACATTTGCACACTTTGTCCTCTTGTCCTTTTATGACAAAACCGCGAGGCTGCGTTACATAAACTTCCTCAAATATGTCACCATTCAAGAAAGCAGTAACAATGTCTGATTGATGTACATCCCAACCAAAATGAGCTGCCAATGCACATAGAAAATGCACAGTAGTCATACGACAAGTGGGAGCAAAAGTCTCTTCATAATCTATGCCTTTTTGTTGTGCATAACCCTTTGCAACAAGTCGAGCCTTATGGCGATCGATCTCACCATCCGGCTTGCGTTTCAACTTGTAAACCCACTTCGTACCAATGGCCTTTTTGCCAGGAGGCAAATCACATAAAGTCCATGTGTCATTCTCTATAAGTGCATCATATTCTGATTTCATGGCAGCAATCCAATTTTCTGAATTCTGTGCTTCATCAAAAGACAGAGGCTCCTCAACATCATGTAAACTAGACACAGCCAAAGCATAACAATCTGATGCATAAGATGCATGGCGAGAGCCTGAACGAGTACGACTAGATAAAGGTGCATCCAATTTACTGTCACGCAAAGTGTGCACCAGCCATTTTGGCATATTTCTAGCCTGCTCATTTTCAGCCCTTTCCTCATCAAGTACATCATGTACATCTGCATCAGTAATAGGCTGTTCTAAAACATTTTCAGAAACCCCCATAGGCTGTACATTTGCCTCATTGGAACTTACATTCGTATTTCCACCACTGAAAAAGAGGCAACAAAGTGTCATAAATGTCCTGTGAGCTTACATTACTGTCTCTAGTACATGACAGCAAGGGCTGAACAGAGTCTTCCACAAACACTACATCCCGTGAAACCAGAATACGTTTTGTTTGCGGATGATACAACCTGTAACCTTTGCTTTCAGCACTATAACCAACAAAAATACATTTGACAGCCTTATCATCCAATTTTCTGCGCTGCACTTGTGGCACCAAAGTATATGCCAAACAGCCAAAAACACGCATGTGCTCAATAGAAGGTTTTCTATCATGCCATGCTTCATATGGAGTAATAGACTGCAAAGCTTTCGTAGGACACCTGTTAAGTACATAAGTGGCACACATGATGGCCTCAAGCCAAAAAGAATGCGGCAAAGCTTTACTTTCGACCATACATCGTGCCATTTCTGTTAGTGACCTGTTTTTCCTCTCAGCAACACCATTTTGCTGAGGTGTATAAGGCACTGTACATTGGTGTTTTATCCCACGACTAGCCAGAAATGCATTAAATTCATGAGACATATTCTCCCCCCCTCGATCGGAACGGAGGGTGCCCATAGTACATTTTGAGACATTTTCAGGCATAGCCAAAAATTGTTTGAAGCACATAAAACCTTCGGACTTCGCTTTAAGCGGAAATACCCATGCATGCCTGGAGTAATCATCAATGAAAGTCACGAAGTACAGGTAATTGCCCAAGGATGGAGTTTGCATGGGCCCACAAACATCACTATGCACAAGCTGCAACCTGCATGTGGCCCTAAGTGAACCATCCTTTGGAAACTTAGAACGCTTCATGTTACCCAGAATACAGCCTTCACAAACATGTTTGATAGGTGCTTCAAGAGGCGGCAAAGAAGCAACCATATCAGATTTCTGCAAATGCAGCAAACTGGCAAAATTCAGATGACCAAAACGTGCATGCCAAAGTTTTGCATCTGAAATAGCCCTTAAATCTGCAACAGCATTTGCAAAATTTTGTCCACACTTGTCATACAAAGTGAGCTTATACAGCCCACGGCACAAAAGCCCAGATGCAACAATTTCATCACCAAAATTGAGATCATGAACTGTACATCTGTCATCCACAAATTTGACTACAAGTCCAAGTCTAGCAAGTGCGGATACAGACAAGAGATTCTTCTTGATCCCAGGTACATAAAGTGCATCAACAAGTGTGAAGGAACTGCCATTAGCAGCAGTGAGCACAATCTTTCCAACTCCCTGAACTGGATAAGAGGCGTTGTTGGCACAAGTGACTGAATTCCCATGAGGGACAGACTCGAGAGAGGTAAACAATTCACGATGTGAGGTAATGTGCTTTGTAGCACCACTGTCGAAATACCACACATGTGAATCTGCAGCAACTGACAAGAATGCATCATGGATAGTAGGATTGTAAGTGCACTCTGCGCTAAAAGCCCATTCTGCATCAACATCAGCATCACAATCTCCTTTCACAGAAGACTCAACAATGGCTACATTTGTAGTGGAACCAGCATTTGCAGTGGAACCACCCTCTTTCTTCTTAGCCTCTTTGGCCTTCAACTTAGGACACGACTTGATCAAGTGATCATTGGCTTTACAATAATGGCAACGCATCTTCTTTTTTCCCTTATCACCAGAATTGCCAGACGAAGTGCTGCCACCAGAAGCATTAGGAACAGAATTTTTGCCACTCACAGCAGAACCATAAGAAGTGGCTGCATTACTGTTACCACCCTTTCTTTGAGAAGCAATAAAAGCCTGTTCAACTGCACGCTGCCTAGTCCTATTTTTTCTAGAAAGTGACTCTTGCAACAGCAATGTGCATAATGCATCAATTTTGACAACTTCAGGATTTCCTTGGGTCATCAGTCTCCAAGTACTAGCAAAAGTCTGGTAGGAATCTGGTAAGTCATCAAGAACAGTCTGCACAAGGGAACTGTCCGAAATGACTTCACCTGCAGAAATGAGTTGCTCATTGATATCCTTGACACTAGCAAGGAAAGTGTCCATATCATCTTCCTCATGCATAATCTTCGACTCTAGCTCTTTACGCAGCAAAGAAATTTTAGCCTCATTGCGGCTTGCATAAAGACCTGCTAGAATATCCCAAGCTTGTTTTGCAGATTTTGCTGAACGGATGTGAGGAATAATGGTGCGCTTCACAGACAACGCAATCAATGCATGAGCCTGCGCATGCTTAACATCCCAACGAGCTTGTTCTGCCGTTGGCAAAACAACTCTAACAACTGCAATCCTTGCAGCAAGACCTGCAACATCCTCAACATCGCCTACATCTTCAAAACCAGGACGTACATCAATGCCCTGCACAATGTTCCAGACACCTTTTGACACAAGAACATGTTGCATCATATAAGCCCACATAGGGTAGTTGTTCCCATCCAACATGTCCTCAACAGCAAACATCTTGAACACATCTGTGTTGTTGTTGTCAGCCATGGTAAATGCTGCACCTGATGTGAAACTTGCCCGAAAATAGGAGAAATGGAGCGGGAACAACTTGTGCTATATAGCACAAACCGTAGAAGACTATAAGGCACCTGTTATGCAGAAAACGGCACTGACAGAAAATCTGCACAAAATGACGAAATAGCCTATGCAGTACTGCCCGTAGTGGAAACGGAGGCCGAAATGAGCGCAAATCAAAATTCTGAGCAGACCAAGCTCTTCAAGCTTGCCCAAAATATTTGTCGACCTGCGAACGCTCGCCAAAGCTCACTGAAATCGGAGAAAGTGAGCAGGCGTGTGCTGGAGCAGCTGGCGACTAAGCCAGGGAGGACGTGACCTGCTCTGATACCAATTGTTGGAATTAGGGTTGCTGAGAAACACACAGAGCTTGGAGAAGACGAAGGAAGCTCAAGGCACACAATAGAGAGTGTGTTACTTAGTGTGAAATGGAAAGATAGTTAGTCCTAGAGTCATGGGCGTATATACAATGCACGGGGGAAAAAACCTCCTAAAGAGGGAAAAAATGCCCCGGCGGTCCTAGTGTGTTCACACACATCACTACCACATGTATATGGTAACAGAATTGTGCTGATTCTGGTAAAAGTGCTCTAAAATGGTCGTTTGAAAGCCAATTTGAGTTCTTGTTTTTGCATTGGAGACCTTAAGGTAGGGAGAAAACACAGATTTGGTCCAATCCGAAAAAAAAAACTCTAAAAAACCCAAAAAACAGAAATCTAAAACGAAATCTTCAATTTTTTTTAAAAAAGTTTGACCTCAAGACCTTGTTTTGCATATGCTCTAGAGCTTGTATGTGATTTCAAAGCATTTGCATTAGTGCTTGTGCATCTAAGTGGGAATTTTCTTTTTCTAAGTGTAAGGAAGTGAACTGTGAAATGCTTGAATCCAAAGGAAAAGAAGTCCAAATTGAATGAAACTTTGGGGATAGGCTATTAAGGGCATTGGGAACCAAACTGTCCAAAAACAGAAAAAAAAATCACTTCCTAGTGGTTCTCTGCCCAGCCTATCGCGATAGATTGGTGAATTGGAGAAAGACTCACAATCAGGCCAAACCCCTCATACCACAGGTAAAACACATCAATACAAAGCTGCTCCCAAAAGTTGAGTGTACTTGGACACTTGCTTGACCACCAAACCTCAAGTTTGGTGTTTAGAGTCAGACTCCAGAGACAAATTGGGTAAATGGACTTGACCAAATTTCCAAACCTTGTGAAACTTGGTATACATGATCTACAGAGGGTAGGGAACACATCTGTGAAGAGAAAATTTGAGAAAAGTGTCATTTTAGCGTACTTGGTGAGCCTATCACGATAGACAAAGAACCCAGTGATAGAAACTGAATTTTTCAAAAACCTCTGTGGCATAGCTTGTTTAGCCTCTCAGGAGGTTGCACACAAAATTTGGTGGATTTTGGACATTGGGAAGTCATCCTAAGTCTATTTTCTAGTGATCAGATAGACTCAGAATTCTAGAGTTGGAGTTAGAGACCTAAGAAAAAGTCCAAAACAAGTGGAAATTGGTGAGCAAGGTGTACAGAGCATAGGGAACATAGTGGTGAAGAGAAATCTGGAAAATTTTCAAAACTGAAGAATGTGTTGAGCCTATCGTGATAGACTGAGGCTTTTTCCTAGAAATTGAAATTTTTGAAAACTGACCTTAAGGCCTTGTTCTACATGTTGTGATGAGCCTATGGTTAAAATTTGAGTAAATTTGGAGTATTGGAAGTGCATCTAAGAGGATTACTTCATAAGATAAAAAAAGAGACTGTTGTTTGATGCAAGTTAATAAGGAAAAGTATTCCAAATTGGTTGAAACTTGGTGAGTAGTATCTCAAGAGAAGGGGGAACTCAAATCTGTAAAAACAGTTGAAAAACTGTATCCTAGTAACACTCTGGTGAGCCTATCGTGATAGGCTCAAGAATTCACTGTAGAAAAATAAAAATTCAAATCTGACTTCATATTTGGGTTCAGAAGGCCCATTATACCCTGTACACAAAGTTTGAGTGCATTTGGACATCTGCAAGGGGTACTTGGTGAGCCTATCGCGATAGACAAGTCAGGAAAAAAATTTGAGAATTTTTTTTGAAACCAAGTATACCACTAGGTTTATCATTGCCTAAGGAGTGCACACACCAATTTTGGGCTCAAACTGACCACTTGCAAAAACATCAGATAGAGCAACTTTCCAAATTACATCTCACTGTTTTGGTCATAACTTTCACATACGGACTCCGATTCCAAAAGTTTTTATATCAAAATGTAGCTTGAGAACAGCACTACAGATCTTAGAGTAAACTAAACTAAGTGTATACCTATGACAACCATTTTGGTCAGTTTTGAAAAAAACGCTGTTTAAGGCCTCAAAATGCATCCGGAAGTCAGGGGTGTCTAAAACCGACAATTTGAGAGAATTGTGAGAAAACGCTCACGGTTTTGGACATAGTTTTGGATTTTCCCTGACCAAAACACTTGAACACACTAAGAGAGGTATTACTACAGCAAGCTAGAGCTGTTAAGCCTAGAAGTCATGTCTACATCAGACTCAGACTCAGCTTATACAAGCACATGGATTGCAGGGATAGATGAGCACCCGCCCAGAATAGACATTCCAAACCTACAGTACATAAAGACCAATTTTGTGGAGAGAGTTTTGATGTATAACCATGAAATTGAAGGACTATATAGGTATATTAATGGAAATCAATTCAACCTTTACAGTTGTTTAGAGCCTTACCCAGATGAGCTGACAAAATACAAGCTCTTATATGTCTATACATACGAGGTCGACCGACAATGGACATATTTATTTGTTGACAAGTATGGACGAGAATATAGAGCTGTAGAAAGCACAAATCCGCGAACCAAATTAGAGATGAGTGGATATTTGGTCAATGAAGACACATCCACAAAACACAGGAACCTCTAAGAGAATTCCAAAGAGGGGACCAATACCTGGATTTCCTCCAAGAGCGATAACGAGAGATGAAACGATACCAGAGAGGAGTATGGTTCCATACTTTGCACCTCAAGGTATAAGACCATCTCAGCTAAGAAAATGGGTAAATAGAAAGTACAATGGCATAGGAGACCCATACGCCCATGTCTCGGCTTTCAAGCAAGTCCTACGAGCAGAACGAGTAGAGGACTTCCGCACGCAGTATGAGGGTTTTGGAGTTACATTGGAGGACAATGCACAAGCATGGTTTGAACTATTGAACCGGAGAGAGTTCACAACCATTGAGCAAATTTTGGATGAATTTGTTCAAGAATTCACCAAGAGGGGCATAAAACATAACACCCTTCCTAAGATTCAGGAATTTAAACAAGGCGAAATAGGAACATTGCGACATGCAATACTGCGTTTCAAGAAATATGTTGCTAGATGTCCTACCCAAGAGTTACCCACGCCAGAACGTCAGATCCTATGCTTCATCAGAGGGCTTAGGAATGAGAATCTCCAAAAGGACCTATACGTGAAAAGATACCAAACCTTGGAAGAGGTGACCAAAGCGGCAGTTGACCTAGTTGACAATTGCGAATTCTATGAAGATGGTCAGAAGAAGATGAATGATGCGAGTGAGAAAAAGAAAACAGCTGATCTTGAGGATCAAAGAGGGAATCTAGGACAAAACCAAGTAAATGTTGAGGAGCAAATCATAGAGAATGTGATGCAACGCATCAACCACTCTGACAGAGTACCAGCCTATAGAGTTCCTCAACGACGAAGGTGCATGACATGTGGAGGAGACCATCCGAAGCAACATTGTCCTGAATATAGACCTAAGACTCCACCAGGGTTTGAGCATGTTATGTCTCAATTGCCTAGATATCATCCTGTAGCGGAACAAGTGTTCTTAAGTGAAAGACCCATAGCTGCTAGAAATGCATATGTGAGTCACGAGCTTCAAATAGAAAGATATGTGGTAGATCAGAGGCCATTTCAAGGTCAATATCAAGTATTGCCACAACAACCAATACGTCCATGTGACAGATGTGGTAGTAGTGATCACTTGATTAAGGATTGTCCACACCATGATATCATGATAAATGTATATTGTAATGAGTGTGCAGTCACACATATGATTTTGAATTGTCCTAAGAATCCAAGAAAGAAAGGTAAAATGCAACCACATGTTACCTTTCCTTCTACCATCAAATCAGAGAAAGAACGAGCCGCAACAAAAGGAGAGACGACAACAACAACAGAGCAAGAAAAAATTGCAAAAGAACAGGTGCTTAAACAACAAGAAGATGAAAGTAAGCAAGTTGCTCCAGTAAACGTTGTCACAAGAGCACAAGCAAAAGTGCAAGAGCAGAAGCCTACAGATGGAGAGACTAGTAAGAGTTCCAAAAGCCGTAGAAACTCTAGACGAGCAAGAAGGACTAGAATGAAAGCAAGACTAGAAAGGGAGAAAGGAGAAGAAAAGGCTGTTACAGCTGAGTTGGAAACAACTCAAGAGCAACAGACACAGCAAAGGGAAGCTGAAACCCTTAAACCAGTTGAAGCACCCAAGAGTGCTAGTTCAGGAGGATCTGTCCTAGTGGACAAAGTGAATGAGCCTTTAGATGTGATTTTACAGGCTTATAAGGCTATATTGAAAAATAGACAGAGCTTAGAACAAAGATGGATGACCCATCCTTATCTTGAACTAAAGAAGCAGAGGCTAGAAATGTGTAAGTAGCTCATTGAAATTGCTCAAGCATTGCTAGAACCACCTCCACCAGAATTGAAGGATAGGATAGTCACCCCGATGCACAAAGATGAGAGAATTAAAGTAGACGAATTGCCTAGAGAAGAGGTGGATCATAGGGAAGAACCACTGCCAAGGTCGCAAGACTCGAGGGAAGTCCAAAATACAATAGATGAATCAATGAGGGATTTCCCACCCTATGTTCCTATAGTTGAGGAGTAGTGGCCAGAGGAGTTATGGAAGGCTGTCCGAGATGCCCAAAAAAGAGAAGAGGATGCTGGACCAACACCATTTCCTGAAATCACATTAGATAGACCACAAATGAGTGTTGATGCGAGGTCATATTATGGTGATGTAGGATCGATAGCCTTCGAAGACAGTAGACCTGCATCGTTAAGAACTTTGCCACAGTACATGGGAGATTTTGAGGCAAAGTCTGAGATTGTGAGAGTTCCATCACAGAGGCTAAGAGGGACGAAAGAATTGGACACAAAAATTTTGACTGACTTGCTATCCACGCCAGTGAAGTGCACAATTACGTTGGCAGAACTTTTGAAAATAAGGCCAAGTATGTGGACGGATATAGGAAAATGCTTGGAAAAAATAGGGATCAAAAGCCTGTTAAGGTTCCTGGAAAAAGAGATAGATGAGATCGAGAAGCCTAGATCAAATGTAAGACCGGTACCTCTGAACAAAGTAGGAGAGTACTGTGAAGGAGAAGATGGTAATGCCACTTTTCCTGTCGAGTACAATGGGATTGAAACGAAAGCTATACTTGACAGCGGAGCAGGAATTGCCATAGCAACAAAAAAAATATGGGAGAAATGGGGTAGGCCTGCCTTTAGAACAACCAGAATAAAATTACAGTTAGCTGATGGGCATGTGGAAAGACCCATGGGATTGCTAGAAGCGATAGTGGTGTCTTCTTGTGGTATAGAGTATGCGCATACTTTTTCCATAGTTGACTTTGGCAAGAAAAATAACTATGAAATCATCTTTGGAAGACTATTCATGAGGCAACGCAAGATGGTACAAGATTGGGGTTATGATTATCTATACTTGAGACATGCTGAAACCACAACACGTGTAAATATAAGAAATCATAGTTACCGAGATGTAACTAGAACGCCCGTGGAAGATTTTGATTCTGCAACACAAAGTGGATCAACAGACCATCCATGGATGGGCAAAAAGAAAGAAATCTGGATGTGCGGAGCATCGGAGTGTAGTGACTTTGGGAGAAATGAGAATGCCTTAGAGAGGGTCTTAGAAGATGATGCTTACATAAGAGAACCTTTTCTGGAAGAGGCGTTATAACCACTAGAGTGGACTCAGATATTGGCTACTTTGGATGTCTGTGTTAATGAGACCGCACCAACAAAATTTTGTGATGAGAATGGGTATGACATAGTCCCCTACTACATGCTAAGGGTTATGTGTGAGACAGATGAAGAATCTGAGTATGATGAACTCAAAGTCAAGACACATGACTCTATGGGTGATCCTGCTTGTGATTCATATAATGAAGGGTCAGATAGGCAAGAAGTGAATACCTCAATGATGTCTACAATATCATCGGGTGGTATTGCTACACTTGCTACAACGGAGGGAGGTATGAGAGCTATCCAAAGTGCTAGATGCAAGTCACCACCACATGATGCATCTCTCACCACTGGAACCTCAGACACAAGGAGCCCAAACAAGGAAGCCAGGAGAAGACAAAGATGGATTAGATAAGATGCAACAAAGTCAAAGAGGTGCATCTATCTCATTCATGAAAGTCAAAGTAGAAGGGATACGACTGACGTTAGTGGGTTTCCACAAGGAACTACCATGCTATGTGGACGCTGAAGAGAATGTCTATCGCAAGACCAAGCAAGACACAAATGAAACCCCGACAATTCAGGTAGTGCAAATGGAGACATGCACAGGCACACCACATTCACATCCTAGTTTGGTTCAAGACTGTTGGGGATCAGAAAAAATATTGAAACAAAAATAGAGTGGTTGTCCCGATGAGGACCTCTCAGAAGTTGCCTATTCTCCAAAGGAAGTCAAAACAGGTCAACCAAGTGCTAGTATCCAAGGCAAAGATTAAAGTTAATGATCCAATTTGGATACAATCACAGGAACAACCTCAACAAGCAAAGGTAACAGGATGGATCACATCAAGCGAGTCAATTATTGCACAAGGCTACAAGAAAGGAAATTCAGATGTTTGGGTCAACAAGCTCAAGATAACAGCCTGGCGATTTCCATCCCATGACAACCACTCAGTCAAGAATCAACAAAGCCGTCAACATCAATCACATAACTCAACCAAGAGAAAGGATAGGTACAAAAAGAAAAAGAGAAGGTCTTCCACTGGACAAACCATACGACAAGTCTGGGTAATGAAATCAGAATTCTACCAGACTACCCAACAAAGTCAAGTGAAGATCACCTCCAAGCAAGTCCAAAGATTCATTCCAGTTGAGTTACTCGAAGCACAAGGATTCTATGAGGTTAACTTTCAAATCGGGTTACCTAAGGTAGTAGCTTATCAAGGGATCACCCAGGAAAAGCAAGAAACATCATGAAATCAAGAGTAGCCACCCGCTACACCCAGTACTACAGCCTATAGATGTATCCCTCGTCAATTACTACAAGAGCAAGGCTTTTACAAAAGTACTAGCCATATTTGGAAATTAAAAACAAGGTACCATCAAGTCAAAGAAGAAACAAGGCAAGTGGAAAAGGAGATCACACCAGGCCCAAGAACAATGTGGGTTCCAAAATCGGCGATTGAGGCTCAACAACAAGAAAGATACACAACTCATTTACAACCTCTTAACAACAAAAAGAAAGCAACGGTAAATGCGGAGGTCACAGTTTTGAAGAACACTATCTGGAAGAAGAAGACTTCATCAACCATTACTTCAACATCATTACTTGTCTCATCAAGCGACCACAATTTGCTACCAAGGAAGGAAGAGCAGAGATATGCCAATGTATTGGACAATATGGCATCTCAAACAGAAACTAACGAGAAAGGCCTAAACATCAAAAGAATATGGAATTGGATTTCAGGCCGCGATCAGGTAAGTCCAAGTCGCCATTAAACTTACATGGCATAAGAGTCTAGAGTCTGGTAGCTAAGCCACTAAATGAGCAAAGTGTCAGACCCAAGCTCCAAGTTAATATTTTTCTGTGGTCTATGAGTCTAGCTAATAGGTATAAGCTCAAGCTGGAGAGTTGAGCATACATAAAGTCATGTCGCTCATGTTGGAAGAGGTGAGCATAAGAGTCAAAGTCCATATAATATATAAGGCGGAGAAGGCGGAGTAGTCAAAACAAAACACTTACGCACTTGACACAGTGAGGAAGAGTGGAGAAACCTCGATAGCAAAAACCCTTCTTGTGAGTAGTGAAAGCTTTTGAAGCACTCATGCTATATGTTTTGCTCGCTACACTAACTCCATGAAGAACCCATCAATACTCTTCTCTCGCACCGCATCTTGTTTAACATGCATAACTCTGTGCAAGCATATAGATGTTCTATCATTGGACATATGCATTAGGCACTCTTTTTTATTCCACCCATGCACTTACACAAACAAATGACGATGACCAAGTGGAAACAGGTTTTATAAGCCTTTGCTCAACAACAATGGCTCTGACTTCAAGCCCATACTAGTAGCCATATGGCCATATGTACTTTAACTCAGCATAACTCTATAACATCAGAACCTAAGTACATATAGCTTCGCATTTAATTATGACTAAAGACATTTTTTCCCACTGGGTTTTTCCCTTTAGTCTTATCCAGGTATCCAAGACCTTCATTCTGTATATACGCTACATGTTACTTTTACTCTTTTATTTTTTATAACAACAAAAACAAGAAGAACCACGATATCCCCACACTACTAATTGCAAATCTACTGACAAGTCAAAAGGGAGAGGCCAAAAAACAACTTGACAAAGCTTCAAGTCAACTTACAGGTACGACCACCAGTTAACAACCACAAGAAAAGCAAATACTAGGGCTACAATGACAACAACCTGCTGCCCCAACAAATCGATACAACCTCATGCAATTCAGAATACAACAACCAATCGAAGGGGGAGAGTTCCAGGCTTCAGATACACTACAGGTACAACTTCAAGGCAGCTTTAATATCACGCAAAGCAACCAATTGTAGAAGAGGCTGCCACAACAACTTCAACCAACACCAAGACATCAAGAACTCGTCAAGGCCAGCATAGACATAGGGTCTTGTCGGGGATGACAAGAATTCGGAGGGGGAGAGTGTTGAAAGGATGCCCTTTAAACAACGTTTCCATAAAGATTCCATTAAGATTCCTCAAAGATTCTGTAAAGATTCCACATGAAGATAGTGATGAAGTAATGAAGATGAAGATGGATGTTGCAACATGAAGATACGAGTTCATGGACGTCATCGAATATCCCGTTATTATTATTTTGAGCCATTACGGCCACTTTTGTAATGTTTACGAGAACCTCATATTTTAAGTCGGCACTTGTATTTTGGCCGTAGATGCTTGTATAATGAGTAAAGCCAACTCAATTTCTTGTAATTAATCTCTGTAGAAGCCTAGGGACAATTCAGGTCATTTGACCGGACATTAGGTTTGAAGGCTTTGTATATAAGCTGAAACCTAAGGCTTTGTAAACGACACATTACGTTATCTCAATTAATATACAGTCGTGGGTTCTACAGCACAGGGTAGTGAGCTTCACACACACACACACCGTCCAGCACAGTAATCACATTGCAGATTTGAGAGTAGGAGCGTGTTAGCATCGAGGAGCTCTCCGCGTCGATGCAAGCAATGCAAGCCGAGGACCACATCACGAGCCCGCCTGCTACGAGCTATATTTGGTCGTAAGTACCTCAAACGACATGATTTGAGACTGTTTCGAGCTTGTAGTGTTTCTTAGGATGCGTTGTCTGTTTCTTGGCTTTATGGTAGTGTTGTGGTAGTATTAGTGACTGTAGAGTGTTGTTAGTGTCTAGCTCAGGGTCGACAATCTAGAGATTTCCTCCGTGCCCTAGTTGGGTCAGCAACGTCCTTGGATTGACAGTTTGTTGGTCTGTGTTCTCGCTGTGCTCCATCGTCCGTCGCGGTGTACCCGCTAACAGGTACTTGCTGACTAAGGTGATTGAGGTGCTTAATGAATAAGGTGCTAAGGTGCTCCATGACTAAGGTGCTTGAGGGGCTGAAGGTGTTCCAAAAGTCAACAAGTATCCCTACTCATGGGAGGGGTGAGCCCTCATTGTAGGAGCATGAGAGAGAGAGAACACACACACCCTCACACAAGTCAAAGCCTTGCTTAAAGAAGCAACAAGGACACATGTCCAGTTTCTCTCCATGTTGCCCTCATAAGGTGCCTAAAGACTACTGGTTGGCCTCTGAAGGGGTCCAATGATAATTTAGCTCATTTAATTAAATTTTTATGAATTTATCAAGTCCTCTCTCTCAAATGGGAAAGGGGGACACTTGTCCCAAGGCTAGCATGGTTGCTTGATATGCACTCTGCATGTGATTGGCTAGTCTTGTAGGGGTCCAATCAACTTCCAACATGAGCTACAAGGGGGGTCGACCAAGGAAGTTAGGGGCTAGCTTGGGGGGTATACTCTCCCACACACACACACACACACACACACACACACACACACACACACACACACACACACACACACACACACACATTTTATGGAACACAGTTACTCTTTCCCTCTTCTTGGATCACACATTTTTCTTTCTCTCTCTCTCTCTCTCTCTTTTTATCTCTCTCTCTCTCTCTCTCTCACACACACACACACACACACTTTATTGAACACACATTGGCATACCACACACTTAGACCTACACTTAGACCACGCACTTTATTGAACACACACACACACACACACACACACACACACACATACACACAATCTATGGAACACGCACTGACATATCGCACACCTAGGCCTACATGGTCAACTCCTTGGTATATGGTCGACATCTTATGCCCCAATTTTTTTCGGCTCTATGTTTGTCATACGCAACTCAATTCATACAGATTTAAGGTATAAACACATTGTTCGAGATGCACACACACACAAAAAACCACACAATACATGGAACACAAGGATACATGATGTCCAACACTTGATAATATTAAGGGAATACAACAACATAACACACACATGCTAGCATAATAACAAGGCGTATGTTTTACTAACATTTTTTTTATAAAACTGACACAAACAACAACATCATTGGCTGAGGAGTGATAGAAAGACGAAGACATGCAACACGAGCAGGATGATGGATTATTCAAGCAAGAACCCTTCCTATTTTGTTTTGGCATAGATGAGCCAGAAACTTTGTAATTGTTCTCCAGATTCATGTTAGCATCCTTGAATTTATCAAATTTTTGTGAATTTCCACCCTATGGAAAATAAGGCATGCGTATATTAAGGTCTCACGGGTAGTATGGTGTCCGCATCTCAATTTCCCCCTTTTTTTTACAACCCGAGCACTTACTAGTACTATGTACACAAAAAAACTGTTTACCCACTGTATGGTCAACATGGTAACTATACATGGTATATAAAAAAGCAAAATTTTAAAGGCTTAAACACCTTGCAAGTGGCGCAATTGCCACTAACTATACATGGTATATATAAAAAAGCAATTTTTAAAAGGCTTAAACACCTTGCAAGTGGCGCAATTGCCAAAAATGCCAGCGAATTTAAGGAAAGCGCCGCATACAAGCTCTAGCGCAAAATCGCTACAGCTAACATAGACAAGGAATGCCTTTAAGGCACCGCAAGGGGGCTCCCTATAAAGCAAAGGCGTCGCAAGGCATAATAGCGCAACCTCAAGTATGCACAAGTACTCTGCACAGAGCGCCTCACACATAGCAAAATTGCCATAGGCACTCATACCGGCAGGTCACAGCACGCGGGCTTGAGTTGCGGAATCGCTACACCATCAAGCCACCCAAGGGCATCGTCCTCTCCCACACACAAGGGCAACTTGCAGGCTGCAAACAATATAGAGAAGGTAAAAACGTTTTTTTGTTATATTTGTATGTCAATAAACATAAACCTTACTCTATTTATCTATGGTTTCTCACAAAGCATGTTTTGTAAAAGCATAGCATTAATCTCTCTTGACACATCCTCCATTAGCAGTTTCTCACAAAGGAGGTACTCGGTTGTGGGCACACACATGAAAATGTACAGTATCATAAGCTAAAAATTCCGGCGATAAGAACTGGGACTTGCCTACGAGCGAGAAATCAGGTTTAACATAGGCTGGTTATGCATACATGAACGTACATAGTATAGCAATAGAATGTATCACTTACAGTTTTGAACAAATATATACACCTCATATTCATGTAAATGGCACGCAAATAGGCACAAGATTAATGCATTGATAATCCACACGTGTTTTTTCATACTTGTGCATATGGCTTGGCGTTCATAAGCGCAGTTAACAACATTTTGGCATATAAACCGGTATATAGTATACCTAAAAGGATGTGTAATCGGACTAATATCTATACACAAAATTATGTGACAAATGAAGGTAACGGTTTCAAGGAGTGCACTACCTTGAACATCAAAAGGCAAAAGGAGCACCACAGATGTCTACTGCAAGTAACAACCAGGTGAACTAATACCGAAAGCCTTGAGTATAGTTGTTTTTTAAGAGCAAAAGTTTGTTTTTTCCTTACTAGTTTTTCTTTTAAGTAATATCGGGCATAAAGAGGTATCAATACTTTGCATGAGGGTTTAGGATAACCTCAGATAAAGACAACGTCATTGTGTAAAGATGGTTTTTTTTGAAAAAAGAGGGATAGAACAAACAAAGTTCTGCCAAAATTTTCACGAAATCGATCGTAGTATATACTTACTTTTAAATCATAGAGAGAAAGGCTACCCCTAAAGCAACATGTAGTATATAAGAAGGGAATTGGTACAGAAAACCTTGGATATATTGTTTGTAAGTATAAACGAAAGGTTTGAAATCTGCTCTTCTTTATGATTAATACTTAGCAAAAGAATGGATCAATGAGTTAGACACCTCTTGTGAGGACAGATGTCTGTTTTGATTGGAATATGGTTTTTTTGAAAAATAAACGGTTTTACAAATAAAATGCTGTCGAAATTTTCAGAAAATCAGGAATACTTATAGATTAGAATGTTTACTTGTATACCATAACGATAGGGTTGCCCCTATAGTAACACATAGTAGAGTCTCTAAAAGAATGCTAAACTCGCATATGTAATCATTGATGACAAACAGGGGTACACTCAGACAGCTAGGATGAGCGTCACCCGTGATATATTCAAGCTACAAAGGATTCGGGACAAACTCATGGCAACACATAAAGGGAAAAATCAAACCAAGCCATTAGCAATTAGAGACCCCATCTCTAAGCCTTGTAAACCTTCACAGACTGTAATCGACCATACTTACATAGACAAGCAAAAGAAAATGTAGCATATACCTAGGAGTAGGGTTGGGCTTCAGGGTGTGACAGCGATAACAAGCAGTTGGGGATTGCTTGATATACCTGTCACCCATTTAGTGTAAATTAATTCTAATTGATTGAAATTGTGGTTGGTTGGCAGGTAAAGATCCCTGCTTTCATCTGATAGGAGTTCCGGCTTAAAGCTCCTATATTTTTTTATGTATCGAAGGAACTTGTAACAATTTTTATATTAAAAAGTTCTACTTTTCTTTGTTGTAACCAGAAGATAAGTGCAAACATTATTAAAGTTCTCTCAGTATATGATTCTAAGTGATGGGATTTTTCAATCAAACACACACACACACACACACACACACACACACACACACACACACACACACACACACTTAGTCACTTCATCTAGCAATAACTGGTGCATCCAACTACACACACACATACCTTTTGGCAATGCATTTTTACTATGGCTCCTTTAAATAACTCTTAATTTGGCACTTCATCGGGTTGTAGTTGCTCTAGCACCTCATCTGGAGGGGTTTTTTGATTATGCTCTGAATCACTGTATCTAGCTAGGAACAATGAAATCCAACTATATGCACTCGAGTTAAAAACTTGAGTTGTTGCCTTATGGGAGATTACCTTGTGCTTTACTATACACCTCCCATCATGATAACTCCTAGTTTTTTCTATGTAGAATACAGTGGTTAAGTGGAGCTATCCACCATAAGTAATTTTTTTATCTAGAAAACCCCTCACCCATTTTTGGTTACCTTATGGTTGAACCCCTTAATATAACTCTTACCAAGTTTGCTTAGACCCCATTTTTTGGCCTCATGCTTGGGTGAGAGTGGAGGCTTTTGATTTGATTGGATTACCTAAGATTTATCATTCTGTTGCGCGACGGGTCTCTTCCATTCATGGTGCATCACGATGTCGTTCTGATGACCTAGCTTGATAGTGGGGAGCTTGGCATGGATGTTTTGCCTTCCTCTCTTGGAATGATTCTTAGCAGTAAAACCTCCTACACTCATATCGAGAAGGTTCAGTGCTAGGCTGTTGTGGCACCTCCACAACTGAGTACTTTTGGTGATTTTCCCTGCCTCTTCCACCATATAAGGTGAGGGATTTTTTCTCCTCCCTCACTTAGACTTGGTGTAGGAGAAGAATGTGCGAGTAAGGTCAGATTGAATCTTGGCTCTGCAATAATCTATATCCGCTGCTACTGTGATGATGGCTTCCACCTTAAAGGTTTTATTCACCATCATTAGTGTATACTATGCATTCTACCACATTGGCCTTTTACCTAATTTGCTTCTATTCTAAACTAGTCTTTTAAAATGATGGCTGATTGGCTAATGGTTGACTGGCTGTTGGTTGAAGATTAAACTTGTTCACTTCTGATTTTGCCTAAAAAAACTTTTTTAGCATTAAAGAGTTATGGTTTTACTGAGAAATTTTGAGAATATTTCTTTCTAGGGAGTTCTACTCACCTGGTCTCTATGGTTTAGTAGGATTAAAACATTAACTAGCTATATTATGGCTTAAGCACAAAAGAGGTGGGAATTTTTTATGATTATCATTGGTCCTTTGGCTAAATATGGCATAATTCTGGATATTTGGACTTATGGCCCGCTCACTAGGTTGAGAATGTACTATCTAAAACTTTGTTATCTCAATGATGGATCACTTGGGCACAAAATAAGGGCAAATTGAGTGTAATTTTACCATAGCAAACTCGCTCCACTTTTTGTGGCTCTGGCTGATACTTCCCTAGGTAGTTAATCCAACTACTACTTTGATACCAAGGAAAATTTCTTTATGGTACTTAGTGTGTGCTGATGGGTGAACAGTCCTGTTGCAGATTAGGAAATTATTCATTAACCTTTGGTTCTTTATGGCTGGCCTAAATCTGGGTTTTTTTGGTAACCATATTCTCCCTTTCTAAGGGTCTCAAGGGTCTTAAGGTATTATCATGCTCGCTGTGATTTGATATATATATGTGCTTCAAAAGCAGGTTTTCTCTGCTGGCTATGTATTGATAGGAGATCTGGTATACATCTCATTTTTCTGGTCTTTTAATCTGGTCTCTACATATGGATAATGATCTGGTTTTTGGTGCTTTACTACCTAAGTCTGTTATGGTATTATGATTTGGGGAAGACTGTTTTGACTTACAAAAAATCTGACCTTCACCTGTTGCTTGGATGTCTGGGTTAGATCTGGTTGTTTACATACATATTCCACTACATCTAGCTCTTGGTCATGATGCTACCATAAAATATATGTAAACCTTATACGTATTTTGGTTTTGATACTTTAGTGAGAATCGACATAAAAACTGACCAACATATCGGTATTGGTCTGGTTTTTGGTGCTTTACTACCTGAGTATCTTATGGTATTGTGATATGGGGGAGCTTGTTTTGCTTTGACATACATAAAATCTAGCCTTCAGCTTGTTGCTTGGATGTCTGGCTTAGATCTAGTCTTCTTTTTTTCATAAATACATATTCCACTACATCTGGTTCTTGGTGGTGGTACTGCCATAAAATATATGTAAACCTTATATATACATACATATTCTGCTACCTGAGATGTGTATGGTGTTGTAACAGGGGGAAGCCTGGTGGCCTTGACTTTCTAACTGTGATTGGATATTTGTGCTTTGATAGCAGGCGTCTTCTGCTAGCTGTGTCGATTTAGGAGTCTGATCTACAATACATTTTTTTGGTTTAAAAAAAAAAAACCCTAGTCTCTGGTTATGGCTAGTCATTTCTCTCGACTTGATCCTACTCTCATACAATGGCTATATCTAGGAATAGTTGGAGGTGGCCTGCTTTATGGCTGGCTCTAGCTCTGGCTCTGGCTAAAAACTTCTCTGACCTGGCTGTTACTTCTTTGGGCCGATAGTTCATATTTTATTCAAAAGGAGATCCTTTATATCTGGTGTAAGGATGATGAGTGTGCATACCTGTTGCAAAGTATTAAAATCCTGGTCTCTGGACGTGACTAATCATTTCTTTGGAATAAACTCTGCTCTCATAAATTGGCTTTTTTTGGGAATGGTTTGAGGTGGCCTGCTTTCTAGTTGGCTCTGGCTCTGGCTAATACCTCTTTGGCTCTGGCTGATACTTCTCTGGATCTGGCTGGTACTTCTTTGGGCTGATAGTTCATCAAATTTCAAAGGGTATTCTTTATAGAATATGGTCTAGTACTGATGAATGTGCATAACCTGTTGCAGACTATTGGATGACTCAGTGACTTCTCGTTCTTGATATTTGGCCTAAAAATTGGTCGAGTGATAATTCTAGTTGATTCTGGCTTTGAAGGGCTCGACCTCAGAGCATATTTTAAGATCAAGATACATAATTTAGCATTACATGCAAGTTTTTCCATACTTTTTTAAAGCTAAAGAAGTACATAGAATGATATGGATTAGTTGACATCTTTTACAGTAAATGGTTATTATAAAAAATAAGTTAAAACATATGGAGTGACTCTAGCAGGAATATGATGTTAAAAAATCCTTGAGACTTTAATATGTAGACAATAGCTAGTTTAATAATTTTTAAATTTGACATGGATAACAACTGATAGATTCTTTGAAGCCTGCCATACGTAGCCAAGTCTAACATATCTATTGTCTTGACTATATGGATGCAGGTGAGAATTCTATCTTGGCTCAAAAAGGTTTAGCATGCTGCTGTCCGACTTTGATAACACTTGATGATTCAACTGGGATAGTTCTGATACCTCTGTATAAACTCATTTGAAATGATACCTCATTCTTATTATGCTGTATAGTTATGAATCTAAGACTGAGTTGTCTCTGTACAAATCTTTGCCTATACATCTTTAGCCAGTCGTCTTTTGAACGTCTTGTTCCTTGGTGTGTATTTATTAAATTTAAAACAACAACACACACACATACACACACTCTCTCTCTCTCTCTCTCTCTCTCTCTCTCTCTCTCTCTCATTGTGTGTAGTGCAAAGTGCAAGAGCTCCATCTCCTTCTCCAAGCTTGTTGAGAAGTTGAGAGCCTACACCAACACTCTTGGCTATGGAATGCAAATCCAACTAAGAGCCATGATCCAATGCTTAAGCTTGCCATATTCTTCATCATCATTATTATGCTATTATGCTATGCTATGCAAGAAGAGTGATGATAAGTGAGGAGCTATCTCTTTCTCGTATGTTACTTCTTCTTCCTCTTCCCTACCCTCATTCCCCACTAGCTCTGTCCACCTTCAAAGGTATTTGAGGCCTTGGGACTGAGGTTGGGGATGTTTAATGCTTTTACAAGATTATGTTATGTTCGTGATGCATGAAGCTTTCCATCTTCATTGCATCACCTAAGTAACAAGGAACACAAAGATTGTATTGTACCAAGTCTCTCTTGATGGGAGAATCTATAATACAAAAGCCTAGTGGAGGGGGGACTAGCTCCACATAAATATGGTCCTCAACTGTTGCCAAGCTCTCTAACTCTCTCTCTTGCAAAAGTATTGCTCATGCCAAGTTAATTAAGTATTATGGTTATGTTGCTACCGCTAATTAAGTTCACCCTCTATGTTCTCAAAGTAGTCTCATGAAAATGCTCACTCTAATTCTCTTAATTCCACTATTCTCAAAGTTCTTATGCCATTTTTCAAATTATTTGGCAACAATCCTCTAGAATGTGCACCCAACTTCTAGCTTCAGTATTTTCGGGCATTTCTCGATTGATGGGCTGTCACTTCTTATCCCCTCCAGATGATATACTCTACCTGTGGGATCCTGGCAAGGCTCAAAAACCTCTAGATAGCACATTTACTAAAGCGGTCAAAGTGCCCCATAACTGGTCCCAGACAAACCTTCCACTGACCATAACTTTTTTGTTTGAGCTCTGATTGAGGATCCAAGAATATTGGCATGCTCCACAACTTGAGATCTTCGCATTTATTTGCACACATAAGCTTTGACCACCTGCTTGGCACCATTTCTAAGCTCGACCAACTTTAGTTCCACCAATGTGTTTTTGCATTGTACTCTGGACTATGTGTCGATTCATCCTCAACATCCATCACAATCAATGGCCCTCACTTTTGCCAAACGGTTTCTTTGTCTCCTTTTGAAGTGGGGTGCAAGCCTTATACATGGGTGTTCCATATGTAGCCTAATTTAATACTCTTGTCACTTTAGTTGGACTAGAGGAAACACTCTCCTTAAGTCTCTCTAGTGAAGGACCCTTCCAATATGTTTACATTGAGAGTAAGAAATTGCCTTCATGCTTTGTAGTATTTCATTTTCCATATTTAAAGTACATGCGTCATACAATGAGATTTGTTTTTTGAATCCCTTGCCTGCAAGCGAACTCCCATGCTTTCTCATGGCCAAGTTGGTTCTTGGAGTGTTTGCCCCATCAATACTTATCTTTATTGCCATCATATGATTTCCCAATGTGCAATATGGAGTAATGTCATCTAACGAGCAAAGAAAATCGAGCGAGGGATAAAAAGAGAGCAAAGAAAATGAGAGAGGAAAAAATGTATAAATCAAACAAAACCTACAAGTAAATTACAGTGTAAAAATAACCTACGACACATAAATTACATTGAAAAAATAATGCGTACGACTTTCTTTTAGCATAAACATTGATTTTCATAAGATCAATGTTCAATTTGGCTAGAGGTAGCCAACTATCATGTATTGAAGGTCAAAAGAATGATAGCTTCAATGGGAGGCCTTTCAAAAGAAAAGCCACATTCAAAACAAGATAATAATTAGTATCTTTGAGAGGCATTGTAGTATGATTATAATTCACATACAAACCCTTTATTTTCAAGTAAAAAGCAATTATTTTTTATAACCGTGGGGAAAAATAATTGTTGGATGCATGCACTCTATGCAAACAATGAAAATAAGAGGCATTGTACTCTCATTGTAATTCACGTACATGCACTACACTTTTTTTTAAAAGTAACCTTTTTTATGTTCGATGCATGAAGACATGAAATTAAAATTACATCAAAATTTTTTCTCCTTTTTAGTGCTTTGAAGAACTATCGATTATGATTTTCTTATGTTTGAGCCTAAAATCTTCATAGCAACTTCCAACGAAACGTAATAGAAGCTCTAGACATCATGGGCCATGTTTTTTTTAAATCCAAAACTTTACTTGTTAATAAATCAATATGAAGCATCACTACACGCATATACTTTGAATCAATAAGAATCTTTTGAATCCCTATTGGAGAGAAACTGCAAGAAGGATGAACAATAAAGGACTTCAACGGTTGAGTCACTTATGGGATAGAAAACGAAAGTGCTGAAAATCCTCTGAACAAGTGGTTGTCCAATTTCAATTCAGCGACATTGAGAAGCTACTGGTCAACATGGTTGTTGAAGGCTTGGACAGTGTTCTTATACCGATTTGTGAATCTACTTTTGAGTGGAAAGCTTGGAAATGGGCCATGAGTAGCCGATTCTCTAAGCTCCATATCAAGGCCATTTATCAACTTTGAGGGGCCTTGTCGACAGGCGTCAAAATTCAAGTGTGTGGTATCGGGCTTGATAGATGTTCAGGGGACAGATTAGCTAGCGAAGACCTCGGCCACCTTTTCATGGAATGCCCGGCTATTAGAGGCCTTGCAGGAAAGATGTGCAAATGGATACAAAGGACGTGGAAGATAGGGGTTTTCAAGAGGGTGGCAAACAATTTTGAAGTTCTGCACCTTTAATCTATACTCAAGTTGTCAGATACTGCTTCTTCAGAGATATCTTGAAGGCCAGAAACTGTCGTATCTTTGATAGCGACCTCTCTGTGGCTAGCTTCTTAGAGATTGTTCAAGAAAGCAAGGAGATAATTTATGTGGTACTAAAATGCATAACTCGGATGCTTGGCTTAGGGAAACCCGCGCCATCCGATCAAGCCGTGCTTTGTAAAAGTTTGGGATGTTTGTAATTGTATGCCTCGAGGTACTTGTAAGTAAGTTGATTGTTACCCTCTCTCCCTCAATGCTAGGCCTGAGCTTGAGGCTGATTTGTATAGCAATTGGTGACTTTTTATTAATATAATGACTCACAATTGCGAGTTTTGAAGAAAAAAAGAACTCACTCTTTCCATCTTTGCTTCAAATTTGAAAATGAACCCTTTTAGTGGCTAGCATTGGCTATGCTATAGCATCATGAATATACATCCCTTATTCTCCATGTTTTAATTCTTCTAAAAATTCATCCTCATAATTTTCCTATTGTTGTGATTAGAATAAAGACACTTGCAATAAAGTATGACATCAAGTATCACATCAGGATGTTAAGCACTATACGTGCTTCAAAAACATTTTCCATTTTGTTACATATACTAGCAGTGGTGATGGTGTCATTGTGTCAGAACAAAGCTATATGGATTCTCATGCAAGCCATTGCCATTAGTAATGTTTCTAGGGCTCTTCCTTTTGTGGAAGCCAAACTACACCTGAGATGAGTTTATTATTTGATTTAAATATCTAAACCATGGGCCAACAAATAGTTACTTAAAAAATAGAATATCCATCCAAAAATGGTAGTAATTATGGGGTTGTACTTGAGCTTCACTTGGTAGCAGCCTTGAGTCATTGAACTTGATCAGGGTAAAGGATATTGTAGCCTTACAAGGGCCGTGCTATATTATAAATGATCGTAAAATCCAGAGCTACAGAAATGGTTTGTGAGCATGGGTCCTTGACATCATACATACGATATGTTACTTGGTACAATATGCCATCTAGGTCATCATTCCCATCCTCTTCTATATTATCATAGGACTGAAAACTTTATGACAATCAATGAAAACAATAGTATTGTAGCACATGGGGCATACCATAAGGATGTGAGGGTGGCTAGAATTTATGCATGGGGAGAGATGCTTTACAAAAAGAGGTGGCAAAGAAGCATAGTAAAAAGGGGGGTTGTAACTCTAGGAGCTTATAGATGGGAAGTAGATGAGAATGGAATCTTGGAGGAGAGTAGCATGAAGACTACTTAATCCTCATACTCCATTCTAGTTGAGCCATGTACATGATCCCTAAGCCACATGCTATTTGGAAATTTTGATTGACCCACTATAGGTGCCCATCTCTAACCCATTTTGAGTAACGTTTCCAAACACTACCTAAAGTGGGACGATGCCCTATCTTCTTCACCATAAAGAAAACATGTACATGACATCATCTTTGATCTCTCACCACCCCATTTAAAGTAACATTTGGAAATGCTTCTTGAAAGAGTGTGGTGGGAAAGATATCTATCAACTTTCTCACCATCCATTTAAAGTAACATTTGGAAATGCTACTTGAAAGGGTGTAGTGGTAGAATGCTCAACTATCTATCCCACCACACCCTTTCAAGGAGCGTTTCCAAACGCTACTTTAAATGGGGTGGTGAGCTAGTTTATAGATCTCTCTTCACCACACCCTTTCATGTAGCGTTTCCAAAAGCTACTTTAAATGGGGCGGTGATCAAATTTAAAGATCTCTCTTCACCACACCCTTCCATGTAGCGTTGTCGAGAAAATTTGCAGTCTTGCCAGGAAATCACCAAGCTTATGACTGTGAGAGTTTGTGAGAGAACTCCAAAAAACTATATGAAGGGGTTAAACCATAGATGCCATGAAGACTAGGGTTTGGAAAGAAACGCAATCAAAGAAGACCCACTCTTTCTCTCTTGCACTCACACACACAAAGAAGGAACACAAAAGAGAATGTGAAAATAACACAAAGATGCAAACATCAAGGCTATGGTCATATCATATCATGGGTAGTATGAAAGGGTTAATAGATGAGTTAATAGCATTCAATCTTGGCTGACCAAATAGGCTACGAATTGTTCTTTGGAATTGTAGTTTTGTGCTTACCATAATATATATATTTTGTCTAGTGATTGGGATTAATTGTGTATACAAATCCTCTTGGTTCATAGCAAGATAACTACGCTTACGTCAAAAGAAAAGTTATAGTCTATGAGAGGTAGTATAATGGGATCCGGTGATAGAAGTATTTCATTGAGCCTTTATGGACCAAAGAGAAACACTATACGTTCTTGAAAGTGTATTTTACGGCTAATCCATACGTTAATTCTAATAGATCGTACAGAGTGAAAGCGATAGAAATTATCGTCATGTGGATTATTCATCTAGGATAACTCCAGTATGTGTAAAATGTAGATATGAGAGAAGAAAAGGGAAGAGAAGAGAAGAGAATTTTCCTCCCAAGCCCTATTCTTGCCGTAGGCAATAAGGATACTGTGCGGAGAGATGTACCTGTAGCAAGGAGAACCTAAAATTTGTAGAGAGGATGAATTACTAAGAGTGAGAGAGATAGATTTGGTTAAGGAGATGAGATTAGATATATATATATGTTGGATTAGAGATGAAAAAGAAAACAACAAGAAATCAAGAAAACATCAATGTAGAACACATCTTACTTGACAAACCCTTTGACACCATTATTGATGGAGAGAGAAGAAGAGGGTAGAATTCAACGTTGATTGATACGCCAAGTCCAAGACCTTCTTTGATTAGAGTTGATCTTCCAAGGATAGGATACAAGAATGGTTAGTCTTCCTCTAGGAGAAAGTATAGGCTTGGGCTTATGTTAATGGCTAAGTACAATTAGGCATTACTACTCACTCCCTCAAGAATTCCTCTCCTCAATGGCTTGAATGCTTGAGTTCTTTTCAAGGAAGAAAAGGTCCCCTTTTATAGGCAAAGGGAATTCCCAAGAGTTTACACAAGAAGAGAGGAGCCAGTGTGAACAGGAATTGAAAAACTTGGAAATGAGCTGTCCCTGCATGATGTGGGCAGATTGGGGTCCAATATTTTGATCATATCTCCTCAACCATGGCTCAAAATAAAAAAGTAAAAATATGGGCAAAAACTTCAGCTCATTAGCTACGATTTTCATTTTAAAATAATTTTCCAATTAGGATTGGAACCTTGTGTAAAAAATTCATCAAAATAGGGTCCATTTCTGGCAGCAAAAGTCTTCCTGTGGTCCCCTTAGCCTACACTTTCATTTGATTCCAAAGGACACCTCATGCCATATGAAAGCATGACATTGCTCTTTGACAAAGTTTTGTAATCATGCTTGCAATAATGCATTAAAATAAGTGTATCTTTGAAATCATGCCACCTAGTGTCCCACTAGGATTTGATTCCCACCTAGTAGCTATTTAAAAAGAAATATGAGAAAAATATGAAAAATACATAGAATATATATATATTGGAGTTTACCCTAGATATAGGATCTAGCTAGGGTGTGAGATGATAATGAGATAGTAGAAATAACGAATCAATGCTTTTTGCCCCAAGTTAAAGAGGCGGAGCTATTGATGCTTTTCCCATAGTATTTTCTAATGGTAAAGTAAGAATAGGTTACCCTTGAGAAAAATAATAGGATGAGATAGAAGGCTTATTATTATACTTAAATATGCATATGTACATTATAGGAAATATAATTATGTATCTAAAAAATTACAAGATAGATCTTGTAGCATGCGTTCCCACTATGTACGTGTCACAACACGACATCCACCCCCTCTAAACCTGCACATCCTCCGGTATGTGCCACATTATTTCTTTGTAAGATCAGCCCTCTTGTACATCTTCCTTGATTTCTTCTTCACTGGATGATTCCAAAGCTTCATCTTCACTTTGATCTTTACCTGTGGTTTGCTCTTCTTCCTCATCAACATCTTCTGGATCATTGTCTCCTCTTATCTTAAACATTTTGATCCTTTTTCCTGCAATGGAAATCTTTACTTCTGTACCATCTAGTTTAGACAAGCTGTAAGTAGCATTTTCATGCACATGCTTTACAACATACGGTCCAAACCATCTTTTTGAGAACTTACGCATGACTGTGTGCTGGTTATCAAGGCTACTATCATACACTAAAACCCAGTCACCTTTGTCAATTGCTTTGCTCCTGAGTCGATGTCGCTTATCAAAGTAGTCCTTGTTTTTCAACCTTGGTTTTTTGAGTCGTTCTTTTGCAGCTTCAATGTCTCCAGGTCTTCTCTCTAGCTGCCTTATACGCAGTGCAAGGAGATCTTCCCCGCTAAGCCCCTCTTGCCAAGGTAGTACATTCCATGTGGGAATTGTATCCTCAATCAGCATCACTGGCTTTTGACCATACATTAGCTCCGCAGGCATGTAGACAGTTACTGAGCTATGTGTTGTACGATCAGCCCATAAAGCATATGGTAACAATTTTGGCCACTCACCAACTCTTCCTTCGCAAGCCTTGGCCAAAGCTTTAATGATAGGAGGATGCCCTCTTTCACTCTTTCCATTGCCTTCAGGGTTGTAAGCTGTAGTAAGAGAAAGCTTGATTCCTAATCTAGAAAAGAACTCCCTTGCTTCTTCGGCATCCAACTCACCTCTATCTGCAGTGATCTTTCCCACACAACCATAACGGCAAATCACCTCATCAAGAAGGAATTTGCACACAGCTTCTGTGGTTTTAGCTCTTAATGCTCTTCCTTCAACCTGATTAGTTAGGTCCTCTAGTGCAAGAACCAAGTACCTCATCTGCCAGAGTCCTAAAGGCATTGTGACTAGATCCACAACCCATTTATAGTGCATGGCTAGTGGATATGTAGGGTGCAATCCATCACGATGTCGAACATTTGAATACATTTGACAAGTTACACATGACTCTACAAACTGAGATACATCTTTATACATACCCTTCCACCAGTATTTTTCTTTCAACTTGGAGAAGGCTGCCCACACACCCCTGTGTTACTTGAGTCTCTTTTTTACATATAACCCGTTGTGGTGTAGCACCCTTTTGTTTAGGATGCTTCCACAAGTAACCATCCCTTAAAAAGTACCCATATGCTTTCTTGCATATCCTCTTGAATTCTTGTTCAGACCAATCATCCTGTTTTGTTAGAGTACTCAAGTAGCTTCCAATAGAAAGCCAATCACCTTCATAAAGATCTTTCAAGAACAATTCAAGTGAATTAGTCATGCAGACATTGTTACCTTTGACATGAGAGATAGAATAGAACTTTGTACCTACATAATTTCCCTCATCAATCATTTGTGACTCATCTTCATACCTTGTCCTTGATAGCATATCTGCCACTGTATTGTCTTTACCTGCAATGTGCTTGAACTCAGGATTTAAGGACTTAATGTAGGCAATCCATCGCAACATAGCAATTTCTGGTGTTGAGCAGCTTGTAATCATCCCAAGAAGTGGTAGAGAATCTGTTTCTACAACCACACATGCACCAATTAGGTACTCTTTCCCACATTTCAAGGCTGTAACCATACCTCATAACTCTCTCTTTATCTGTGGATAGTTTCTTTGGCGAGCACTTAGTACCTTTGCTCCAAATCTTACCACATACCTGTGTCCTTCTTTGTCATCTTTCCCTATTGCCCATCCAATCCCTGTAGGACTGGTGTCTACTGTCACAATTACTGGCCTTTGACACTCATAGTCTACCTTTCTCAAAGTCGTCGCTGACTGGAGCAACTCCTTTAGCTTTTTCATGGATTTTACATATGCTTCTGTCCATTTAAACTCCTGATTCTTTCTAAGCAGCTGATAAAGAGGATCAGCTACATGTGCATAATGTGGAATCCAAATAACATAGAAGACACATGATCCCAGAAACCTTCTAACCTCAGTGATGCTAGTGCATGTTTCTTTCATTCTTTGGATGGAGTCTACCTTTGATGGACAAGGTTTCCTACCATATGGCCCGCACATGTGCCCCACAATGAGCACTTCATTGACACCAAACATAGGCTTTTTCCCTGACAATGTAAGATTCACTTCTTCTAGCCTAGACAAAATTTTATCACAATCATTTATGTGATTTACCACAAACCTGCGACATCTCTTGAGATCCAAAGCTTCATCTTTGTCACTTTATTCACATCCTTTGATAGGAAAATCATCAATGAAAGGCATTGTGATTTGAGGAATAAAGTCACGTAAGACCTTATTCATCCCATTCATCATATGTGCAACCGAGTTGGTTGCTCCCTGTGGCAAGGTACACATCCTTACCAAACCCAAAGGTGTCCTCATGGTTGTCAAGTCTCTGCTTTCGATTGCAAGCTGAAATTGATCATACCCTGAGTAGAGATCTCCCATTGAGTAGATTGCCCTCCCTGCAAACGCCTCTGCAAACTCATCCACAATTGGACCTGTACCTACATTTCTAATTGTCACCTTGTTCACTGGTTGCATATCTTGGATGAAGCATAGAGAACCATTCTTCTTTGGAACTGTGAACCACCTGTTTGAGTATGGAGCACAAGAAGGCTCCAAGATTCCCATTTTGATTTTCTCATTCAGTAGCTCTACTAACTTTGGAAAATGAGCCTTTGGAACCGGAATAGGCCGCAGATTCCAAGGCACATGAGGTATTGTGAAAATTACCATAGGAGTTACAATAGAAGGATCAACACATCCTATCTCATGTGGCTCAAATGCAAAAGCCTTACCATGCTTTGAAAGCATTTCTTTGAAGCACTTTGTCTCCTCCTGTGTTAGAAACTCCTCGCAACCAATCTGCAACTCTTGAAAAGACTCCTTTGTGAAGGTATTCCCGATCTTTTTAGGATTCCTCAAACTTGGTTGTAAAGAAGCCTGCTCAATCTTTTCCCTGTTGCTGGGTGGTAAGGGTGAAGCTACTGGTTTCACCTTCTTTGCTACACTCTTGTATTTAGTTTCAACATGGACTTCTGGGCCAACTGTTTGGTTTTCTTTAAAGGCTTCTATTACTTGATACATTTCCATAGAGCAAACTTCCACAACTTCATTTTCAAGATGAAAACTAGACCCCATTATAGCATCAAGCTCACCCATAGTATCTACAAAAGAAACTTGTTCACACAAACCCAAAACATTTTCAGTAGGCTCTAGCAACCCACTCTTTTTCATGCCTATTTGTACATTATGCACATATTGCCTCTCACATCTCTTCAAATCTTCAAGTTTTGTAAAACATACCGATCCATTCCTTGTTACCAAGGAGCTCGTTAAAAAAGTTTCACCTATTTTTGGATCAAGCGAGACCCTTTTTCTTTCTATACCACTGCAATCCCGCTTTACAATGGTACTTGGCCAAAATCCATCATTTCCCTATGGTCATGAAACTCTTTGCTCACCTTTGGTAGAGGATGTTCTCTGAGGTTGTCACTATTTCTTTCATGGTTCACACAAACTGTGAGAAATTGGACAGCACGTTTACCATCTTTGCTACGTATCCTAGCATATGCTGAACCATCATCCATTACCTTTGTTTCCATTCGAACTCCCACAATGTAGGGCTGTCCAAGGATGAGATGATATGAAGATGTATCCTGTACAAAGAAGTTTTGGTCAATCTTTGCATCACCTATTGTCACCTTCACACTTGGACATGCTGCATACAATTCACCGGATGAATTGTTTGCCACTTTTACCATCCAACCATGATCTGTGTCCATCGGCCATTTGCACTTGTTGTAGAGACTCTTTGACATTATGTTTATTTATGAACCATGGTCAATCAAGGCAACAAATGGCTCTTCAAGATCACCTACCTTGACCAAAGTTTCTGTAGTAGCCCTTGCCCAGTGACTTCGTGAATAGTAGCTCCTAGGAATATCTTCAACTTCTTCATCATCATTTGAGAAATGCACTTGCTTCACTCTCCCACTAGATTGGTAGCATCCTACCACAACTCCATCCTCCTCCTTATTTTGCAGCTTCAACCTGTGGACGAGAAACTTCAGCAAGGGTTTGCCTCTTCCTCTTGATGATGTCAATGATCTCCTCATGGAATTCACGCTTTGCAATGCCAAGAACTTCTCCTAGAGTAAACTCAATCTTGCTATTCAAGATCCTTTCCTCCAAGACTTTCTTTAAATCTGTAGCAACCTCAATATCAGATTGTAGTTTATAAGTTGGGCCTTTTGTCTTACCTTTTGTTGGCTCTTTCTTCTTTCCTGTTGTAGATTCCTCCATGAGTACTTCAAGTGGAGATGCTCCTTTTGTTGAGGGTGTTTGAGAAGGCATTGAGTCGCTTCTTCCCACGCTTCTAGAAGCACTTTTTGATGGTCCTTCATCAGCATTCTCACGTCTACGCTTCTCTTCTACAATTGCCTCATTTTGTTGGCATTTTGTAATGTAGGCATGCACTGACAATGAGTCCACTGGATCATTCCATCCTGTTTCTAGATGTATGCAATCACCTGCTTCATGTAGAATCTCTTTTGTAAGCTTTCCCTTTTTAGCTAATTGCATGACATTTGGCCAAATTTGACCATGATGGTCACTCACCTCTTCATCACAAAACTGCTCAATTTTTACTCCATAAGTAGTTGCCTCAACTGAAGAGGTGGCATGCTTAGTTGCCATATCTTCAACTAAGGTTTGCATTCCCCCCTTCCCAAAGTTAGTTCTCAAGGGTAGACCTGTCTCTCTTAAGTGGATTTTACCATCCTTAAAAAAGACAACATCTTTTGACAAAGCATCACTAAAATCATCACAATCCCTTATTACATGGTCTGTACTATCACACCAAATACATCTATTAACAAACCCTTCTTTGGGCTGTTGTCTTTGCCTAGGAAGTGGCCCTGATGGTTGGCCTTTTTCTTCAAGCTTTGCAAGCTTCACCTTCAAGTCACACATTCCCTTCACAAGATCATCTAGCATGGACTCATCAAACTTAGGAGCGATAAAAGTAGGCTTTACCATTTTGTCAGAACTTGAGGTGGAAGGACTTGTAGTGTTTACTACAATCTTGTCCCTTCTTCTTTGTCGTTTGGCAAGCAGTGAGACAACACCTTCAACCTCATTTCAATCGGTCTTTAGTCCTTGCTCAGCATCTTTATCTTCAAGAAGAAGCTCCAAATTTTCTTGAAACTCTTTACCTGCAGCTTGTAAGAAAAGATCTGTCTTCTCTGCATCCAGTGTGGCCCTTTCTGTCCTTGTGAGTTGTGCATAGCGCCGCTCAAATTCCCTAAGTAGCTCTGTTATTGATAGTCCTTGCTTTGGCTTGTGACTACCCATTCTAAGAATGTCCATTTGGTCACTCTCTCAGAGTCCTCCATGAAATATTCCTCCTTTAAACCTACTTTGAGTTCTTCCCAATTTCTCCCATGCCCATCTTTATTTTCCCTAACATGCTCCCTAATTTTTGGAGCAACAACTAGCTCAAATCTTTGAATCATCTCACCTTCTGACACCCGATGCAGCTCCATCTCCTTCACATACTCGTGTAAGTACTTGGTTACATCTTTGCCATTGAATTGATCCATTCTGTTGACGACCACTTGTATGGCCTTTGTTGCTGAAATCTCCCTTCTTTCAGGGGCATGTTGTTGTTGCATGAACATTGTAAATGCTTGAAACATTTGCATTGTTGTTGGGTCAAAATGCATATCCTGTTCCTCAACATGATCACCCATGGTACCCACAAACTCTCACCCTGGCAGTTTCACGTCGGGTTCACCAAAAATATGTCGAGAAATTTGCGGTCTTGCCAGGAAAGCACCGGGCTTATGGCTGTGAGAGTTTGTGAGAGAACTCCAAAAAACTATATGAAGGGGTTAAACCATAGATGGCATGAAGACTAGGCTTTGGAAAGAAGTGCAATCAAAGAAGACCCACTCTTTCTCTCTTGCACTCACACACACAAAGAAGGAACACAAAAGAGAATGTGAAAATAACACAAAGATGAAAACATCAAGGCTATGGTTATATCGTATCATGGGTAGTATGAAAGGGTTAATAGATGAGTTAATGGCATTCAATCTTGGCTGACCAAATAGGCTACGAATTGTTCTTTGGAATTGTAGTTTTGTGCTTACCATAATATATATATTTTGTCTAGTGATTGGGATTAATTGTGTATACACATTCTATTGGTTCATAGCAAGATAACTACGCTTACATCAAAAGAAAAGTTATAGTCTATGAGAGGTAGTATAATGGGATCCGGTGATAGAAGTATTTTGTTGAGCCTTTCTGGGCCAAAGAGAAACACTATACGTTGTTGAAAGTGTATTTTACGGCTAATCCATACGTTAATTCTAATAGATCGTCCCTGCATGATGTGGGCAGATTGGGGTCGAGTATTTTGATCATATCTCCTCAACCATGGCTCAAAATAAAAAAGTAAAAATATTGGCAAAAACTTCAGCTCATTAGCTATGATTTTCATTTTAAAATAATTTTCCAATTAGGATTGGAACCTTGTGTAAAAAATTCATCAAAATAGGGTCCATTTCTGGCAGCAAAAGTCTTCCTGTGGTCCCCTTAGCCTACACTTTCATTTGATTGCAAAGGACACCTCATGCCATATGAAAGCATGACATTGCTCTTTGACAAAGTTTTGTAATCATGCTTGCAATAATGCATTAAATAAGTGTATCTTTGAAATCATGCCACCTAGTGTCCCACTAGGATTTGATTCCCTCCTAGTAGCTATTTAAAAAGAAATATGAGAAAAATATGAAAAATACATAGAATATATATATATTGGAGTTTACCCTAGATATAGGATCTAGCTAGGGTGTGAGATGATAATGAGATAGTAGAAATAAAGAATCAGTGCTTTTTGCCCCAAGTTAAAGAGGCGGAGCTATTGATGCTTTTCCCATAGTATTTTCTGATGGTAAAGTAAGAATAGGTTACCCTTGAGAAAAATAATAGGATGAGATAGAAGGCTTATTATTATACTTAAATATGCATATGCACATTATAGAAAATATAATTATGTATCTAAAAAATTACAAGATAGATCTTGTAGCATGCGTTCCCACTATGTACGTGTCACAGCACGACAGCGTTTCCAAACTCTAATTTATATGGGGTGGTAAGGCAAATCTTTGCACAACTCAACAAATCTCAATGTTTTTCTTTAGGGAACTAGCATTTTGAAACATAGATGAAACAGATATTTTGAAGATAAGGAGCTTGAGCTTAAGAGACTAATTTATAGGGAGCCTTGATCCGTGCATAGAGTGGTATGTGGTCTAGGAGTGGTGAAAATGAGCACCAACAAACACAAAAGTAGGAGAAGGAATTCCGATAAGGATAGGAAGTCAGAAGAGGATATTGTAGGGCGCCTACCTAATGATCATCCGATTGCTAGGACGGGACCTATTACAATTGCAGATGGCCATCTACAAACATACTTTATGGCTAATAGAAAAATTTCTCACTTCATATTGGCCTCCAATGTTTATGGAAATTCAAATAACAACATTTTTTTTTTTGACATGTAAGAATTTCAAGAGATGTTGGAAACATTAGCTACTCATTATTCATTAAAAAAAGCATTATCATAAGTTCATAACTATATGCAATTACTTTTTATGAGTCTTCCAAAAAACTCATGGAAAATTGAGTTGATTTAACTAGTATTTTACTCTAAGGTTCTCAAAATCATGGTAGGGTTTTCCATTTCTTCTTGCTCAACCACCAACTTTCAACTCCAAAGTGGCACAACTATTAGTGGAGACAAACTTTTCCCAAGCATTGACTCCACTAGAGTTAAGGTCTAGACCGGGCGCTAACCTCTCCTCTTTACTTTCCACTTATATGCTAAAATATGAGTGAGAGAATGTATGTGGCCCCTTCTAAAGAGATAGACACTTTTGTGTCTCATATGGACATTTATTTAAAAGATCTCAAATGCAAGTCAAAGAATTTTGTAGCAAACTCAAATCCCCTTTAAGGTATGCAATAGTGTTGTGGAACTTCTACAATATCGTCCAAGTTGAGCAATAAACTGTAGTTCTACAAAAATGTTATTTGTAGAAAAGTGAACGTTCAATTTTTGGATTATTCAAGTCAAAGATGACTCTCAAAATCCTCTTCACGTCATAAAAGTTGTACTTAAGAAGTTATACGAAGTTTCCATATCATACCATTTACATGACTTGTGTGGCCTACATAAGAGTTTGTGTGGCTACCAAGTTTATGCTCCTCTTAGATACTAAATGAGAATGTGAGTGTGGCTCCATGGTTACATATCCTTTGAAAAATGTTAGAAAAAAACTGGGGTATAGTGTATTTTAATCGGCTAAAATCATAAAATCCCGGTTACATATTGAGCTTGCCTTGGCTTACACAATTTTTAGTGTAAATACCGACAAAAGCTTCAAATTTTGACCTAAAAACCAATAGAATGGTGTTAATCTAGTGGTGATCTTATAGGCTATCCTATATGCCCAGAGAGCAGTTTGGAGCTTCAGATCCCAGTGGTGTGTCTCCCTCTGCACAATCTTAGTGAGAATGGTCTTGACAGTTTTGTTACTGCTCTCTGCTTGTCCATTGCATCTGGGATAATATAATGTTGATTTCCGATGCTTTACTAAGAGCATTCCCTATGATATTTTCAAATAAAAACACAATAGTAGACTTCGCGGTGTTGTCGGGAAGGGCTTTAGCTTCCACCCATTTGGTGACATAACAAGTGGCCATCAATATATACCTATTCTTCCTTGGAGTAATTTTATTGAATGGACCCATGAAATCCAGAACCCATTTTATAAGCACTTCCAATGGCTGAAATGGAGTTAGAGGAGTCATATCTGATGCCGTGGGGGTCTACCCATCCTTTGGCATATATCACATGTTTTACAAAATCTTCTAACATTAGATATTAAAGTTTGCCACCACAAACTAGCCTGCAAAATCTTCTTGTAAGTAATATCAATGGAGAAATGTCCTCCAAAGTCCCCATCATGTAACTCTAAAATAACTTGCATTCTGCCTTCCATAGGTACACATCTTCAAAGAACCCCATCGACTCCTAGTCTGTAAAGTAATCTGCCAATGATGGTGAACTTTAGACTCTTAATAATCAGAGCCTTCTTCTGATTCTGAGTCTAGTTGTCTGGGAATCCTCCCTTAGAAAGAAACTGATATATATCATACAACTCTAGATCAGTTGTTTCTTATTATCTGAAATAGTTCTGCATCCACTGGCTCATCTCTCAAAGATGACTCAGAGTAGCCATCCGTACTTTTGGACAGGAAATCAGCACCATAATGGGTTTTATCGAGCTTATGAAAAATGCAAAACTCAAATTCCATCAGGAACATCATCCATCTTATCAGTCTGCCTTGAATAATGACTTTGTTGATAAAAAATAATAATGCCTGATGATCCACATAAAAATGAAATAGCTTGCCCAACAAATAGTGTCAAAATTTAGTAGCACTAAAAACCATTCCTAAGGCTTCTGTTTCAGTAGTGGTATATCCTTGTTCAGCCTGACTGAATCTCCAACTGGCAAAATACACTAGATAATCAATCCTCCCTTCTGGTTGAGCTAAGATTTCTCCCATTGTCAGTCCTGAAGCATCTACATGTACATGAAAAATAACATCCCAATTTGGTTGTTGAAGTACTGGCTTACTAATAATGGCATTCTTCAAACTCTGAAAGCTCTCCTCACATTCAACAGTCCAACTGAACTTGTTGTTCTTCTTTGTGAGCTCATACAAAGGTAATGCTTGGGAAGAAAATTGATGCACAAATTTTCTATATAAATTGATATATCCCAAGAAAGAGCTTAGTTCTGATGCATTGCGGGGTGCCTTGGCCTGTTGGACACACTAAATCTTGTCATTGGCCATTTCTATACCATTTCTGAACACTACATGTCCCAATAGTTTTCCTTTCCAGACCAAGAAAACATATTTGAATGGGTTTGAAAATATTCGCTTTTCCTGACAACGTTGGAAAACCACTTTCAAAAAAAGTAAATGCTTATCCTCCTCTAAATATATAGTGAAGTCATCCACAAATATAGAAAGGAATCTGTGGAGAAATTCACTGAATATTTCCATCATACATCGTTGGAAAGTCACTGGAGCATTGCAAAGACCAAACGTCATAACTAGATACATGAATGCTCCCCACTCAGTAATAAAAGTAGTCTTACTCTAATCTTCAGGAGCAATTCGTAACTGGTTATAACCACTATAACCATCCATAAAGCTATATATCTCATATCCTGCAACTTCGTCAAGCAGCATGTTTGTAAATGGTAATGGAAAGGGATCCTTAATGGTGTGAGCATTCAACTTTCGATAATCCACACATACTTGAAGCTTTCCATTATTCTTGGGTACCAACATAATGGGAAATAACCAATCACTACTTGCTACTTCAGTAATAAATTCAACCATCAGAAGGTTATCAATCTCTTCCTTGACCTTCTTAACATTATTGGGATTCATTCTGTATCTTTGCAACCGCACAGGTCTGGCACCTGGTTTCAGTGGTATACGATGTTGACATACTTTTGGATTTAATCCCTTGAGATCAGTATGTTCCCATGCAAACACATATTTGTATTGCTGGAACATGTGTCTGGCCTTCTCTTTCATTACTGGATTCAGATGCTTGTTGACTTTGATCAGTCTAGGATTCTCCTCAGAACCCAGATTCCATTCCTATATTTCTTGATCATCTGGAAGCAACTAGTTAGGCCCACCACCTTTTTGTTTGGTTGAATCCTCAGCATAATTCCAAGACGGTCCTCTGAGCTCTAAACTGCTATTCTAATTTTTAGTAACTTCTGTAGAGTGTGCTTGTTTAGAAACCATTGGTATACTGGAATCATTTGGCTTGTCCGACCTTCCAATCAGTTGAACTAGTCATTCCCCAGAGTTCAGTTCAGGGAACTGATCTGGAAATTGATTCTTTTGCTTTTCAACCTGATCTTTGTCCATTAATACTACGTTGAGATCTATTTCAGCTACTAGCAGAAAATATTCATTGCTGCCAGCATCCTCTCAACTTTCTTCGCCTTATACTTCTGGCAAAGCTCTTTTGGTTGCAGCTCCTTTCTCCAGCTCCTAGTGTTGTTGGTCTGAATTTGAATTCTACTAATAGAATCTTGTATGGTCAGAGTCTGATTGGCATCATTTGTGAACAGCCTGTGCTATTTGCAACCATGGGTGCCCCAGTAGCATGCCATATGCGCCTTGCACATCTAGTACTAGGAAACTAGTCTTGAATTTTTCTTTGCCTACCCTTATCTGCATACTCTCTATCATTCCTGTTGCCTGCACTACTCTATGATCTGCCATTTGCACTTTGAAAGGTACTGGTTCTAGATTTGTGATACCCATTCTTTGCTGAAGGTGCACCCTAGGATGTTTACTCCTGCTGCTCAATCCAGTATGACACCTGATAGTGGCTCCCACTGTTTCCTAACCTTATAGTCTACTTGGATCACCAGTACTTCATCATCTTTGACAGCAGCCAAGTCAACTGCTCTGGCTTCTGCTTCAGCCTTTCTTCGCTATCTGATGAATTTCACTGCTTCAGGCAAAGTTTTTCTAATATCTTCTAGTTCCATTGTGAGTTTCTGAATTCTGTCACAAATATTGACATGAATTTGTTCCCTCTCTTGATCATAGTTATTTCAGAACTTGAAGGATGAGGAGTATCTGCACAGTACCATTCCTCTGTTTTGGTTTCTTCAGTGCCTCTTTCAATGTTTTTTGTTGTAGCTAAATCTGATTTAATGCTCCCTAATTCCTCCATCAGTCCTTGAACTGCAGCCAACATAGTCTCAGGAATACAAGACCCTGATTGATCTGGTTGTGCTTTCTCAGAAGACTAGGCTGGTATCTTTTGAATGACTCGGGTATCAGAACTTTCAGGCAGCTCTGGCAGATTCTTGGCTAAAACTTCTGTGATCTTAGCCGCCAGTTCTCTCTACTCCTGCCATTCAACAACTACCTTTTCTTTACCCTTTGCCTTCCACAACTCTCTCTGCTGAGCCTACTTCCAGTACTAACTAGTTTTGCAGGCTCCTCTGGAAATTCTTTGATGACCACCTCTTTGCTGTGTGTAAGTTCTCTTATAGGAACTCTCTCTGGGGCCTTCACCTCAGTAGCCACATTAGTAGGTGTTTCTGGACTCTGAGCCGCAAAATGCACATACTTGCCACAAGTATAACACTTTAGAATTTGATTCTAGAAATTACCACGACCCCGGCCCCGGCCAGTACCCCTTGGTACCTACCGCGCCCAGTACCAGTACCATTGGTACCTGATTTCTCTTCTTGGGATACACTGGTAGTCTCCACTCTGACTGGTTCAGCATTGGTAAATGCTACTATAGATAAATCTTTTCCCTTCTTGAAGTGATGAATGCAAATGCCTCAATTGCTCCATAAATGACCATATGCTTTGCAATAGGTACATTGTGGACATTATTTAGAAACATGGTCTTCAGATTTACACTTTGAACACCAGGTTTCTATTCTTCTAACTGGTTGTCTGGTCTGGCTGGTTTCAACAATCTGCCGGACCATCTCATTAATTTTTTGGACCAAGACCCTTTCTTGGCCTTGTCTTTGTTCTTTTCATCTGAGCTGCTTTTAGAGCTACTGGAGGTCTTACTGGAATCAAAATTCCCAATGGAAGAACTACTACTACTGGACCTCCTCTTCTTGTGACTCCTCTCCTTCTTTGCCTGCTATTCCAGCTTCAGGGCGCGCTGCAACAAATCATTGAATTTCTTTGTTGGTGTAGGTACCTCTTGTTCCCTAAGATTTTTACTATGGAACCCATTTAAAAACCATGCTCACAACCTCTTTTCTGATGGTGGCTCTCGCAGCTGCCTGGTTAGATCTTTGATCTTTTCAACATAACTACTGACTAATAATTTTTCTTGTTTTATCTTATCCAGTTCATGGAGGATGTCCTCATCACTTCTGTTGTCTGAATATTCTAGTCTGAATTCTTTGAGCAACTTGTTGTATGATCTGAGTTTGCAAGCTGGGTAATGGTAGTACCATTTCCTTGCTGCATCCTTTAGTGTCTGAGGAAAGTATTCACCATAGTCATCTTCATCAATATTTTTCAACTCAGCATATTGTTCAAAACCTTGGATATGAACATCTGGATCATCCTTCTTCCCACCTTTGAACACTGGGAAAGAGATTTTTAATGAAGAGGTATAATCATGTTGGTCAGCGCCTTCTTTGCCTCTTCTGACCTTAGGAATCTGACTTCGTCTTGAGGACTTCTTGTAATGGTTTGTATCAGCATCTCAATCAATTTCTATGCTAGTTTCAATTTTCGTCTCTTCTCTGGCTTTTCTACTGGATTTGTGATGACTACCCTTGCTGCCTTTGGCCCCATCATCCTTGCATGTGGTTCGAGAACTCCTGGCCTTACGTTCTTCCTGCTCAACCCTTCTCCTTTTGGACTGATTGGAGTGCTGAGAGTCCTTGGCCTCATCAGCATGACTGTGCTCCTCTTGAGCCTTAGTCTTAGTCACCGGGTCCTTCTTGGGATCAGAGTCACATCTGATTCCTCAGGGACAGGGTCAACGCGATGTGATGGTTTTTTACCATGACTAGTTCTAGGCGCCACCGTGATTGCTAAAATTGAGTTGGAGCTGATCTCTTCAGATAGCTGATTCCAGTGTTAGAATTTAAAGCTACTGTAAGCCATCAGTTCAGGTGGTGACACTGGAAAGGAGCCTAGAGACTAGACTGAAATAGTTATCTGAACTAAAATAGTATATTGAAATGAGAGACAGACTAGACAGCTAGAAAAGTAATTGTAGTTTCAGATTCATAGTTCAGGAACAACCAGTACAAGGTGTAATGGATTGAAGCTCAAATGATTACAGTAGTGGTAATGATTACAAAGAGAAATTACTGGCAAGAAGATTGTAGCTCACGAAATACTTGGAAGGATCAACTAAGAAGTAAGCCCAATTACAATGTAATGGGCCCTATTTATAGCCCTTTAGAGTTACTGTAGTAACTGCTGTGGTAATTACTACTGTGTGACTGATCCACTGTTCGGCTTCTAGGAGTCAGTTCCCACTTGTTGGAGCTGTCTTTGCCTTTTACACCAACCGTAGACATCTTGAACACAAAGCACCACTCACCTTCCACTCCTTGCCTGAAATACCTGATGTTGTGAAAGAAATTATATGTGAAATACCTTCTTAGCCGTAGCAAAGAGTCAACACCAAAGCTCTCATTTGCTGGCCCATTTCTTGTTGCTACCATAGACCTACGAAACTTGTATTACATATTCTAGTTACTTTGAAATAATATACACAAACAAGAGAAACAAGTTATCATTCTCACCAATTGTCCTCCAGTAAGGGGCCCATTGATTAACCAACATTTAGAAATTCTTGCTCGCCGAGTACATGGCTAGAGAACCCTTCTTGCACCAAAGCTGTTGTCATAATTTTCTTTGCCATACAATTTGTACCTTTTGTGCACCTGCATGTCTATCTACACTAAGGTCTTGTACAACCATTTCCTTGGTTTTATTAGTGAGTCCTTTGGACGTACCATCCCTCATGTCATGCTGATGAGTTTCGTTATGTACCATCAATGTGCTCATGTTTTCATTCCTTGGCATGACATAATATATGACGCAATCACATGTACACAAACAAATGGTTGGCTGTCCACAATAGTGGCAAGTAAGGTTGCCTCCAAGTCCATCACAAAACTTGCTCATATAAGGTAATTTTAGCATACTACCATTGAATGTGTCGTGTTTGACTTCCAAAAATTAACCAATTTGGAACAACTTTCATTGAAACACTTTAGGGCACCTACACAATGACTCTTGTGATACACTCCAGGAAATGCATCATACTTATGTTCCATAGTATTCATTGGATGAACCTTTCCTAAGGTCGGTGGAAACTCAAACACCATGTTACCATTGTACACCTTTTGAATTTTTCACACTTGTTTGGTTTCCAGCATCTTTGAAAGAAGCTTTGTCAAGGTGTTGGGATTCACCATTGAGTTAGAAAAGGACAAAATTACTATTTTGTCTCCTTACCTTGGTAGAGTTTTGCAATGCTTGCTCCCCATAGAGTTGTTCCTTGCTTGGGCTAGTAAGGTCTGTGTAGGGAACATCCACCAGAGGACCAATCATGCCACTTGAATGTGAGACTATGTCATCCTAGACTAGCACCAGGAACTTTGTAGAGAGAGATTCGTCCACAACATAAAACTCCTCCCCTAAATGATTGCTTATTTTCTCTAGTAGAACTATCAACTCTTCACTCCCAATCATGACAATGGCATGTAGAGCACTAAATATTTGCAGTGCAACATTCTCTTGTAGATATCTAACCCCAAAAATAATCTTTCCATTAGTAAAGTGAAAAGCTATTTCAAGAGAAGGGAAGACTATAGTGCACGACATGATAGCAGAGTCGAAAAATAAGCAATATTGTGAAAAATGAGAGTGGAAGTGTCTAATTGTGTTTAAAAGAGTTAAGAGTATTTTATATTAATCCTAATTATTATTAATATTTCTATATGATAACAAAAGCGTGGAAGTGCCCTTAATACAAAGAGCTTGACATAGTTTAGTATACTCACCTAATCAAGTGAACAGGCTCTATGGTATTGTGGTTATATCAATTTGATTTAAGCATAAAAAAAAAGTGGACTTAAGGTCTGTGCTTGACGTATGGCACACACTTGATGCTTTATCTCTCTCCCCTACCAATAGGAAGCCTCACCTTGACCAGTTAGTATTGGAAAAACTCCCTCTTTCTTTATCTCTCTCTCTCTCTCTCTCTCCCCCCCCCCCCCCCCCCCCCGTGTGTGTGTGTGTGTGTGTGTGTGTGTGTGTGTGTGTGTGTGTGTGTGTGTGTGTGTGTGTGTGTGTGTGTAACCGATTCTCTCTCAAACCTTTTTTGGCATTCTTAGCCATCTAACACACACGAGAGCCCTAAAAGAATTGCACACCATCTTTAGATAATCTAAACAATACTTAAAGCCACCTGTGCTCTGCGTTTTCTCACCATGTGGTAGCATTATCACTTCATTTGCTGCACGCATGTTCTCCTCAGATACCTTGCACTCATTCTCAATAGTTGCTACCTACACACACTAGACACACACGGTACATAAGCATCACACCATCACATGATGTTATTCTAAGCCCTTGCCTCTTACGTTCTAATTCTCTTAACCCAGAGAATTTCCCGACGTGCTAATTAGTACTCCGAGATCCCTCTCCCTAGTCACCTCTACACACACACACACACACACACACACACACACACACACACACACACACACACACACACACACACACACACACACACACACACACACACACACACACACACACACACACACACACACACACACACAATTTCCTTGTCATATTTCTCTTGAGCAAGGGCCTCCTTTAGATCTTGGACCTCTTTGGTCAGCGAGGTCGATTTAGCTATCATGCTTGTGGAGCTCGGCGTCTCTTGCAAGGCTGAAAGTTGGGTCAGAGTCTTGCTGGCCACCACATAAGACTCTTATAGCTTCTCACTCTGTTCCCTTTCCCTGATTAGATCCTCCTCTAGTCTTTGTTGCTCAACTTGTAGAGTAGTGTTGGATTCATTAAATTGATGGACTTCCTTGTAGTAATATGCAACATTCTCTTCTTCCCTGTGTAATATTGATTGGAGTTGCAGCTGGACTTTTTGAAACTCCTCGATTTTGTTTTGCAGTTTTAGTGTGCTTTTGTCTGCTTTCGTTGCCTCTTTTTTTGTGTCCTCCAGCTCTAGTTCACGCAAGTTGTAAGAGCTCTTTGGCATTAGAACTGGAGCTTGATCTGGTTTAAATGTGCGTCAATGTCAAACGACTTGATCATTTGTGCTCCCTCCTCTAACACAGCTTGTGAATGGAGAGATCTTGGTTGTTTTTGACTTCTTTGGCCATGGTCAAAGGTACCAACATCATCCGTCATTCTTTTTATGTTTTCTATGCTTTGCAATTGATTTTTGGCAGTGTTGTCTCCTTTTCTTGAACTACTTGCTTTTGTGATCGCACTGCACTTTGTGTGCCATTTGTTCTGGAAGATCTAAGGCTTCTTCTCTTCTTTCCGTTTCAGCCTCTAAAGGTATCTTTTTGTTCTTTGGTGATTAAAAATTATATTCTTGTTGGTCAAGGGTGTCCTGATCACCTTTCTCTTCTTGGTTGTCCTCTTTCTCCCCTGCCTTGGTAGATTTGTCGGATGATTCAAGATCATTGATGCCTGGCCGTTTTGCATCCTCTCTTTCTCTTTGTTCCTTTTTGCACTTAACCTCATTCTAAACCTGTTGCCGCATTTCGCTAGCAATGTTCAAATTTTTCTTTGCTTCCTTTCTTTTGCGTTGTTTGATCCTTTCCAGAGCTTATGTTTTTCTGTGCTATAGAGGCACATCCTCTTCTTCTTCTCTTTCATCATCCACTTCCGTTCCCTGACTTTTCTTTTCCTTGTGTTTCTGTTGGCGGAGTCTTTCCCTTTGTGCTTGTGCTTCTTCCATTGTCCTTTGGGCTTGGGTGATGGGGATTGCCTCCGTCGCCCGAGTTGGCCTCTTTTTTAGTCTTATGTGTCTAAGTGAAAATTCATTTCGGCGTTCCTCATTTGAAGATTGATATTTGGAAGCAGTTTCTCTTTCTCTTGACCCAACTTCTTCACTATTTGGTGCATCTGATTCCGTCTTCTCACTGTCAGTGTCATGTCTTCTTGAGGTCTACCTCATTTGCTTGATTTTCGGTTGTGGCCTCATTGATGGTCCTACTACCGGCTTTACTTCTCTTTTAGATTTGTGGATCAAATCCAATTGTGCTTCTGCATGTGGTAACTCATCAATCATACCTAACACTTGGTAAGAAATTCTAGTCAGCATTGGTCCAGCATTCATGTAAGTCTTGCTCTTTTGGCTACCCTTGATATTTGCTTCCACTATGTTGTCAAGTAGGTAGTTGCCAAAGTCACAACTGACTACTCTTCTTTTCTCTAACCCAATTGCCATCACCACTACCATGTGCAAAAGTGTTCAGTGTATCGCGGTGGATTTTGTCCCTTAAGGTGTTGTGAAATGAGGTGCAATGGTAGTTCTGTCTCTGAGTAGATCAAGTCTTGATAGGTCAATTTGTGTCCTTTTTGCTTTAGAAATGCTTTGTCATTATATATTGCTTTTGGTCTTTTGCAATAGATTGTGTGTTCCCTGCATAGGTGGAGAGCTTCGTTGATTATCTCTGCAGTGATTTTAACCTTGACCGTAGCTTCGTCTTTGTCTGTAAGGGTGGCTTATCCATTGTACTGAATAGAGCTGATGAGTTCATGTGCTCTTATGAAATTTGTTCCCCATGGCGGTAGTCGCAAGAAACTATCTAGTTGTAGACATGTGGCCCCGGATAGCACTTCGGACCTTTGGTGTAATGCCCACAATTCCCTTGGAAAAAGGGTGGCCTTTACTATTTCTCCGTGTGTTGCTTGAAACTTTCCAATGAATATGTTTGCAGGTATTGTTTCTAGCACTTGTTTTGTGATATGAGATTTCTCATTTGAGGATATGTCCGTGATATTGTATAGAGCCTCTCCCCACTCCCTTTGTGCTTTTATTCGGGCATCTTGAGGCTCGTTTTTCAGATTGAAAATAGGGTTTAGTAAATGATAAAAACTGTCAAAAAGTTGAAGAAAACATAAACTTGACCATAAAATGAAAAATGAGCATAAATTTATCAAAACTACCCCAAATTTGACCAAATTTCAGCAGTGCATCTAGGGTTACTATAGTCACAAGGGTATGAGGTCACAGATGAAATCTGGCACTGAGGAACATGGATCGCGATCCATGTTGGGACACATTTTGAAGATCTGGTGATACCAACTGGTAGGGATCATCAAGGTGGTACCTTGGTCCAAATTTTTTGGGACTTGGATCATTGGTTTGGTACTTAGGTCAATTCTTGGTAATTATCCTCAGACTTCCATAAATTTGGCATTTTGATGTGGATTCTGGAATCCAAATGAGTTGATACTTCATGGCTAGACCTTGTTTAGTGTTCTGAGCTAGATGATGTAAATTTTTTTATGATTGGGCAAAAAGGTACATGGATTGAGATCCATGTTGGGAAGGATATTGGGGTAGCTTTTTGCACACATGTTCCACACTGGTGATTTTTTTTTCAAATTTGGACTTGTTTTTCTTGTGTTTACTCAATTTCCGATTTTATGGTCATGTTTTCCCCCTCTTGACCATATTGGTTTTTGGGAACCACTTTTGGGTACTTCCTTTGAGTAATATCTGATAATGCCTCGACTCTGGATGATTTGTGTCTGAAAACACGGTTTTGCCTATCTCCCCACCAACTTCCATCAGTTTTGGAATTCATCTGAAGGGGGAAATTGATTCGGGCAATTTGGACGATTTTGTAGGTAGTGTTTTGCTTTGCTTTGCCCCTACTTAGACTTTTAGTGTCACATCTCCCTGATGCTTGTGTTTCACCCTCTTCCAGAATCCTTCTTGTTTTAGGTTGCTTTGGAATAAAGCCTCAAGATGTTTCAATTGCTACTCTGGCTAGTGGGGTAGCTTCATGTCCTTCTCCTAACCCTATTTCATAATGTTTTTGCTGGATACTGACCATTTTACCCTTGATTACTTCCAAATGACCATTTATTGACTAAAGGTAACAAATGATTTTAAGACCCCTTTTTGTGAATATTTTTGCATGGTCAGTTATACTTTTGCATCCTCCAGCCAGTGATCAACTTCTGCCCTAATTTTGTCATCAAGGTACATGGATCACGATCCATGTTGGGAAGGATTTTGCAATTCCAATTAGTGGAAGCTGTTCCTGGGCTTATGGGGAACTCACTGTGAAAGTTTCTCTGATTTTAGGGTTTGGGGAACATAGATCGCAATCCATGTTCCAACCCTTTTTGCAACTGTTTTTGCATGCAGTGATTCTGCCAATTATAAGGGGTCTTCTGAAGAAAATGTTTTTGTTTTGGGCAAAGTTTGAACTCCCCCATTGGCTTTGACAACTTGCAAATTTTTTGACTTTGATATGCTCTGATATGCTAGTTTGGTAATGCTAGTGCAATGTGGAGCATAAACAAGTGTTCTTTTAGGGTTAATGTGGAGCATAAACAAGTGTTCTTTTAGGGTTAATGATCATACCTGTCAAATCTGGTGGAGTAAGAGCTACCGAGGTGGTCGCACAACAGGCAGAAATAAAGTGAGAAACTCTATGCTTCTCTTTCTCTCTCTTTCTGTGTGTGTGTGTGCGCGCAAATGAGCTTATTTTGCCCCATTTGACTATATGTTCCCTATCTACCCCGAATGCCCCATTCATACTCACCTCCATTGATCATATCTTGTTGTTCATATCACCTGTAGTTTGATCCGTTCTCCATTCTGATATTCGGTCAACAAATGGCCTTTAATCTGCAATTTTGACCCTTAGAAGTTGGCTTAAAATCCATCGTGTGCCAAACCTTTTCATATTTGCCATGTTTGAAGCCCTTGCTTTGAAGTTTTGGTGTTTGCTTTCAAAAGTCAATTCTGACTTTCCTGGCTCCAACTTATTAATTTTTGTTGATTATTTGTTCTTTTTAGTTTTTTAGTGCTAAAATTAAAGGAAAATTACCCACACTTATTATTAATTGGCCAAAATTTTGCCAAAATTATTGTAATCAATCATACATACATATTCTCAATCCGACATTTAGATGGTGTCAATATGGCTCATGATTATGCTTGCTAAGAGTTAAAAAGCTATGAAAAACTGTTACAGGAAAAGAAAAAAGAAAAAGAAAAGAAAAGAAAATAATATATACAAAATGATGAGTATCTTGCTGCGTTTCCTCCCTTCCTGTAGTGAGTTATCCCAGACAAATATGTGTCAAAGTGCATGGGTACGAAGTAAGTGTCTATGCATAGCCTTATATTGTGGCTCTATGATGAGAATTGAAGATATGCATGGGGTAACAAAGTGCTGTGCAAGATATGGGTTCTGAAAAACACGTTCACGGGCTTTCAATGCTGTGGTTAGGTTGAAGTTGTGTGTTCCGAACAAAAGTAGTTGTAGAAGATGCACTCGTTCTTTGACTATGGCATCTAGAAGTTGCGACACTGCATCGTCTTTTGATTGAGGGTGCTGTTTTGGACGCCACTGAAATCTCTTTGATGTTGAATTCAGGTTTGAGTCTTCCAGTGAGCGAGTTGGTTTCTGTTTCCATATCCAAATGAATGCTTTTGGTTGTCGATGGTGTGATTGGATAGACTAGGTTTGCTTGACAAAAGCCTTGGGTGGTTTGTTGAGGGTTGAGTTTGGTTGATGCTGCGTGGGTGGACTTGTAGTACCATTTCATTTGGGTATCCATAATTTCTTCAGATGGGTTTGCATAATGGACATTTTTACCCAAATTTTCCTGACCATTGGAGAACATCAATGGATTGGAGGTTGATTGGAGAGGTTCCCATATGTCGTTTGATTGTACAAATGGTGTGGTGAAATATTTGTCATCTAGCATGAGTTGTAAGGTATTATCCTGCCAATTTGGTGTGGCTTGATAAGTGTGCATCCACGACACTCCCAGAATAACCACTTCATTAAGATCTGTATCCTTGACCACATAAAACTGATGAGGATAAACTATTCCATCAACAATTATTGGTAAATTTACATGTCCCAGATTGTTCATTTCTCCTTTGTTTATCACTTTGAATCCAATAGTATTTGGTGTTAGAGGTTCTTTTGTTAATTTAATAAAGGTAGAGTAGTTGACAACATTTTCTCTTGCCCCAGTCTCCACTAATGCGTGCTCGGTGGTACCATCATCAAGTTGCAACACAATTCGTAGATCTATGCCACTTAACCATGTAGACTCCGTTTGTATGGATGCAGTTGGAGGGGCATTGGTACAATTATTTTGCTGGTCATTTCTGTGAGGGTTTGCCCGCTCCTTCTGCTTTAATATTCTGATCTTGGATTCTTGCTTTGCTTGTTCTTGAATATCATGGACTCTTCTTCGCTAATCTGCTTCATGTATTGTTTGAAGTTCTTCTGGTGTCGTCAAAAGATGATATTTCTTTAACCTACAGCCACTCATCCAATGAGGCATCTCCTCACCTGCCAATGTTGCAAGCTTGATGGAGCCACTTTGTGATATATCATGTATTATAAAAGGCCCCATCCCTCGCTTTTTGAGTTTTTTGGAGTGTTGTTTTAGGGTATACATCAAAACAAAATCCCCTTTTTGGAACGCCTTGCTAATCACATGTTGATCATGGAAAGCTTTCATTTGTCTTTTCTGAGCATATATGCCTGCTACCGCTCTCATTTTGGTCTCATCTAATTGTTTGAGGATGTCTAGTCTCTCTGACAACTCATGTTCTGTCCATCCTTATTGTGTTGCGACTCATAATGTGTTAGTTAAGAATTCCATGGGTAGAATTGTACTAATCTCAAACACAAGGTTAAAGGGAGTGGTTCTGATGGAATTTTTAAAAGCTATCCTGTAAGCCCATAATGCGGTGTGGGATGGGTGTCTAACCTCACTCCTATCTTATTACAGACATAGCGAGAACCACAAATATAATTGTTGTTGGAATTAGGGTTGCAGAGAAACACACACAGCTTGGAGAAGAAGAAGGAAGCTCAAGGCACACAATAGAGAGTGTATTACTTAGTGTGCAATGGAAAGATAGATAACCCTAGAGTGATGGGCGTATATACAATGCACGGGGGAAAAAACCTCCTAAAGAGGGAAAAAATGCCCCGGCGGTCCTAGTGTGTTCACACACATCACTACCACATGTATATGGTAACAAATCCCCCCTGGAGTGATGGGGTGAACGAGAGCTGGCACATGAGTAAAGGGAAGTGCCATGCCCTGAGGATAGGATTAGTCCACAAAGGGGAGTAAGCCCAAGGCTTTGCGGAAAGCTTCAAGCTTCTCACGAGACAATGCCTTTGTGAAAAGATCTGCAAGGTTGTCCTGTGTTGGCACATAAGCCAAGCTGATCTCTCCTGCTGAGAGCCTCTCCCTGACATAGTGGTAATGCACCTCAATGTGCTTTGTGCGAGCATGAAAAACTGAGTTCCTCGCAACTGCCAATGCGCTCTGACTGTCAGTGTAGATAGTGTTGGCAGTGTCCTGTCCAACACCCAAATCAGCCATAAGGCGCCTGAGCCATACACACTCAACCGTAGCTGTGAGGACTGCCCTGTACTCAGCCTCACAACTCGAAGTGGCCAAATTAGGTTGCTTCTTGCTCAACCATGATATACATGAACTGCCAAGCATGAAACAAAAACCACTTGTGGACACTCTCGTGTCAAAACAACCAGCCCAATCTGAGTCTGAAAAAGCATGTAAGTCTGGCGGCAATGATCCCCCCTTGGGATAAAACAAGCCAAGATATAAAGTGCCACTAAGGTAGCGGAAAATCCTCTTGACAGCCTACCAATGCTTAGACCCTGGGCTATGCATAAATCTGCTGACCTGTGAGACTGCAAACTGAATATCCGGCCTTGTGTTGCATACATAAATGAGGCAGCCAACAACAGTTTGGTAAAGAGTGACATCAGCAGGATCGCCAACATCATGTAGACTCAACTTCAAACCTGTTTCCATGGGAGTGGCAATAGGTTTGCAATCCTCAAGTCCAAACTTACATAGCAATGTCTCTATGTAACTTTTCTGACACAAGGCAATACCACCATCACACTGCTTAAACTGTATACCCAAGTAATGATGCAACAACCCCAAATCTTTCATCTTGAAAGTAGCATTCAAATCAGCCTTAAATTCAGCAATATGTCTCTCATTTGGTCCAGTGTTCAGCAAATCATCAACATAAAGAACCACAATGAGAAGTACATCACCCTCACGCTTCACATACAATGTGCTTTCTGTTGGACTGTTACGAAAGCCTTGTTTGACCAAATGAGTGTCAGCTTTTTCATACCAAGCACGAGGAGATTGCTTCAACCCATACAAAGCCTTCTTACATCTGCACACTTTGTCATCTTGTCCTTTTATGAAAAAACCGCGAGGCTACGTTACATAAACATCCTCAAATATGTCATCATTCAAGAAAGCAGTAACAATGTCTGATTGATGTACATCCCAACCAAAATGAGCTGCCAATGCAGATAGAAAACGTACAGTAGTCATATGAAAAGTGGGAGCAAAAGTCTCTTCATAATCTATGCCTTTTTGCTATGCATAACCCTTTCCAACAAGTCGAGCCTTATGGCGATCGATCTCACCATCCGTCTTGCGTTTCAACTTGTAAACCCACTTCGCACCAATGGCCTTTTAGCCAGGAGGCAAATCACATAAAGTCCACGTGTCACTTTATATAAGTGCATCATATTTTGATTGCATGGCAACCATCCAATTTTTTGAATTCTGTGCTTCATCAAAAGACAGAGGCTCCTCAACATCATGTAAACTAGACAGAGCCAAAGCATAACATTTTGATGCATAAGATGCATGGCGAGAGCCTGAACGAGTACGACTAGAAAAAGGTGCATCCAACTTACTGTCACGCAAAGTGTGCACTAGCCATTTTGGCATACCTCTAGCCTGCTCATTTTCAGCCCTTTCCTCATCAAGTACATCATGTCCATCTGCATCAGTAATAGGCTGATCTAAAACATTTTCAGAAACCCCCATAGGCTGTACATTTGCCTCATTGGAACTTACATTCATATTTCCACCACTGAAAAGAGGCAACAAAGTGTCATAAATGTCCTGTGAGCTTACATTACTGTCTCTAGTACATGACAACAAGGGCTGAACAGAATCTTCCACAAACACTACATCGCGAGAAACCAGAATACATTTTGTTTGCGGATGATACAACCTGTAACCTTTGCTTTCAGCACTATAACCAACAAAAGTACATTTGACAGCCTTATCATCCAATTTTCTGCGCTGCACTTGTGGCGCCAAAGCATATGCCAAACAACCAAAAACACGCATGTGCTCAATAGAAGGCTTTCTATCATGCCATGCTTCATCTGGAGTAATAGACTGCAAAGCTTTCGTAGGACACCTGTTAAGTACATAAGTGGCACACATGATGGCCTCAAGCAAAAAAGAATGCGGTAAAGCTTGACTTTTGACCATACATCGTGCCATTTCCGTTAGTGACCTGTTTTCTCTCTCAGCACCACCATTTTGCTGAGGCGTATAAGGCACTGTACATTGGTGTTTTATCCCACGACTAGCCAGAAATGCATTAAATTCATGAGACATATACTCCCCCCCTCGATCGGAACGGAGGGTCCCCATAGTACATTTCGAGACATTTTCAGCCATAGCCAGAAATTGTTTGAAGCACATAAAAACTTCGGACTTCGCTTTAAGCGGAAATACCCATGCATGCCTGGAGTAATCATCAATGAAAGTCACGAAGCACAGGTGATTGCCCAAGGACGGAGTTTGCATGGGCTCACAAACATCACTATGCACAAGCTGCAACCTCCATGTGGCCCGAACTAAACCATCCTTTGGAAATTTAGAACGCTGCATCTTACCCAAAATATAGCCTTCACAAACATGTTTGACAGGTGCTTCAAGAGGCGGCAGAGAAGCAACCATATCAAATTTCTGCAAACGCAGCAAACTGGCAAAATTCAGATGACCAAAACGTGCATGCCAAAGTTTTGCATCTGAAATAGCCCTTAAATCTGCAACAGCATTTGCAAAATTTTGTCCACACTTGTCATACAAAGTGAGCTTATACAGCCCACGGAACAAAAGGACAGATGCAACAATTTCATCACCAAAACTGAAATCATGAACTGTACATCTGTCATCTACAAATTTGACTACAAGTCCAAGTCTAGCAAGCGCGGATACAGACAAGAGATTCTTCTTGATACAAGGTACATAAAGTGCATCAACAAGTGTGAAGGAACTGCCATTAGCAGCAGTGAGCACAATCTTTCCAACTCCCTGAACTGGATAAGAGGCGTTGTTGGCACAAGTGACTGAATTCCCATGAGGGACAGACTCGAGAGAGGTAAACAATTCACGATGTGAGGTAATGTGCTTTGTAGCACCACTGTCGAAATACCACTCATGTGAATCTGCAGCAATTGACAAGCATGCGTCATGGACAACAGGATTGTAAGTGCACTCTGCGCTAAAAGCCCATTCTGCATCAACATCAGTAACACAATCTCCTTTCACAGAAGACTCAACAATGGCTGCATTTGTAGTGGAACCAGCATTTGCAGTGGAACCACCCTCTTTCTTCTTAGCCTCTTTGGTGTTCAACTTAGGACACGACTTGATCAAGTGATCATTGGGTTTACAATAATGGCAACGCATCTTCTTTTTGCCCTTATCAGCAGAATTGCCAGACGAAGTACTGCCAGCAGAAGCATTAGGAATAGAATTTTTGCCACTCGTAGTAGAACCATAGGAAGTGGCTGCATTACTGTTACCACCCTTTCTTTGAGAAGCAATAAAAGCCTGTTCAACTGCACGCTGCCTAGTCCTGTTTTTTCTAGAAAGTGACTCTTGCAACAGCAATGTGCATAATGCATCAAACTTGACAACTTCAGGATTTCCTTGGGTCATCAGTCTCCAAGTACTAGCAAAAGTCTGGTAGGAATCTGGTAAGGCATTGTTGTGGGTTAGGTCAACACATGAACATCATACATAGCAATAATAACCATCTACTCCACCATACTACATTAACAACAATTCATACACAGTAAACCTAACTACTCTAAATATCAGAGTAAGCAGAAAATACACTGAATAGTTGCTGCACTGTACCATCATCATCGCATTCACATCAAAGAACAGATACCTCGTGCGCAGATACATTCCCCACTTTTATAGATAAATCCGACTTAACTACCCAGTCACAAGACATTCAGCAGACTGCAACTGAAAGACAGTTACATCCGACTTAGCAAAATACAGCTCAGTAAATATCCGATAAGTCAATATCCGACTTAGCTATTCAGAGTCAGTTTCTAACATGTGCCTCTCAACACATGGCACGCCCCGGTGGTAGATTTCGCAGAAATCTGACCCGGATCCACATATCCCTTGATCAGGAATCCACCCTCTGCTGCACAGCTTCTTCCTTACTCTGGTCCTCAGCATTCACTTTATGATCCACCAGCTCTGCTTCCTTTACTGCATTTGATTCTGTTGCATCACCTTTTCCCATTTCCACCTCTTGTGCTCTATCTGCAATCTCAGTATCAATCTGCTCTTCTGCCACTTTCTCCTCAACTACATCCTGCATCAAAAAACTATTAGTAAAATTCTCCTCTTTCTTTTTTGACTCTGCAAGCTGCTGTCTCTTATTCTCTTCCATCTACTGAACCTGCTGCTTCAAACAGTCTCTCTCCTTTTGCAATTCCTCCACTTCCTTCAACAATTGTGCTTCTACCTCATGCACTAACCCTGCTTTTAACACCTCATATGGATACTTAATGACAAATCTCATTCTTTCCTTGGTCTTTTGCCACATCTCCTGTGCAACCAAAGCTAACTGCTGCTTGAGAATAGACACTTCTCCTTCTTTCATTAATACCGCACTCAAGCTAATTTCCTCTTGTGCCAACATCTGTTGCTCTAATATCTGCAAAGGTTCCAATCTCAACCTCTGCATCTCCACAGTGACCTGTAACTCTGCATTCCTCTTTGCCATGTCTTCCAATTCCAAAGCAACCGCTGCCTCCACTTTCTCAGCCCATTGCTTAAACTCCCCCAATGATCTCTTCACTTTTGCTAACTCCATCTTCTGTTTCCCCACTGTTTCCTCCATATCCTGCTCATACTTTACTTTCATCATAGCTATCTACTCTTCAAACTCTTTCACCTGTGACACCTGTCCTTTAACCTCCATCAATTTTTCTGCATTCCTTTCAGCTTGCATACTCCGAACCTTCAGCATATTATTCTGCTGCCTCACAAATTCCTGCACCTGCTGCAGCATCTGAACTACTTTATCACTGTCCAATTTCCCAGTATCTACTAATACTCCAGAGACTTCCTCACTACTGAAATCTAATCTAGAAAACACTCTGCTGACTGGTTTAGACTTCTTCCTCTTGTTGGATAATGTGAAAGCCTTACCAAGCCTTATTGGTGTTTCCTTTGCTTTTACCTGCATTGGTGAATCAACATCCATGGTATCAAATTCTGCAAACTGCATTTTTGCTGTGATTTCTTCAAAGGCCTCTCCTGGAGTATATTTGGCTTTCACCAAATCCTCATAAGCCTCCATATGCTTAGCATTAAACTTCACAAATCCTGTCTTTTCAGAATGCACCATGATGGGATGCTCAATCTGAACTGGCTGCTGCTTCTCCTGCACCAGTTTTTTTGCTTTCACAGGCCACCTTGCTTCACCATTCTGTACTCTCTGTGCAAAAAAAAACAATGCTGACAAGTAACCACATAACCTACTATTTGCCTGTGTCTTCCTCTTGTCTGAAGAATGAATCTCTGCTGCCAACTTTTCATACACCCAGTGAGCCCAGCTCACTTCTCCTCCCTGCTCTGCATAGCTTAATGGTGCAAAGTTTTCTTTTGACATATAATCAAACTTCACAATAAAGCATAGCCTCTCCAAGTACCACTTAAGCTGCTCTCTCCTAGCATATGCCGCATTCTTTAACATGTAATACTGCCTGCCTCCTTCTCTTGGACCAAACTCTTTTTTCAGTGCTTCCTCTGAACACTTTGGAATAGGTGTATTAGGATGCAAAGGCAGCTTAAACACCTCAGACACCAACTCCACATTGAGTACCACATGCGGTGACACTCTCCCCTTAGTCTTCCTAAGTATTTCCAACTGAGACTTTGCATATACATTGTTTTTACATTCTTCCCAAGGCAGAATGGCAAACTCATACAATCCTACCTGCTGCAACCATATGGCGTTGCACTCTGCCTGACAATCTATGTCAACTTTGAAATCCATAAAAGGGTCCATTAATGTTTGCATCACCTTACCTTCTGACACAGGAGTCGGCATTGGCGTTTCCTCTTCTGCAGAGTCACTATTTTCGTCTGCACTGCTAACGTCAAGCCGCATAGGCAAAGCTTTGCTTCTCAAACGTCGCCTCGAACCTTCGGTCTGCTCCTCATCAGGCTGTGGTTGCATGGCCATCAATTGCTTTGCTTTCGGCATGGCAGGACTGAATAAAGCTTCTTCAAGAGAAAACCCGAATGCTCCACGCTGCTGCATGTGTACTAAACTTTTGTTGCATGTATGATTATACTCGCTGCACCATGCACACATATCTCTACCCAGTATCCTTGAAGTGCTACGAAACTTCTTTTCAGCACACTCCCCGAAGTTATTAGTCCGGCCTAATAATTTCTTATTAAAAATTCCGACTTGGTCAGTTCCGACACAGGTACTCTTCCAACATCTGCAATGTTGAATCGGATGTGTACTTTGGAACTGCCTACTTCCTCCAACCCGTGAATTATATGGGATACTATGAAAAGACCTCCTCAAATCCATGCAAACCAGCATTTTTCCTTTTCCTTTTGCTGATTCTGAATCTCCTGACTGTAGGGGTATTACAGTTATGCAGGCTACACTTGGCCAGTCCAAATGAGGTGGCTTTCCCTGAAATTTCTTCAACCTGAAACCATTAACTGCCTTTTCCACTCTTGTACCAAACACATCAGCTATGATGAATGTCCCTTGTCCTTTATCCTGCACAATCTGATATGGTCCCTGATATCTCAATGACAATTTACCAGGATGTGGTCCCAGCTTAGAGTTGTACAACATTACCCAATCTCCAACCTGAAAGATCTTGAACTTCACATTCTTGGTCACCCATGCTTGTCTTCTTCTTTGTATGACTTCAGTAATGTAAGAGCTTACCAACCTATCCTCCTCCAGCTGCATCAGATATTTGTTCCTGTGTAGTACTGACAACTTGGGAGACTGCTTCTCTGCTGAGACTCTTAAACTTGGTACCACAAACTCCATAGGAACCACAGCTTCCAGCCCATACACCAACTTGAATGGTGTCATACCAGTAGTGACTTTGAAAGCTGTTCTAAAGGACCATAAGGCAGAATCCAACTTATCATCCCAATCCTTCTGATTCTCTGTCACAATCTTTTTCAAAATCCTTACCAGTGTTTTGTTAGAGCTCTCAGCCTGACCATTAGCCTGTGGATGATATGCTGTAGACTTCTTGTGCATAATCATATGTGTCCTTGTTAGCTCTGAAATTACTTCATTCAGAAAATGAGTTCCTCTGTCACTTACCAGCTCCACTGGACACCCAAACCTGGTCATAATGTTATGATAAAGAAATCTGGCCACACTTGAAGCTTTATTATCCTTCAATGCTACTGCTTCTACCCACTTAGTGCAATAATCTGTAGCCACTAAAATGTATCTGCATCCCCTCTTGGAAGTTGGTTTGACAGGTCCTACAAAGTCCAAACCCCACTTTTGAAAAGGTTCCAAAGGCAAAATAGGATGATCCCCCATCCTATCCCTGTTTGAATCAGGTTGACCTGTTTTCTGACAAATTACACATCTTTTGGCATAATCATGTGCATCCTTTAAAACTGTAGGCCACCATAATCCAGCCTGCAAAATCTTCTTCCCTGTAGTATCTCCAGAGAAATGCCCTCCTGCTGTGCCTGAATGTGCTTCCTGCAAGACTGCACTTTGCTCAAATTCTGGTACACATCTTCTTATCACTTGATCAATGCCTTTCTTATATAGTGCCCCTGCAATAACTAAATAGGGTCTGGTTTTCAGTGCAAATTTTCTTCTCTGATCAGCATTGAACTCCCTTGGTATAGTTCCATCAGTCAAAAACATCAGCAATTGATCATACCAAGACTCAGTCACAGCGGTCTGCACATCAAACAGCTGAGCATCAGGAAGTGGATCATCTACCCCAATAGGTGCTTCACCTGTTTCAATCCTGCTTAGATAATCTGCAATTACATGCTCCTTCCCAGGAGTATGCTCAATCTGAAAGTCAAACTCCTGCAACAACAACATCCATCTTGCAAGCCTTCCAGTAAGAAGTGGCTTCTTGATCAAATACAACAAGGCCTGATGATCAACATGAAACACTATCTTGTTCCCCAACAAGTAATGCCTGAACTTATTTAATGCATATACCATCCCTAAAGCTTCTCTTTCTGTCACAGGATAGTTTCTTTCTGCACCTGTGAGAACCCTGCTTGCATAGTACACAGGTCTGAACCATCCCTTCTCCTTCTCCTGCATCAGTACAGCTCCTATTGCTATATCCGAGGCATCAACAAACACATGAAAAGGCAATGACCAATCAGGTGGCTGCAAAATTGGTGCTACTGATATCATTTTCTTCAACATCTGAAATGATTTCTGCTGAGGTTCATCCCATACAAATGCCACATCCTTCTTTGTTAATTGAGTTAATGGCAAGCATACATTAGACAAATACCTCAAATATCTGGAGTGCCACTTTGTCTGTCCAACAAACCTCATTAACTCTTTAACATTGGTAGGAACTGGTGCTGCTTGAATGGCTTCTATTTTCTTGACATCTATTGCCATTCTTGCTTCTGACACCACATGTCCTAAAAGTATTCTACTCCTCACAGCAATTACACTTTTATAAGGATTCAGAGCCATCCTGAATTGTCTGCATCTTTCAAAACAGAGCTTCAGATGTAGCAGATGTTTATCCTTCTTTCCAAACACTGAGAAATCATCCACAAAGACTCTCATAAAGTCCTGTAAGTAAGGTTCAAACACCTTATGAGCAACAAAATTAAATGAAGGTGGTCCATTGGTTAACCCAAAACTCATCACTGTGTAGGCAAAGGCTCCCCATTCAGTTATAAAAGCTGTTTTATGCTGATCCGACTCAGCAACACTAATCTGATTATAACTAGAAAATCCATCCAAAAAGCTGTACATTTCATGACCAGCTACTGCATCCAACACAGCATCACAAAATAGCATAGGAAAGGGATCAGTAATGGTTGCTGCATTCAATTTTCTATAATCCACACATACTCTTAAAGCTCCATTTTTCTTTGGCACAACCAGTATAGGAGACAGCCATGATACTTCATGTACAGGTTTAATGAACCCTACTGCCAGGAGCTTATCAAGCTCCTCCTTCACCTGTTTGGCAAAGTTAGGATTCATTCTATATCTTTGCTGCACAATTGGTTTTGCACCCTCTTTCAAATTAATCCTATGCTGATGTAGTGCTGGGTCAATGCCTCTCACCTGAGAATAATCCCAAGCAAACACATCCTTATAATCAACCAATAATTGCAACAACTGAGCCAGAAATTCCCCTTGAATGTGTGCACTCACTCTGACCATTCTTGGTTCTGCCTCTGTTCCGAAATTTAGCTCCTGAAGCTCCTCCTTTTCTACCCTGCTTGATGCCCCAAACTTCTTTTCATAGATTTTCTCAGCCATATCCCTGGCCTCCTTTTCTTCCTGCTGAATCTGTTCCTTATCAGACATAGCATATTTCTGGTCCACCAGCTGCAACAGTTCCTTACCCTGCACTGTCTGTCCTGGTGCTAAACCTGTATCTGGCTCATCCTGTTTCTTACCCTGCTGTAACATGCTTTCCACATCTACTTCAAACACAGGTACAACAGTTGGATTGGCCTTCAAGAACTCTTCCTCTTGGTCATCTGTGACCTCATCAGCAAAATTAATAGTCTGAGCAAACAGTGGTTTCTCACTTAATGGAACCATCTTCCTTCCCCTCATAGGTATGGTTACTTTCTTTTTCCCTTTTTTCAATATGACAACATTTTCTCCCCAGTCCTGTCTTACTTTAGCCAATCTGAACCAAGGCCTTCCTAATAGCATTTCATATGCAGCTGCTGAGTCTGACATTCTGAGTACCACAAAATTAACAAAAAAGGATAATCCTGACACCTGAATTTCCTGGGCTTTGAGAATTCCCAAAGGTTGTACCCTAGATTGGTCTGCCATTTTCACCAGAAAAGGTGCTGGAGCCATAGCTCCCAACTCCATTCTTTTGTACACTGCCTCTGGTAAAATATTCACCCCAGAGCCTCCATCCAATAACACATCATCAAAATTTTCTCCAAGAAAGTGTACTTTAATAACTGGTACCACAAAGTCCACATCTACTGGATCAATTCTATTTGCTGCTGTTGAATAAAACTGCCTGTCCATTGTGCCAAGTCCATTCAGGTTTTGCAGCTTTCTGAATAATCTGTCTTTGAAAGCTGGAACCAATTGCAACAACTGATCCAAAGATAATTGAAGAGGTGAGCTAATAAGTATTTCAAACCAATCCTTATCCTGTTTATTTTCCATCTCCTTACTCCCTTTATTCTGGTCTTCCTTTTCTTTTGGGTCATCCTCAATATCCACCTGCTTTGCCTGGTGTTTGGCAATCCTTTTTGTAACCTGGTCTCTTACCCCTTTTTGCTCCTTCCAATCCAAAGGTGCTTTATCCTTAGACCTAGTCACTGCTAGAACTTCAACATGATCCTCCTGCACACATTGGTTACAGTCACAAGCCCATTGATGTTCCTCTTCATTCCCTTGCTGCTCCTGTTCTTGGTCAGTATCTTGCATCTGCTTATCTTGAGAACACACATCAAACAAGATTACATTTGCCTGAGCTGCTGGCTGATTTTGCTGCTGTTGCTGTTGCTGCTGTTGCTGATTTTCAGGTTGATTGGGCTGATTATATCTCACAATGGGCATTCCCCTTTCTTCCCTATGCTTCACCCATAAAGCACAATTGGGACCTACCCAGTGATCTGGTGCACCACAGTACACACAGGGTCTCCTATTATTATTGTTCTCCTGCTCTCTCCAAGGAGGTCTAGGAGGTCTTGCCCTCTGAAATGGTGGTCTTCCCCTAAATGGTACTGCTTGATTTGCTCCAATTTCTGGTCTTCCTCTTCCTATGTTAGGTGCTGTCTGCCCTCTATTCTTTGGATTATACCAACAACTAGCAGTACTATGTCCATCCCTTTCACAAATGTGACAATACACTTTTTCTTTAGGTGCTACAACAGAATAACCAAACTTTTTAAGTTTGCCTACCAAATCTTGCTCAATACTCTGCTTTTGCTTAACTTTCTTCTTCTTACTGCTCTTTTTCTTCTTTCTTTTTTCTGTTTCCTCATCACTGTCTGATGGTGAGTCTGAATCTGAGTTCCCACTTGAATCTGTGTCTTCAGATGCTTCTTCTGAATCTGAGTCACTGTCTTCTTTTCCTTTTGCTTTGGTCATGCCAAGTCTCTTCTCCACCCTTGCAGCAGCAGTAACAAGGTCATCCAGACCTCCAGCAATATCAATGCTAGCTACTGCTCCCTTTAAGCTGCTTCTCAATCCTTTCAAAAAATAACCTGCTAACATTTCATTAGTGGGTCTTTCATTCCCCTGCAATCTTTCTACTAAAATTCTGAACTTCTGTGCATAGTCTTCAACCAGCATCTTATTTTGCTTAATGTCTCTGAGTTTTCTCAGGACATCAGTCGGAGTCTTCTCCTTTCTAAATCTCTGCAGAAATGCCTGCTTCAAAGCATTATAAGTAGCAAAATGTGCAATGCCATATTGGCTGAACCAACTCATGGCCTTTCCTTCCAATGTGGCAGCAAACTGTTCCATCTTTACTCCATCAGCATACATCACCTGATAGCCACTTGCCTGCCACTTAGTTTCAAACTGTGCCACATGACAGTCAGCATCTTCCTTACTCCCTGCTCTAAACTTGGCTGCCTTGACCTTTGGGTTGGGTGGTGGTTGAGCCATTGGAATGGGTTGTGGTGGTCTCCTAGGTCTTTGCCTGGTAGCCCCCTGAAGTGGGTCAAACTAGATCCTTCTCCTGGTGGTTCTTCTTGCCAGGAATAAAGCTCCAATAAATTGCCTCACTCTCTCTTCTCCTGCTGCTCTTGATCCTACCCCTCCTTGGTCTACAGGTTGCTGCCCCTGAGCATCGGGTGATTGCTGATTGTCATGATCATAGTTAAATGGATCAATGTTTCCAGCCTGTGCTTGAGCCCTTGTGTAGTACACTCTTCCTACTCTCCTGTCTCCCTCTGACATGCATCATTACTTGAAAATAAACGTTAACCCAACGGGATCGCCAAATGTGTTGTGGGTTAGGTCAACACATGAACATCATACACAGCAATAATAACCATCTACTCCACCATACTACATTAACAGCAATTCATACACAGTAAACCTAACTACTCTAAATATCAGAGTAAGCAGAAAATACACTGAATAGTTGCTGCACTGTACCATCATCATCGCATTCACATCAAAGAACAGATACCTCGTGCGCAGATACATTCCCCACTTTTATAGATAAATCCGACTTAACTACCCAGTCACAAGACATTCAGCAGACTGCAACTGAAAGACAGTTACATCCGACTTAGCAAAATACAGCTCAGTAAATATCCGATAAGTCAATATCCGACTTAGCTATTCAGAGTCAGTTTCTAACATGTGCCTCTCAACAGGCATCAAGAACAATCTGCACAAGGGAACTATCTGAAATGACTTCACCTGCAGAAATAAGCTGCTCATTGATATCCTTGACACTAGCAAGGAAAGTGTCCATATCATCTTCCTCATGCATAATCTTTGACTCCAGCTCGTTACGCAGCAAAGCAATTTTAGCCTCATTGTGGCTTGCATAAAGACCTGCTAAAATATCCCAAGCCTGTTTTGCAGATTTTGCTGAACGGATGTGAGGAACAATGGTGCACTTCACAGACAACGCAATCAATGCATGAGCCTGCACATCCTTAACATCCCAACGAGCTTGTTCTGCCGTAGGCAAAACAACTCTAACAGCTGCAATCCTTGGAGCAAGACCTGCAACATCCTCAACATCGCCTACATCCTCAGAACCAGGACGTACATCAATGCGTTGCACAATGTTCGAGACACCCTTTGACACAAGAACATGTTGCATCATATAAGCCCAGATAGGGTAGTTGTCCCCATCCAACCTGTCCTCAACAGCAAACATCTTGAACACATCTGTGTTGTTGTTGTCAGCCATGGTAAATGCTGCACCTGATGCCCGAAAATAGGAGAAATGGAGCGGGAACAACCTGTGCTATATAGCACAAACCGTAGAAGACTATAAGACACACGTTATGCAGAAAACGGCACTGACAAAAATTTTGCACAAAATGACAAAATAGCTTGTGCAGTACTGCCTGTAGTGGAAACGGAGGCCGAAATGAGCCCAAATGAAAATTTTGAGCAGACCAAGCTCTTCGAGCTTGCCAAAGATTTTTGTCGACATGCGAACGCTCGCCAAAGCTCACTGAAATCGGAGAAAGTGAGCAGGCGTGTGCTGGAGCAGTTGGCAACTAAGCCCGGGAGGACGTGACCTGCTTTGATACCAATTGTTGGAATTAGGGTTGCAGAGAAACACACACAACTTGGAGAAGACGAAGGAAGCTCAAGGCACACAATAGAGAGTGTATTACTTAGTGTGCAATGGAAAAGATAGATAGCCCTAGAGTGATGGGCGTATATACAATGCACGGGGGAAAAAACCTCCTAAAGAGGGAAAAAATGCCCCGGCGGTCCTAGTGTGTTCACACACATCACTACCACATGTATATGGTAACAATTGTCAATCCATGGGACGAAGCTGACTCGACTAGTGCATAGAGGCTACAAGAGGTTGTCAATCTCTTGGAAAACAACAAACAACTCGCATCTAACTCAAGCTACACTCAAATGACTGAAACCACCAAAAGCTAATCGCTCATAGGCAAACAAATCACATCTCTTACAGCATCAAGCGACATCCAAACGTCACAAAACTTCTAGGACATGTTTATAAGACCTAAGCACACATGCTTATGGTCTCAAATATCACTTTAGGTCAAGTGCAAAAATCACGATTATTAACAGCAGTGAGTTTTTGACCTAGTCGTTTTTGACCCAGAATGCTTAGCAATGGTGCCCCAATACCCGGCGAATCGACGACGCCAAAAGCTACCAAATATCGTGAAATGCTTACGTCGATGCATAGAGCTCTTACCTACAGCTGCAATGCAACAAACACGACTGCAATGTAACAAACGGGAGGGAGTAGGAAAAGTGCAAGAAGGAGAGAAGTGAGCGCCGTTAGCTCACACTGTGTTTCTATTATCCAAAACGTATAAAACACTTACAAAAATTGGCTTTTATACCTTAGCTAAGGTTTTTGGTGGTCAAAACTAATAATTTGGGAGCTCTAACTAAAGACAGGTTGATACAGTCTAGAAGCTTGTAGCCCCGGCTCATCAATTACCAAGTTTATCTGGAAAATAGGAGTTACAATATTCCCGATTCATCAAAATAATAAATGTTTTTACAATGAAAGCTCTGAAAAATGTGATCCAAGCTAGCTTGCTACTAACATTCCCCCCTCCTTGCCTGTGTCGTCCCTTGACACAGTGTTATGGGATGAAGTAATCTTCAGGTTGACGGCTGGCGAGGCGGTCTTTCAGTGCATGTAAGGCTCTGGCTCGTGAAAAGCTTCAATGCATGTGTGTAGCATTCAGAAAATTTTGTAGAGAATGCACATGAGAGATCATGGAGACTTTTGAAGATTGTCATGGTGCCGTTAGGGTTTTCACCATGTATTCATCTGTCGATGTTCCCTGCTCTGGAGCTAGCAATCTTGGATAATTGAGCCATATAGGCTGCTTCTTATTCAATGCTTCATGTGCTTGCCATGTCCTTACCCATGGTACATGACAAAAGGTTGGGTCTTTCTAAAGGGCTGCAGGTGCTCTTGTGATCATAATCAAATATCGTGGATTCTTGTTTAGCCAACTCTTTCTCCACTTGGGGTGGACTTCCTCTGTGCCTTCTGCCTGCATGTCTTTATATACTCTTTCTTTGACCTGTAAAAGATCTACCTTGATCAAGGGAATTGTGCATTGATTTGGTTGGGAGTGAGTTGAGTGATGTTGATTGAAAGAATAACTCTCAACTCCTAATCCATCGTTGCTTTCCATTGTTCATCTGTCTCTTGAGCAACCTGTTCCTTAAGTGCATCTTCTTCAGCTTTAGACAGCTGGACCATGGGCACTTGCTTAGCATCTGTTAGTGGTACCTGAAACTCTTCTTCTCCTCCTAGCCCTTTTGTCGGGTGTGTTTCCATCTCAACAAAAGAGACTGATGGAATTTCAACATTTGGTTGCTTTGAGGTACTAGCTTCTTCTTGTGTCTCTAGCTATCCCTCTTGCAACAGTTGATAGAGTCACTTGAGCTCTGTTATCTCCTTGAGAACATGTTCTTCTTGTTGTACCCACATCAGTGCAAAGTCTCTTTGTTGTGACTACTCTAGATTTAGCTCTAGCTCTAGCTCAAGATCTTTATTTTTCTTTTCCAGAGATTTATATACATCTGTATCTTTGATCGAGGAAACTGCAGGAATTTACCTTATCTATCTCAAGAAGGTTGCCTGATCATGGATCCTTTGCTTTGAATATTGCAATGAAGCATTCGCTACGTCGAGCTGCACTTGGATCTTTTGTACAGACAGAGTTGTGGTTAAGAGTTTATTTGTTACCTCTGTCAGCTGTTGGTCTTTGATCTTGCAGGCATCTGTTAACTTGTTGAGAAGTTCGTCGAGCTCCTCCATTTCTTTTTGTTGCTTCTCTTTGACTAGTTGGTGTTGTTCAGATTCAGCTCTCAGCTCTTGGATTTGTCTCTATAGATCTGAGATGACATTCATATTGTCATCTAATTTTCCTTGTAGATCATCAATAACCATCTCCAGCTCTCTAGCCTTAGCACTATGGCTAAGTGCTATTGTTCGTATTTTCTCGGTCCTCATCTGCATCTGCTTAGCATATTTGTTTACTTGGAGAATGACTTCATCATTTTTCGGCCAATCTTCAGACTCTGTAGGCTCTTTGGATGTTTCAGCCGTTTCAGCTTGTAGCTCTTCGGGTGGGGCTATGGTGGTTCTTGATTGTGGCGGGGGTTCTACCTCTCCTTGAGGCTGGGTGGTTGTGTCGGCTGCTCTATCTTCTTAAGGCTTCATGGATGCCTTGGCTGATTTGTCTTCTTGAGGCTTCATGGATGCCCTGGCCGTTTCCTGTTGGGTGGTGGTAGAAGGTGTGGCCTCTCTTTGTTCAGTTGTCCTTGGTTGCTCAAAATTTGCTACCTCCTCTAGTTCAGGCTCTTTTTCTTTGGCTTCTTCGCCCTCAGTGGATCTGACGGTTGGTGAAGGTGGAGGGCTTGGCATCGGTCGATCTTCCTTTTCCGTATATGGTGATGATGGTTTGGGAGACATCTCACCCTGTTCATGCTGGGCTTCACTTTGTTGGGCCGCTTCAGCTTGTCTTTGCTGCTTGTTGGAATTAGAGTTGCAGAGAAACACACACAGCTTGGAGAAGACAAAGGAAGTTCAAGGCACACAATAGAGAGTGTGTTACTTAGTGTGCAATGGAAAGATAGATAGCCCTAGAGTGATGGGCGTATATACAATGCACGGGGGGAAAAACCTCCTAAAGAGGGAAAAAATGCCTCGGCAGCCCTAGTGTGTTCACACACATCACTACCACATGTATATGGTAACAAATCCCTCCTGGAGTGATGCGGTGAACGAGAGCTGGCACATGAGTAAAGGGAAGTGCCATGCCTTGAGGACAGGATCAGTCCACAAAGGGGAGTAAGCCCAAAGCTTTGCGGAAAGCTTCAAGCTTCTCATGAGACAATGCCTTTGTGAAAAGATCTGCAAGGTTGTCCTGTGTTGGCACATAAGCCAAGCTGATCTCTCCTGCTGAGAGCCTCTCCCTGACATAGTGGTAATGCACCTCAATGTGCTTTGTGCGAGCATGAAAAATTGGGTTCCTCGCAACCGCCAATGCGCTCTGACTGTCAGTGTAGATAGTGTTGGCAGTGTCCTGTCCAACACCCAAATCATCCATAAGGCGTCTTAGCCATACACACTCAACCGTAGCTGTGAAGACTGCCCTGTACTCAGCCTCACAACTCGAAGTGGCCACAGTAGGTTGCTTCTTGCTCAACCATGATATACATGAACTGCCAAGCATGAAACAAAAACCACTTGTGGACACTTGCGTGTCAAAACAACCAGCCCAATCTGAGTCCGAAAAAGCATGTAAGTCTAGCGGCAATGTTCCCCCCTTGGGATAAAACAAGCCAAGATGTAAAGTGCCACTAAGGTAGAGAAAATTCCTCTTGACAGCCTGCCAATGCTTATACCCCGGGCTATGCATAAATTTGCTGACATGTGAGACTGCAAACTGAATATCCGGCCTCATGTTGCATACATAAATGAGGCAGCCAACAGCAGTTTGGTAAAGAGTGACATCAGCAGGATCGCCAGCATCATGTAGACTCAACTTCAAACCTGTTTCCATGGGAGTGGCAATAGGTTTGCAATCCTCAAGTCCAAACTTACATAGCAATGTCTCTATGTAACTTTTTTGATACATCATCCTCATGCTTTACATACAATGTGCTTTCTGTTGGACTGTTACGAAAGCCTCGTTTAACCAAATGAGTGTCAGCTTTCTCATACCAAGCACGAGGAGATTGCTTCAGCCCATACAAAGCCTTCTTACATCTGCACACTTTGTCCTCTTGTCCTTTTATGACAAAACCGCGAGGCTGCGTTACATAAACTTCCTCAAATATGTCACCATTCAAGAAAGCAGTAACAATGTCTGATTGATGTACATCCCAACCAAAATGAGCTGCCAATGCACATAGAAAACGCTTAGTAGTCATACGACAAGTGGGAGCAAAAGTCTCTTCATAATCTATGCCTTTTTGTTGTGCATAACCCTTTGCAACAAGTCGAGCCTTATGGCGATCGATCTCACCATCCGGCTTGCGTTTCAACTTGTAAACCCACGTCGTACCAATGACCTTTTTGCTAGGAGGCAAATCACATAAAGTCCATGTGACATTTTCTATAAGTGCATCATATTCTGATTGCATGGCAGCCATCCAATTTTCTGAATTCTGTGCTTCATCAAAAGATGGAGGCTCCTCAACATCATGTAAGCTAGACACAGCCAAAGCATAACAATCTGATGCATAAGATGCATGGCGAGAGGCTGAACGAGTATGACTAGACAAAGGTGCATCCAGTTTACTGTCATGCAAAGTGTGCACCAGCCATTTTGGCGTACCTCTAGCCTGCTCATTTTCAACCCTTTCCTCATCAAGTACATCATGTACATCTGCATCAGTAATAGGTTGATCTAAAACATTTTCAGAAACCCCCATAGGCTGTACATTTGCCTCATTGGAACTTACATTCGTATTTCCACCGCTAAAACAAGGCAACAAAGTGTCATAAATGTCTTGTGAGCTTACATTAATGTCTCTAGTACATGACAGCAAGGGCTGAACAGAATCTTCCACAAACACTACATCCTGAGAAACCAGAATACGTTTTGTTTGCGGATGATACAACCTGTAACCTTTTCTTTCAACACAATAACCAACAAAAATACATTTGACAGCCTTATCATCCAATTTTCTGCGCTGCACTTGTGGCACCAAAGCATATGCCAAACAGCCAAAAACACGCATGTGCTCAATAGAAGGCTTTCTATCATGCCATGCTTCATCTGGAGTAATAGACTGCAAAGCTTTCGTAGGACACCTGTTAAGTACATAAGTGGCACACATGATGGCCTCAAGCAAAAAAGAATGCGGTAAAGCTTGACTTTTGACCATACATCGTGCCATTTCCGTTAGTGACCTGTTTTTTCTCTCAGCAACACCATTTTGCTGAGGTGTATAATGCACTGTACATTGGTGTTTTATCCCACGACTAGCCAGAAATGCATTAAATTCATGAGACATATACTCCCCCCCTCGATTAGAATGGAGGGTGCCCATAGTACATTTCGAGACATTTTCAACCATAGCCAAAAATTGTTTGAAGCACATGAAAACTTCGGACTTCGCTTTAAGCGGAAATACTCATGCATGCCTGGAGTAGGCATCAATGAAAGTCACGAAGTACAGGTAATTGCCCAAGGACAGAGTTTGCATGGGCCCACAAACATCACTATGCACAAGCTGCAACCTGCATGTGGCCCGAACTGAACCCTCCTGTGGAAATTTAGAACGCTGCATCTTACCCAAAATACAGCCTTCACAAACATGTTTGACAGGTGCTTCAAGAGGCGGCAAAGAAGAAACCATATTAGATATCTGCAAACGCAGCAAACTGGCAAAATTCAGATGACCAAAACGTGCATGCCAAAGTTTTGCATCTGAAATAGCCCTTGAATCTGCAACAGCAGTTGCAAAATTTTGTCCACACTTGTCATACAAAGTGAGCTTATATAGCCCACGACACAAAAGGCCAGATGCAACAATTCCATCACCAAAACTGAGATGATGAATTGTACATCTATCATCCACAAATTTGACTACAAGTTCAAGTCTAGCAAGTGCGGATACAGACAAGAGATTCTTCTTGATCCCAGGTACATAAAGTGCATCAACAAGTGTGAAAGAACTGCCATTAGCAGCAGTGAGCACAATCTTTCCAACTCCCTGAACTGGATAAGAGGCATTGTTGGCACAAGTGACTGAATTCCCATGAGGGACTGACTTGAGAGAGGTAAACAATTCACGATGTGAGGTAATGTGCTTTGTAGCACCACTGTCGAAATACCACACATGTGAATTTGCAGCAACTGACAAGCATGCATCATGGACAACATGATTGTAAGTGCACTCTGCGCTAAAAGCCCATTCTGCATCAACATCAGCATCACAGTCTCCTTTCACAGAAGACTCAACAATGGCTGCATTTGTAGTGGAACCAGCATTTGCAGTGGAACCACCCTCTTTCTTCTTAGCCTCTTTGGCCTTCAACTTAGGACACAACTTGATCAAGTGATCATTAGCTTTACAATAATGGCAACGCATCTTCTTTTTGCCCTTATCACGAGAATTTCCATACGTAAGAAGTGGATGCATTGCTGTTACCACCCTTTCTTTGAGAAGCAATAAAAGCCTGCTCATCTGCACGCTGTCTAGTCCTGTTTTTTTTATAGAAAGTGACTCTTGCAACACCAATGTGCATAATGCATCAAAATTGACAACTTCTGGATTTCCTTGGGTCATAAGTATCCAAGTACTAGCAAAAGTCTGGTAAGAATCTGGTAAGGCATCAAGAACAGTGTGCACAAGTGAACTGTCTGAAATGACTTCACCTGCAGAAATAAGCTGCTCATTGATATCCTTGACACTAGCAAGGAAAGTGTCCATATCATCTTCCTCATGCATAATCTTCGACTCCAGCTCGTTACGCAGCAAAGCAATTTTAGCCTCATTGTGGCTTGCATAAAGACCTGCTAAAATATCCCAAGCCTGTTTTGCAGTTTTTGCTGAACGGATGTGAGGAACAATGGTGCACTTCACAGACAACGCAATCAATGCATGAGCCTGCACATCCTTAACATCCCAACGAGCTTGTTCTGCCGTAGGCAAAACAACTCTAACAGCTGCAATCCTTGCAGCAAGACCTGCAACATCCTCAACATCGCCTACATCCTCAGAACCAGGACGTACATCAATGCCCTGCACAATGTTCCAGATGCCTTTTGACACAAGAACATGTTGCATTATATAATCCCACATAGGGTAGTTGTCCCCATCCAACCTGTCGTCAGCAGCAAACATCTTGAACACATCTGTGTTGTTGTTATTAGCCATGGTAAATGCTACACCTAATGTGAAAACTACTCGAAAATAGGAGAAATGGAGCGAGAACAACCTGTGCTATATAGCACAAACCGTAGAAGACTATAAGGCACATGTTATGCAGAAAACGGCACTGACAGAAATTCTGCACAAAATGACGAAATAGCCCGTGCAGTACTGCCTATAGTGGAAATGGAGGCCTAAATGAGCCCAAATCAAAATTATGAGCAGACCGAGCTCTTTGAGCTCGCCCAAAATATTTGTCGACCTGTGAACGCTCGCCAAAGCTCACTGAAATCGAAGAAAGTGAGCAGCCGTGTGTTGGAGTAGCTGGCGACTAAGCCCGTGAGGACGTGACCTGCTCTGATACCAATTGTTGGAATTAGGGTTGCAGAGAAACACACGCAACTTGGAGAAGACGAAGGAAGCTCAAGGCAAACAATAGAGAGTGTGTTACTTAGTGTGCAATGGAAAGATAGATAGCCCTAGAGTGATGGGCATATATACAATGCACGGGGGAAAAAACCTCCTAAAGAGGGAAAAAATGCCCCGACGGTCCTAGTGTGTTCACACACATCACTACCACATGTATATGGTAACACTGCTCCGCCAAATCTTCCTTGTCTTTTCTTTCATCTTCTTGAGCTTCTTTTAGCTTTAAGGCTTCTGCTTCTGTGTACATGCATTCAAGAGAATCCTTGGGATCTTCTGGTTCTCTCCTGGCAGGATTCTTGGTTTGGGGTTCTCTTATATCTCTTGGAACCCATCTTGCCGGGTCCTCACCTGCAGCTTGGTGGCTTCTTTTGTAAGTGTGTTTCTCTCTTTCAAACCTCGCCTTCGTCTATTGAGGTTCCTCTTGGTGTGCAGCCACTGCTTTTTTCTTCATATCTTCTATTCTACCTCTCCTCTTTTCATTGTCTGCGCTCTCACAGATATGAGCTTCATGGGAGCTTTCAACAGATTCTTCATCTGACTTGTAAACTCTCTTTGACAATCTTGTGGTTCTATTAGATGGCTGTGCAAACACAATCCATGTGTTCTAATCTGGGTAAGGCGGCAAATTGTCTGCCATGCCAATAGCATGGTATTCTATTCTTGTTAGTAAGTCCTGTGTACCCAGATATGTGATTTTACCGTCTTTCTTGGTACCCTTTAGTGTTGATAGCACATATTGAGCGTGGTAAATCGGCTGCTTGGTTGTCAACTTCAACACTTGGGTAAATATAGTCGCAACTACATGATTAGGTGTTGTGTACCTTGGGGTCTCTTTGCTACAAAATGGGAGTGCTGATGATACGAACGTGATGGTTCTTCCCCTTGCTTTTGGATGAGGTCGGCAAATGTAAGGTCTCTGACCCTGACCAAAAAGAGCACCCTTGTACCATGGAATGAACATAATGAAACAAGTTCCTATTTTTAGTAGTTTTCCAAATTCTGTCAGTACCATGATGTTTAGAATTTTTTAAAGCTTCAAAATGTGACTTAAAATAATTTTTGTGAAAATTTTCCAAAAATAGTAAGTTTTTGGTCACCCGACCCGTCCAGTTTTGACCGTCTTGAAAAACTGCACCCGTACCCCGAATTTGAAAAAAATAGATTTTTGGACCCGAGGGTTGCTAAATATGGCAGGTACTCGGACCAGTACGCCTCAATTAGAGCTTAGTATAGAAATTTACGGCATCAAAATCCGACTCGTATGGCCCGTTTTAGCTTAAAACCAATTTTTCATAAGGTTGAGCGGGGAGGCACCGGGGCTCGAGGCTGTGTGGGAACAGGTCCCAGGCCACTCAGAGCCTGCTTTAGCATCTAGGGGGCGCCCTCTTGTCTTTTGGGAGTTGTGGGAGAGTTTCCAAGCTTGAGAGTGAGTGTGAGAGCCAGTTAGACTAGATAACTGGACACTTGGTAGGCAGGAAACTAGACTTGCCATGCATTAAGTGAGTGCTCATTCAGATGCAAATAGCAAGCCTGGTCGATTTTCAGCTTGGAGGAGCCTATTTAAGAGTGTGCTCACACACACACACACACACACACACACACACACACACACACACACACCTACACACACACACACACACACACCTTGGGGAGGTGCTGCCGGCACACCTAGTTTTTGGAGAAGAAGCAAAGGAGGGAAGTGTTACCGGATTCTCGTCTTGAGAACTCCATTGGATCAGAAAATCGGGAGGATTTCAGCCCCTGATAACGGTAATCATGATTTAATTTATGCTCTTCTATAAACCTTTTCATCATTCTCTTAATTCCACATCTACTATGCTTAATCCTAGCTATAATTCCCAATAGCTGCTCTCTAATTCTCCATATCTATATTCCATTACATAATCATCATCCAATAGCTAAATATGCAGCCGTTAATCTTTCCTAATCATAGATTAATGCATAATTAGAAGAGAAATCTTCCTCTAGGCAGCATTGTAATTAATTGTCAAGCCGGTAATGATGTAGATTTGGTCAAATTCATTCTTTTACCACACAATATTGGTGTAACTAAGTTAGATTCAATTTACTCGTAGATTAAGATGTGATTAAGGGAAAATTAATCCGTCATTAAATCACTAAGAAGAGAATTTTCTCTCACCTATGCATGCGGTAATTCTGCATCTTTCTATTTGCATTAGGAAGGTGATTGAGCTTGTTTAATTCATCTCTCTAGAAATTTAATCAGTAAAATTCTGAAATTCTTAATCATCTAAGCCAAGTGATTAACTTTAGAGATGGTTCCCATAGGACAAGTGAAGTATTATCCATAAAATTACTATGTCTCGAAGGAAAATCTAAGCCCTCGTATAAGAAGGATTGTTTAGTGATTCTAATATGTCATCTTGATTGCTATGGTACTCCTGGACATTAGCTCTTTTCTCCAAGTTTATCATTTAAGTAGTGAGTATAAAATGGCCCCGGTAAAGAGAAATCGCTTCGGTGGTGCCCACGACCGCGAGGCGGGAACGAGCAATGTGAATGGAAAAGGAAAAGCTCCCATGGACGACCAAGTACCGGCCATCTCACGGGCCATTGACGAGGAAATGGAGGAGGTAGGTCACATTTTCATTCAAGTTGTTTAGTTTAACATTGCATACGATAAGTTAGGAAAAGAACATATCCCTAAACATGTTGGAGGAATCCGACGGAAACCTCAGCATTGTAATTCAATTGTATATTAAAGTCTAAAGTAGGAAAGAATGGTTGATGGATATACTGTTTGCAATAGGAAAGAATGTCTGCTAGGGAAAATTTAGCTCGGCATGTTCATTCTATTTCCAATGTTGAACTAGTCCTGATCCCCCTACTGATCACAGGGGGCGGCTCGCGACGATTTCGCAGTAGCTAAGAGTTACTAGCTTAGGACCTTTATCCACGACTTGCTTTGTATGCGGTGGGAACCCACGTCTTGCTTTCTATGCGGTGGGAATGTCCATGTCGTGCTTTCTATGCGGTGGATATACCTAGTTGTATGGGAAGCTAGGCAACAACGGGAGGAGTAAACTCCCACTAGAGGGGGGATGTTGTACCTCCAGAACATTGAAATTTTAATGAATTTTTACTAGAACTCTGTCTTGGTGCCGCTTTGCAATACTGGTTGAAGGGTTGTCTTAACGAACATTGTGATTCGGAATCTAATCAAGGAATCTTTATGTTGAACACCATTGGTAGTAATTAGGACACACAAGGAAGTGTGAGTGTGGGGGTGGAAAGTGGGGGCCTGGCTCAGGTTGCCAATGCCTATGAGAAGGGTGGTTCCGATTGGTCGGGAACTCTCTGTCTCCATAGTGTTTAAATCGACACTAGTATTACTCATTGCCCCTAGAGCGGTGAAGCCTCAAGTGTACGTGCCTCTGAAACATGGGAAAAAAGGCACTCGGGATTTCTCTCCTCTTGGAAGGTGGGTCTTAAGTCGCTAGATAAGTTAAGTACACTTCCCTTGCGAGGTGGAGCTAGATCTCGTTGCTAGTAGGCTTGAACTTGACTCACTTTGTGATGAGAGATCGTCCGCTAGTTGAACCCTGAACCACTTTGTTTGCTTCTGCTATAAATCTAGTGGCCACCAAGTTTACCATCAGATCCGTCGTTTGAGATGATGGGGTGGGGACCTCACAACAAAGGTTTCAAAGCAATCTCCTTGGTGAAGGTGCCTGCTGTCTTCCTGTCTCGGGCCCTCATTGTCATCCCTTCAATAGGCAACTTCAATGCCTCGGCCACGATTTCCTTCGTGATCACCACTTCTACATTTTTCCCTTGCTGGTTGGTGCTTTGGGCTGATCCATCCTCTTTAATTGTAGATAGTAGTTCATATGCTTTTTGGAAATTTACGCCGCATGGTTCCTGGTCGTAGAAGTCCCTGAGGCCCAACCTCCTGTTGGCTTCTTTTGTGTCTGGTGTTGCCGTGACATCATAGATCTCTTTCGGTAGCATCTGCAGCTCTACCTAGTGTCCTTCACTTTTGAACTTGCCTGTGAAAATCGTGGTGTTGTTCTCTTCAACCTGTTCTGTGGACAGATATGTTGCTTTGGCCGTCTTTACTGAACTTGGGTCCAGTTGGTAGGGTGGCAGCTCGTGCAACTTCTCTTTTTGGGACACCCTCTTCTTGGCCTTCTTGACCGCTTGCATTGCTCCTGTTAAGTGAATACAGTGCCATAGTTAGAAAAATTTCCATAATTTTTGATCTGAAATGATCTTCAACCAAATTGCTGACAAATTGAGTCCAATTTGCTTCAAATCAATTTTTGAACATGAGGTCAAAGTTGCAATTTTCTCCCATCTTGGCAAAAAAGTAAATAATCACGATTATTAACTTTTTCATCAAAATAAACATTTGTTGATGCAACTTGGTTCTAGGCATGATGTAGACTCTGTGTATAGGATATGAGGTGATTGGATAACTCAAAATTTGGATTGGAAGGACTCCTTTGCGTTTTTTGACAATTTTTCAAGTTGTCATTGATCATTTTGGTTCATACTTGAAATTTGGCATGTAATAGGTGTGTACAGATGATAAGTGAAGTGAAGGTACCATTTTCAAGCCAAAAAAGTGCAAAAGTAAATAATTGTGATTATTTATAGCAATCAACTTTTTTTGCTAAACTTGACAAATTTTGACCTAAACATATTCAATACACTTAAAACAAGTCCTAAATTGAATTTGGTAGTGTTTTGTCATGTCGGCATCAATTCTTGCTTTGTCGACTCTGAAATCACCGATTTTTGTGATTACATGGTCTGTGGAGTTGGTTAGTCATTTTTGAAGCTATGGACTTGTTCACTACATAGTCCTGAAGCTACCTATTCAATTTTGGCCCATTTGGAGTCAGTTTGACTTCGTATATCAAATTTGACGCTTTGTAGCCTTCGAAACATTTTTTGCTTTTCAAGAGCTTGCCTTGATTGTTTTTATGAAACCAACCATATACATTGTGTATAGACCCAATCTATAAGCTGTCTGTGGAGTCAGAATCTAATTCTAGCATCTACAAAAAACGTAGCTTTTCTACTTCGGACCCCCCTCGACCCCTGCCAAATGATCAACTATTGATATAGAAGTGTTCTATTATATAGGGACATGCTACAGTTCAAGTCTCGTTCGATTTGGTTGAGCTAACAAGCCGCTATGGTCAATTTTTGGTCGTAGGACTTCGTGCATTGCTCGAATTCTAGGGTTTTTCCCTTGGGTTTAGACTAGCTACCGGCCATATAGAATGGATCATTGATAAGTATATTTTTTCTCCCTCATGTCTCATGTGAGACGGCGCTGTAAACGGACAACTGTGGACTCCGAAAATCTCGCGTGAAGAAGGTTGAAAGCTCTCTCTCCAAGGGCGACAAGTGGAAATGAGGTGATTTTAGGCTACCTTGGATATCTATACTCGGTCTTCTCGAACCAATTTTCCCCTAATTCCCCTGTTAGTCCTACTAGGCCGTGAAATCTATGTTAGACTCAAAAATTTCCTCAATCGGATTCCTGTAGTTCATTCTGCAAGAATTCTGCAAAAGTAGGCCTTGGCCGTCTATTTTAGGCTTCCCACTTTTATATACCAATTTGATTGAAATTTTTTGTGCCTATCCACCTTGTGCTTCTGATCATCAGCGTATCTTCACTTTTTTCATATGAGTTCATTTGCTATTTCTTATTAATTTTTGACCTGTTTATCAAAAAAATCAAAGAAAATAACAAAATGCGCTAAAAAATCAAAGTGAAAATCCAGTAATTAAGAAAATCGATTGAAAAGCACAGCTTTATTGTCTTTGTTAGATTTCTCCATTTTTAAGTGTCAATATAAAAAAAAATGATGAAAACTAACAAAAAAGGACCAATTTTTGATGATTTTCTCATACTATATACACTATTTACACTCATAGGGGAGATGTTATTAGGTAAATTCCCATGTTGATGATTTGTAAGAGCATTATTAGGTAATTTTGTAAAAAATCACACGTTAACATCAAACTTTTTTCCCTCTTCAAACATTGCCCTTAATTACTTAGTTCCTTTCCACCCCTCCTAGATGGTGTACTCCGGGACGGCTGTGTGCATGGGTTGAACAATCGTGTCTATGCATAGACCTGGTTGGATCTACCATGCTTTGAACGTCAATGCAGTTAAAACCATTATGTTATGCAAGAGTTGGGTCTTGAGTAATTAACTCAAGGGTTTCTGATGTCGAGAGTTTCTTTTGCTGTCTTCCAAAGAGCAAATCTTGTAGCCTGTGTGCTCTTTGCTTTATTGTACTGTCAGGATTCTTTGGGACGCTGATTTCATGAGCTACTGGTATTGATAATGATGGTTGTTGAGCTTTTACCCACCATTGGTATCTTGGTTTGCTTTGGTCAAAATGGTGTGGTTGAGTCTTCTGAGACTTAACTCTCCCTTGCTTGATCGGTTTTACAGTTTGCGGATAAGATAAGTGCTCCTTTGTCTTCCAAATCCATCACACCTTCGAACATATTCCTTGGCATCTGCAAAAAGTGTTGGCCACCATATGCCTGCCATTAAGATTGCTCTTGCAGTGGTCTCATAAGAGAAGTGACCTCCAGCTAATCCAGCATGTGCTTGTTCTATAATGGGAATATATTTGTCTTCATTCGCACAAAGACGCAAATGTTGATCCTTACCTTTCCGATACAATTGGTTTCTATTAAGAGCATAGTCTCTTGCTTCAGTTTTGATTGCTCTTTGATGGCGTTTACTCATATTCTCAAGAAATGTTTGGCTTGATAGGTAAGTAACTAGATAGTTACTCCACTCAGGAACAAGTGATATTCGGAACAATGTAACATGAGGTATGGGTGCTTGTTTTTGACATTGAGGACATTGTTTTACATATGAATGAAGATCCCTAGGGCCTCATAGTTGGCCAAAATACTCCAAGTCTCAAGATCCGTTGCCTACTATGGTAATATGTGCTTGACTCAGATACTGGGTTTTCTCCTCAAGATTAATGCATAAAAGCAATATTCCATCTCGATTTCTTTTGTACAATCTTCCAGCTAGTAATTGATACATAGCCAATGCTCAAATAATCCAATTGTAATAGGAAGTGGTATTTGAAAATCCACTTGAGCTATAGTCATCAAGGATACCATGTTTTCCGACCATCAAGGTATCATTTCAACGGAGAGCAGATATGCATCTGGTAGATCATCGTCCACTCCCTTAGGTGGTTCTTCTGAAACAATCTTGACAAATGATCTACTCTTTGATGAGTGGTGCCCTTTTCCACAACTACAATGAAATCAAATTCCAAAAAAATGATGAACCATCTCACTATTGTTCCTGTGTTGCATGGCTTGTTGACCAAGTACAATAAGGCTTGATGGTCCACAAAGAACACAAATTTGTAAGCTAATAGGTAATGTTCATACTTATTCATGGCATAGATCATTCCTAGTCCTTCCCTTTCGGTGGTGGTGTAGTTTTTCTCTGCCATATTCAACTGTCGGCTAGCATAAGAAATAGAAAAATCAAATTTTCCATCTCTTGGTTGAGCTAGGATACACCCGATGGCAAAATTGGAAGCATCTACATGTATGTGGATATCTTATTCCAATTTGGTACTTTTAATATTGGAGCTGAAGTGAGAGCTTGCTTAAGCTTCATGAAGGATTCTTCACACTCATTAGTCCATGCAAAGAGTGTAATCAAGCTGTACATGGGTTTTGCAATAGCATACATGTAACGAATCGTTTGTAATATCCAAAATGTCCCATGAAGGCTTGAACCCCTTTGACTGTTGTCAGTCTAGGCAAATCAGCAATAACATGAATTTTATCCATATCAGTAGCTATGGAATTTTTAGACACTATATGTCCAAGAATTTTATCTTGTCTGCCCATGAATGTGCACTTTTCAGCATTTAAGAAAATCCTATGAAGTCTACATTTTTCGAATACCTTTTTAAGGTGTTCAAAATGATCAGCCCGGATTGATGAATGTACACATAGATCATCCATATATACTTACAAAAAATTCCAAATATATTCTTTAAAAGCATGGCTCATTAATCTTTACACTATAAGACGTTGTGTGCACTTATGACATTTTTAGCAACGACGGAAATACATTGGGTTTTTATACTCCCAATGTCGCTAAGACCGTCGCTAACAGCGTCGATACGAAAATGTCACAATGAGCGTCGCTATATGTGTTGCTATAATCGTCGCTATATAGTGATGCATATAGCGACGCTTATAGTGACGCTTACAAGCTACCTATATCGATGCTTATAACGACGTTGCAGAGCCTTATATAGGGACTCTTATAGCGACGCCCGAGAGTAAATTTTTTTGGTGGCAAGACATTGAATGCCCTGCCACCCATCAACCATATTGAATGTTTCAATAATAGAGTAAACCTAAATGATAATCAAGATTCACCTTTGAAAGAAAGTGCAAGCTTAGGTATAGACCCAAAGTAGTCACCCACAAGACAATATAACCATTAACTCCATTATCCATAGTATTGTTTGCAGAATAAAGATACAAAACTGACAAAAGTAAATTGATGAAAGTAAATCAATGACAATTGTATACATCATAGGCAAAATCACTTGATTGTTAAGCTTTGCAAATGTAATAGTTACAACACCATTGTCATTATTGAGAAAATATACATGGTTTTCCAATAGTTACAGTATACGTCATCTCATGATACATATGCTATGACAAAAGGAAACTAATGCTATCTAGCTACACCTAAACTGATGTTGCCTAATCAGACGTCTCATCGCGTCCAAGCGGCGTATCTGTCGGATTTTGCAAAAAAAAAAACAATAAGACAGCTTTCTGTAAGTATAAACATATAATTTACAAAACAATACAACAAATAGAAAAGAGTAAACCCTAAGACTAACCATGCCACCGCGAGAACTCAGAATATCCATCAGGGCAATTAAGCCCTTTCTGCCTGCGTACTCGCGCTCGTACGGTGTGGGGTCACGTCCTGTCATTGACCACTGTTCAAAACATACAAAAAATCCATTATGTTAGAATTTAAAAGTACAAATAGATGTAACTATCAAACCTAAAGAGCAATGCAAAAACACTTACAAAATCGGCCTCAAATGATGCCCACCTGCCACTCCCCAAGTGGTGCGAGCTTCCTACCTCTACTCCCGCTTTGGCTGCCTCCTTTTGTTGCTTCCACTTGTCAGGATTCTCGCACGCTTCTTGCTATTGGGGTTGCAAGATTGATGCCTGTTGGCCAGCGTCAGAGCTCGACGAGTTATAATTGGCAACAACTCGATCTTTAATAGATGGATCAAACTCGCCAAATTCGCAAACGTGCTGCAAAGAAACGCATCTTGTTCGTCGCACATCATGCTTGCATTGATTACAAGGACATAAGATCCTTGTTGAGAGATAAGTGTTTTGGTTGAACGGCCCCACATCCTCGTCACTACTCATAATGAAGGTAAAAACCTTATAACCTGGACATAAATTTAATCTTCTATATATTGGCATCCTCCGTCTTTTATCTCTCTCTCTCTCTCTCTCTCTCTCTTTGTTCACACTGTAAACTACCTCACATTCTCTAGTCATGTTCAATCCGCACACACCTAGGTCTAGAGGTGTAGGGAGATCAGTACCACCGGGTTATAATCTCATCTTTATTGGTCAATGCCTACATTTGTGGGTACAAGAAATCTACACACCTGCGTCTACATGGTAGTGCATGTATTGGACAAAACCCCTTTGCCTCTTCTCTAGCTGTAGCAATTCACAGCATCTTAACATCTCTTCACAACAGATCTTTATTTAGCACATTATATGTTGGCCTCCAATCTGAGTGTCATGCCGTTGAAAGCTTTCCAACTTGAGGTCGCATCCGTAGAGAGGAAGAGAGGGATCACCGTTCTTCTAACTCTAATTTTTTTACCGTAATCCCGAAGGTAGACTCTAATACAGAAACTCAATGTAAAATCTAATCTTAAATCTAACCTAATTGAACATGTGATGATTCACAGCTAATCGAATATGGTTAGTGTGTGAGTTAATAGGTGTTAGATTCTGATGGGAATATACATATTGTTGTGTAACTAGTGTTTGCTCTTTGGGCAAAGCGCGCCTTCATTGACATGCAGTAAAATCCAACCTAAATCTAATTTAATCTTAAATCGAACATAAATCTAGATCTAATCTAATCTTAAACTCAAAATAAACCTAAATCTAATCTAACCTAAATCTAAATGTAATCTAACTTAAATCTAAATCTAATCTAGTTAATCTTCAGTCTTGTCTTAATCTTAAATCTAAATTTAATCTAATATTAAACTCAACATAAACCTAAATCTAATCCAATCTTAAATCCGAAACCTAAATGTAATCTAACTTAAATCTAACATAGCTAGCTAATCTTTAATACTGCCCTAATTTTAAATCTAACCTAATCTTTATCTAACGTAAATCTAAATCTAACATAATCTTAAACTTAACATAAGCATAAATTTAAATATAATCTAACCTAATCTAATCTAAATCTTAACCTAATCTCTCTCTCTCTCTTTGTTTTCTCCCCTTACCTCTCTCTTTCGTCTTCTCCCCCTCGCTCTCTCTTTGGTTTTTTATTCTCTCTCTCTCTCTCTCTTTCTCCCTCTTTCTCTTTCTCTTTGTTTTTTCCTCTCTCGCTCTCACTCTCTCTCTCTCTCTCTCTCTCTCTCTCTCTCTCTCTCTCTCTCTCTCTCTCTCTCTCTCTCAATGTGTGTGTATGCATTCTCGTTTTATTTTTTACCCCTGTCAACGTCGCTATGAGCGTCGCTATGTAACAAATAGAATAGCGACGTCCATAGTGACTCCATGGATTTTCACTTTTGAGCGTCGCACTGTGAGCGTCGCTAATGTGAAGTACCTCTTGTAGTGTTAAAAGGTGGCAGGAGCATTAGTTAACCCAAAAGGCATAACCCAATAGGTCAAAATACCCCATTCAGTTGCAAAGGTAGTTTTATGCTGATCTTTGGTATCAACCAAAAGTTGATTGTATCCCGAAAAGCCATCTAAAAAGCTGTAAGCTTCTTTTTCTGCAACTTGTTCTAAAACATGCTCAGTGACTGGAAGAGGAAAGTTGTCTCTAATGGTAGCTGCATTCACTTTCTTGAGATTGACATACGCTCATAATTTTCCATTTTTCTTGGGGACTACCACAATTGTAGACACCCAATCTGTGTGTTCAATTTCATAAATGAATTTCGCTTCCTTTAGCTTTTCTATCTCTTCTTTGATCTTCCTGGCAAATGTTTCATTATATGTGTATGGCCTCTGTCTACTTGGTTTTGCATCATCTCTCATGGATATGGTATGTTGACAGATTTTTGGATCAACACCCTTGAGATCCTTATAGGACCAAGCAAAGATATCTCGGTATTCTTTTAGTATGCTTAACAAATTTCTTCTTTTTCTTTTGTTAGGTCATTTGCAATGTAGGCAGGTCTAGGATCTTCTCCTGGTTCGACCAGATCTATCTTTTTTTGTGTTTTCAGGTCCTTCGTATGACTCGCCCTGTTTTTGTAGTTCCCTGACAGGTTGTTCGACTATGATTTTTTGGTCTTGGAGAGTATATTTCTTGTAATGGGATGGAACACTTATTACATCTTTACCATCCTCCTCAGTGTTTTCCATTTGAGCCGTATATAACTCCTTTAGAGATTTTTTCAACTCTTGATATTTCTTTCTTCGTTCAGCTCGTGTCATGGTTGAATTCTTGTCCTGGTATTTAGGTTTTTCTTGAGTTTCCTTTCTCGTTTTTCTCAATGTTTTCGACATTCCATGTTTTTCTTTTAAAGGATATCTACCAGTGATTTTGTCCTTGACAAAATCATGAGCATCTATTTGCATCAAAAACTGTGTTCTACTGGAGACTGATGGCATAGATCTAGCTTTCAAGTTTCTTATGTCTCTTTTTCTTCTATACCATTTCTGTCTTCTTAGTCTTTGGTTTAGTCTCTGGTTTGGAAAGTCAAAAAACTTTTCCTCCCCTCATTTCATGAGTAGTTTAGCTCTCACATGTTCTTTTGCTGACCCCGAATCATCTGAGGTAGTTGAATGTTCTTCCAACACATTTGTTGCAACATAGTCGAGGTCTAAAAGACTTGTTGAGCTTTCATCAAGTCCTTGGATTCTTTGATTTTGTCTTCAATGTGAAGGGTTGAGATCATTTGTATGGGAATTATGTCATAGCCGTCCTCATTGTAAAATTGAGTAGGCATAGACGTATTTACACAGACATCCATTGTTGCTAAAATTTGAGTTCACTCAAATGGCTCAAACAAATGATTCGAAAAGGGTTTAGGTACATAGGATTCGTCTGTGCAATCCCTTTCTCAGATACATTCTTCTCTTTTTAAGCTCCCGTTTTCTAAGGCTCCGCACATCCAAATAGGTGTGTCTTTGTTCAACCAAGATGGAAGCTTAATTTCAACCGAAGAGACTGAATCAAATTCTTGTATGGGCATTTTCATGACATCTCTATAAGTGTGATCTTTAAGATTAACCCTTGTTATTGATCCCACTTGCTTCAAGTACAGATAATTATTTTCCCAATCCTAGATGAGTTGTACTTGTCACATGAAAGGTCTTCCCCAGATGATTTTGTAATTGAGTCTCTTTCCAAAGTTCACTATGGCAAAAGTGTGTTGATATTCAATCCCATAGGAATTAACTATCACCTTTTCAAGCAGTCCTAAGGGTCTTTCAATGTGTCCATCAGTCAATTTCAAATTCATTGGATTTTTTCTAATGGCTGATTGTTCCCATGATTCCCATACTGCTTTTGTGGCTATGGCTATTCCTGCCCCACTATCCACTATTGCCATGGTTTCTATATCATTATATCTCACTGAAAGGGTTGTATTTCCTTCTTCCCCTTCGTAGTTTTCTCCAACTTTGTTCATTGAAACAGATTGAATCTCTTTGTTATCCATTTCGTGTTTCAATTTTCTCAATTTTTTTGTGACTAGCCCTGTTATCCCCACCTTCTCTAGAGACATGATTGAATGGATGTTGTCTACCTCTAGGGTCTGTTCAGCTCTTTTTATCTGAGTGGTTTTACACACTATGGATTCATCTTCATTATCTCCCAAGTAAGAGGGTAGTTTTTTCAAAGTCAATGGTTTAGACATTGCTAAAGCTTCAGAACCGCAATCCCCATACAAGGATTGTACATCCATGTCCATATTAGGAGGTAAGTTGTGTAACCAAACTTCCTCTTTAGGAGCTGACTTCAGGGTTAAGCTCCCATCATTAATCTCTCTAACATTTTCCCATAAGTGTCCTAGCCATTCTTCTTCTACTAATGGAATTCCGTCTAAGTCATCTTCATTGTCAATCACTGATAGCCGAAAATGACACATGCCATATGGGGTGGCTTCTACACCACACATAGCGTGTACATCCCCAAGCATCATCTCGAGGTAAGAGTTGTCCTATAGCTATAGAGGGGCACCACCTAGCATAAGTGCGGCTAGGACACAGACATAGATGACTTAGGGGAGCAAAAGTGAGATGCCATCTAGGTAGCCAACATGAAATGATGATGTAGCAAACGTCCGGATATAGAAAATGTCTAGTCAACAATCAGGAGTGTGTGAACAAGAGAGGTATGTGACAAGGTCGAAATGGAGCATGACTAACTGGTGATGGCGCACGTGATGAAACACAAGCATAGTGATATACAAGAGATGAAACATCCCGTGGATGTGGCGAAAACAAAGCTAAGGAGAAGAGAGAATGGATTTAAAGGTCATGACAGCATTGCACACTTTCATTGATGACGATGATACTTACAAACGATGACACTTTCATTGATGACGATGATACTTACAAACGATGGTCTTGGCTATACAAACCTTGTTCTTGGCACTGGGGATGCATGATGGAATGACAGCGCCATATGGTGCATGTCGAACTTTGGAGTTAGCGGGGTTAGCACGTTAGCGGGAGGTTAGTTGAGGGAAACATCAGACAATGCAACCGCTAGCGATGTCAATTGCTGGCGGTGGCCCGAGGTAGCATGGTGTCTGTGCATTCAATCCTAGCATGTTCATGTTGCCTTGCGGGGTGATAGTGAGTGCCTTATGTGCATGGGGTGGTCATGACTGCTTAATCGACCATGGTGTTGATGGAGTTTGGTGGTGGTGGTGCTGTGACCAATGCTAAATGCCCATGCTTACAACCAAAACATAATACCATGAGCTCCCTAGCTTGGGAGGTGCATTATGTGCTTAGTGGTGCATGGAATGTAGAGTGCATGGAGCTTGGGTGGTGCCTCTAGTGTGTTCCTCCCTTGTGTGTCTCCCTTTGTGCTTAGTGGAGGCCTCTTTATATAGGCATGAGAGGTGGTCCTTACCTAATGGTCCTTGCAAATATCCACTGGTCACTGAAGAGAGTCTAGATGCCTCTCTAGTGAGAGAGATAGAGAGGGCGAGAAGGTAGAGATAGAGATAAGGGAGGTAAGAGTGGGGTGGGATTTTTTAACAATCCACTAGCCATTGGCTAGGTTATTAGAGAAGATTGGAGATCAAGGAATTTACAATGGGTTTTGCTGATGGTTTGGGTGGCTGGTGTGAGGTTAACGCTACTAGAATTGGTGTTTTGTTGCATGATGCCGAGATGCTACGTTTCACTTCCTTTCAGGGCCGGCCGGGGCATGCCTTCGGAATCAGTTCTTAATTTGGTGTCACCTTCTCGTGATGTTGGTGTTTCATCTTTGCCAATGTTGAGTTGTTTCTTGTGTTTCCTTCTTATGCGTGCAATGTATGTTTGGATGTACATGTGCATGTGCTAGTGAGTGTGCATGTAAACATGCTCGTAAGTGTATGTAAGCATTTGTGTGTGCTTGTAAGTGTGCGAGTGTGTATGTATAGTATATGGGTAATTGTGGGTGTGTGCATAAGTAACGAGTGTGTGTGTGTGTGTGTGTGTGGGAATGATATACATACATACATATATATATATATATATATATATATATATATATATATATATAATTTTACGTGATGCAGGTGCCGATTAGAGGAAAGGAGGGAGAGATGGCGTGAGCGAGGAGAGAGAGAAAGGGAAGGTATGGATGTGATGGGTGAGTGTGTGTGTGTAGGTGTGTGTATATCAACAACGAGCGAGAGAGAGAAGGCTTCTACGCATGGGGGTTACACAGGAATGAGGGGAGAAGTGAGAGATGGGGAGAGAGTGAGAGCTAAGGGGGTGGGGGGGGGGGGATGGGGTATGTGTGTGTGCGTATAGGGGTGTGTGTGTGTGTGTAGGTATCAAGAAAGAGAGAAAGTTGTTTGCTACGCCATATGGTGACCGACAAGAGAACGAGAGAGGGTGAGAGATTGAATGTGAGGGAGAGAGAGGGTGGGGGAAGTAGCGGGCCAGGTGAAGGGTGTGTGGGCGAGAGTGTATGTGTGTGGTGGGTAATGCGAGACAGAGAAAACTGTCTGGTCCATTGGCCTCATACCTCCCGAGAAAGAGAGAGCGGTTAAGAGTTAATGAGAGATGAGAGAGCAATTGTATTGTCATGCTGAGAATGAGAGAGGGAGAAAGTGGGGGGAGGTCTGAACGAGGGAGAGAGAGTGTATGGACAACAGAAAAGAGATGAGGGAGGAAGGTGTGTGTGTGAGAGAGAGTGTGTGTGTGTGTGTGTGTGTGTGAATAATCAAAGAGAGAGAGAGAGAGAGAGAGAGAGAGAGAGAGAGAGAGAGAGAGAGAGAGAGAGAGAGAGAGAGAGAGAGAGAGAGAGAGAGAGAGAGAGAGAGAGAGAGAGAGAGAGAGACTCTTGTCCCATGAATGGCGGCCCGTTGGGTTGACAAACTAGGGAGAGAGAGAGAGAGATATTTTAATGTGCCCTATGGGCTTGCCTACACAGAGAATGAGTGAGTGAGAGATAGAGAGGGAGTGAGTGAGAGAGAGCTGAATAATAGATGAGAGGGAGAGAGAAAGAGCGTATGGAGGAGTGAGTGGGTGAGGGAGTGGGGTGGCGATAATGGAGGGGAGAGAGAGAGTGGTGCCAAAGGGAAACGCAGTGGCCCATTGCACATACGCGAGCAAGGGGAAGGTGGTTTTGGCGGTAGTAATAAAAACATTTTTTTTTGTTTTTTACCTCATGCTCCCCAAATGGGGTTGATTCCTGCAGTCTTGGTTTCGAAAACCGGTCAACTTCAGTTTCTCCGGCCGCGCTAGAGGGCTGTGCGGCTAACCCGGTATCATTAGCTCTTCCCCTTAGGTTAGGGCATTTATGCCTCTAACTCATTTGTTTGATCATTGTCCTTAGAGGTGGAGGTTGATGGTGTATCCTCATCAGGAACGTCGATAGGTGGAGTTTGATCAAATCATAGAAAATAAGGTTTAAGCCGCCAGCCATTGACTCTGGTTTTATGAAGCTTACCATCAGCTCCCATGAGTTGATAACTCCAATTGGCATATTTCTTTTTGATGATGAAAGGGCCTTCCTATCGGAGTAGGAGCTTCTTATCCTTACGTGTGTCAAAGAAATTGTCATAGCGGAGCACCAACATGCCCTTCTTTAAATATTTGCGCCGAAGATGTTGATTGAAACTAAGCCGTCTGCGTTCTGCCTGTGCCACATAATAATTGATTGCCTCTTCTCTATCCAGTTGTAGTCGTTCCAAGTCAAGGATGTGATCCCTCAAATGCATGTTGGGTCATTGAAACTAGCTTGCCATCACCCCGAGACTTGCTAGTTGCACCTCAATAGGTAAGATTTCCACCTTGCCAAATACCAAATGATATGGGGTGAACCCCAAAGATGTGTGGAATGAGGTTCGGCAAGCCCACAAAGCTGGGAGTAGATAATTATCCCAATCCCTAGGATGATTGTTAACGTGCTTGGTGATAATTTTACAAACCATTCCATTCACTTTTTCAACTAAGCCATTACATTGAGGATAATATGGTGAGGAATTCCTCCTTGTAATGCCTAGTTTTTGCATTAACTCTCCTACCAAGATTGCTCTGAAACCTAGCCCTCTGTCAGAGATGATTTCTACTGGTGTGCCAAACCTGCAACATATGTGCTCATAAACAAACTTAGATACCTCCACGTGTGTGATCCTGGTTGTGGCTGTAGCTTCCGCCCACCTAGTCATATAGTCGACTTCCATGATGATATAGAACTTCCATGAGTTGGCCCTGGGCAATGGTCCTATGGCATCTATACCCCATTTTTCAAATGGCCCATATGAAAGGATAGGCGTCTATGGTTCAGGCATGAGTGACCTGGTGCCGGCATTTTGACACAACTTACATGTCTTACACTAGTGGTGTACATGCCATACAAAACCAGCCTGCAAGATTTTCCTACTTTTTATATCCAAGGCAAAGTGACCACCACAAACACCATCCTGACAATTGGAAATTACCCCCATAATTTCATTAGAGAAGGGGACCTTTCTTAGTACTTGGTCCTTACCCTTACAATACAAACCTTCATTGACGGTATGCCTCTTACCGCATTTCAAGATTCCCTAGCCCGCAATTTGAGGCCGCCAAAACCAGCCTCAAACATCTGGCATCTCCTCGTCTTTTTCTTGCCCAAACTTCCAATCCCAATATCTTGGCCCTCGTGATTCCATTTGACGAAGTGTTAATTTTGGCTAATGCCATGCAACACATATGACATTCCAAAAATTGGTCAAGGCCCAAAATTTCTGCACAAGTGCGCTTCCCAATGCGGGTAAGGCGGTCTGTAACTGGACCTGACAAGCATTCAATTGGCCATAACTTGCTCATTAGAGCTCCGATTGATAATCCGGGAAGACCGGCCTGCTCCACAACTAGTTTCGTTGACATCTGCGTTGGTCATCTGTCCCCATCTGCCCTACCCGTCGAGGATCTGCAAAACCTTCTAAATTTGAAATGGCATAACTTTCACACTGTGGCTCTATTTGACGAGCCGTCTGGATGGGCTTCTAGAGAATCAAGCACTATATTTTAGGACACATTTCCTACACCTTAGAAACTTTGACTCGCCATCCCAATTGGCCCTTTCTAGAGCTCCTTTGGCCTAAGAAACCACATTACACATACATTTCAACTGCACCTCGTCTGTCCAGGCCCTTTATACCATCTTTTAACCCTTGTTCATGCATTTGTGTAAAATTCTAGCATTGCTTGACTACTGAACTTAGAAGGTCAATATGGATTGCACAATAGCATAGTGAATGTGATGGCCAATATGTTAAGAATGCAAACAATGTTGCACAATAGCAGAGTGAATGTGATGGCCAATTTGTCAAGAATGCAAACAATGTTGTCCCGCTTTGTGAACAACGTAGCTAGGATCCTTGTTGAGATCAAGCATAAATTAGAGTATGATCACGCATACATTAGCGGTGTTATACGACCCACCCTGGTTCTCTATGTGCTCATGGAACTCTTGAGCACGCCATTGTGTGAGTCTCTATATTGTAAAACATATATCTGAGGTTCTAAAAGTGTTTAAAATCTAACTACAATCATAAAATGTGAATAACCTATTTGCACAATGATCACTTTTACGACACTAAATAGAAATCAAGGCACACTATACTCAAAATATCAAAGTTTAAATAAACTTCTTTGTTAAAAAGAGAGAACCTAAATAAAAACACTTCACAATTGCACAAAATTTTATCTCATTACTTGATCACAAAGCAATCATGGCACACTAGTTTGAAATTGATAGCCTAGAAGTTGCACCGATGAAAGAGCCTGTGATGCCACGTTGGAGCAGTGCTCAACAAATTATGTGTGGGTTTTTCTTTTGCACTTTTAGCTCTTGCTCTCTTGTTGGACAAAACCTCAACATCTTGCTTGTCTAACCCTATAATATTCACCCTTGGGACCTCACCTCCGTTTGGCAGGGCTGGCTACACCGGGTTCTTGATTGCTTGCTCTCTTTGGCCATTGAATTGTCCTTGACCTCTTCCTCTACCAAACAACAGGTAAATAACTCCTCTTTGTTGAGGATTATGGTGTGTGTGTGTGTGTGTGTGTGTGTGTGCGTGAGTGCTCAAGGAGGTTTGTGTGTGTGTGCAAACATAGCTTACACAGTTAGAGAGAGAGAGAGAGTACTCATGATTTTGACTCAAAAGGTGTTACTTTAAAGTACACACCATAGCATTAAAAATATGTACATAGAGGGATTTATTTAAAAGCCTAGAGTAGATATCCGGTTGGAGATCCTTATCTTTTTGGCTTACACATAGCCATCATAGAAAACCTTACAACACATAGGCCAGATGCCACATAGTAAGCTATACAAGTGTAGAGGTGTCTCCCATGGTTATAGAAGGACATGACTATCCCAACAATCCTCCCCTTAGGCTTGGACTATACTAAATGAAGCTGAATCAAGACCTAAAGCCACACAATCTAATAGTCACACAGACAGAGTGGTCTCATCATATGGTGTCACACAGACTAAGAAATCCTCCCCTTAAACAAATAAGGTGGAAGACCATTTATAATACATCAGTATACTCGCAAAAGTAGTTGGGGGCGACACACACATGGAGATAATTCTCTGCCTGTTGAGCTGCATCTCCGTCCTTTTCTTCTGCAAGATTGACTCTACTTTTGTCTGTTGTTGCTTCCTTGGCATTTTGATGGTGGATGACATTTGATGCCGCAATTGCTACAATACTTGTTCGTGTAGCAGTCCTTGGAGAGCTGTCCAGGCTTGCCACACTCATAACACTTCTTGTTATTTAATCTAGGTGATGATGATGATGCCCTAGATGATGATGGTGTAAAATAAGCTCCTCCCATTGATTTAGATTTCTTCTTATTTTTCTTTTCTTCTTCATGGATTGCCCCTCTAACATATTGTAGAGAAGGCATGGGCTCCTTTTGCTCTAAGACTGTGACTATTGAGGGCGAGCTTTTTGAAATGGGGCCTCTAAACCCAAACCAATAGGCCTACCCTCACAAAATGTTCGTAAAGAGGTACGCACACTACTTGGGGCACCACCTTCTTTTGGGAGTGGAGAAGGAAACCAATCAAAAAAATAACACTTGCACTCACCCACCCAAGCAACACACTTTGAAAACCCCCTTACTCTATATACACTTTGGACACTTGAACACCATCAACGATTATGCAACCCAATGCCGTGCATCAAAAATGAAATATGCAATTTGTGGAATAGCATTCACCTTCTCCCCATAAGAATACCCATAATACATCCAAACTCTTCCTCTCTCAAGCACTCATCAAAAAATCATGCGCGCAAGACTTGCCTCTCAAACACACAAGAGAATCACTTACATCAAACTAACACACTTTGCATAGAGAGCTCATCTCCATCTATGCAATGCCGTGACACAAATAAAATCACCATGAGAGGTAGCCACATGCATATGTAATGAAGCAAAAGAGAGTTGGAGTGAGAAATTTCTTTAGACCAATTGAATAAGTGTGGAGAAACAAACCAATGGTAAATTGAGAATAGAACACTTACTTGATTTCTCGCACACCTTTTAAGGGGAGGACAGACGCTGGCTAACCATCACGAATTGCGACACTTGAAAGTTTTTGAAGATGATTTCATGATCATTAACATAACCATGAGAGAGATCATGATGTATTTACAAGTTATTGAGGTGCTACAAATGATTTATTGGGTTGATGGAGTAAGAGATTGTAGAATGGAGAGAGTGGAGAATAGAGTTGCACTTCCTCCAAAGAGGAGGGTTAGGAGGGAGGATGTGAAAGAGGGAGAGTTGGGGTTTTCTCTACTATTGATCAAGAAACAACATGAAGTTGAAAATATAGGTGTGTGTGTCCTTGAGTCTCTCCAAGGGGGGCTATTTATAGTTGTGTAGGAGTGCGATTATGCTACACTTAATTAGAGTAAGTGATTAGACCTAATTAAGTGTCCTTTGACCACTCATTGAATATTGGACATAAAAGGGACTATTTATTCACCAAAAATATCATTTTAGACCGTGAAGGCTCCATAGGGGTGCATAATGTAGGTGGGCCCCACCATGAGGCCCTACGGGTGGCTCCTGCGGGGTATCTCAACTTGTCTGTCTTAGCATTTAGAAAGCATCTTTAGGTTGGTCCCATCACATGCAAGTGGCCTTGAACACTCATTTCTCTTCTAGAAGATGAGTAGGGGAAAAATAATATCTCACTCTCTTGATTTACTTGATTTACAGTTCCCTTTTGCTGTGAATCTGACAGATTTACACTATTTTGACCATAACTTTTTACCTGTAGCTCGGAATGACATGCTTCAAAAGGCAAAATTGACCTTCTCAACATGTTTGATATGAATTTGGACTATTCTTCATGCCCATGCACTAAGGAATTCGGTTTGGAAGGTCCACACTAGGCTAGGGAACCTTTTGCTTCAAAGTCTTCTTGTATGGGCCCTTTGCTTGTATGCATCCAAGGGGAATCATGCTTTTTCAAAAGGCTATGATGCTTAAACAAATAGAGGAGGGCCCAATATTATTTGCTTGTGAAAAGAATATACAATTGGAGTCTTTTTTGAAAGGAGAGAAACTATATGTATATTCTTAAGAGATATTGGGCCACCTATGTAGGGGGCATAGAAGACTTGTAGAGAGGGACCATAATCTTTGGTAAAGACAAGTGGAGAGTTGATTTCCATGGGAATTTATCTATAAGGGGTGGAAGATGGATATATTATTTTTCTACTACTAATTCACAAGAGGTAAGAAAGTTTGGGGGTATATAGTTGGTTATTGTATGCTTATTCTATTTACAAAGCAAAAAAGAAAAGGGTGGTAATATAAATATATGACTAAGGTGACATTTTTGGGAAGAGTATAATGTATGTGTCGCCACAAAGGTTAAACGAAGAGTGGGAATTTACTCTAGATAACTTAATAGCATAGAAAAATATATACACATATGAGGAAGAGGACGTTGAGTAGGCTGACAAATGTTGCAAAAAGATGGTTACCATTTTATGCCACTCACTATGTTGTCAAAACTTTCAGGTAGATCACTCAAGAGAACAACAACTTGATCTTCTTCCGGGACTTGTCACTAAATGTAAGTGAGCTGCGTGATTATGCTCATTAGTCTATTAACGAGGCTTGAGAAGCATAGTAAGTTTATAAAGATTTTTCTTTAAGCTAATCTTACTTTGCTTTTGTTTAGCACCAAAGTTATGTTCCAGAATATCCCATGCTTGGATTGCAATGGTGCAACTATCTGTAAAGTGCAAATAATTATCATGGAGTGATGTGATAATTATGTCGTGTTCTTGTGCATCTTTAGCTTGTGCTTTGTTGAAAGGAAGCCCTTTAAACAACGTTTCCATAAAGATTCTGTAAAGATCCCACATGAAGATGGTAATGAAGTAATGAAGATGAAGATGGACGCTGCAACATGAAGATACGAGTTCAGGGACGTCATCGAATATCCCGTTATTATTATTTTGAGCCATTACGGCCACTTTTGTAATGTTTACGGGAACCTCATATTTTAAATCGGCACTTGTATTTTGGCCGCAAATGCTTGTATAATGAGTAAAGCCAACTCAGTTTCTTGTAATTAAGCTCTGTAGAAGCCTAGGGACAATTCAGGTCATTTGGCCGGACATTAGGTTTGAAGGCTTGGTATATAAGCTCAAACCTAAGGCTTTGTAAGGGACACATTACGTTATCTCAATTAATATACAGTCGTGGGTTCTACAACACAAGGGAGTGAGCTTGACACACACACACTATCGTGCACAGTAATCACATTGCAGATATGAGAGTAGGAGTGTGTTAGCATCGAGGAGCTCTCCGCGTCGATGCAAGCAATGCAAGCCGAGGACCACATCGCGAGTCCGCCTGCTACGAGCTATATTTGGTCGTAAGTACCTCAAACAACATCCGTTCTGAATGATCAAGTAGTCGTTAGAATCAAGGCGAGAAGCTCTTCGTGTTGATGTCTTTGTAGATCAGTTCCGGACACTTTGGAAATTACTGTTTTGAGCCTATCGCGACAGCGATTAGAGGTCTTACAATTATGGTTTTCAGGGTTTAGGTGTTTGGCCATATAGGATATGTCCTTGTGAGTTTTGCCCTCCGATTTCGAGTCATTCCGATATGATTTGAGAATGTTTCGAGCTTGTAGTGTTTCGTAGGATGCGTTGTCTGTTTCTTTGCTTTATGGTAGTGCTGTGGTAGGATTAGTGACTGTAGAGTGTTGTTAGTGTCTAGCTCAGGGTTGACAACCCAGAGATTGCCTCCATGCCCTAGTCGGGTCAACTACGTCCTCGGATTGACAGTTTGTTGGTCTGTGTTCTCGCTCTGCTTCATCGTCCGTCGCGGCGTACCTGCTAACATTGGCGCTGCTGCCGGGGACGAAGCGCCTAAACTAGCATAGACCGCATCACTCGTGTTTGACAGTATAGCGTTTCTCTAGAGTTTTCTAGAGTGTTGTCATCATTTGCCTTTTAGTGGGAAGTCAGAGAGCGGATCTCTTGATTGAGGGATAGCCAGGGAGCCTGCGTCTCGTCGAGGTGGTCCACCATGAGCTTGAGGTATGGTTATATTATTTTGTTGTGTGTCTAGATTAGGTTTTATGGTTTGTGTGGTTGGTTGTGACTTATGGTTGTGAATAACTTGAAAGAGAAAAAAAACGCAAAGAAAAACGCAAAAGGTAAGCAGGAGGCTGTTTGCTTGCCAGAAAGCAAAAACAACCATTCAACCATCCAAAGTAGGACTTTAGGTAGTGTAAGACATCTGATGTTGATCTAGAGCAATTTTGACATGAAAATGTGCTTGAAAACACAAAAGGCGGAATTGTGCTGATTATGGTAAAAGTGCTCTAAAATGGTCGTTTGAAAGCCGATTTGAGTGCTTGTTTTTGCATTGGAGACCTTAAGGTAGGAGGAAAACACAGATTTGGTCCAATCCAAAAAAAAAAAACTCTAAAAAACCCAAAAAAAACAAAAAACTGAAACCAAATCTGCAATTTTCAAAAAAAAAATTGACCTCAAGACCTTGTTTTGCATATGCTCTAGAGCTTGTATGTGAAATTTCAAAGCATTTGCATCAGTGCTTTTGCATCTAAGTGGGAAATTTTCTTTTTCTGAGTGTAAGGAAGTGAACTGTGAAATGCTTGAATTCAAAGGAAAAGTGTCCAAATTGCATGAAATTTGAGGGATAGACTCAAGAGAGTAAGGGGAATCTAAAAGTGAAGTCACAATTTTGAGTTGACTTTTCTTGCACAATCTCCTGTGCCTATCATGATAGGCTCATGAAATTTTGATTGGGACAGTTTTTGGAAATTGTGACTAGATAGCTTGAATCCACTCCTCACCTAGACCTCAACCATCGTTTCAAATTTGAAATTGGACGTCAAGAAGACCACCAAAGCACTTGTCCGGTGTTTTGAGTCAGAGTTCAGAGACAAATTGGGTAAAGGGACTTGACCAAATTTTGAAACCTTGTGAAACTTGGTATACATGATCTACAGAGGGTAGGGAACACATCTATGAAGAGAAAATTTGAAAAAAGTGTCATTTTAGCATACTTGGTGAGCCTATCGCGATAGGCAAAGAACCCAGTGATAGAAACCAAATTTTTCAAAAACCTCTGTGGCATAGCTTGGAAAGGTGCTATCAAGGACACATAAAAATTTTGAAGTTATTTGGACATCAAAAAGTGGGTCTAAGACCATTTGAGAGGATTCAGCTTGTAGAAAACACCCGATCTGGTCTAACTGACAAAGTAAAAGTCCAAACCACTTGAAAATTGGTAGGAGGACTAAGGAGAGGTGTTGGAACACAGTGGTATAGTCAAAGTTCAAGTTTGACCTATAAACGGGGTACTTGCTGAGCCTATCGCGATAGAGTCAAAGCAGGGCCAAAGAAATTGAAAATTTCAAAACCCTCTGGAGCATAGCTTGTTTAGCCTCTCAGGAGGTTACACACAAAATTTGGTGGATTTTGGACATTGGGAAGTCATCCTAAGTCTATTTTCTAGTGATCAGATAGACTCATAATTCTAGAGTTGGAGTTAGAGACCTAAGAAAAAGTGCAAAACAAGTGGAAATTGGCGAGCAAGGTGTATAGAGTATAGGGAACACAGTGGTGAAGAGAAATCTGGAAAATTTTCAAAACTGAAGAATCTGCTGAGCCTATCGCGATAGACTGAGGCTTTTTCCCAAAAATTGAAAATTTTGAAAACTGACCTTAGGGCCTTGTTCTACATGTTGTTGTGAGCCTATGGTTAAAATTTGAGTAAATTTGGAGTATTGGAAGTGAATCTAAGAGGATTACTTCATAAGATTAAAAAAAGAGATTGTTGTTTGATGCAAATTAAAAAGGAAAAGTATTCCAAATTGGTTGAAACTTGGTGAGTAGTATCTTAAGAGAAGGGGGAACTCAAATCTATAAAAACGGTTGAAAAACTGTATCCCATTAACACTCTGGTGGTCCTATCACGATACGCTCAGGAATTCACTGTAGAAAAATCAAAATTCAAATCTGGCTTCATATTTGGGTTCAGAAGGCCCATTATACCCTGTACACAAAGTTTGAGTGCATTTGGACATCTGCAAGGGGTACTTGGTGAGCCTATCACGATAGACAAGTCATGAAAAAATTTTGAGAAATTTTATTGAAACCAAGTATACCACTGAGTTTATCATTGCCTAAGGATGCACACACCAATTTTGGGCTCAAACTGACCACTTGCAAAAACATCAGATAGAGCAACTTTCCAAATTACATCTCACTGTTTTGGTCATAACTTTCACATACGGACTCCGATTCCAAAAGTTTTTATATCAAAACGTAGCTTGAGAGCAGCACTACAGATCGTAGAGTAAACTGAACAAAATAATGCCTTCGCAACTATTTTGCACAGTTTTGAAAAAACGATGTTTAAGGCCTCAAAATGCATCCGAAAGTCAGGGGTGTCTAAAATCGACAATTTGAGAGAATTGTGAGAAAACGCTCACGGTTTTGGACATAGTTTTGGATTTTCCCTGACCAAAACACTTGAACACACTGAGAGATGTATTACTACAACAAGATAGAGCTATTAAGCCTAGAAGTCATGTCTACATCAGACTCAGACTCAGCTTATACAAGCACATGGATTGGAGGGATAGATGAGCACACCCGCCCAGAATAGATCTTCCAAACCTACAGTACATAAAGACCAATTTTGTGGAGAGAGTTTGGACGTATAACCATGAAAGTGAAGGAATATATAGGTATATTAATGGAAATCAATTCAACGTTTACAGTTGTTTAGAGCCTTACCCAGATGAGCTGACAGAATATAAGCTCTTATATGTCTATACATACGAGGTCGACCGACAATGGACATCTTTATTTGTTGACAAGTATGGACGAGAATATAGATCTGTAGAAAGCACAAATCCGCGAACCAAATTAGAGATGAGTGGATATTTGGTCAATGAACCTCAGATACATCCACCAAACACAGGAACCTCTAAGAGAATTCCAAAGAGGGGACCACCACCTTGATTTCCTCCTAGAGCGATAACGAGAGATGAAATGATACCAGAGAAGAGTATGGTTCCATACTTTGCAACCCAAAGTATAAGACCATCTCAGCTAAGAAAATGGGTAAATAGAAAGTACAATGGCATAGGAGACCCATACGCCCATGTCTCGGCTTTCAAGCAACTCCTACGAGCAGAATGAGTAGAGGACTTCCACACGCAGTATGAGGGTTTTGGACTTACATTGGAGGACAATGCACAAGCATGGTTTGAACTATTGAACCGGAGAGAGTTCACAACCATTGAGAAAATGTTGGATGAATTTGTTCAAGAATTCACCAAGAGGGGCATAAAACATAACACCCTTCCTAAGATTCAGGAATTTAAACAAGGCGGAACAGAAACATTGCGACATGCAATACTGCGTTTCAAGCAATATGTTGCTAGATTTCCTACCCAAGATTTACCCACGCCAGAACGTCAGATCCTATGCTTCATTAGAGGGCTTAGGAATGAGAATCTCCAAAAGGACCTATACATGAAAAGATACCAAACCTTGGAAGAGGTGACCAAAGCGGTAGTTGACCTAGTTGACAATTGCGAATTCTATGAAGATGGTCAGAAGAAGATGAATGATGCGAGTGAGAAAAAGAAAACCGCCGATCTTGAGGATCAAAGAGGGAATCTAGGACAAAACCAAGTAAATGTTGAGGAGCAAATCATAGAGAATGTGATGCAACGCATCAACCACTCTGACAAAGTACCAGCCTATAGAATTCCTCAACAACGAAGGTGCATGACATGTGGAGGGGACCATCCGACGCAACATTGTCTTGACTATAGACCTAAGACTCCACCAGGGTTTGAGCATGTTATGTCTCAACCTCCTAGATATCATCCTGTAGTGGAACAAATGTTCTTAAGTGAAAGACCCATAGCTGCTAGAAATGCATATGTGAGTCATAAGCTTCAAATAGAAAGATATGTGGTAGATCAGAGGCCACAAGGTCAATATCAAGTATTGCCACAACAACCAATACATCCATGTGACAGATGTGGTAGTAGTGATCACTTGATTAAGGATTGTCCACACCATGACATCATGATAAATGTATATTGTAATGAGTGTGTGGTCACACATATGATTTTGGATTGTCCTAAGAATCCAAGAAAGAAAGATAAAATGCAACCACATGTTACCTTTCCTTCTACCATCAAATAAGAGAAAGAACGAGCCGCAACAAAAGGAGAGACGACAACAACAACAGAGCAAGAAACAATTGCAAAAGAACAGGTGTTTAAATAACAAGAAGATGAAAGTAAGCAAGTTGCTCCAGTAAACGTTGTCACAAGAGCTCAAGCAAAAGTGCAAGAGCAGAAGCCTATAGATGGAGACACTAATAAGAGTTCCAAAAGCCGTAGAAACTCTAGACGAGCAAGAAGGACTAGAATGAAAGTGAGACTAGAAAGGGAGAAAGGAGAAGAAAAGGCTGTTACAGTTGAGTTGGAAACAACTCAAGGGCAACAGACACAGAAAAGGGAAGCTGAAACCCTTAAACTAGCTGAAGCACCCAAGAGTGCTAGTTCAGGAGGATCTGTCCTAGTGGACAAAGTGAATGAGCCTTTAGACGCAATTTTACAGGCTTATGAGGCTAGATTGAAAAATAGACAGACCTTAGAGAAAAGATGGATGACTTATCCTTATCCTGAACTAGAGAAGCAGAGGCTAGAAATGTGTAAGCAGCTTATTGAAACTGCTCAATCATTGCTAGAACCACCTCCACCAAAATTGAAGGATAGGATAGTCACCCCAGTGCACAAAGACGAGAGCATTAAAGTAGACGAATTTCCTAGAGAAGAAGTCGATCATAGGGAAGAACCACTGCCAAGGTCGCAAGGCTCGAGGGTAGTCCAAAATACAACAGATGAATCAATAAGGGATTTCCCACCCTACGTTCCTATAGTCGAGGAGCAGTGGCCAGAGGAGTTATGGAAGGCTGTCCGAGATGCCCAAAAAAGAGAAGAGGATGCTAGACCAGCATCATTTCCTGAAATCACATTAGATAGACCACAAATGAGTGTTGATGCGAGGTCATATCATGGTGACGTAGGATCGATAGCCTCCGAAGACAATAGACCTGCATCGTTAAGAACTTTGCCACAGTACATGGGAGATTTTGAGGCAAAGTCTGAGATTGTGAGAGTTCCATCACAAAGGCTAGGGGGGACAAAAGAATTGGACACAAAAATTTTGGCTGACTTGCTATCCACGCCAATGAAGTGCACAATTACGTTGGCAGAACTTTTGAAAATCAGGCCAAGTATGTGGACGGATATAGGAAAATACTTGGAAAAAATTGAGATCAAAATCCCGTTAAGGTTCCTGGAAAAAGAGCTAGATGAGATCGAGAAGCCTAGATAAAATGTAAGACAGGTACCTCTGAACAAAGTAGGAGAGTACTGTGAAGGAGAAGATGGTAATGCCACTTTTCCTGTCGAGTACAATGGGATTGAAACAAAAGCTATACTTGACAGCGGAACCAGAATAAAATTACAGTTAGCGGATGGGCATGTGGAAAGACCCATGTGATTGCTAGAAGCAACAGTGGTGTTTTCTTGTGGTATAGAGTATGCGCATACTTTTGCCATAGTTGACTTTGGCAAGAAAAATAACTATGAAATCATCCTTGGAAGACCATTCATGAGGCAACTCAAGATGGTACAAGATGGGGTTATGATTATCTATACTTGAGACATGCTGAAACCACAACACATGTAAATATGAGAAATCATAGTTACCGAGATGTAACTAGAACGCCCGTGGAAGATTTTGATTCTGCAACACAAAGTGGATCAACAGACCATCCGTGGATGGGCAAAAAGAAAGAAAACAGGATGTGCGGAGCATCAGAGTGTAGTGACTTTGGGAGAAATGAGAATGCCTTAGAGAGGGTCTTAGAAGATGATGCTTACATAAGAGAACCTTTTCCGGAAGAGGCGTTAGAACCGCTAGAGTGGACTCAGATATTGGTTACTTTGGATGTCTGTGTTAATGAGACCACACCAACAAAATTTTGCGATGAGAATGGGTATGACATAGTCCCCTACTACATGCTAAGGGTTATGTGTGAGACAGATGAAGAATCTGAGTATGAGTTCAAAGCACGGTTATCAGCTATGGGGATAGCACAAAACCAAATACCTAGCCCGAATACTAGTCATATAGAAATAGGTGCTCTTTGCGATCAATGTGCGATAACACACTTGATTACAAATTGTCCAACTCGAATGCATAGTACAAAGGAGGAGCCGCAAGTCAACGAAGCAAAGTTGCAGGAAGAAGGCCTAAGATCCAAAGAAGATGCTTCAGGTCCAACGCCTACAAACGAGCAATATGAAGACTTGGAATCAATCAAAGAAGAGGTGCATCAAGTGACAGGAAGTTCAGACACTATTGTTGACATTTCAACACCTGAAGTCGAGGAAGAAGAGCCTATGACTCTACAGGAACCAAATGCTGATTTTGTCTCTCCAAAAGACATATCAGAGGAAATGCTGGTCAAGCAGGAGGTAGAACACACACATGAACTCACAGTGTGAACAATGAAGAAGAAGAAGACAAGGAGTCCAGGCCAAAGATTGCTCAAGTCACTCAAGAGAACACAGGCAATCTAGTACCAAAGACGATCAACTTTTTGCTAAGTGCACAAGACGGAGTCAAGATGAATTTTATGGCAGAAATTGATACAAATTCCACGACTAATGTCATGTCATATGGCATGTGGTTACTTCTAGGTAAGCCAAAGCTATATGATATTCAGATAAAGGTAAATCTCTCACCTGAAGTAGATGTTATAAGTATGGGGATTGAAGAAGCTACTCTCCAACTACACTCACAGAATGTCAAAGAAAAATTATTGGTGGTAGATTCTCGACAAATGGGAACACACTTGATTTTGTTTAAGCCATGGGCACAAGTCTTTGAAGACGAGCCTGAATCTTCAACAATGGTCATCACGACAAGCTATCAAGTGGCAACAGAGGTCAATCCTACAATAGTTCATAGATTCTTGGCTATTGAAAAAGGCAAAGCTAAAGTAAGCCCACAGTCTCTAGCCCAGCCTCTACATCAAAAGCCAAACCATCAACAAAACAATGGAAACCCAAGCAAAAAGTCTATCAACCGAAGTTTCCATCGCCCGAAAGTCTCCAAAGGAAGTCAAAACAGGTCAACCAAGTGCTAGTATCCAAGGCACAGATTAAAGTTAATGATCCAATTTGGATACAATCACAGGAACAACCTCAATAAGCAAAGGTAACAGGATGGATCACATCAAGCGAGTCAATTATTGCACAAGGCTACAAGAAAGGAAATTCAGATGTTTGAGTCAACAAGCCCAAGATAACAGCCTGGCGATATCCATCCCATGACAACCACTCACTCAGGAATCAACAAAGCCGTCAACGTCAATCACATAACTCAACCAAGAGAAAGGACAGGTGCAAAAAGCAAAAGAGAAGGTCTTCCACTGGACAAACCATACGACAAGTCTGGGTAATGAAATCAGAATTCTACAAGACTACCCAACAAAGTCAAGTGAACATCACCTCCAAGCAAGTCCAAAGCTTCATTCCAGTCGAGTTACTCGAAGCACAAGGATTCTATGAGGGTAACTTTCAAATCTGGTTACCTAAGGTAGTATCTTATCAAGGAATCACCCAGGAAAAGCAAGAAACATCAAGAAATCAAGAGCAGCCACCCGCTACACCCAAGAGTACTACAACCTATAGATGGATCCCTCATCAATTACTACAAGAGCAAGGCTTTTACAAAAGTAACAGACATATTTGGAAATTAAAGACAAGGTACCATCAAGTCAAAAAAGAAACAAGGCAAGTGGCAAAGGAGATCACACCAGGCCCAAGAACAATGTGGGTTCTAAAATCCGCGATTGAGGCTCAACAACAAGAAAAATACAAAACTCCTTTACAGTCTCTTAACAACAAAAAGAAAGCAATGGTAAATGAGGAGGTCACAGTTTTGAAGAACACTATCTGGAAGAAGAAGATTTCATCAACCATTGCTTCAACATCAATACCTGTCTCATCAAGCGACCACAATTTGCTACCAAGGAATGAAGAGCAGATATATGCCAATGTATTGGACAACATGGCATCTCAAACAGAAACTAACGAGAAAGGCCTAAACATCAAAAGCATATGGAATTGGATTTCAGGCCGCGATCAGGTAAGTCCAAGTCGCCATTAAACTTACATGGCATAAGAGTCTAGAGTCGGGCAGCTAAGCCACTAAATGAGCAAAGTGTCAGACCCAAGCTTCAAGTTAATATTTTCCTGTGGTCTATGAGTCTACCTAATAGGTATAAGCTCAAGCTGGAGAGTTGAGCATACATAAATTCATGTCGCTCATGCTGAAAGAGGTGAGCATAAGAGTCAAAGTCCATATCATATCTAAGGTGGAGAAGGTGGAGTAGTCCAAAACAAAAACACTCACGTACTTGACACTGTGAGGAAGAGTGGAGAAACCTCGACAGCAAAAACCCCTCTTGTGAGTAGTGAAAGCTTTGAAGCACTCATGCTATATGTTTTGCTCGCTACACTAACTCCATGAAATTCCCATCAATACTCTTCTCTCGCACCGCATCTTTTTAAACATGCATAACTCTGTGCAAAAATATAGATGTCCCATCACTGGACATATGCATTAGGCACTCTTTTTTATTCCACCCATGCACTTACACAAACAAATGACGATGACCAAGCGGAAACAGGTTTTATGAATCTTTGCTCAACAACAATGACTCTGACTTCAAGCTACTAACACTTATCCATGTATATCAAGCCCTTACTAGTAGCCATATGGCCATATGTACTTTAACTTAGCATAACTCTATAACATCAGAACCTAAGTACATATAGCCTCGCATTTAATTATGACTAAAGACATTTTTTCCCACTGGGTTTTTCCCTTTAGTCTTATCCAAGTATCCAAGACCTTCATTTTGTATATACGCTACATTTTACTTTTACTCTTTTATTTTTTTATAACAACAAAAACAAGAAGAACCATGATATCCCCACACTACTAATTGCAAATCTACTGACAAGTCAAAAGGGAGAGGCCAAAAAACAGCTTGACAAAGCTTCAAGGCAACTTACAGGTACGACTACCAGATAACAACCACAAGAAAAGAAAATACTAGGGCTACAATGACAACAACCTGTTGCCCCAACAAATCGATACAACCTCATGCAATTCAGGATACAACAACCAATCGGAGGGGGAGAGTTCCAGGCTTCAGATACACTACAGATACAACTTCAAGGCAACTTTAACATCACACAAAGCAACCAACTACAGAAGAGGCTGCCACAACAACTTCAACCAACACCAAGACATCAAGAACTCGTCAAGGCTAGCAAAGACATAGGGTCTTGTCGGGGATGACAAGAATTCGGAGGGGGAGAGTGTTGAAAGGAAGCCCTTTAAACAACGTTTCCATAAAGATTCCTCAAAGATTTTGTAAAGATTCCACATGAAGATGGTGATGAAGTAATGAAGATGAAGATGGATGTTGCAACATGAAGATACGAGTTCATGGAAGTCATCGAATATCCCGTTAATATTATTTTGAGCCATTACGGCCACTTTTGTAATGTTTACAAGAACCTCATATTTTAAATCGGCACTTGTATTTTGGCCGCAGATGCTTGTATAATGAGTAAAGCCAACTCAGTTTCTTGTAATTAAGCTCTGTAGAAGCCTAGGGACAATTCAGGTCATTTGGCCGGACATTAGGTTTGAAGGCTTAGTATATAAGCTGAAACCTAAGGCTTTGTAATGGACACATTACGTTATCTCAATTAAGATACAGCCGTGGGTTCTGCAGCACAGGGTAGTGAGCTTCACGCACACACACCGTTGCGCACACTAATCACATTGCAGATATGAGAGTAGGAGCGTGTTAGCATCGAGGAGCTCTCCGCGTCAATGCAAGCAATGCAAGCCGAGGACCACATCGCGAGCCCGCCTGCTACGAGCTATATTTAGTCGTAGGGAGTAAATCCAACTCAGTTTTTTGTAATTAAGCTCTGTAGAAGCCTAGGGACAATTCAGGTCATTTGGCCGGACATTAGGTTTGAAGGCTTGGTATATAAGCTGAAACCTAAGGCTTTGTAATGACACAGTACGTTATCTCAATTAATATACAGTCGTGGGTTCTGCAGCACAGGGTAGTGAGCTTCACGCACACACACCGTTGCGCACACTAATCACATTGCAGATATGAGAGTAGGAGCGTGTTAGCATCGAGAAGCTCTCCGCATCGACGCAAGCAATGCAAGCTAAGGACCACATCGCGAGTCCGCCTGCTACGAGCTATATTTGGTCGTAAGTACCTCAAACGACATCCGTTCTGAATGATCAAGTAGTCATTAGAATCAGGGCGAGAAGCTCTTCGTGTTGATGTCTTTGTAGATCAGTTCCAGACACTTTGCAAATTACTGTTTTGAGCCTATCGCGACAGCGATTAGAGGTCTTACAGTTATGGTTTTCAGGGTTTAGGTGTTTGGCCATATAGGATATGTCCTTGTGAGTCTTGCCCTCTGATTTCGAGTCATTCCAATATGATTTGAGAATGTTTCGAGCTTGTAGTGTTTCGTAGGATGCGTTGTCTGTTTCTTTGCTTTATGGTAGTGTTGTGGTAGGATTAGTGACTGTAGAGTGTTTTTAGTGTCTAGCTCAGGGTTGACAACCCAGAGATTGCCTCCATGTCCTAGTCGGGTCAGCTACGTCCTCGGATTGACAGTTTGTTGGTCTGTGTTCTCGTTGTGCTCCATCGTCCGTCGCGGCGTACCCGCTAACATGCTTGTGCAATTTGGGCCCTAGTGAGAGTGCCTTCAATAGAAGTGAATGGTTTGCTTACTCTCAGTTTTACAACAGACCACAATTGATTTTTCATAAGATATCCTTGCATCTTGGTTTGCCAGGTGTGGAAGCCTTCGCCATTAAATTTTTAAATTCCCTTTTCTCCCATAGTGCCAGCATATGGGTCTTAACACTTGCTGCTTTGTTAAGGTCAGTTTCTGCCTCTTTACAATAGGAAGCATGAGTTAAAACAATTCCCTAATCGTGAAGTCACTCTTCACAAAAGAATTGTGAAGCACCTCTTCACAAGACTAACCCGCCTTGAGAGAATAAAAGAAACTACGGTTTCTTTGCATTGCTTCGTGTGAAGAATTGAATTTCTTCACCTTCTTGTGTAGATTTGATTCGCTCCGTCTTGCTTCGCATGAAGAGCCGTTGTGTGTATAAAATTTGAAGGGCCAGTTTGCTTGGTGTGGGCGGTGGCTGCTCTGTAAGCCTTGAAGGGATTAAGTTTGAATTCTCCCGCTTTGATAATGAGGTCATCTTTACTTGGTGTGAACGACTACCTTGTGAGCGCAAAGGTAAGTGAAATGGAAAATCAAAAGAAAAATGAGCAGTGCTCAGAAATGGTGAGAGCTGTAGAGAAGCAGGTGTTGTTGGTTGGCTTGTTGAGCAAGAACTTGCAATTGCACTCAATCAAGGGGTATAGGGAGGGTCATTTTTCAGCTGCAATTGCATCCGCAGGGGCTAATCGACAAAACTCCAAGGCTGGGAAGAGATTCTAAAGCGAAGCCAGAGCCGTCCAATGAGGCAATTGGTTGAAATTTTCAGCTTTGCATGATCCAAAGTTGCTAGAGAGAGCGCCTTAGTGAAGGAAAAATGTCCGCGAGCTTGGATCGAAGCAACTTTAAGCCATGCTCTTGATTTTCTTCGATTAAGGGGCTGATTTGGGCTTCTTTATCACCTTCTAATCAGTGACTAATTGCTTAAAAGATCAAATGATTGGAAATCTTTGTAATAGTGCTAAGATTGCTAAGCTCATGGCGGTGCCAACTAGCTCTGATACCAGAGGCTGATGGTGTGTGTGTGTGTGTGTGTGTGTGCGAACTCAAGGAGGTTTGTATGTGTGTGTGTAGACATAGCTTACATAATTAGAGAGAGAGAGAGAGAGAGAGAGAGAGAGAGAGAGAGAGAGAGAGAGAGAGAGTACTCGTGATTTTGAGGTATTACATTAAAGCACACACCATAGCATTAAAAATATGTACATAGAGGGCTTCATTCATAAGCCTGGAGTAGATATCCGGCTGGAGCTCCTCATCTTTTTGGCTTAAACATAGCCATAATAGAAAACCTTACAACACATAGGCCAGAAGCCATATAATAAGCTATACAAGTGTAGAGGTGTTTCTCATGGTTACAAAAGGACATGCCTATCCCAACACTCTTTCCCTTGGTGGTTGGGGGCAATCTAGAGCATAGTGACCCTCTTCACCAGAATTGCAACACCTGTTCCGCAAGGGCCTTTCCCTACCTCTTCCTCCTCTTGGCTATCCCCTATCCATTAGAGTTAACCACAACTCTTGCATTTTCTTAGATATATCCTCAACTGTGCGTACCCAGTGCTGTGGAATAGTATCAGTAGCCCTATTCCCTTGATTTTCCTCATGGGCTATCTCTTGAGGACTTGACGGTTGAACATGTGCCATCACTTTATAGCCTACTACAGCATGTTCTATCTTCTTCTGAATCCCGAGGGGTTCACCTTACATAGTATGTAACCTATCACGTGAGTTCAACAGAAGGGTATTTAAATCCCTTAAAACTTACAGAAATAAATTTACATAAGGATATGTTTTTTACAAATCTCAAAAAAATTTACAGAATTTAAAAGAAAAGGGTTCATTATATTTTCTAGAAAATTCACAGAATAGGGATTTTAGAAAAAGAGCCTGAACGCACGTGATATAGTGGTCTTAAATATAGTGAACCCCCTGGGTTCTGAATCTTCCTGCTTTTGAACCTCACAATTGCCACTATCCCATTGTAGTTTTCCGGGCTCCCATAGCCCACTTACTCTCGCACCTGAGGATGTAGGCATGCCATAAACTTGTCCGATTTCAAATACTCTCCATTGGTAGCTAGCACAGAGCCGCTGCTAGCTCTACCCAAATGCTTCAAAGCTATCCAAAAATGAATTAAACTCCTCACTTACATCCTATTTTAGGGCCTTTAGCTTCGTATTTATCTTAATTGGGAACGTCTCCTTGCAAAAATCATGCAAAAACCGTGTTCGTAGAGCCGGCCACGCCTACCCCGGCTCCCCTTCCAAAGTTTCAGACCACATTTTAGCTTAGCTTTTCTATGCATCACAAATGGAAACGTTCGGATTTTGCTAACCTAATTTGGCATTCGCACAAACAACATGAACAATTCAATATCTACAAGTCATTCATCTATCAGATTCTCTTTGCATATGAAAATCCGACCATAACTTTGTGTCATCATGCTTCCTAATGTAAAAACCTGCTTCTTTACGTCTACCAAGAAGCAATTAGTGCACCTCCTCCATGGGGGCACCAGAAGTTAGAGAGGGGAATGTGGAACACACCCAGCACACACATAAATTCCCCTATATAGCTCAAGGTATTCACAATACCCCTGTCCTCTCAAATTCACCTTCAAAAAACACAACTTACACCTGCATAGTATTGCCAACACAATTCACAACCCACACCTCCTATGTAGCACCGTACGTGAGTCCTTTCATCTCATAATGATCATTCTACAACCCTTTTCACACACAACGCTTCTCTCTCACCCTCTTTGCCACACAAACACCACCATTTTGGTGTATACCCACACATGCACACAACACCACGGATTGCACAAGAGAGGTTGGAAAAAGAAGGGGGGAAGGGGGAATGATACAAGATTTCGGCAATGATGCTTCTCCTTGATCAAAAACAGTGTACAAGGCATATATAGCGGAGCTTGGGGCTCTTTCTTTCCTCTCGCCACTCCTCCGAGCTCTCAAATATCGAGAAAACACACCCTTAACTTGGCTTCCTCTCTCACACAGAGCTCCTTTTTCCTTGCAAGAAAAAGACCCCTCCCTTTTTTTTAACGTTTTTTTTAGCCTCTTATGGAGACACTCCTTCACAACTGGGAAGTTTGCACCCGATTGGTCCATTTTGGGCTCCCATTTTTGGAATTTCTTGAAGACGGTGTCTCCCTCTCTCTCTAGTACACATTGGGTTTCCTTTTACTCAAGGGGGGGCAATGACATTGCCGTTGTTGGGCTCCTTGCCCCTGCCAAGTGGCAAATACACTTTGTGACCGGTGAACCAACTCCCAAGCTTTAAAGTCCATGTAAAAGAACACTTTGTTGACTTCAACCTGAATGGGGATTGTTGCATTTCAAGATTCCCCCACCTGCAATTTGAGGCCGCCAAGCCCGGCCTGAAACATCGGGCATCTCCCCACGGTTTTTTGGCCCAAACTTCATCTTGGCCTTCGTGATTCTATTTGATGAGGTGTCAATTTTGGCTAATCCCGTACAATGCATATAACATTCCAAAACTTGGTCAAGGTCCAAATCTCTATGCAAGTACGCTTCCCAACACAGGTAAGTCAGCTTGTAACTGGCCCTCTCGACAAGCATTTAAATGGCTATAACTTGCTCATTAGAGGTCCGATTGATAATCCAAGAAGACCGTCATGCTCCACAACTAGATCTCTCTAATCTTAACTGCTGACATCGACCTTGGCCATCTGTCCCCATCTGCCCTACCCGTCAAGGATCTGCAAAATCTTCTAAATTTGAACTAGCATAACTTTCACATCATGGCTCCTTTCGACGAGCAGTCTAGACGAGCTTCTAGAGCATCTCAAGCACTACATTTTAGGACACATTTCCCACACTTCAAAAACTTTGATTCACCATCCCAATTGGCCCTTTTTGGAGCTCCTTTGGCCTAAGAAACCACATTACACATACATTTCAACTGCACCTCGCCTGTCCAGGCTGTTTATACCATCTTTTAACCCTTGGTCATGCATTTGTGTACACTTCTAGCATTGCTTGGCTTCATTTCTAGCTTCGACCAACTTTTCTGCACCATCGTGTGTAAGGGGAATAGAGTCAACCATAAATATTCACTTTTGTTTTTCTTCTCATTTGATAAAACTTCTATTATTTTCAAGGTTCCTTCTTTGCAAGCAAAGATTACTCTCCAAGATGAAAAGGGTATCGATGTCATCTTACATGGAAAAGTAGTATATCAAGTCCTTGGTATGCAATGCAATTTCCTTGATTTGTATGAGAAAAATCTAATAGACTTGAAGTCCTCTCTCATCAATATTAAGAAGTTTGGCACTTTAGTCTTTACTATTGACAACCAAGGACGTAATTGATTTCAAGCATGCATGATGCTTTTTAGCCCTCACCACTTTTTGAGACACCATAGCTTGTTGTCCCCTACTGTTCCACTCTTGTTCATGCCTCTTTTGTATTGGATATCTACATCGTTGATATAAGCCAAACTTTTGTCAAAACCTAGTTTTTGCAATTAATTTCAGACATGCGGCATGCCTTATTTCATGTAAATAATATGTAGTTGAATATCAACTAAGTTTTTCCATTGTTATTGCTCCTATGGCTCGAGATGTTTTATGTTCTATGTCTTTTTTTACTTGGTTTTGATTTGGCTATTGACACTTTGCTTGATAGTATTGTTGATCTTATTCTTGTGGACATTGATGGAGTGAATGACAGGCTGCCTAGCTTTCTTTGTGCTTCTTGTAGAGCCTTCCTTTCAACAAGAGCTTGAGAGCTATTACTAATGTTGAATTTGTATTTTTAAGAGAATTGAGATGCCTCTCTCCATGTCTTGAAAAAAATTAAAATCGCTACATCTATGTACACCTTGCAAGCAATCTTTGAAAATCACAAAATAGATCAAATTTTCTTGCTTGTGTGGCAATATGCTATTTAGCAACAAGATTCAAAATGTTCAAGCTTGAATGTCATTGAAAAGTGCCTTGTCTCTCTTTGTATCTCGTTATCTCATATTTGACTATTGAACTTTGAAGGTCAATACAGATTGTGGAGTAGCATAGTGAACGTGATGGCCAATTTGTCAAGAATGTAAACAATGTTGCCCCGCTCTATGAACGACATAGCTAGGATCCTTGTTGAGATCAAGCATAAATAAGAGTATGATCATGCCGCATACATTAGCGGTGTTGTGGGGCCCTCCTGGTTCTCTATGTGCTCATGGAACTCTCACTTTTACGACACTAAATAGAAATCAAGGCACACTATACTCAAAATATCAAAGTTTAAAATAAACTTCTTTGTTAAAAAGAGAGAACCTTAATAAAAACACTTCACAATTGCACAAACCATTACTTGAACTGAATTGAGTTGAACTATTTGCTACAAAGCAATCATGGCACACTAGTTTGAAATTGATTTGAGTGTAGGGAAGAATAGTGTAGTCGAGTGAGTGTAGGGAAGAATTTTCTTTGAGAAGTGGCAACTATGATTCACTCAATCATCCAACAGATTCTTTAAAATGTCATTCTAGAGAGGCGTAATTGTTACTTGACGAGAGAAAAAAAGATCACAAACGAAATAGGCATAATGAACATATGTCAGTTGCAGTTGTCAAGAGGCACAACCAAAATCTCAACTTTTCTCGTCGATGTTTGCGCATGCTGCAATAGAATTATGGCAAGACATTCCTCCATCAATTGTAAAGATTGTACCGGTTGTAAAGGAAGAGCAAGGCAGGCAAAGAAAAGCCACAGCTGCGGCTATCTCATGGACCTCTCCAAGCCGTCGCATTGGCGTTCGCATCTTTACCGCGCCAAGCATCTCATCGCCCAACTACACAGACATGAAAGATTGATTGTTGAAAACACTCCTTAGAAATTTTAAAAATGGAAAACAGACCGGAAGTCAATATTACCGAGCTGGCCATGTCTGTTTGCGTGAATCCGGGAGCAACAGTGTTCACATGGATGCCATCCTTGGCCCACTCGGCCAGAGCCAGATTTTTTGTTAGCTGGTTCAATGCTCCTATTAATTATATGCAGATAAGAGCATTCAAATGAAATTAGGAATGCTCCTCAAATGAAATTAGGAATGGAGCAGAGATGGTAGTTAGAAGAAGAGGTTATGCAGTGGTTAATATAATGCCATAACCTAGCTACCTTTTGTGCAATGATACATGGCGTAAAAAGGGAATATTGCTGTACTCCCTGCAATCGAGGAGATAAAGAGAAGACTGCCCTCTGCAGAAGCCTTGAGGAGGGGATGGGCGAGGCAGCTCAGGTGAACGCTGGACTCAAATTAGTACGCAGCGTTGATGCCATATCCTCGACTGGCACCTCCAAAATGGGCCCCCTGACCCCTGCTCTTGCTGCATTCAGGACCTGCCAAACGTTGATCAACAAGGGTATTTGTATATCTTCAATAATATAGCTATACAGATAACCGAGCCAACGAACAGATCATATCCTCTCTCTCTCTCTCTCTCTCTCTCTCTCTCTCTCTCTCTCTCTCTCTCTCTCTCTCTCGCACGTACGCACGCAGGGTTTCGAGAATGAGTTGATAACCTGACCAGAATATGCAGTTTGCCTTGAAAATGTTCGGAGACCTGCGTCATGAGCTGCTCGCAGGATGGGTATGATGACACATCGCAGACGCAGCCAGAGATGGTGAGGCCCGCGTCATTCCACTCCTGCAGCCTCTGCTTTAGGTCTGCTTCCGACCTTGCACACACGTACACAGATACCCCCAGCTGCGCAAGCTCTTCTGCATGCACCCACACACACACACACGCACACACACCATCAAGCGCCGCCTTGTGTGTCTGTGAGAGAGAGAGAGAGAGAGAGAGAGAGAGAGACCCGATTCCCCTGGTTGCGCCTGTAACGAGAGCTGTTCTGCCCTTCAAGCTCCATCGAGCCTCCATTAATCTCCCTCAATAGACCCACAGTGAAGCTTGCAAAGTGCAACGCAAAGAGTGAAGGACGATAGGCCTAGTTATGGCACAAAGTAACCAATCAACTTCATAAGAGCCGTGTGAAAGTTAATCTCTAGATGACCACCCTCTTGAGGTTTAAGATTCTGGCAAGGAGGCCCATGGAAGGGGTCTAAAGTGCTTGACGTAATTGTAGCTCAAAGCTCTACTTTTTGAAGCTAGGAGGGTGCACAGGGAGACAAAGTGGCATAGTCATTGGGATGGGGGGAGACCTTCAAATACTTCAGGTGCTCCATCCCACACTGGTCCCCTTGGCTATCCAAGTTAGGAGGAGGATCCTTGAATACCTTTTCGAGGGAAGTTGCGTGATCTCCAAGCTGCCACACTTGACATACCGGTAATGCTTATGTTTATTTTTTGCATCTTGGCCTTGCATTGACAAGATTTTGGATTCAAAATTTTTTGCCATGAAATTATTGTCTTCTGAATTTTCGAATTATAGTTAAGTACAATCTCATTCTCATGCTCTATCACTTTTTTAGGATTCTGATTAGTACAATCTCTTTTGAAGCGTATGCTCTCAAAATCTTCATTTGAGCAGCACAACAAGAAACCATTTTCAGCATTAGATTCTACTCTCGATGCTTCTATAGCATTTGACATTGGCTTCAATGATACAAGGACATTAGGTGCTTCTCTAGCATCAAAGAAAGAGAAGCAAGGTGTGTGCTTTTTGTTGGCCCGTGGAAGGCCATAGGATTCATTGTGCAAAGTTGTTGCAAAACTGAGGCCGTTGGATTCTTTGGCTAGATGAGCGCTACATGGCAAGGTTCTTTGTAAAATATCTTTGTTATCCCTTTTGTTTCCTTACATCACCTTCTTTGAGAGAAAAGTGTCCTAAGGGATTCAAAAGTCTTGTGAATAGAAAGCTTAAACTAAGGCAGCATTTACTTTGTTGCATGCTTGAAATTAAATGACTTCTATACTTCTATACTATATATGAAGCAGCTTAAATTTTTTAAGGAAGGAGAGAGCCTCCATGTGTCACTCACTGCTTCATTTAAGGCTTCATTTAAGAGAAAACCTTATAAGACCTCTATTTTAAAATGCAAAACTCAAAGGTAGGAAGATTTAAAATGCAAAAGTGAATAGTAACATTGTAAAAAATGAAAAGACTTTTGGGAATTGAAAATAAAAGGCTTTCTACTTTACACAAAGTAAGTACACATAGCAAAAAGACTTTGGAAAATGTAAAGTCAAAAGCCTTTCTACTTTACATAAAGTAAATGGTCCACCTTAAGTGCACATAGAGAAAAAATTGACAATTGTTGTATGAGAACTTAATTTTTAAAGATAAATTTGTTTCTGTTTTTTCATTAAATGATTTTTTTTAAGACCAATATTGATATGTTTTAACAATTTGTGAAAGTGTATTTTCAAATAAAAAATTTTGGCCAAAATCACAATAGTAAGCGAATGTACATTTAAATCTCAAAGAAATTACAAAAAGACCTCAAGCTTAGCGGAGCCTTGAGGTGCTGAAGATTACACATTTGTTATCTCCCAGAGGCTACCAAGAACAAATTAGGTGTACTATACTAACAAAATATTACTTACTGTAGCTTGCCACAATGGCATCCGTGTATTTTGAAAACAAACTAGTGTAAAAATAACTATAAAGAGACACTTCTATACCCTTTCTGAAAGTGCTTGAAAAATTGTTGGCATTGGACACCTGTGTTGGTGTCCCTTCTCTCTCAATTTATCGGTTACTATAGTGAGTGCATGTATGTATGTACATGCACATGACAGAGACATTAACAAAAACTCAAATATTGAGTATATTTTATAAAGAGAGGAGGGCTTGCCTGCTTATGACAAAGCTCGAACATCCATGGGGTAGATCTCGATGCAACTCAAGTATGTAACCGGGGGGAGAGAGAGAGAGTTGACAAACAGAGGAATTTTGTGGACAACCCACTATTAGATTTAGCAGGAGTACATCTTCTTGTGTAAATCAGCTTTTGGGATGGTAGATAGGCCAATTTCAACACGTGCATACGTGCTTGTGTATTTGTGTATACGTGTGTGTGTGTGTGTGTGTGTGTGTGTGTGTGTGTGTGTGAGTGAGTGAGTGTGTGTGGAGAGAGAGAGAGAGAGAGAGAGAGAGAGAGAGAGAGAGAGAGAGAGAGAGAGATTAAAAGGGCACTTATCAACGAGAAGAAGAGAGTAGAGAGAGGTTCCATGTATATGTGTGTGTGTGTGAGTGTGTGTGTGTGGGGGAGAGAGAGAGAGAGAGAGAGAGAGAGAGAGAGAGAGAAGAAGAAGAAGAAGAAGAAGAAGAAGAGAATTTTAAAGTCGTAGGAAACTATCCCAAGAGACCTTAGAGATCTAGCCGACGAGGAGAGTTGAACTCAAGACCTGTTATTCAAGAGGAAAATGGTATAACCTTTCTATCACCCAAGTCTGGTAGATTGGTTGTGCCATTTCCCTCTTGAATAAATCTTTCCTCCCCCCTTACCTTCAACAGGCCATCTAGAGTCCTCACCTTGTTTATACACACACACTCTCGGCATTCTTGAGTTATCCTCTCTACATCAAATACACACACACACACACACACACACACACACACACACACTGATTTTTGGCTTCAGCGACTTCGGCATCTTCTAACAAGTGAGACACTTTTGTCGACACCCGGTTTTCTGGGCATTGACAACCCATTTTCCCAGCTTGCAACACTGGCTTCTCCTTCAACATCGACATGCATGGGTGAAGTGCCTCTTCCATAGAAGAGTGACACCTGCCATTGGCATCGACTTCGGCGACATCGACTAGATATTTCACACGCTCTCTTGCATTGTAGAGAGATAGATAGAGAGCTAGTTTGTCGGTAGTGGGAGGTAGGTTACATATTTTTGTTAGATCTAGGTCTCTTAGAGCAATTTTCTAGATTTCCATATGCATGTTCTGACCATGATTTATGTTCTATGTGGTATTGCTTATGCATAGCCGTTGATGGATTCTCAAAGGCAGTTCCCAGATCCAGCCTTATACTTAAAAGGACGTCCACAAGTTCTTTTGACATAGTAGATCTATGAGCACCTTTGACAATGACATGCATTTCAATTCCAGTGGAAGTTTTATGCGTATGTTGACATGGACTTTGTAATATGAGCTCTATTGAGAGCTTTTTACTCCCCGTAGGGAGTTGATTTTTGTGGTTTTTGCTTGCACATTTGTAGGCGCCTATTTGAGCATGTATCTTGCGATCTTGAGTGACAATAAGTTACGCTTTGGATGTACAATATGCTACGGATACAACCATTGTACCTCATTGTAGAGCCGATTTTGAGATTTGGTCCAAAAGAGCTTTTTTTGACACAATATGGCTAGTCGTGTCTGCATAACCTTTGTGAGGGTCGTTGCATGAAGTTTTTTGAAGCCTAGCACTCGAGACCAGGTTATCCAGTGTGAGCTAGAGTAGCTTGTTGGAGATCCCCATTTGTGGCCTCACCATAGGACATGTATAAATGGGTATATGTGATTTGAATATGCCACGTTAGCAGTCTCTTGATAGGTCTTTTGAGCAGCGTATGCTAGTTTTTTCCCTGTCAATACTCTATTTACAATTTATGCATTGATACGTTGCTGAATTTACATGACATTTTCGTCTATGGACAGAGGAGACTCTATCAGATTCTTCCCACAAGTGCTCTACTTTGCTTACAACACTCTTTTGCATTGACATTGCACGGATTTTATCAAGTCTCTAGTTGAGATTTTGATGTCCATGTGGAGACTCTGTCAAAAAATTTTATCAAAAAATTTGCCATAAATTCTTAGCGTTACTCTCTTGCGATTCACTCTTGTCAGTATGGCTAGATCTTTTGAGAAAGGAGATTGCTGCATTAAGAAGTTTGATAGCACAAATTTCACTATATGGAAGCAAACAATGCTTAATGTGCTAGTTAACAAAGGACTTGCAATGCCATTGAAAGAGCCAAGATGTATACAACATGAAAAATGTATGCACAAACAAGTCTTGGGCTGATGTATGTGGTAGCAATGTGGTTCCTAATTCTTCCCTCATGCAAGCTATGGCTCAAATAAAGAATGTTGAGAATGTGGATGTACAGGCCGCGGAGTTGAAGGAATGGGAGCGACATTCCAAGAACATTGTTATTTGTGGAATTCCTGAAGAGGAGTTAGAGACACCTCCTTTCCCATTGTTATCAAAGATTTCTTCAAAACCCACTTTGGCATGTCAGGAGTTATGGTTTATGGAGCACATAGAGTGTAAAGGAGCTCCTCGCTTGGGAGAACAGCCAATTGTATGCACCATGCCAGATGAGACCAAATGAAAGATTATCCTTGATAATAGTCGGATCTATTTGAGGAATACAAAATGTTTTGTATGTGAAGATCGCACTATTAAGGAACAAAATATTTGTCGCAAGGCATATGAGGACATGAATAAGAAAAACAAGGAGATCTCTCATGAAGTGAATATCGTTCTATTTAAATGGTCTTTCCCTTATAAATGCATTTAAAGACCAATTATTGGTTGTCTACCCTTTGTAGAAGCCTTGAGGAAGGGATGGGCAAGGCAGCTTTGGTGGACGATGGACTCAAAATTAGTACTCAGCATTGATGCCATATCCTCGATTGGCACCTCCAAAATCGGCCCAATAACCCCTGTTCTTGCTACATTCAGGACCTGCCAAATGTTGATCAACAAGGGTGTTTGTATATCTCCAATATAGCTATACAGATAATCAAACCAAGTAGTAGATCGATCATAGCCTTCTCTCTCTCTCTCTCTCTCTCTCTCTCTCTCTCTCTCTCTCTCTCTCTCTCTCTCTCTCTCTCTCTCTCTCTCTCTCTCTCTCTCTCTCTCTCTCTCTCTCTCTCTCTCTCACACACACACACACACACACACACACACACACACACACACACACACACATGCATGCACGCACGCACGCATGCACATATTGTGAGAGGGTTTTGAGAATGAGTTGATAACCTGATTAGAATATGCAGCTTTCTTTGAAAATGTTGGGAGACCTACGGTCATGAGCTACTTGCATGATAGGCATGATGAGACATCGTAGATGTAGCCAGAGATGGTGAGGCCCATGTTATTCCACTCTTGCAACCTCTGCTTTAGGTCTAGATCCAACCTTGCACACGTGACATACATTGATGGCTGCGCAAGCTCTTTGACAATTTCCCTTCCACATGCCCACAAACACACCGTCAATCATCTCATGGATGCAATCTCCTTGGCCATCGTGCATGGACTTCCCGACCCTTGATACCCTTATCCCCCCTCCCCAACCCCCCCCCCCCCCCCCCCCCCCCCCCCCCCCCCCCCCCCCTCCCCCCCTTTATGCTATGTGTAACTTAGTCTCATGAGGCCCACACGAAGGTGGGTAATCAAATATCTGGTTGGACTACCTCCATCACCTCATCCACACACGTAAAAAATTTGTTATTAAAATTTTAAAGAAGAGCTAGGCTAACTACACAACTTTGAAGTGTAGTTGTCTTAAACCAATTCTGGCATGCACTTTGGGATCTTCCAATATCCTTGAAATTCTCCATCACACTTTTTTTTCTCAAGAAACTATCCTTCTTTTAGTTAATGAAACTACCCATAGGGCTACAACCACTCTACTAGAGAGGGCTACATCAATCATAAGGGGAGACTCTCCCAATGAAAAAATAGCATATTTACAATGAGGGCTAGATCAAGACATGGGAGGAGGGAAAAGCCACAATGGTGGACGGTAGTGCCGTCTGAGCACACCCTGAACCATGGTGAAGAAAGGCCCAAGATGCCAGAGTCGAAGGAACGCCTCTCTACGATTTCTCATGCGGTTGGAGCTTCCCTGAAGTCTCTTGAACTGTCCCTTGAGAGTATGGATCATCTCCAGCCAAACATCTCAAACAGTCTCCGATGGTGGCACAAGGCGAGCCTCAAAGATGCAGAAGCAGCGGGCCCGTCAGATAAACCAGAGTGTCAGGCCATAGACGAGCTCCCAACACACCTCTCTCTCACTGCACCACTCTTGTGGAGTAAGCTCTATAGCAGGTTGGAGTGTAGGTTGACCCCTTGTATCACTATCATCTTGCTGGGAAAGCTAGCTCAAACTATAATGCAGGGCCCATGAGAGTGGACCAAGGAGCTGCCCCCCAAGTGTACTGTCGTGCTGTGGAAAGAGTTGGCATCAGTCAAAGGCCCCAAAGCTAAACCTTTTGTGCCATAGGGTAGGCCCAAAGACAGTGCATTGACTCTCCAAAGGATGGTCACAAGCTGCACATGCTGCCAAGAGGCCACTATGTACAAGCCAGCTCCCCACTGTTGTAGCTGTATGTGCAACCAGCCACTAGAAGAATGTGACGCCACGGATGTCTGGCGTCCCACAACCTCGCCCAAAAATTTGACAAGAACTTAGCTATGAGACCCTCCTCCTGCCAATGAGGTGTTGTAGCAGGACGAGCCTCTCTCCGTGCTCCTAGTATTATGTGACATCCCAATTGGCCAATTTACTGAAAGAAAGGGACCCGTGGATGATCGGCTCAGGAGAAAGGGTCCCTCCAAAACCACTCGTTGGATCCCACTGCACTCGTGCTAGTGGACAGATCTCCCAAGCCTAGAGCCTCCAATGGCCTGCGTCTCAGGAGTTGATGTCTCAGTATCTATGACACAAGTCCTCCCACAGATGCCCACAACTTCGATCCTATGAAAACAACACTCTACAACCTATGGGCCTCTACTAAGACTCTGTGTAATCAATTCTTGTCCTGTAGCTCAGAGAACATGGAGGGTACAATCTCTGAGCAAGCCTAAACTGCAATGAGGACCTCCACTCGCGTGAAGACCCCCATCCATGTGGGTGTTGCTGACTCGAGAGGTGTAAGCCACTCAGCTCGTATTGCCTCTATGATGTCCTGACACATGCTTGGCACCCCTCTCATGCCCTGTAGCTTGATGCTCTAAATCTCCTTTGAGATACTTGAGAACTGTAGCTAGTCACCTAAAGTGCGTGTTGGACCCTCTGCCATGGGACCCTAAGAAACATGAGGCCTACTACCAACCAAGTGGCCTCTCTCAGTGTTGACCATGGGGTTCCAAAAAAGGGGCTGTCTCAGGCACTCCTCCGTGCAAGTGGGCTTGTGCTGCTCCAAACCTCTCCGCAGCTGCTCCCGCTCCCAAGCGGGAAGCAGACTCACAACAAAACGATCCTCCAATCTCCTTCTCAGGCCATCTCTATGCATCTCTGTGAAAATCCATCTGATGGAAGGTCTCCAAGGGCCTCCTTCCTGAGCCACTCTAGCTCTAAGCCACTGAAGCAAAAACTCCTTCCAGGGCTCCTCCCATGGAAGCAGTCCTCTAACAACAAACTTCCCAAGAAGATATCTGCTCTGTTGCACAGGATCTATGATCCCCAACCCCCCTCCCCCCGAGAACAAGGTAGGGTGATGACTTGTCAAGCCACTTTGGCCCGGGTTATCTGAGTGTCATACCTTGTCCAAAGAAAGTTCCCGATTAGCCTCTCTACCTGGCTAATGCAGGAGCTCAAAAAGATTTAACAAGATGTAATGTACCACATAGTATCCAACACCACCTGGTTGGTCACTACAACTCTTTCCGCCAAAGAAAGTGTGTCGAGCTCTAATGTAACAGCCTCCTCCTGATGGACAGGAGGAGGGGAGCAATGTGCTACTTAGGAGACAAGTCCAAGCCAACCTGACAACCCAAGTATTCAACTGCAGTCCTTGGGGGAGATCCATCTAAAACCCTCACTGGCAACCAATCAAGCATAGGAGCACTGCCAATCGAGAAAGCCATTGTATTCCTCTAGTTGATCACAATGCGCTTAATGCACAACAACATGTCTCAAGAGCCTTCTCACACCTGTGTATAAGGTTGGCCTCCTAGCCCTCCAAGTACAAAGTTGAGTCGTCTGCAAACTCAACATCTAGTAGCTCATTGCCCCAAATAGGGAGCACTATGCCACGTAGGGCCAACCTCCTGTAAACCAAAAATCTTCTCATCACCTTAGCATAAAACAAAAAGAGAAAGGGGGCAAGAGGGAAGCCCTGTCTAACCAAATGTGTGACCATGAAACGGTCTCCTCTACCCCCTGGCCAAAAGCACCCGACTGTGTGCATGTCTGTAGAGAGATGACACACCTCTGATCCAAGCATCTGAGAAGCCCATCTTGCATAGAGTGCCCTCCAAAAAGTCCCAGTCAACTCTATCGTAGGCCTTCTCAAAATTGAGAAGAAGTTTCACTAAATCCTCACCACGGAGGTGCGTGAGGACAGAAGCCTCCCAAAAAGTAAAGATGTTGTCAAGGATACTACTCTCCTTGACAAAACCTGTATGGGTCCCATGTAAAATGCTCTCTAGCAGTGGCTGAATCCTCAAACTTAGAGCCTTGACAAGAATTTTATAGGCTGAGTTGAGGATGGTGATGGGTCGCCACTATCGAATCTCATCCAAGGAGCCACCCTCCTTGGGAATGAGGTAGATCAAGCCCTCACTCACGCTGTCAGGCATCTCTCCTGTGTGTAAGATGTACTGAAAATTGTTGCATAGGTCTGAGCCAAGCAAGTCCCAGTACTCTAAGAAAAAATTGGGAGTCACACCATCGTCGTTGGGACAGCTACCATGGGGAAGTTCTTTGAGGGCCGCGTGAATCTCCTCTAGTTGAAGAGGCAGATCAAGCCTTTGGTGCATCTCCTCAATCACAAGACAAGGCATCTATATCCAAACCTGCTCTCTGTATGCATCCTGACGCTGGTACAACTAAAGATGGTCAGCCTATGGAAGTGCAAGAGGCCCAGGCATGGTAGTTTGTAGGCAAATGACACAGACATTGAGCAAGTATTTGATGCAGCCAGGAGACAAGTACACAGGGATGGAGCACTTGCTAGTGGAAGCTGTCAGTATTTTTTGCTATCACAGATGACAGGAGAAAATGCTTATTTCATAAGGTTGTGAACGAGACCAAGGATGTTGGATACAGATGCTATGAGATTTATGATATGGTATTTTGAGCCAGATGTCTGTAGGACACTCTACTTGCCGGGATGTGTATGCCAAATGTGGCATTTGGTAGGCCATTCATGGAATTTTAGCTCTACTCAGTGTAAGGTTGCCAACGCTTGTAAGGGTGGTGCTCTTTCGGGTGTGGTATGCGGCATTGGCTGTACTCATTTGTGTAACCATCTAGTTATCCACACTATGATGACTTCTATGAAGTGTTTTATGATGCTATGGAGGCTCGCAGTTGAAGACATGTGGAGAAAGGAATTGAGGGGTGCCAGATTTTTGGCATCGACACTTGAACACAATCAAGGGCGTGGGAGTTTTTAATTGTCGACAGCTGAAGTCATATTGGAAAGTGGGAAACATGACCAAGCTGGAGTTTTTTGTTTTTCAAAGACCAAAAGCTAAAATTAGCTAAAAAGCTAAAAGAATCAAAGGAACTGCATGGAAGAGTCGCCAGGGGTGGCACTGCAGATGACATAAGTTTTTTTGAGGCTTGGAATTACATGCACAGGAGGTGGCGCCATGTGGATGAGGAGGGGGCATTTTGGCATGCGGAGTTCAGTGGGAAGAGCGCCATCGGTGGTTTTTTCATGCAAGTCAGTTTCATAGAGGGCAGGGGGCCATGAGCAAGAGAGGCTGCCACCATAGGCAATGCAAAAAATCTGCAAGGGACATCTCCATAAACGGTTAAGATCCGCCGGTGGGGTGGCATAGTGCAGGGATAGAGAGAAGAGAGAGAGACCACCAGTTGGGGATCTCGGACCCGCAGGTTCCTGAATAGCAAAGGAGGAGGGTGGCACTGCACGTGCATGAGAGGGAAGGTGGTGCTACTCAAGGGGCGCCAACCTACAGATTGAAGGGGTACTCAAGGACGGTGGAAGAGCGTTGCAGGAGGGCCGCCTAGAGGTGAAGAGCAGCCAGCACTACACGAGGATGGCCATTGTCAAGGAGGGGAAGGGATTTGGTGTATAGGGCTACGGGGCTTTACAGGGGTTGTACAGAGCATCAGGTGATTGGGAGATGAAGGCTGCAGTCGAAGGTGGACTGTGAAGGGCCGCCAGAGCATCCATAGCATCACAGGATGGGCTGCCTATGGCTGGCTGCGAACAAGGAAGATTGGGAGGGGCTGCCAAGTTCGGGTCTCAAGATGAAGGTCGCCTTCTATGGGGAAAGCATAAGCGAAGGGCAAGTTAAGGATGCTGATCATCACATGCAAAGGAAGGGAAGCAAAGCAAGCTAGAAGGGCTGTCCAGGTCCGTAAGTTGTAGAGCAAAGAGAATACTTGAGGGTGTCTGTCATCGGAATTGAAGCAAGCTAGACGCCGATCCAAGCACCGCCATCATTGTATCTGGGGTTTTTTTTTATGCAATCAATTTGTAGAAGTTGTCCTAGATTGTTTGACTTGGATCCTTGTTTTTTTTGTCTCATGCATTGCACCTGCGGTAGCGGTGGCTCCGGGATTGCCTACCCTAGATCCCATCTCCTCCCATGTGCTTGTGAGATATAGGTGAGGAAATCACCCTGCCACTTCGTAAGAGCCATGTAAAACTATTTTGGAAAGGCAAATAAATTTCTAGATTCCCACCCTCTTGAGGTTTAAGATTCTCACAAGGAGGCCCATGGAAGGAGTCTAAAGTGCATGACAAAATTCTAGCTTCAAGATCCGACTCTTTTGAAGCTAGGAGCGTGCACAAGCAGTGAAACTCAACAAATGCAACAAAGTGGCATCCTCATTGGAATGAGGGGCGACCTTCAAATTTTTCAAGTGCTCCATCCCACACTAGTCCCCTTGGCTCTCCAAGCCTAGGAAGAGGATCCTTGAATACCTTTTGAATGCAAAATGCCACAAAGGAGAATAACAGGGTGATAGCATGAAAAGGTGGTGCAAAAAGTAGTGTCCTTGACACTTCTTTGTGAGGCACTTATGGATGGTGCTTTATCAGACTTTTGAAGATGTTCTTGTGAGACTACACTGTATGTTTATTTTTTTGAAACGTTGGCTCCAACCACTTTTAACGATTTCTTGAAATGTCTATCGGTCTACCTTTCATGTGTGCTATTGTAGCTGAGTGCCTCTCTCTCTCTCTCTCTCTCTCTCTCTCTCTCTCTCTCTCTCTCTCTCTACTTGCATGTTGATCAACAATCTACCCTCATCTCTCCTTCTCTGAAGCAAGCAAGAATGGCTTGCACATCCGTCTGCCTCAATGACGTCTACATCCGGCGGGCTTGATGCAATTGCACTCAAAAACTATAACAAACGTGCTCCATCCTTCAAAAGGGCAAGGGTCTTGTCTACTCTGCCCCACATTCCCCACATTCATGTGGCTCAGATGTGGCATCAGGACATTCAAAAATAGTAGCCTTCTCACTACTGTCAAAGTGGCTCAGGAAGGATAGTAGCAAAAATAGTAGCATTGGACCAAAGTGCATAGACTAGGTACTTCAACACTACCAATTTTGCTACATGTACCTTGTAGAAATATATTACATTGAAGGTTACCTAGAGTACCTACATGTAGATGCTAGTAATACTACCATGTCAGAGGGGTTGGTGCTCAAAAGCACCAATTTAAACTCATAAGTTCTATTAGGGTCCTCCTGGACAACGAATGTACATTTAATGGTAGTTTGAAACCACCTTTGTAAACTCATAGGTCCTTTACAACCGTGATAGTACATACAATTAGGCTCTTTTGAGCTACTTGGAAGCTTCAAAAGTACCTTGAGATTAGGTAGAAGCTAGCATGCAAGAATACAAACTCTAGGTATATAGGTACTTTAAATGTACTCTTTGAGGTACTTATTAAAGTATAAATTTCAAGGACTTAGGTACTTTGAAAATAATGGTACTTCATAAAGTACCATTTACAATTACTAAGATACTTTGCAAATATTGGTATTTCATAAAGTACCATTTACAATGGCTTAGGTACTTTATTACCTAACAAAAGGTTTAAAAAGTACCATGTTATGTAGCATGTTCAAGTTGCAATGACTTTAACCTTCTCTTCATAGCCTCAAAGTTTTGATGAGATTTTCTTTTCATTGGACAAGTGGAATTTTATAGGAGATTTAAAATGCAATATTCACACATCAAGATCTCTCTCAGATGTTTTGAGGGATTGAAGCCTTGGTTTGTTTGCAAGTTGAAGGATAGGTACACTTGTTGTTGCCTTGCTCACATACAAATGATATTCCTCAAGGATGATTTCAACCAGATGAGACAAAGCAAGACAAGAGTGCACAGTGAAGGGTGTGGCTGCAAGTGTCAAGTATGCTTCATAGAAGAGGATCTAAGAAAGTGTGGAGCTACTGCGTACACACACAATAGCATCAACAAATTGGCTGATATGGTATTATGTTTGAAGCCAGAGGAGTCTACGTTTCATAAGCTCTCTTGCTTGAAGGGAGAATGTGATCATTGTGGATCGCAGTGATTAGTGCTCTATCCAAAAGAAGAATCTAAAAATACATTCCAAATTTCAGTAAAGGTGTTTGAAGACGTTGCATCAGCCCATCAAGAGGGCAAGAAGCGCAAGGATCTACTGGTCAAGGAAACGGGATCGGATGTGCAAATTTTACATCCTTCCTTAAAAAGCGTATAACCACCTACATTAGACACAATTTTATTGCCAAGTAGCAATCTCAGCAATTCAAAGACTGCATTCAAAGGTTTCCTAGAGACGTTGTAGTCTCTGTTATAGACTTTGCTAAGAATTACTCTTTCAAGGAGAAAAATGAAATCCAATCAATGCATTGGTACTCTTCACAAGTCACAATCTTGGTGCACATCGCCTATGTTCAAGATGAGGCTAACAGGAGGCTAACAGGGTGTTGAAGTATATACATTTTTACATCTCTGATGACAAAGAGAATGACACATTGTTCGTGAAACATTGCATGCAATTGCATAGTGTGTGGCTACAAGAGCAAGGATTTAACTCCTTGAAGCGGCATTGGGTCTAGTCAGACAAATGTGTTGCTCCATTCAAGGCATCCAGGCCATTTTTCTTTGTGTCAAGGTATTCTAACTTCTCTGATCTCTTGAACATGATTTCAAGTTTCTTGTTTTCTCCTAGCCTTTGAGACGTATCATTGATCTAGGAACTACTCTTTGACTGGCATTGAGATGCTATGGAGTTTCTTTGCATCAAGCCATGGCAAAGGAGAGCATGATGGGGCTGGTGCAATTGTCTCAGACACATGAGCAATTGAAACCCACATGAAGTGTGCCAAGGATGTGGTTAGTTTCTTGAAAGGTAAATTTCATGATAAAAACAACCGGTCAAAGGTGACTCAAATTTTTTGGGATGTTGAAGCGGTTGATGTGACGAGGGAGAGGAAATGGAATTTCTAGTGAGTGGAAGGGTTACACTCTTTGCATTGTGTGAATGGACACTCTAGGAATGACAAGTGTGCACTTTGCTACAGAGCTCTCTCATGTTTTTGTCAGTTTTGTATGTCACAATGTTGGAGGTGATGCCTTAACAACACACATGTCAAAAACTGGCAGTATATTTCCATCAACACCTTGGATAGCAGTGAGAAATAAAGTAATCATTCAAGTGACGATGAAGGATCAAATTTTTCTATGTATGGTGGACATCATGATGCCATTAATGATGCTCTGCATGTAGGTGACAACTTTGCCACAAATATGAACGAAGACGGAGGAGACTTCTACCTCTTGAGGTGCTCAAAGTAGAAATACAAAACAACACAAGCTCTAAGAGATTCTTAGGACAATTGCATCTTTTTGAATTCCTATTTAGTTGAGGGCTACTACTATGGGCTTGTTGATGGTACCGAGGATGTTTATTACATACCTCCTGACCAGCCGAAAGTGTTTTTGGCATCACACTTGGTTCGATCGATCAAGATACCTTTGGAACCCTTGCATGAAGAGCCACATAAGTTCAAATTATCTCCAAAGGTTTACAAAATTGTGTATGACAGCATGCCAATGTTGTTGTAGGTCTTTGTATCTTGGAGCCTAATAAACACTTGTTTTGCTGCAATTATTGTTTGTTTTACCTGAGTCCTTTCAAAACACCTAATCACAAATGTAGTCTCCTGATTCTCTTTTCTCTTTCTACAATCCATGTGTACGTGGTGTGTTTCTCTCCCTCCCAACGCCACTTCTCACATGATATTAGAGTGCTGATTTTCAGCGAGCATACAAGGCACATGTAGTAGTTTTTTCATGTTGGTAAAGTGTGGAAGACCCTCATTTTATAGAAGGGACCAAGAGACTCCTGGCTACGTTTTAATGTGGTGAATCCCTTGGAGGTGCTTGCATTTTTCAGCCCTCTTGTAGACAATCGTTTGAAAAATTGCAAAGGAGAGGAGGTTGTGTTTGTGCAAGAGGTGGCTTGAGGGCCTTGTCCGTGTCATTAGTCTTTATTATGGACACTGAATTTAGAGGAATAATCACCAAAGGCTCACATACATGACAACAAACTATCTATCTCCCATTTACTGTACCAACATGTGTACTTCAAAATAGTTTTAAACTTACTATAGTTCAGGTTTCAAGCATCTGACTGCTTGTTCAAGTACTTAAATGGGGTATCCAGGTAGTCTCAAAGTACCAATGATAGGTTTAGTGCATGTTTTACAATGTAGAAGTCTGAAAATTAGGTACTTAAAGTACCAAGCATGGAACATATCTGTAAATTAGTTACTTTAAGTACCGTTGTTGCTAGGCTCCCAACATTCCTCACATGTATTCATTTGTAGATAGGGAACCCTAAACTACCATTGTGGGTGTTTTGAAAGTTCTCTTTTAAAATACCTACCTACATATCAGGTACACCAAGTACCTTGGTTGGTACCTGTATTGCTACTTTCTAGTGTTAACAGAACATGATTGTAATGACAAGAGGCCTCTAATGACTACACAACATGGTCTTAGAAGCCTTAACTTATGTGTCTGGCACCATCCACGGCCACAACCAAAAACACACTACCCACAACATAAATTGAGTCCAAAGCACAAAAACTAGAGTCCAAAACATGTTAAACTGACATAATGGAATAACTATAAGCTCAACTTTCGTGTTGCCAATGATTCATATGCTAATCACTCACTACAGAGGCATTCAAAATGTTGTCCAAAAAACCATCCCTCATGGGAAGTAGGCATATACATGGGTTAGTAGAGAGCGTTACGCTGTAATGATAAAACTGGCAGTACAAGGGTTTGCTACAAATCTTGGCTTCCTAAAATTACCTGAGCTTTTTAAGGATGAGATACTAGGGCTAAAAGACCATTGACATCAAATGTGGCCCCATCAAGTATCCTTCATAACTAGTCGTCTTTCCACCTCCTTGAGTGCAACTTTAACATAGTTTTCCTCTGATGTAGGCTTCACATTGAAGGTGAAAGCTTCGACTGACCGCTCCGTAGCATCACACCACTTGGCAAGAACCTCCTGTAAATCCCTGGACAAGAATTCACTACTTTGATCCTCTAGGCCAGGTACAATGATGTAGGAACCAGGAAAATCATAATGGCATTTATGAAGATTTTTTGTCGATCAATAGCACATTTCTTGTACCGTATCGTGGAACCAGCTTTAGAAAATTTCACAGATTCTTGAAAAAGGTTGGTTTTCCACCTACCATTTTGAATGTGGCTACATTACACAACTGTTGTCCAGCCCATCCGTTGAAGTAGTCACAAAGCCCCCCAAAAGATGCCTTGATTATTTTGTTTACTCTGCTCAGCCTTGCTAAACTCCATATGTAAATATTCAACAAACCCACAACCCAAGCTAAGAACTGTTTTGCATCCTTGGGAACGCAGAGGTACCTAAAGAACAACAATTCTCGCTTTGTGGGCATGCACAAATCATACATACAAAAAAAATACCTTGAAGCTTCAGTCAAACCTGTCATCCTTTTTGTTGATGAGGTCAAACCCAACAGTTTCAAGATCAGGTGGCTGAGCATCCGGGTTATCAAGATCTTCAATCCATGAAGTATAGAGGAATCTGTTAAGATCAAGCACTAATGCTGTCGTGAGGGAATGTCAAATGGCAGCAATGTAATGGTTTTGGAATATAAGGGAGTGAATCTCTGATAATTATTATTTCTTCAATAATCAATTTGAAAGTCCCCTTTTCTTTTGGTATCTTAATAAAAGACATGGGTTTTACATTAAAAAGGAATAGACTAAGCACTTTTGAACCAAAACAAGAGTGACAATTGCAATAAATTGAGAGATAGAGAAATGGAGGCCAACATAAAAATCTCATTTCTATTCAAAAAGCAAGATTCAAAGACTCTATCATTACAAGAGAAAGAAGAAATGAAGTGTCTTCAATGTCATAGTTTTTTGCAACATGAGGCTTTGGGGGTGGGAAATAATACTAGGATATTGGAGCGGAGTACTTTTTTGGGAGGACTTCTTCAAAGGAGGCAGTAACCTCAAAACTTCCTCGCTCATCGTTTTTCCATCTCTGCCTAAAACCAAAACCCAAGCAACTTACACGCTGATGAGCATGAACAAGCTATAGAGATAAAACTATCAATGAGGTTGACCCTACAAACTTCCTCTACGTGCTCAGATGCTTCTCCTGAACAAGCCATGAGTAAAAGAGTCTCACCATAATTCTCCTCCTCAACCTTGTTAGATTGCTACTTTGAGCGGTTCATCTTGACGCTCGCGTCTTTTTGGATTGTCTAGCTACACCATAAAGAGACACATTAAAAAAAATCATTCAATATCTATAGGAGCCAAGTCCTATAGCGAAAACAACTTACCATCAGCATGTTTCTTTTTCTTCCTTGACTTCTTCATCATATCACTAAGGAAGACAAAGAAATCTAGATCTGCATCACCATGAACCATGCGTTGCACCACTTCCACCCCCGCTTGCACTAGAGAATCTATCATCTTAACATCAACATCTTCCATTGGTTCGGTTTCCTTTGGTTTTGGTTCACCTACTATCTGTTGAGATGGATCCACCTCAGCAGTTGGGGTTTTGTCAATTGCCAGATTTTTGTCACTTGTCAAGGATGAGCCTTCCCTACCACTTGGAGTTGTCAATTGCCACAAGCGATCCTTCCTTGCAAGCCAGATTTTTGTCACTTGTCGAGGATGAGCCTTCCTTGCACCTGGAGTTGATTGATCATAAAATTGCATGTTTGTGTCTATGATGTGGGTGTCCGGAGTTGCATCAACATTTAGATTTGGCGCCTCAACTGGTAATGTTGCCACATATGACATATATCTGGAACCTACAACTACACCACACAAGTTGTAGCTTGTGTAATAAAAAAAAGTTTCTTGCATTCTTAACAAACTCTATTAATTTTGATAGACATGGAGAACTGAAAACCAGCCATTATTCACACGCATCGACTTTGCCGATTCCGGATACTCTGCTCACAGGAAGGGTTGGCACATTCTTTCTCTGGCCCAATCCATCTAGAAAAACACAATGCATGGTATGCATCACCACACGCTAGTATATACACACACACTACTTCGGAAGCACAAAACCTAAACCACAGCAGCAAATGCTCCTGGAACAGTCACTTTGGCCTGTCGTGACTCCCATGCTAGCGAGCTGTGTGAAACGTAGCAACATTGAGTAACCTCTCTCCACTTGATCCAGCAAGCTCTCATAAAATGTGACTTGAGTAGCACATGTAGCTTCTGATGTTACCAGCTCAATTAGTTCTTTATGCACCACACTTAACAAGTAAATATTAGTACATGTCAAAAAAGTACCAAGTATACACTCTAAGTACCTATGGGAGTACCAAGGACAAGCTCAGAGTACCAATCACAAGAACTTACATATGAAAGGCACATTGCAACAAAGGCATATGTACTTTCCCATGGTACAAACGCATGCATGATACTTAGCAGAAAAAAGACATGTACTTTCATAATGTACAAAAACATGCATGGTACTTTGGAAACAAGGCATATGCACTTTCAAATTATCAACCTATGAAAGGTACTTTAAAAGACAAAGGCATATATTTTGTCAATGTACCTATGATAGGTACTATAAACTCTACCAAGTAATAAAACAATATGTACAAAATGCCTACGTGGGTACTCTTGGTTGTACCTTGAATTTGAACTACCATATATAAAGATACAATATTACTTAGCTTCACAAAGTACCTTTAATCCTAGTCTAATGGAGGACTTTGTGATTTCCACCACCGTCACTAAGATTTGAAGCTGATGTCTTTTAGGTAGATGATTCCAGTGTTAGAATTTATAGCTACTGGTAAGTCGTCAGTTCACTCAGAGAAACTGGGGAAGGTGAAAACTGGACTAAAATAGTTAATTGAACTGAAATAGTATACTGGAATGAGAAATAGACTGGATGATTGTAAAAGTGTTTACAATTTCAGATTCAGACTCATAGTTCATGAATAACCAGTACAAGGTATATCAGGCTGAAGCTCAATTGACTACAGTAGTTATGATTACAAAGTGGAGTTACAGGCGAAGAGACTGTAGCTCAGGAACTGCTTAGGAAGCTAAAACCAAGAGAACTAAGAAGTGAGAAGCCAAAATACAAGCAGCCCGATTACAATGTAATGGGTTCTATTTATAGCTTCTAGGAGTTAATGTAGACTATCGTGGTAATTATTGTTGTGTGACCAATCCACTGTCTGGCTTCCAGGAGATAGTTTCCGCCTGTTGGAGCCGTCTTCGCCTTCTACATCCTTCCCTCCTTTCTTGAATTTTGGTATAACTCCAAAAATTTTGAAAAATCCACCGCCTGATTTTGAAATGGTGTTGAGGAATCCATCTGGGTCTTTTGGTTCAGTGCCAAACCCTAAGCCCATTTGTCTGTTTGGTGAGTTGGCCGATGTTCCTCATGATAGTACCACTCTGAAGCTTCTAGCTCTACTGGTATTGCTAGCTTTATGCCATATTTCATGCTTGTTGAGTGCTTGACACCCCTATAACTGTAATTCCAAGGGCATCCAACTAAAGAAATTCCAGCACCTCACTAGGAAAATCCACCGTCTGATTCTGAGATGGAACTACTGAGTATCCTTCCACTGAACCCGCTTCCTCTTGCCCTTCTTCTGTGTTGGTGCTTCAAAAGTTCCAGTGCCAGCATTGTCCTTCTAGATAAGTTGATAAATGGACTCCTGCTCAAGCTGATCTCGCCTTGCTGTGGACATTTTCAATTCATAAGGTGTGAGAGGAATATATGTTTTGGTTTTGGGATCATACAGCGTACGTTGTTAGGAGTTTTTTGGAAGAATTGATTTCGCATATGTACACACACATGCATGATGCATCAAATAAAGAATTGCCCATTCTTCAGAGCCAGTTGGTTACGTGGGGCCCACATGTCTACAGGTAGGACAACATGTACATAGTGCATCGGTTTTCACTATCACCAGTACCAGTGTGTCTTTTCTATAATAATAAGGAGTTGGTAGCACGTAAAACTTCTCGAGGAAGCTATCCGTGGGCCGACGAAATGAGGTAAGCAGGTGCGTCAGATGGCATCTAGTGGCGTCAGGAGGTCGAATGGGGTCAATATGTGCACGCGGGTAAGTGAAGACACAGTGGGGCTGTGTTTTTGTGATGAATTATGAAAAATGTCATCATGAGGACCATCTTTTGGGGCCACTTCACGTGTTTTTGGAATGTATTATTGGAAAAAGTGAGTGCCAGGTGTGCGGATGGATGCAGCAGGGTGACAACTATGCACTGCGAGGCCACTTTTTGGCATGTTCGGGGTCCGTTTGAGGTCAACTAAAAGGCCAAAGGTGCCCAAGTAATAAAGCTAAGTGTGGGAACTGAAAAACCTGAGAGAAGACCAGAAAAAATGTGGAGAGAAGAGGAGGAACAGCCGCTACTGATTTTTGCTGTTTTTGGAGCCTGTTTTGGCCATAAACTGCTCATCCGAAGTCGGATTTGAGCACTTTGACATTGTAGACTGGGGTTTTGGGCCGTTCCAAACATGATAGCGCTGTCCATTTTACCAAATTCCTCATTATGTTTCTGTTGTTTTGGTTGTGTAAGTTTATTCTATGAGCGAAGCCTCTGCTCCAATTTGTGATTGTATCTGGCATATTTTACCCATATTGTGTGGGCTATTTGCCCCATTGGTGTTGGCCCAAGCTCAATTGTATCTAAACATCAGAAATTCTCCTCTTTTGAGCTGATTTTTTTGGGTGTGTGTGTGTGTGTGTGTGTGTGTGTGTGTTTGTGTGTGTGTGTGTGTCTGTGTGGAGTGGGCAAATGGGTACTCTCCCTCCTCTCACTCCATCGGTGTGTTCCATGTCTCGGCCAAGTGGGTTGTGTAAGCCGAGTGGTGCCTCATTGTGTGTGTGTGTGTGTGTGTGTGTGTGTGTGTGTGTGTGTGTGTGTGTGTGTGTGTGTGTGTGTGTTATCCCAAGAGTGTGTGTCTGGTGATTATAGAAGCGTTGTGTGTGTATCTATCCCGCTCACATTCTTTTGGCGCCCCCATTGCGGATCTTCTTTGAGTACCTTCAGCTTCGGGATTATAGGTTGCAGATTGCAGACTACAGGTTACAGGTTACAGGATACAGGTACAGGTGATTCACACAGGTACATGTAGTTGGAGTAGAGTGATACATTGGCAAGTGGGCGTCACTTGCAGTTGCCATGGGTATGCATCAATTGGCGCCTGTTTGAGCGCATTGTCTTGTATTGTATGCTACTTGTGGATACTGCCATTCTACGCCTTTGTGGAGCCATACTTGGTTTTACTTGGCAGTCCCAGCCATTTTTGAGACTTGGTCTGGAAGATAGTCATTTTTGAGACTTGACTATACGAGATTTGCATAAGCTTTCGTGAGAGGGTCGATAGCGTGAGGTTTTATTGAGCTGGAGGATTCTCAAATGTGAGATCCTTTCGCTGATACAGGTGGCTAGAGCACCCTTTTTGTGACCTCCCCATAGGCTATGTAATAGTGATTCCTACTTGATGCTCGGGTTCTATTGTTAGCTGGTTATGCATACATATACAATCTATATTTTGAGTTCTTAGTGCTCTACTTCTAGGGAAACTCTGGCAAATTTTTCCAAGTTGTGATGGCTGGTTTTTTGGTCCTTTGAACCATTTATGCTATTATGCTGCTGAAATTGTGGCAAAATTAGAGGATAAGTCAAGTGTGCCTTCTTGGGAGCTGCATGGTTGTCTTTAATGGATGATCAAAACGGACCTCAATTCACTCCTTTGCATTTAACACAAAGAATCCAAATAAATGTTCATGTGTCCAGGAAGCGTTTTTTCCAGCAGCACATAGTCTTTATGTTCGGGCCAAGAAGATTAAGAGAGATACTGGAATTTCCTTTGCATGTTGTAATTCCAATGACTAACTATGAAAACTCATTTGATGTGCATGTGTTTGTCCTTATCTAAAGACTAGCTCCAATGAAGTTTCTAGGGATTGAGTCTGTCAAAAGTTTTGGGTTCTTGCACGTGTGTTCAAGGGGTTCTCAAAGCATCTTAACTTGGGTAGCTATGGCTTTCTCTTATCCGGAGTTTCATGGAAGAAGTGATGAAGATGTGGAAGACTTTTTGAAAAAGATGGAGGTTGCCTGCATTAGCAACCAGATTCATGACCCAGCGCAGATGTTACGTCTTCTCCAGATTTGTTTGAAGAGTGATGCACCAGTTTGGTCCAAAGCATTTGAAGAGGAGTTGCGTGCAGTGGATCCACCTGTGAGATTAAGTTGGGACAATCTAAGGCATGGATTGGAAGTGGAGTTTGTGAAGATTGAAGGTCCTGACAAAGTGTAGCAAGAAGTATAGGGTTTGGTGCAAAGGGAAGGTGAGCCAGTATATGCATACATACGTAAGTTTTCAATGTCATGGGAGAGGATGTGCAAGACCTTAGCACCACAGGTACCCCAACTGACATGATGAAGAAGGAAAGGTTCTTGGTTGGTCTGTGGGAAAATATACGTTGGAGATTAGAGCTAAAGAATCCTAGGACATATAAAGATGCACTGGAGGTGGCAAGGAACAAAGAGTGGAAGCTGAGGAAAATCAGCTAGTTAGGGGTGGAGTATTTGCCTAGGAGGCCTGAGTTTCAGCCTACGGACTCTTTACAAGGTCGCATGCCATGGGTTCATCATGAACCAGTTACTCCTCAGGTTATGCCAGCAGTGGTCACTACAGCAGTGCAAGATGATGGGCTAAGGCAAGACATGAGGCAAGTGGTAGAATTAATGAAGAATCTCATCTTAAACATGCTAGGTAATGTGGGAAATAATCGAGGTCGGGGGAGGTTTGCAAATCAGTCAGGAGGTGAAGAAAAACCCAGGAATGGTGTTGTACAAAGCAATGGTAGATTCTGGAGGCAGACGCCCACGTGTTATAATTGCGGAGAGTTGGGCCACATCAGTCCGCAATGCGATAAGCCACCAAGGATGGGGAGAGACATGTATCCATTGCCAAGACAGGTGCTAACTAGGTCAAATGATTAGGGCACTGAAATTAAGGGAGAAGAAGGAAGCAGTGGATTAACCCAAGAAGAAAAGGGAAAAACAAAAGTGATAAGTGTGGTCACCTTAGAGAAGGCATCAAAGCTAGAGGATACATTAGTGATGCCTATTGGGAAGACGACCACAGAGTACAAGAAAGGAAGAAGTGCCCCAGGTCCTAGTAAGAAGAAGGAAAAGAGCCATGAAGGCGACGATGTCAAGGCCAAGAGGAAAACAAGGGCTTGTCACAAGTTTCATGTTTCAGATTTTCCACTAGGGGATGGGCAATTAAGCTATGACTTGAAGGAGGATTTGACAACAGGAAAGCAGATGTTACTTTTGGGAAGAAGTGCCCCAGGTCCTAGTAAGAAGAAGGAAAAGAGCCATGAAGGCGAGGATGTCAAGGCCAAGAGGAAAACAAGGGCTCGTCGCAAGTTTCATGTTTCAGATTTTCCACTAGGGGATGGGCAATTAAGCTATGACTTGAAGGAGGATTTGACAAACACGAAAGCAGATGTTAGTTTTGGGCAGCTTATAGAGATGGTGCCTAAGCTAAAGCGACAGTGGAAGAGGATGGTTAACCCAATGGAGAAAGAGCCAGAGAGAGGTTCAGTAAAGGTGTTGGCAATGGATGAGCTACCAGACATTTTTCCAATAGTAGATGTGTGGCACAAAAGAAAAAATCTAGGACAAGATTATGTGGATGGTTGAGCCCAAATATGTGTCATAACACATTCATGTGTTGAGAAGATGGGTCTTACAGTGACTGGGTTGTCAGGTTTTCGGAGCAGATTGGCAAACCATTAGAAAGTAAAATGTTTGGGTGTTGTAAAGAGCTTAGAAGTGGAGGCATATGATGAAAAGGCAGTGGTTGATTTCCATGTGATGCCAGCGGGGTTGGGAGCATATCTTATTATACTGGGCAGACCATGGTTACGTGCAGTGGGAGCTGTTCAAGATTGGAGACATGGTACGATTAGCCTCTATGGAAAGACAGGTGCCAAGAAGCTATATAATATGGACACAAGGAAAGTATTGGAAGAGCTTTATGAAGATGAAGATGAGTCTAGTGATGAAGACTATTCCACAGTGACTGATGAGGATAGTGATAGTACTACCAGCAGTGATGAGGATGTTGATGTTACATTTCTTTTGATGGACGAAGAAATCCAGGAGTCTGGTTTAGTTGCATTTGCAAATGAGGTCGAAGATGAAAGTGAAGGGCCTTATGAAGTGATTGAAGGGCCAATGCAAACCAAGGTTGAATTGTCAAAGAAGCAGGAATTGATGACACAAATGATCAGTGGAGACCTCTCAGCTATGGAGAAGGAGATATATTTGCACATGCCGACTAGTTTTCCTGATTTGTTCATTACTTCATATGAAGAGATTAGAGGATTCAAGGGCAAAGAGATGCATATAGAGCTGAAAGAAGGTGCTAAGTCAGTGCGGCAAAGGCTAAGAAGGATGGGTCAAGAGCAGATGGAAGTCTTGAGGGAAGAGGTGGATAAGTTATTGAAGGCAAGGCTCATAATCCCTATGGAGACCACAGAATGGGTGAGTCCCCAATAGTAGTCAGTCCAAAGAAGGATGTAAAGTGGAGGATTTGTGTAGATTTTAAACCCTTGAATGCAACCACTAAGAAGAACCCATATCCTCTTCCATTCATTGATCAAATCTTGGATTCAGTGGCAGGTTATGAGAGGTACAGTGTGTGTGATGGTTTTTCAGGCTATTTTCGATTGAAGATTGCTCTTAAAGACCGAACAAAGACAACTTCCATTACGCCATGGGGCTACTATTGCTACACGGTATTGCCATTTGGGTTGTCAAATGGACCATCTTTCTATCAAGAGAGAGCAAATTGGGTATTGGAACCATTCATTGGTAGTTGTGTTAAAGCTTTTATGGACGACTTCTGTGTCTACAGCAGTAGGGTTGAACACCATAAGAAGCTGTAGATGGTATTGGCTTGATATGATGAATGTGGAGGACAACTAAATCCAAAGAAATGTCATCTAGCACAGCCAAGGGTGAAGTTATTAGTCCACATGGTGTCAGAAAATGGCATTGAGGCTGATCTAGACAAGGTTAAGTCTATTATTCTTCTTCCATCACCTACGAGTACAAAGCAATTGGCAACATTTATACACAACGTGAAGTACATGGCGCGGTTTATTCCATTGTCTTCACAGCTCCTTTATCCATTACAGCAAGTGGCAAAGCATGATCCGTTGCAATGGGATGACAAGTGTGAAGAAGTGTTTCAAGAGGTGAAAGAGGTATTAGGGGGGTTGTCAGCCATGCAGACTCCTGATTGGGAGCAAGTGTTTTATGTAAATCCATTAGTAGGGGATGATGCCATTGGAGCCATGCTATTGCAAAATGAAAATTATAGCCATTATATGAGGCCAATGTATTGTGAAAGCCGAGTGAAGTTGCTAGCAAAGAGAAAATTCTCGAAAGTAGAGCTAGTGATGGCCAGTGTAATATTTTTCTGTCGACGATTTCGTCATCAGTTAATTAATGGCAGTAACATGTCAAATGTGATCAAGAAATGGGTAATTGAGATGCAAGAGTTTGAGTTCTCTTTTCTAGTGGAAGACAGTACAAGAGCTACCCTAGGTGATTTGTTGACCTACAAGGAGAATCCCCTTATTGTTAAAGAAGAGGCGGTGAGAAGGGTAGTTGAAGAAGTGCCACAGATCATCAATGCACATGTTTTGTTCTTTGATGGCTCATACAGGAAGAGCCATGATGCAGCTTCAGGGGGTATAGCACTCTACGATCCAGAGGGGGAGTTAGTATGCAAGAGAGGGTTCAAATTGGATGCTCATAGTAACAATGAGGCTGAATATGCAACTTTGGAAGCTGGATTACACATTTGTTTGAAGCATGGGATTAGAAGGTTGAGCATAAAAGGAGATTCCTTGTTAGTTGTGAAGCAAGTGCTGGGTGTGTGGAAGAGCAAGAACACCTCATTGAAGGAAATGTGTTTCAAAATTAAAGGCCTGTTAAAAAAGTTCTAAGCATGGAGCATTAGACACATTGAACGTGCTCTAAATGGAGAGGCACATGAAGCAGCTCAAAGCATGATTGGGGAGCTATTTGTGTTGAGGACCAATTTACCTCTTTATCATGGCCGGGAAAGTTTGGCTCAAGAAGAGGAATTTTTGCTAACAGGAATCATTCCGAAAGACATTCAGAAGTCTAAGAAGTATGATTTTGTGCGTAGAGCATATAAGTACAAATTGATTGGTGATGTCTTGTACATGAAAGGGGCTGATCTTGTGTTGAGACGTGTACCTTGGCGGGAGGAGCTTTATACAGTGTTGGAAGAGAATCATGAAGGCGCATGTGGCAGACATTTTTCTTTAAAGGTCACCTTGCATAAGATCTTGCAAGAGGGGTATGTATGGCCTAGTTTGCACAAGGATGTTCACCATTGGTGTAGGTCTTGCAATAGGTGTCAAGCATTTGGGAAGAGAGTGTTGAAGCCAGAGCTACGAAAAACCATTATGGCGTTTGATGTGTTTGAAAAGTGGGGGATTGATGCAATAGGCCCATTACCTATCACATTAAGCAGGGGCAAAAGCTATATTTTGACTGCAGTGGACTACCTCTCTAGATGGGCAGAGGCTATAGTAGTAAAACAAATCACTGCAAAGGATGTGGAAAAATTTGTGTATGATGAAATATGTTGCAAGTTTGGGGTGCCATTGGAGCTACTTTTAGATAAGGGGCCAGGCTTTAGAGCTAAACTCTTAGACTTTTTATGCGCAAAGATGAAGATTAGGCACCAGCATACCACTCCTTATTACCCGCAGTGGAATGGCTTAAATGAAAGATTCAATGGTGAGTTGGTACAAATTCTTTCAAAAGTGACAGAGCACCAACAAAAGAATTGGGATTTGGAATTTCCTAGTGCATTATGGGCTTATCGTACTTCGATGAAGACAGGTACAGGGTTTACTCCATTCACTTGGTATATGGAAAGGAAGCACTATTGCCTGTGGAAGTAGAGTTGCATGCGGTCCAGATGTTAGAGAAGTTTCTTGGTCCATCTAGTGATGCATTCAAAGAGAGGCTCTTATAGTTACAAAAGGTTCGGCTGGATAGGATGAGCACATTGGAACATTATGGGCAAATCCAAGATAAGGCTTTATAAAAGATAAATGAAAAGGTCAAGAGTAAGGGTATCAAGAAATATAACTTGGTTTTCACTACAACAGTAAGCTGGACAAGACTTTCTAAAAGAAGTTTCAAATTAAGTGGGAAGGCTTCAAGGTAGTGGAGTGTTTTCTGAATGGTATATATCAGCTGGCTAACCTGGATGGGATTCTACATAAGTCAAGGGTAAATGGATTGCATCTTAAATTATATCGTGCCACGTTAATGATGGTGGAGCAAGATGAGTTGTCTGTGGAGAAAGTAATGTTGGTGAGGGATGAGGAGACTTGTGACGCGGCGAGTCTCATATCTCTTTTTGCTGCTGCTGATCATGAATGATCTAGCAGGCTAGGGGATGGGCAAACTATGTTAGGAGTTTTTTCGAAGAAGTGATTGTGCATATGTACATACACATGCATGGCGCATCAAATAAATAATTGCCCATTCTTTAGAGACAGGTGGTTACATGGGGCCCACATATCTACAGGTAGGACAACATGTACATAGTGCATCGATTTTCACTATCACCAGTACCAGTGTGTTTTTTCTATAATAATGAGGAGTTGGTAGCGCGTAAAAATTCTAGACGAAGCTATCCACAGGCCGACGACATGAGGTAAGCAAGTGCATCAGATGGCATCTAGTGGCGTCAGGAGGTCGAACGGGGTCAATATTTGCACGTGGGTAAGTGAAGACACACCGGGGCTGTTTTTTTGTGATGAATTATGCAAAAGATCATCATGAGGACCATCTTTTGGGTCCACTTCACGTGGTTGTGGAATGTATTATTGGAAAAAGTGAGTGCCAGGTGTGCGGATGGATGCAGCAGGGTGACAACTATGCACTACGAGGCCACTTTTTGGCATGTTTGGGGTCCGTTTGAGGTCAACTAAAAGGCCAAAGGCTCCCAAGTAATAAAGCTAAGTGTGGGAACTGAAAAACCTGAGAGAAGGCCAAAAATAACGTGGAGAGAAGAGGAAGAACAACCGCATTTGAGTTTTTGTTGTTTTTGGAGCCTGTTTTGGCCATAAACTGCTCATCCGAAGTCGGATTTGAGCACTTTGACATTGTAGACTGGGGTTTTGGGCCGTTCCAAACATGATAGAGCGGTCCATTTTTCCAAATTCTTCACTATGTTTTTGTTGTTTTGGCTGTGAAAGTTTCTCCTATGAGCGAAGCCTCTGCTCCAATTTGTGATTGTATCTGGAATATTTTACCCATATTGTGTGAGCTATTTGCCCCATTGGTGTTGGCCCAAGCTCAATTGTATCTAAACATCAAAAATTATCCTCTTTTGAGGTGAGTTTTTTGGGGTTGTGTGTGTGTGTCTCTCTGTGTGGAGTGGGCAAATGGGTAGTCTCCCTCCTCTCACTCCATCGGTGTGTTCCCTGTCTCGGCCAGGTGGGTTGTGTAAGCCAAGTGGTGCCCCATTGTGTGTGTGTGTGTGTGTGTGTGTGTGTGTGTGTGTGTGTGTGTGTGTGTGTGTGTGTGTGTGTGTGTGTGTGTGTGTGTGTGTGTGTGTGTGTGTGTGTGTGTGTGTGTGTGTGTGTGTGTGTATCATCCCAAGAGTGTGTGTTGGGTGATTATAGAGGCGTTGTGTGTGTTTCCATCCCACTCACAACGTCTACCCTTTATCAGATGGCATCGGGCTAATTTATGACAATGCAAAGCTATGTGGATCAATCCTTCTCAGAGAGACTGATTTGTTTTAATCCTAGCTTCAAAGAGTATCTCAGCCATTTCTCTATACTATGGCCCCAAACCTGGTTTAGCCATAATATACTTTTCAAGAATTTTAGAGGACTCCACAGTGAGTTGAAGCAGTTGATTTGTGATCTTTGTAAGACCTTTGAGCTGGATTTTCCATTGTCCCATACAGAGCTTGACCCTCTGCATTTCTTCTTGCAGCTCTAAGACATCATTTAATTGAAGAGAATCATTGATCAGTGTTTTCCAAGTTTTCCATTCTATAGTGGCCTGCTCATACCAATCTTGAAGATCACCAGTGATGTTATAGTATGTGAGCCATCCACTGGTTCCAGATGTTGAGGATACAAGGCTGGGAAAAACCTAGGCACCTCAGTTTCCCTAGCAGGCAAGGCATACACGAGAACTGGGGAATTAGGTACAAATTCTAAAAATTTTAGAACAGTCTGGTTCTCCTACTGTATCATCTTCCTAGTGACTCTAACCAGTTGGAACAATCTTCGGAGAGCAGTTGCTTGTGCCCTTACTGTCATTTGAGTTTGTGGTCCCTACTGGGGGAAGTTTGATCTTCAATCATAGCTTGTACCCTCTGGTCCAAAACTCCTCTGGCAATTTGCATTTGCAATAGGACTTCTTTCAGTTGAATACTGATCTCTTTCATACACTTGTATGTGGGTCTATTCCCAAGCAAGAGCTCTAATTCAATGGCTAGGGAATGATAGTCTGCAGTAGATTGCCGCTACCAGTGTGCATTGACCAGCTTATCATTAGAGGTTAGTGCCCATTCAGGTACTTTCTCTAGCAACTGAATTCTGTTAGGATGCTCAGGTAGTTGGCACACCTCCTGATCATGGAAAGTGGCTGATTTCCAATGCTGGACCATTTCTCTGGCACCGACATATAACCTCTAAAAACGTTCCAAATCAGAAAGAAGAACATCATCCTCCAAATACATCTTAGTTATTGGAGCTTGTTGATGTCTTAGCCTTTTGTTTAGTGTGATGAGCTGTAATGAATGTTTCTCATCAGCTTTCAGAGTTTCAGTCACAACTTTAGCTTTCTCTTTCTTATCTGCACAGTGTTGTGACTCGTGTACTGGGGAGTATTCAATGTTGCATGTTTGCTGATTTTCAACCCCTTGATCTCCCAATTGCTGATTCTTAGACTGGTCTGGCTAGTTCGTGTTGGGATGATCGCCCCCTGTGGTAACTGATCCACCAGCACCAGATCCTGGAGGTGGAGATGGAGGAGAGTCATTATCATCATTGTGCCTATTTGTCGGTCCATAATCCTCCTCTTCATCCTTCTCTTCTGCTTTCTCAGAATACTCATCAAGGTCATTATGCTTCTCTATATAGTCCATAATGGCTTGATTTGCCAAAGCACTATTATACTCAAAAAATTTATCGTGCAGATCACTTTGCATGGTTTCCATGAGCGCCCTTAGATTATCCATATTGAAGACGGTGTTGCCTTCCTGATTCAAAATATCATCCAAATTATTATATATATATCTTTCTGTTAAACATGCTTTCAATGCAGTGTGGCTGGTGAGTAATGAGTTGAATTCAACTCTCTTCATCCTTAGCATACTTTCAAATCTGTCAGCAACTCTCTCAGCCTTTGCCTTTTCTTCTCTCAACTTCCTCATCTCAAACTCAATCTTTGTCAGCTTACTTTCCAGCGTTTGAATTGTCCTGGCTGGATGATTTTCAAGAGCACTATACCTCAAGGACTGTGACCCTATATCCTATTTTAACTTTTCAACTTATTGCTCATTGTTCCTCAATTCAAGTTGTAAGTTGGTCACTTCAGCACTGGACATTGAGGCATCCATCATTTGTCGCAAGGCATGGACAATTGTATTCCAGGATGACTAGATTAGCATTGAGCAATCATCATTGACCGTTGCTGGGTCAGAGGCAACTGGCTCATAAACTGTAATAGGAGCCATATATGGGAGTGTAGTATAATCAGGTTTGTGTAGGATTAATCGTCCTTTGAGAAGATCAGTCTGCAGTTGTTGTAATTTGTCCTTTTTGGTTAAGGCCAAATCCATTGCACTAAAATGGATAGTAGAATTACCAAGTGGGCTAGCAGGCATCGGACCTTTTCCCTTATCAGTGTGGGCTGCCAACTGCTGAGCACTAGTCTTGTCAAGCTAACCTTTTCCAGTACTGGTGGTTGTTGACCTCTGCTCAATTTGTTGGCTAATCCCAACAGTAGTCTTCGTTAGAGGCTAGTATGTCTAGCCGGCTGGTCTGCTGGAGATTTTCAGTAGACACAGTTTTGACCTAACTTTCTAGCTGCTTTAAGAGAGCACTGCTCTTAGCCAATGTAGTTTTGGGTCTCTTAGAGCTGCCAACTTCCTCCTGCGTGCCCTTTCTCTTCTGACCAGTAAGAGCCGATTGAGTGCCTGGGGTTTCTTCATCAGAGGATAAGTCAACATTGTTAGTTGCTGGGATGGGTTTCTGACTCCACGCCATCCGTACTTGATGATGAGCATCTGGGGAAGTTGCCTAGTAGAGAAACTGCCAGATATACTAGGCTTTAAAAATAGTTTGAGACTTTAGCTTGGCGGTCTGCTGAAGCACATTATGAGACAGAATCTGACATAGGTTGATTGAAGCCTTGGCATCCAATATTTTTGCCAATAACATAGCAAACAATTTTTTTGAAACATATGTAGGATTATTCTTTAGAATCACAGCTTCTGGTAAGCCATTGGAACATCCAGACCTGCTACTGGAACCCCTTGTGCACTGACCTTACGCTTTTTCTTGGCTGCTTCATCTTCCTTCAGATCTGCACTTAACTGCTCTGCAGTTGCCATAGCCGGCTTCGGCTCATTTGGCATCTTGAAAGCATAAGCAATATTGTTCGGAGTTGTTGACACTTTCATTCCATACACCATAGCACTGTCATCATCATCATTGAATGAATCAAGAACCTACCTAACAATGGCTATGTTGAACTCTATTCTTATGGCTTGCACAACCACATGCAAATCCCACAGTCGTAGCAACGCTTTTGCTTGCTTAGTAAACACATACCACTGTATCTTGCTATGGGGAATGAGTGGTAGGGAGGATTTGATAGAGGTGTTAAGTGCTTGAGTCTCTTCTATAGTGTCATGTATCTTATCCGACATTTTCTTCGGCCCCATACAAGGTGAAGATGATGCCTCTGTGGAGGAAGAAAAGGACTTACCCGAATATTCAAATCCGTATACATGTATGTTGGGTAGAGACAAACAGCAATCGACTGTTGCTTCTGATGAAGATGTATGTGGTTGCAGTGAGACAAGCCTTCAGAGCTTTGCGATGCCGAATGTATGACACCAGGCAAACGTCGCGCAGGAGATCTATGAGAAAAAATTCTTACTCGCCTTATTGTTATACGCGTTAGCGCCATAAAAGCTCCACTACTTACCGTTCCTAGAGTCTTGTGCACCGTAATTGACGTGGCATACATGCATTGGCTAATATTGTCCATGTTCCGTGAAATGATTACTATTGATGGTCCAACTGGCCCTTTTTCCCATAAAAACTGATACTGGCTCTGACACTTTACAAATTCTGCTACTGACATAGTTTTGTCATACTAGGACTTTTCTGACCCTTTAGCTAACTGGCTCTGGTACTTGCTGTACATGAAATAGGCTTAAATTCAGCTCCAAAAATACCAGTCTTACTATTCTGAGAAGTCTCTTTGCCATCTAAATAATACAGCTTGATTTCGGCCCCATTATACACTCCTGGTAGTAGTAACCCAGATAAATCTTTCAGCCTTACTGTGCCATTGGAAAAATACCCAATTGACTTCATATGGACCAGCCCAAGATATCTTTAAGTTTGGTTTCTTAGGACCCACCTTAGAGTGATAGAGCAGAACCAAATCTCCTTTCTCGATCATGCCAGTGTTTCCTTCTTTGCTCAACAGTTTCTTGTTCCAGCATAGCACGATGTCTCGACTCATCGAGTTGTGTTAACTCCTCCAGTCTCTGTTTCAGATTGTGATTAAAATTTAATCCATACTCCACTGCCATCCTGAGACTCGGAATTACAAACTCTATAGGCAACAGTTTTAGTGCCGTATACCATTCTAAATGGTGTTAGTCCAATGGTGACCTTATAGGCTATTCTATATGCCTAGAGAGCAATCTGGAGTTTCAAATCCCAGTGATGTGGCTCCTTCCGCACAATATTAGTGAGAATGGTCTTGACAGTTTTGTTACTGCTCTCTACTTGCCCATTGCATTGAGGATAATATGGTGCTGATATTCGATGCTTTATTGAGAGCATTTCCATTAAAATGTCCATAGTATCATTTATAAAGTGTGTTCGTTGATCAGATACAATCGCTATAGGGCATCCATAACGGCATATGATATTTTCAAATAAGAACATAGCAGTGGACTTCGTAGTGTTGTTAGGAAGAGCTTTAGCTTCCACCCATTTGGGACATAGCAAGTAGCCATCAATATATACCTGTTATTCCTTGGAGTAATTTTCTTGAATGGACGCATAAAATCCAGACCCCATATCATTAAAACTCCTAGTGGCTGAATTGGAGTTAGAGGAGTCATGTCTGCTATTGTGGGTCTGCCCATCCTCTGACATATATCACATGTTTTACAAAAGCTTCTAACATCAGCTATTAAAGTTTGCCACCACAAACCTGCCTGCAAAATTTTCATGTAAGTGATATCAGTAGAGAAATGTCCTCCAGAATCCCCATTATGTGCCTCTGAAATTACTTGCATTCTACCTTCCATAGGTACACATCTTCTAAGAATTCCATCTACTCCCAGTCTGTAAAGTGATCTGCCAATGATGGTGAACTTCAGACTCTTAATAATCATCGCCTTCTTCTTCTAATTCTACGCCCAATTGTCTGGAAATCCTCCCTTAGAAAGAAATTGATATACATCATACAACTCTGGATCAGTTGTTTCTTCAGCTGTTATCTAAAATAGTTCTGCATCCACTGTATCATCTTTTAAAGATGCTTCAGAGTAGCCATCCGTAATTTTGGACAGGAAATCATCACCACAATGGGTTTTACCAGGCTTATGAAAAATGCAAAACTCAAATTCCATTAGGAACATCATCCATCTTATCAGTCTGCCTTGAATAATGACTTTGTTGATCAAAAATAATAATGCCTGATGATCCACATAAAAATGAAACAGCTTGCCCAACAAATAGTGTCAAAATTTGGTAGCATTGAAAACCATTCCTAAGGCTTCTCTTTCAATAGTGGGATACCCTTGTTCAGCCTGACTGAATCTTCGACTGGCAAAATAAACTGGATAATCAGTTCTGCCTTCTGGCTGAGCCAATATTTCTCCCATCACCAGTCCTGAAGCATCTACGTGTACAAGAAAAATGACATCCCAATTCGGTTGTCAAAGTACTGGCTTACTGATAATAGCACTCTTTATACTCTGAAAACTTTCCTCACATTCAACAGTCCAACTGAACTTGCTGGTCTTCTTCGTGAGTTCATACAAAGGTAATGCCTTGGAAGCAAACTTGTACACAAATCTTCTATAAAAATTGATACATCCCAAAAAAGAACTTATCTCTAATGCATTGCGAGGTGCCTTGGCCTGTTGGACACAATGAATCTTGTCATTGGCCATTTCTATACCATTCCTGGACACTACATGTCCCAGTATAGCTATCCTTTCCAGACCAAGAAAACAGATTTGAATGGGTTCAAACAGATCCGCTTTTCTTGACAGCATTGGAAAACCATTTCCAAAAAAAATAAATGCTTCTCCTCTATTGAACATACCGTGAAGTCATCCATGAAGATAGCAAGGAATTGGTGGAGAAATTGACTAAATATTTCCATCATACATCGTTGAAAAGTCGTTGGAGTTTTGCAAAGACCAAATGGCATCATCAAATACATAAATTCTCCCCACTTAGTGATGAAGGTTTTTTTACTCTAGTCCTCAGGAGCAATCTGTAATTGGTTATAACCACTATTACCATCCATGAAGCTACACATCTCATAACCTGCAATTTTGTCAAGCAGCATGTCCGTAAAGGGTAAGGGAAATGGATCCTTGATGGTTTGAGCATTCAGCTTTTGATAATCTGCACAAACTCAAAGCTTTCCATTCTTCTTGGGTACCACCACAATGGGAAATAACCAGTCACTACTGGCTACTTCAGTAATGAATCTAGACTTCAGAAGGTTATCAATCTTTTCCTTGACATTCTTACCATACTTGGGATTCATTATGTACCTTTGCAACCGTACTGGTCTGGCATCTGGTTTTAATGGTATTCAATGTTGACACACCTCTGGATCTACTCCCTTGAGATCAGTATGTTCCCATAAAAACACATCTTTGTAGTGCTGAAACATGTGTTGGGCCTTTTCTTTCATTACTGGATTCAGATACTTGTTGACTTTGATCATTTAAGGATTTTCCTCCGAAACCCAGATTCCATTCCTCTACTTCCTAATCATCTGGAACTAATCATCTGGAAGCAACCAGATAGGCCCACCACCTTTTCATTTGGTTGATTCCTCAGCATAATCCCAAGACGGTCCTCTGAGCTCTCAATTGCTATTCTGGTTTTTGGTAACTTCTCCAGAGTGTGCTTGTTCAGAAGCCGCTGGTGTATTGGAATCAGCTGGTCCTTTTGGCCTTCCAGTCAGCTGAACTGGTCATTCCCCAAAGTTCAGTTCAGTGAACTGATTTGGAAATTGCCTCTTTACTTTTCAGCCTGATCTTTGTCCAGTAAGACTGCATTGAGGTCTATTTCAGCTAATGGAAAAATATTCATTGCCGCTAGCATCCTCTCAATTTCTCTCACCTTGTACATCTAACAAATCTCTTCTGGTCTCAGCTCCTTTCTCCAGCTCCTAGTGTTGTTTGTCTGAATCTGAATTCTGCATCTAGAACCTTGTATTGTTAGAGTCTGATTGGTATAGTCTGAACAGCTTGTGCTGCTTGCAACCACGGGCACCCTAGTAGCATTCCATATGCACCTTGCACGTTGTCAAGAAATTTGCGGTCTTGCCGGGAAAGCACCGGGCTTACGGCTGTGAGAGTTTGTGAGAGAGCTCAACAAAAACTATATGAAAGAGTTAAACCATAGGTGCCATGAAGACTAGGGTTTGGAAAGAAGTGCAATCAAAGAAGACCCACTCTTTCTCTCTTGCACTCACACACACAAAGAAAGAACACAAAAGAGAATGTCAAAACAACACAAAGATAAAAACATCAAGGCTATGGTCATATCGTATCATGGGTAGTATGAAAGGGTTAATAGATGAGTTAATGGCATTCAATCTTGGCTAACCAAATAGGCTACGAATTGTTCTTTGGAATTGTAGTTTTGTGCTTACCATAATATATATATTTTGTCTAGTGATTGGGATTAATTGTGTATACAAATCCTCTTGGTTCATAGCAAGACAACTACGCTTACGTCAAAAGAAAAGTTATAGTCTATGAGAGGTAGTATAATGGGATCCGGTGATAGAAGTATTTCATTGAGCCTTTCTGGGCCAAAGAGAAACACTATACGTTGTTGAAAGTGTATTTTACTGCTAATCTAATCCATACGTTAATTATAATAGATCGTACAGAGTGAAAGCGATAGAAATTATCATCATGTGGATTATTCATCTAGGATAACTCTAGTATGTGTAAAATGTAGATATGAGAGAAGAGAAGGGAAGAGAAGAGAAGAGATTTTCCCTCCCAAGTCCTATTCTTGCCCGTAGGCAATAAGGATACTGCGGGGAGAGATGTACCTGTAGCAAGGAGAACCTAAAATTTATAGAGAGGATGAATTACTAAGAGTGAGAGAGAGAGATTTGGTTAAGGAGATGATATTAGATATATATATCTATATGTTGGATTAGAGATGAAAAAGAAAACAACAAGAAATCAAGAAAACATCAATGTAGAACACATCTTACTTGACAAACACTTCGGCACCATTATTGATGGAGAGAGAAGAAGAGGGGATAACTCCACTTTGATTGATACGCCAAGTCCAAGACCTTCTTTGATTAGAGTTGATCTTCCAAGGATAGCGTACAAGAATGGCTAGTCTTCCTCTAGGAGAAAGTGTAGGCTTGGGCTTATGTTAATGGCTAAGTACAATTAGGCATTACTACTCACTCCCTCAAGAATTCCTCTCATCAATGGCTTGAATGCTTGAGTTCTTTTCAAGGAAGAAGATGTCCCCTTTTATAGGTGAAGGGAACCCCCAAGGGTTTACACAAGAAGAGAAGAGCCAGTGTGAATAGAAACTGGAAAAGTTGGAAATGAGTTGTTCCTGCATGATGTGGGCAAACTCGGGTCCAGTATTTTGCTCATATCTCCTCAACTGTGGCTCCAAATAAAAAAGTAAAAATATGGACAAAAACTTCAACTCATTACCTACAACTTCCTTTTTATATGCATTTTCCAATTCGGATTAGAACCTTGTGTAAAAAAATCATCCAAATAGGGTCCATTTCTGGCAGCAAAAGTCTTCCTGTGGTCCCCTTAGCCTACACTTTCAGTCTCTCTGTTAAGTATGGAGCCTGATTTACCCTTGTAATTTTCTGTGGTAAAAGTGCACATTTGTAAGGGCCCCATTATGAGGAGAAGCCATCGTGCGTGAAGGAAAATCACTCATTGGAAACCCAAATTTTCACGGACAAGAATCAGGGGTACCTTTAGAGGCCTCGGGGGCGGAGGCCCCCGAGACTTTTTTTTTTCACCGGAATATTCCTTTTTGCCGGAATATTATGGCCGGACGGCGGCCGGAAAGTGGTCGGAAAACAACCGGTCAGTTGGCCGGTGGCCGGTAGTCAATGGCCGATGGCCAGTGGTCGGAAGTCAATAGCCGGTGGCCGATGGCCGAATTCAAAAGCGGACTTGTCTTCTCAAGGGCGGCCACACATGGGCAGATTGGAGGGTCCGATTTGGACTTATTCGAACAAGGGCGGCTACATATGGCTGTCTCTCATAAGAGAGGGAAGCCCTTTTGGCCTATAAAAGGAGGCCATTTCTACACACATTTCATAGTGTGAAGTTGATGCAACAAGGTGAGTGTGAGGTGGTGAGAGTGAAGCAAGGCGGGAGCTCTATCAAGGGTTTAATCCCTTTGTAAACTACTTCTTCTTTTGAAGTGCTAAAGCCATTAAGTGGCTGCTTTCCCGTGGACGTAGCCCACATTGGGTGAACCACGTATATCGTGTGTACTCTCTCTCTCTCTCTCTCTCTCTCTCTCTCTCTCTCTCTCTCTCTCTCTCTCTACTCTATAATCTCTTGTGTGTGAAATCTATCTCTCTCCATTAAGTAATCTACTCAAAAATCTATTTAGCTATGTCTTATTTCCTAACAACTGGTATCAGAGCAAGGTTTGCTCGTAGCTAAATTATCTCAAGGAAAGGATTCCTTGAATTGAGTGGGAGTTATGGCGGAGGAAGGAAAGCTCAAGATTGAGAAGTTCAACAGCAAAAACTACCAACATTGGAAGATAGAGATTGAAGACTATCTCTACCAGAAGGACCTCTATTTGCCACTAGGCGGTCTTGCAAAGAAGCCCGCAACAATGGCAGATGAAGCATGGATTGTCCTTGATCGAAAGGCACTGGGAACAATCCGGTTAAGCTTGGCGTCAACGGTGGCCTTCAATGTTTCAGAGATGAAGACCACGGAGGACTTGATGAAGTCACTTGACGACTTCTATGAGAAACCATCGGCATCCAATAAGGTATTTCTTATGAAGCGCTTGTTCAATCTAAAGATGGCAGAGAATGGTTCAGTTGCAGAACACCTAGATGACTTTAACACAAACATAAGTCAACTTCGATCAGTGAAAATCAATTTCGATGACGAAGTGCGAGCTCTCCTTATACTATCATCTCTACCGGATAGTTGGGATAGCCTTGTGATGGCTGTAAGTAATTCTATCTCTGGCACAAATACTCTTAAGTTTGATGATGTTGTGGGTGCTCTCCTAAGCGAGGAAATGCGAAGGAGAAGCACAGGAGAATCATCAAGTGTTGCACTATCAGTGGAAACAAGAGGAAGGCCTAAGGAGAGGTTCAAAAACCAAAAGGGTTGTGATCGCTCAAGGCGGAGCAAGTCACGCACAAAGTCAGTTCTTGAATGTTGGAACTGCGGCAAGAAGGGCGACGTCAAGAAGGATTGCTGGTCCAAGAAGAAGAAGGAGACAGAGTCTCAAGACAACAAGCCAACATCGGAGGCCAATGTGGCAGGTAAAGTAGAGCAAGATGCTCTAATTCTCTCATTAGACAATGTGTCTAATTCCTGGATAGTAGATTCCGGGGCTTCATTCCATGCGACACCACACAAGCAACATTTCCAAGACTACACCAAAGGTAATTTTGGATATGTATACTTGGGAGATGATGAAGCTTGTGAGATTGTCGGCAAAGGTACAGTTTCTGTCAAAACTGCTAACGGAAATGAATGGAAGCTTAAAGATGTTAGGCATGTTCCTTCTCTTCGCAAAAATTTGATCTCTATAGGACAATTGGATGATGAAGGTCACAACATTGCATTCAAAAACAAACGGTGGAATATCTCAAAGGGATCTTTGGTGGTTGCCAAGGGAGAAAAAGTCGGTACACTTTACTTGTGTATTGTTAGCACGCAACCTTCAGCTTGTGCAGCAACTACAAAAGTTGACAGTGCGGTGTGGCACTACCGACTTGGGCATATGAGTGCCAAAGGAATGCAAATCATTCAAACAAAGAAGCTTCTACCAGGTTTGAAAGAAGTGGAGTTATAGTTCTGTGAAGATTGTGTTTATGGTAAACAAAAGAGGGTAAAATTTCAAAAATCAGAAAATGAAAGAAAAAATACAAAACTTGAGTTGGTTCATTCTGATGTTTGGGGTCCTGCAAGTACACCATCACCTGGTGGCTCATTGTACTATGTAACATTCATAGACGATGCGACTAGAAAAACATGGGTTTATGTCATGAAGAATAAATCCAATGTATTTTCCATATTTCAAAGGTGGAAAGCCTTTCTGGAGAATGAAACAGGTACCAAGGTTAAATGCCTCAGATCTGACAATGGAGGCGAATATTGCAGCCAAGCTTTTGAAAGCTTTTGTGCTAGCAATGGCATTCGGAGGCAAAGGACAACCCCAAGGACACCTCAACAAAATGGGATTTCGGAAAGGATAAACAGGACAATCATGGAACGAGCACGAAGCATGCGGCTACATGCAAGCCTACCGCTTGAGCTTTGGGCGGAAGCTGTAAGCACCTCTGTGTACTTAATCAACCGGTCACCCTCAACGGCATTGGATGGGGGAGTTCCAGAAGAGGCATGGACAGGTAAACCGGTGAATTATGTATTTCACAGAGTGTTTAAGTGTGAGGCTTTCATGCACATAGATAGAAGCCTAAGATCAAAGCTAGATGCAAAATCCAAAAAGTGTTTCTTCATTGGCTATGGAGAAGGAGACTTTGGGTATCACCTATGGAATTTTGAAGATGGTAAAATCTTAAGGAGTAGAGATGTAATTTTTAACGAACAAAATATGTACAAAGATTACTTGGAAAGAAAACAAACAAAAGAAACACGTGATGAGTACATGGATCTTGAGGACGGTGAAGACTCAAGGACTTGAAACGGTGACAATGTGCAACCAAATAAGGAGCCTCAACCTATTCCCCGAAGATCTACAAGAGCAAGTAGACCTCCAGAAAGGTTTGTTCCTTCCTTCAACCATCTCTTGATCTCAAATTCTGGAGAGCCGGAATCATACGAAGAAGCTATGCAACATGAATCCAAAGAAGAATGGACGAAGAGCATGCAAGTGGAGATGGACTCACTACATCGCAACCAAACATGGGAGTTGGTTGAGTTGCCTAAAGGTAAGCGGGCACTTCAAAACAAATGGGTGTACAAGCTGAAGGAAGAAGAAGGTGGGAAGAAAAGGTACAAGTCTAGGCTTGTGGTAAAAGGTTTTTCTCAAGAGAAAGGTATTGACTTCAATGAAATATTTTCTCCTGTTGTAAAAATGAACTCAATTAGGCTTGTCTTAAGCCTTGTGGCTGCTCATGATTTAAATCTTGAGCAAATGGATGTAAATACGGCATTCCCTCACGGTGACTTAGAGGAGGAAATCTACATGCTTCAACCAAAGGGGTATGAAGTAAAAGGTAAGGAGAAAATGGTTTGCAGATTAAAGAAGAGCTTGTATGGTTTAAAGCAAGCATCAAGACAATGGTACTTGAAGTTTGATCGATGGATGTTGGATCATGGATTCACAAGATGCAACTCGGATCACTGCGTCTACACGAAGAATTTGGGAGATGGGAAATTCATCATCCTAATGTTGTATGTTGATGACATGTTGATTGCAAGTGCTAACATGCAGGACATCAAAGACCTAAAAGAGGAGCTTTCCAAATCTTTTTCAATGAAAGATTTAGGTGTTGCAAAGAGGATACTTGGTATGAAGATATCAAGGGATAGGACGAAGAAGACAATAAAGCTATCTCAAGAAGATTACATCAAGAAGGTACTAGAAAGGTTTGCAATGCAAAATGCAAAACCAATTTCTACACCTTTGGCTGGTCATTTTAAACTAACGAAGGATATGTGTCCAAAGACACAAGAGGAGATAGCCTATATGTCTAAAGTTCCATATGCTGCAGCGGTAGGTTCTCTAATGTATGCTATGGTCTGGACAAGGCCAGACATTGCACATGCAGTGGGAGTTGTGAGTAGGTTCATGGACAACCCAGGTAAAGAGCATTGGCAAGCTGTGAAGTGGATACTTAGGTATCTAAAAGGGACAACAACAAATGCTTTGTATTTTCAAGGAACTGATATTTTTCTAGAAGGGTATGCTGATGCAGATATGGCAGGTGACAAAGATACTCGAAGGAGCACTACTCGGTTGGAGACACAGCACTAAGCTGGGCTTCAAAGCTACAAAAAGTGGTTTCACTTTCTACCACGGAAGCAGAGTATGTAGCAATGACGGAGGCAAGCAAAGAAATTATGTGGCTTCACATATTCTTAGAAGAGCTTGGATTCAAACAAGACAATTGTGTCTTGTATAGTGATAGCCAAAGCGCTATCCATCTTGCGAAGAACTCAGCCTTTCATTCAAGGACAAAGCACATTGAGGTGAGATATCACTTCATACGCACTCTTTTGGAAGAGGGACAGCTAAAGCTAGGAAAGGTGCATACAAGTGAAAATCCTGCAGACATGTTTACAAAGGTGGTCAACAAGGAGAAGTTGAGCTTTTGCTCATCTTCAATCGGCATTCAAGGATAAGAAGCCAGAATGGAAAGTAGTCACAGGTTTGGTTTGGAAATCAGTCTCCAAGTGGGAGATTGTTAAGTATGGAGCCTGATTTACCCTTATTAATTTTCTGTGGTAAAAGTGCACATTTGTAAGGCCCCCATTATGAGGAGAAGCCATCGTGCGTGAAGGAAAATCACTCACCGGAAACCAAAATTTTCACAGACAAGAATTAGGGGCAACTTTAGAGGCCTCGGGGGCGGAGGCCCCCGAGACTTTTTTTTCACCGAAATATTCCTTTTCGTCGGAATATTATGGCCGGACGGCGGCCGAAAAGTGGTCGAAAAACAACCGGTCAGTTGGCCGGTGGTCGGAAGTCAATGGCCGGTAGCCGGTGGCCGAATTCAAAAGCGGACTTGTCTTCTCAAGGGCGGCCACACATGGGCAGATTGGAGGGTCCGATTTGGACTTATTCGCACAAAGGCGGCTACACATGGCTGTCTCTCATAAGAGAGGGCAGCCCTTTTGGCCTATAAAAGGAGGCCATTTTTACACACATTTCATAGTGTGAAGTTGATGCAACAAGGTGAGTGTGAGGTGGTGAGAGTGAAGCAAGGCGGGAGCTCTATCAAGGGTTTAATCCCTTTGTAAACTACTTCTTCTTTTGAAGTGCTAAAGCCATCGAGTGGCTGCTTTCCCGTGGACGTAGCCCACATTGGGTGAACCACCTATATCGTGTGTACTCTCTCTCTACTCTATAATCTCTTGTGTGTGAAATCTATCTCTCTCCATTAAGTAATCTACTCAAAAATCTCTTTAGCTATGTCTTATTTCCTAACACTCTCATGCCATATGAAAGCATGACATTGCTAGGCTTGACAAAGTTTTGTAATAATGCTTGCAATAATGCATTAAAATAAGTGTATCTTTGAAATCATGCCACCTAGTGTCCCACTAGGATTTGATTCCCTCCTAGTAGCTATTTAAAAATAAATAAGAAAAGTATGAAAAATACATAGAGTATATATATATATATATTGGAGTTTACCCTAGATATAGGATCTAGCTAGGGTGTGAGATGATAATGAAATAGTAGAAATAAAGAATCAATGCTTTTTGCCCCAAGTTAAAGAGACGGAGCTATTGATTCTTTTTCCATAGTATTTTCTGATGGTAAAGTAAGAATAGGTTATCCTTGAGAAAAAAAATAGGATGAGATAGAAAGCATATTATTATACTTAAATATGCATATATACATTATAGAAAATATAACTATCTAAAAAGTTACAAGATAACTCTTGTAGGATGCGTTCCCACTATGTATGTGTCACAACACAACAACGTCCAGTGTTAGTATGCTAGTTTTGAACTTTTCTTTACCTACTCTTATCTGCAGACTCTCTATCATTCCTATTGCCTACACCACTCGATGATCTGCCATTCAAACTTTAAAAGGTGCTGGTTTCAGGTTTGTGATACCCATTCTTTGCTGAAGGTGTGTCCCCTGGATATTTACTCCTACTCCTCCATCCAGTATGACATGAGATAGTGGCTCCCACTGTTTTCTAACCTTGTAATCTACCTAGATCACATAGCGGCCAAGTCAACTGCTCTTGCTTCCGCCTCAGCCTTCCTTCGCTGTCTAATGAATTTTGTTGCTTCAGTGCAAACTTTTTCTAATGTTATCTAGCTCAACTATGAGTTTCTAAATTCTGTCACAAATTTTGACATGAATTTCCTCCCTCTCATGATCAGAGTTGTTATTAGAACTTGAAGAATCAAAATTTCCGCACAGTACCATTCCTTTGTTTTGGTGCCTTCAGTTCTTCTATCAGTCCCTAATTCTTCCATTAGTCCCTGAACTACAGCCAAAATGGTCTCAGGAATCCCAGATCCTAACTTATGTGGTTGTGCTTTTTTAGAAGACTGGGTTGGTATCTTCTGAATGACCCAAGCTTCAGAACTCTCTGGCTGCTCTGGCAGCTTCTTGGCTAAATCCTCTATGATTTTTGCCACCAATTCTGTGTGCTTCTACCATTCATCAACCACCTTTTCCTTATCCTTTGCCTTCCACACCTCTCTCTTCTAAGCCCATTTGCTACCTTCAGGACTGACTGGTTTCACCGGATCATCTGGAATTTCCTCAATGACCACCCCTTTAGTGAGTGTAACTGCCCGTACAAGAACTGTCTCTAGGTCCTTCGCCTCAATAGCCACAGTAGTAGGTGTTTTTGGACATTGAGCCGCAAAATGTCCATACTTGGCACAAGTATAATAGTTCAGACTTCTGTTCTGGAAAGTACCACGACCCCAATCCCGATCAGTACCTCCTTGGTATCTATTGCGCCAAGCACCAGTGCCAGTGGTACCCGATTTCTCTTCTTGGGGTACACTTGTAGTCTTCGCTCTGACTGGTTCAGCTTTGATAAATTCCACTTATGGCAGATCTTTTCCCTTCTTGAAATGATGAATACAATGCCACAATTATTCCATAGATGACCAAATGATTTACAATAAGTGCATTGTGGACATTCATTGGAAACATGATCTTTGGATTTACACTTTGAACACCAAGTTTCCATTCTCCTCACTGGTTGTCTGGTCTGGCTGATTTCAGTAATCTGCCTGGCCATCTCATCAAGTTTTCTAGACCAAGACCCTTTCTTGGCCTTGTCTTTGCTCTTTTTGTCTAAGATACTTTCAGAGCTACTAGAGGTGTTACTGGAATCAGAATTATCAATGGAAGAGCTACTACCACTAGACCTCCTTTTCTTGCGATTCTTCTCCTTCTTTGCTTGCTGTTTGAGCTTTAGGGCGCACTGCACCAAATCATTAAACTTCTTCGTTGGTGCAGGTACCTCTTGTTCCCTAAGATTTTTACTACGAAACCCATTTAAAAACCATGCTCTCAACCTCTTTTCCGATGGTGGTTCTTGCAGCTGCCTGGTCAGCTCCTTGATATTCTCAACATAACTTTTGACTGATAATTTTCCTTGCTTTATCTTATCCAGTTTAGAGAGGATATCCTCATCTCCTCTATTATCTGAATATTTAAGTTGAAAAGCTTTTAGCAGTTTGTTGTATGATCTGAGTTGGCAAGTTGGGTAATGGTAGTACCATTTCCTTGTTGCATCCTTCAATGTCTGAGGAAAGTATTCCCCCCAGTCATCTTTATCAATATTCTTCAACTCAGCATATTGTTCAAAGGCTTAGATATGAACATCAGGTTCATCTTTCTTCCCTCCTTTGAACACTGGGAAAGAAATTCTTAATAAAGAGGTATAATCATGTAGATCAACATTGTTTCTGCCTCTTCTGACCTTATTAACCTGGCTCTTTCTTGAAGATTTCTTGTAATGATCTGTATCAGCATCCCAATCAATTTCTTCAGCAGTCTCATTTTATGTTTCCTCGCTGGCTTTTCTGTTGGAACTGTGGCGACTACCTTTACTAGCTTTGGCTCCTCATCCCTCTATGTGGTCCAAGAACTTCTGGCCTTGCATTCTTCCCTCTCAGCCTTCTTCTTCTTGATTGACTGGAGTGCTGAGAATCCTTGGCTTCATCAGCATGAATGTGCTCCTCCTGAGCCTCAGTATCAGTCACCGGTTCATTCTTATGATCAGAATCTCTTTCTGATTCCTCAGGGATAGGGTCAACGCGGTAGGATGGTTTACGACCACGACTGGTTTTGGGTGCAATCACTTCAGTTGAGAATTCTAACTGGGAGAAGAGTTTTTTGGTCAACGAGCGAATAGCTCTAACCACCGTGACTGCCAAAATGGAATTGGAGCTGATCCCTTTCAAATAGCTAATTCGAGTGTTAGAATTTACAGCTATTGGTAAGTCGTCACTTCAGTTAGAGAAACTGGGATAGAAGGTGAAAACTAGACTGAAATAGTTAACTGAACTGAAATAGTATACTGGAATGAGAAATAGACTAGATAACTAGAAAAGTGTTTACATTTTTAGATTCAGACTTATAGTTCATGAATAACCAGTACAAGGTATGTCAGACTGAAGCTCTATTGACTACAGTAGTTATGATTACAAAGTGGAGTTACAGGCGAAGAGATTGTAGCTCAGGAACTACTTAGGAAGCTAAAACCAAGAAAACTAAGAAGTGACCAGCCAAAAGACAAGCAGCCTGATTACAATGTAATGGGTCCTATTTATAGCTTCTAAGAGTTACTGTAGTAATTGTCGTGGTAATTACTACTATGTGACCAATCCACTGTCCTGCTTCTATGAGATAGTCTTTTCCTGCTGGAGCCATCTTCGCCTTCTACATAGGTACTATAAAGTCTACCAAGTAATACAACAATATGTACAAAATGCCTACGTGGGTACTCTTGGTTGTACCTTGAATTTGAACTACCATATAAAAATCTACAATATTACTTAGCTTCACAAAGTACCTTTAATCCTAGTTTAATGGAGGACTTTGTGATTTCCACCACCATCACTAAGATTTGTGAACCAGTGGTCAATAAACTTGCATTGGTACTTACAACAAGTACCATGATCTACTGAATCGCAGTCAAATGTTGTATTTTGAGAGTTCTACCTATTTGCTACCATTTTTAAGCTCTATGAACCACCAACAATGCCTCATTGGTAAGTACAAAAAGTACCATGGTGTATATAATCACAATCACATGGTGGGATCTGAGAGTTCTGCCTCGTTTCTACCATACCTAGGCTTTGTGAAGCACCCATATGGCTCCATTGGTACTTATATAAAGTACCATGACATATTTAATCCTTGTTAAATGTTAGAGTTTGTGTAGTTCTATCTACTTGTGCCTTGTTAAGTACCAAAAAGACTCCATTGGGACTTGTAATGATTGTGCTAGTCTCCACCCAACCATGCTATCTTATAGCCTCCCCCTAGCATACACATTGTCCGGTCGTGCTCATGGCCTTGCCCATAAGTCGTGTGATGTGGAGAGCATAGGTGGGGCAGCTGCGATCGCTATTCACTGATTGTCTCCTCATCGTGCAGGTAGAACTCTTTGTCTGCCTTCTTTTTTGCTGCGCTACGGGGGTGCTTGCAGATCATGGGAGAGAAGGTGCACATCGCATGCACATGTGTTGACCGCTGGGTCAACAACACAACATAACACAAGTTTCGTACCAAAGTCTTATCTTTTGCGAGTTATGAAATGCTGCAGATTATGGCTATAAATGTCATTTGTAATGAGTAGTTATTCTAGTTTCAGAATCCGGGGTGCAATGGCACTTCCAGATTGTAAATACAAAGCCATTTGACCCTTCCCTTTCAACCCCATTTTTGGTTAAACCTAAGGTAGCCTTAGTATATAAGGTACCTAGGTCATTTTGTAAAGAAGACTTTAATCATAATCAAAACTTTAGCGCTGCCATCTACTGTGTGTGAGAGAGAAAGAGAGTGAGCGTGAGCTTTATCCCCTTGCTACGCCCGGCTCGCTCAACACATTGGAGATCCGACTGCACCATTGTTGTAGGCTCGAGGAGAGCTACGCGACAACGCCAAGCATTCCACGCGAGACGAAGCGCACACGCCGACGTATCTACGAGCTATTTGTGGTCGTAAGTGTATCAAATAATGTATGTTTTCTGCATGCTAGTAGTCTATAGAATCGTGGCGACATAAGCTACACATAGGTACTCATAAATTTTAGTTTTGGGCACTTTCAAAATTCTGCTCTGTCATCCTACGCGTTTTCAGCAAATGGGTTTAGAGTGAGGTTTTTGAGTGTAGAAGCTTAGGGATAGGAGTATCCTAGTGAGGGGATGGTGTTCCTTAAGTTTCGTACGAATGTGGCATGATTAGGTGAGTTACCTTCCATATGTGTATATGTGGCTAGGTGGTGTAGTTGAGAGCAGTGAGGTTCTTGATTGTGGTTTAGCTGGCCTTCCAGAGTGTTGTATGTGTAGGATGGTCTCAGCTTGACAAGCTAAAGAGATTTCCTCCGTGTGCCTATCGTGTCATCTGTGTCCTTACCGATTGACATTATGTTGATCTAGGTAGTGTTTGCATGCACTTCATGGGTGTGTGAGTCTCTCCGTCCAACATTGGCGCTGTTGTCGGGGACATTGGTGTTCCTTAAGTTTCGTATGAATCTGGCATGATTAGGTGAGTTACCTTCCGTATGTGTGTATGTGGCTAGGTGGTGTAGTTGAGAGTAGTGGCGTTCTTGATTGTGGTTTAGTTGGCCTTCTAGAGTGTTGTATGTGTAGGATGGTCTCAGCCTGACAAGCTAAAGAGATTTCCTCCGTGTGCCTATCGTGTCATCTGTGTCCTCGATTGACATTATGTTGATCTAGGTAGTGTTTGCATGCACTTCATGGGTGTGTGAGTCTCTCCGTCCAACATTGGCACCGTTGCCAGGGACACAAGGACCTAAGTAGGTTTCCTACTAACACTCGTGTGATGGTTGCTTGATTTAGTTTCGGCTAAAGAAAGCATTTTTCTTAAGTGGATCCGGAAGAGGATATTCCACGATCAAGTGGATAGCGGCCACGAAGTGGATATTCCACAATCAAGTGGATAGCCAAGAAGCATGTGTCTTGCCAAGGGTCTGCGACTAGATAGATTTAGTTAGGATCTGTGGATTAGAGTAGTTGTTGGTGGTCGAGTGATTTGTGAGGTGATAAAAGTGTTTACTAGTCCGTGTGTGGCAGTGAAGCGTTTTTCTACTCATAGATGCAAAACCCCATATGATTTGTAGGAGTAGCTTTAGGTAAGTGATCCAATTCTGATCTAGAGCTATTCAGCACTTAATTATTTGCTAGAGTGCTTGATTGCATTTGAAATCACGGAAAAGTGTGCTTTTGAGGGTAAAAATGCATTAAACAAGCTTTTGTGGATATTTTTGTATGACTGACTGATGTTGTGCATATAAAAGAGCATTTGCAAGGGTTCTATGAAGAAAACCTGCAATTCTGTAAACATAGACATCCTACGCGTAGGATGTCTCAAGGGGGTTCTGGAGACCAAATTTGAAAATTTTGACTGCACCTATGTGTTCAGAAGGGGGGGTTTACCCTAAGTATACATTGAAACTAGAGTTTTGACCAACTCTTGACACCCAAAAGACCAAAGACGGAGTGTCAAAAACGCGAAAACAAGGAACTTAAGATTCTGAGCACAATTTTGCATAAAAACTGGTAGGAATGCTTGAAAAGTAGTGCTCAAGACTTGGGGATGCCTATGGATGAATTCTGCCAAAAATTTCATCAGTAGATATCCTACGCATAGGATTTCTCCAGGGCACTTTTGGTAAGGAATTTGGGAAAACTGAGGTTACCAGTGGGTTCAGAGGGTAGGTATTACCCTAGTAACATATTGACTTGAGTGTTTTTCCCTATATTTGTTGACCAAAAGCCAAAAGGCGGAGTCAGAGAACGTAAAATTTCAAAAAAGGCTTAAATTGAGTGATTTTTGCATGTTTTTGCAATTGTGAAGCATACTTGCACTTGGTGAGAGCATAAGGAAGCATCAGGGACACTTCAATCTCAAAAAATCAGCAGTAGACATCCTACGCGTAGGATGTCTACAGGGTGATATGGTGGAAATTTTGAAATTCTGAGTTGACCAATGTGTTCAGAAGGTAGGTTTTACCCTATTTTCACCTGGAAAGTGGAAATTTGACCAAATTTTGACAGATCAAAGCCAAAAGATGAGAATTGCCAGACATCCTACCCAAATTGTGTCCAAGGCCTAATTTTGAGACCAAAACCATAAGATGGCTGCATGGACATGGTTTGAATGATATATTGAGTGACTGAAAGGGGTTTCACCTCATTTGGGTGAGAAAATTGAGTTCAAAGCGGAATTTAGCACTTTTGACTGAAAAAGGATAGAACAGCTAATTTTGGGGTCTTTTGACATCCAAATTCAAATCTAAGCATACCATTGGGTTGCTGACATCGAGGGGAAGTTGTGGCTCAAGTTTGGGGCAATTCTAAGCACTTAGACATCCTACGCGTAGGATGTCTTCACCATGATTTAGCACTCCAAATCAACCTCTGAGCATACCACAGTGATCAACACCTTAAGGAGAGTCTGTGGTTCAAATTTGGGTTCATTCTGAGCAAAAAGACATCCTATGCGTAGGATGTCTAAGGCATGATTTAGAGGCCAAATTCTCCTGTGACCATACCATGCTATCATATAGCCTTAGGCAAGCCTCCTAGGCAAATTTGGTCCAATTTGGAGTTGATTTGACTTGGGAATTCATCAGAACAGACATCAGGCTTTTGGAACAGATTCTTGATCATTTGACGAACCTATAGGTGTCAGAATCAAAAAGTAAAAATAGCTGTGAGTTTAGCACATCAAGGGGAAGCTACAGTGCAAGTTTGAGATGAAACAGAGAAAAAAGACATCCTACGCGTAGGATGTCTCCAGGGTCATAAAGTGGTCAAAATTCTACTTTGGCCATATAGGGAGGTTCTAAGTGTCTCAAGGATTCCATAACTTTTTTCAAAAGTGAATTTGGACCTTGTTTGGCCTATTTACCAAGCAAAGACAAGAATTGTCAGACATCCTACTCTTGGAGTGCACTAGAAGCTCTTGCAGCCTAAATCTTGACCTATTGGCATCCAAATTCAATTTTGAGTATACCATTGGGTTGCTGAGCACTAGGAGAATCTTGGGATCAAGTTTGGACAAAATCTGAGCAGTTAGACATACTACACGTAGGATGTCTCCAGCTTGATTTAGGACTCCAAACCAACCTATGAGCACACCACTGTGATTAGCACATCAAGGAGAAGCTGGGGTGAAAATTTCAAGTCATTCTGATCAAAAAGACATCCTACGCGTAGGATGTCTCAAGGCCATTTTTAGGTCCAAATGAAATTCTGAGCATACCATTGTGTTGCTGGACTTAAGGGGAGTCTCTGGACCAAATTTTGTTAAATTCTGAGCATATAGACATCCTACACGTAGGATGTTTCTAGGCCAGTTTTAGGGTCCAACTGTAATTTTGACCATACAGGAGTGTTCACAGTGTCACAGAGATCCCACATCTTCTTTTAAAATTGAATTTGGACTCATTTTGACCAGTCTAAACTGCATTTCACTGTTTTGGCCATAACTTTCACAAACGGTATCGGATCGGAAAAGTTTTTATATCAAAACGTAGCCTGAGAGTGGCTCTACAGATCTATGAGCAAAACATGAACTAAATGTTTGCCTATGGCAACCATTTAGTTCAACTTTGAAAAAAACGTCGTTTGAGGCCTCAGAATTCATCCGCAAGTTAGGGGTGTCTGAAAGCGGTTTTGGACATAGTTTCGACTTTTCCCTAACCAAAGAACTTGAACACAATGGACTACGTCTACTTGAACCAAGCAAAAGCTCTTAAGCCTAGAAATCATGTCTACTCTAGATTCAAACGCAGCTTACACAAGCTTGGAGATCCCGACGATAGAGGAATATCCTCCCACAATGGATCTTCCAAACTTGCAATTGATAAAGATCCATCTTGTTGAGAGAGTTTGGATGATTGGTAATGAGAGTGAAGGACTATATAGATACATTGACGACAATGAGGTCAATCTTTATAGGTGCTCAGAACCATACCTAGAAGAGATAACCGATTACAAGATCTTATATGTCTACATATACGGAGTCGACTGTCAATGGAGATCTATAGTTGTCGACAAGTATGGACGAGAATACAGAGTTGTAGAAAGCACAAATCCACAGACTGCACTAGAAAGAGGTGGATATTTGGTCAATGAAGGACCACAAATGCCTCCACCAAACACGAGAATTCCTATAGGAATTCCAAGAAGAGAGCCACCAGGATTCCCTTCAAGAGCGATAACGAAAGAAGGATTGGGGAAGTCTCTGGTTAGACTTGTAGACAATCGACGAGTTAGACCATCCCAAGTCCAGAAATGGGTAAACAGAAAATACTCTGGAGATAAAGATCCGAGAGATCACGTAACGGCTTTTAGAAGAGTGATTAGAGCAGAGGAAGTTTCAGATTTTGCGACACAGTTTGCGGGATTTGGATTGACTCTAGAAGATGATGCAGCTACATGGTTTGACTCGGTGGAAAAATGGGATTTTGAGACCCTAGATGAGCTGTTTGAGGAATTTATTGAAGAATTCTCGCCAAAAGGCATTGCTCACAACACGGTCTCACAAATCCATAGATTCAAACAGAAAGAGGATGAATCGGCACGCAAAGCATCATTACGGCTCAAGAGATATGTTAAGCTCTGTCCGAGAGCAGAATTACCTACGCAGGCACGACTGATGCTGAGCTTTATCCAGGGAATGAGACATGCGGGCCTTCAGAAGGATCTACATATGATAAGGAGGATGACGCTAAACGAGTTGATCAAAGAAGCTCTTTATCTAGTGGATAACTATGAAGCATACAAAGAAAAGGACTTAAAGAGTCAAGGAGATGACACATCCTCTCAGCACAGTGTTTCACAGATAAGTGAGTCCATTGACAAGCCAACGGCACCTATTGATCAAGAAAAGCTTATCGATGACTTGGTCAAGAGGTTGATTACTCTTGTAAGGTCTGATTCGGGAGAGCCGAAGTGGTGTGAAATTGAGAGAAAATGGACGAACCATACGAGGGAAGAGTGCTATTATAGCATGGAAAATGCTGGGGAGAGGTATGTACAACCTGTTCCAGAAGCACCTACTCCACCTAGATACATTATGGGGAATGCACCAGGACCAGTAGGAGTTTTAAGGCCACAGCTTGTCTTAGGACAACAACCTCCACTGCCAGGTGCTAGAATGCAGGTAGACATGAGATACATGCCAATGATGGAAGCATCAAATAAACCAACTCCAGTACCAGCTACAATGTGGTATAGCAACCAAAGTGAGTACTGCCCTTTGGAGCAACAAAATGTGAGACAAACACATGGAGTGGTGAGGCCGGTACAACCTCCACCTCGTGGGTTTCAGTCGAAAGAAAGAAGGTATGAAATGGATTAAAGGAAATTGTGATTCATTGCAAATAGCGGCTTATCTAGGTCAAATCTTGCTTATAGCCAAGAGGGAATGCTAAAAGAATCTCCTCAACCAGAGACAGATTGTCACAAAAGTCGTGACAACCACTTGGTCAAACAATGTCCTCATACGGAGATCACTGAAGTAAATTCCTATTGTCTTGAGTGTGGCATTACTCACTTGATCCCCGATTGCCCGAAAAACCCAACCCAAATCAGGAAAATCACGACAAATGTATTAGGGATGGTTCAGCTACCTAGTAGCTCAGAAAATGAAAATGTCGTACTAGTTCAAGTGGTTACGAGAGCACAAGCTCAAAAGAAAGCTGATGAGAATCCAGAGACAAAGAACACGAAAAGTGACATGAGTCCAAAGACAGATGATGGACCAAAGACAGACGCACCTAGTCAAAAAACCAAGAGCAAACGAAATAGTTGGAAAGCTAGAAAGACTAGGATGAAAGCACGCAGGGAACGAGAGCAAAAATCCTTAGCTGAGAAGCTTACAGAAGCTGAGGAGAAGATAAAACAACATGAGGAAAAGGAGGCATCTTCTCTTACACAGATGTTTAAACCTCTAGAAGAACCATCCACAAATGAGAAACCGAGAAGTGCTAGTTCAGGAGGATCTGTGTTGGCAGAGAAGGTTAATGAGACATTAGATGCCCTCTTGAAAACCTATGATGTTAGGCTCAAAAACAACCAAACCCAAGAACACAAGTGGATGACATATCCCTATGCGGAACTAGAAAATCAAAGGTTTGAAATGTGCCAGAAAATGGTTCAAACAGCCCAAGCTTTAGCCCAAGCTTTACTAGAACCACCAGTTGCAAAACCTGAGGATGTGATCCGTGTCATACCTACACAAGTAATCCCACCAAACCAGGAGCTAAAAGAGCCAGATTCTAGTCATGAGCACAGACCAAACCTCAAAGACCCAGCATTAGAACCAATGATAGTATTGAATACCACGGATAACTCTTCCAAGGGATTTCACCAAGCTATACTTAAGGATTGTAAAGAGATAGATGGTCTTGACGAATTGTGTAAACAAGTCAAAGAGGCCAATGAAGCCGATGACCTAAGAAGACTAGTAGACAAGACTGATGATGAACGAGGAGTGTTTCTACCACCAATAGAGGAATTTGAGACTGGATCTCAAATGAATCTAGACGTGCGATCGTATTGGGGCGACAAAGGATATGTACAATCTATGGATAGTCAACCCCATTCGCTAAGAACACTACCGTCCTACATGGGAGAGTACGAGACCAAGTCATATGTGATTGCAGTCCCATCACAGAGACTGTCTCCCAACAAGGCCATCGATTCAAAGGGGCTAGTAGATATTCTATCTACCCTAGTCACCTGTACAATAATGTTAGCCGATTTTCTCAGAATAAGACCAAACATGTGGGCTAATGTGGGTAAATGTCTAGAGAAATTTGGTGTAAAAACCCCAATGACTCAAATTGAGGAAGGCATCAAAGAGCTTGAAATGCCTCAACTAAATACTAGGCCAGTGCCATTAAACAAGGTAGGCGAGTATTACGAGGGAGAAGATGGAAACACCACCCTTCCTATGGAATTCAATAATGTAAAAACCATGGCAATCCTTGACAGTGGAGCTAGTGTGGCCATTGCAACCAAAGAGGTTTGGAAAAAATGGGGAAAACCTGCCTTGATATCCACACGAATGACCTTGCAGCTTGCAGATGGACACAAGGAAAAGCCCCTAGGACTACTAGAAAAAGTACTTGTTACTTCTTGTGGCATTTAATATGAACACACTTTTGCTGTTGTTGACTTTGGCAAGAAGAACAACTATGACATCATTCTGGGAAGACCATTCATGCGACAATTGAAAATGGTCCAAGATTGGGGTTATGACCATATATACCTGAGACATATGGAAACCATAACAAAGATAAACTTGAGGGGCCATAGCTATAGGGATGTGACGAGAACACCGGTTGAGGAGTTTGATTCTGCCACAGTAGTAGGATCAGAACTTCCAGCTTGGTTAGGTAAGCCTAAAGAATTGTGGATGTGTGGAGCTTCACAATGTGGCGGCTTGAAACGTGAGGAATGTATCCTAGAGCGGGTTATAGAGGATAGGGACTATATCCCAGAACCATTTCCTAAAGAAGAGTTAGAGCCTTTTGGATGGGAACACATCTTGGCTACTCTGGACGTGTGCGCCATGGAGGATGCTCCCACAACAAAGTTTTGTGATGAAAATGGCTATGATGTCGTTCCTTATTTTGCAGTGAGTGTAATCCAGGAAAACAAAGAGAACCAGACATCAACAAGCTCTCGAAATAAGGAGCAAACAAAGAAATGTGGAGAATCAAAAGATGAAGAAGACGACGAGTTCTATGACTCTGTATAACACTTCGAGCTTCAAGAAGATCAACGACCCAGGAATCAATGTCATCGCTACACGAATAAAGTGCATCAAAAGTGGATTCCAAAGTCCTCGGTGAAGACACAGCCACCACAAGCATCCTCATACATGGCTCCTAATAAGGATGCAAAGACTCAGCTAGGAGGAATACGACCAGAGCAATGAGCTAACAATGCTCTAATCAATGGGCTAGAAAATTCCTCCAAGAAACTACCACCCACGAGCAAACAGACAGTAACTTTCCACTACCAGCCAAAAAATCAAGGGAAAGTACAAGAAATCAACCTTGCTGAGGATAGTAGCAATAGTGATGAATCTTACGACATCCCCTATCATCAACTCAGGCCATTACTATCACCAACCCTTCAGCAACAAGCATGACAGGTCAAAAGAACAGGACAACAAGTCAAAGCCAAAAAGCTCGACAAATCTGGATACCAAAACGCTAGATCGGCCAAAAACAGATATGGCTCAAGAAGACAAATATCTCTAATGACAAATCACAAGATCCAACACCAAAACAAAAACAAGGAAAGCGTGCACGAACAGGTAAGAATATCACAAAATTGCAAGCTTTCACAACTCAGGTCTGGGCTCCAAAGAAGTTGATTCAAGCACAAAAAAGTCAGGAATTCATTTGGATTCCAAAAAAACCACAATATCAACTTTCAAAGCCTGAATCCTGTCCCCAACCAAGTGTACAAGGGCTGAAGCAAAGACCATTGTCGACTCACACAACAAAAAGGTGGATCCCAAAGAAGTCTCTTCAAACACAAACGAAGAACGGGCAAGTATGGGTTCCCAAACGAGAGTCAGCAACAAAACAGCCAATAATCGCAAAGAAATGGGTCCCAAAGAAGAACAACAAAACTGCTGTCAGAGCATCGCCGCTTGAATTCTTACAATTCTTCCTACGATTACAGTACAGTTAGAAGAGAACAAGTCGCTTCAATCAGGCAACGATAAAGGAGCTTCAAAGACCATAACATTGCTTAGAATAGGAAGCCTCGCCAACAAATGCCAATAAGCAAATTGCTTATACCCACATCTTGCACAACATAAATCTTTTCCATGCATTGGCTGTGTATGCATAATAGGGCTACATTACAAGGCCTGCATAGGCACAACTTTTAATTGCCCAAGCACAACACATACCCTTTGCGATACCCTGTCGTAAAGGATGACTCCAAATAGGAAGGGGGGAGGCATTCAGAATATGGACCTAACATTATGACTATTAGAAGGCAATGTTTTGAGAGAGGCATTGAATTGTTTCGTTTTATTGTGATAATTTTTTGACGAAATTTAGAGTATATGCCCTCATAGTAGTGTTACAGAGGAACATGGGGGCAAAATCCATATATGAGCCCCTAGGGACATGTGTATAGTGTACATAGCATTTAGATTTCTATTTGAATGATTTTTCTTTTGTTGAGTTGTTTTAAGATTTTCTTTGTTTATTATTAAGAAAAAAATTTAAAAATCCATAATCCACATGAAGAAAAGACTGACGAGAGGCTTAAGCACTACAAAGAGAAGAAGGTACAGGAAAACAATGAAACTTTACGAAGTATGTCTCAGCAGCCACTACAACAGTCGAAGAACTTGTCACAAAGCAGTGTCATCATGCAACCGACAAGTCATAAAAGTCGGAGTCGAGTAGCTAAGCCACAAAATGAGTGAGGTGTTAGTCCCAAAGCTTCAAGTAATATTCTCTGTGGTCTAAGCGTCTTAGCTATTCTAGGTACTGCTCAAGCTGGAAGAGTTGAGCATAATTACGTTGTGTCGCTCATGCTGGTATAGGTGAGCAAAAGAGTCGAAGTCTAAGTACTTAAGTCTGGTGAAGTAAGGAGAAGGTCCAAAAGACACTCACGTACTGAGCACAGTGAGATAAGAGTGGAGAAACTTCTACATCGAAAACCCTTCTTGGAAAGGTGGAAGCTATTGAGACATCTTTTGATGTCCCATGTGCTACATTTATTCCTCAAAACACCCATCATCTCCTTCTTTCACATTGCATGCTTTTGATGACAAATTTCTCATATGCATATAGAGTGTCCCATAATTGGCACTTGCATCAGGCACTCTTTCTGTGTTTCACCCAAGCACTCACCTTTCATGAACATGTACTTCACGTTCAACTGCTCAACTCCAATAAGAGCGTATACCAAAGGCATTTTTTTCCCACCGGGTTTTTTTTCCCTTTGGTCATCCAGGTTTTAGACCCTAATCTAAAGACACCTATCACCATCCTCTTGTACATATTCCTTCTACATCAACAATAAGAAAATGCTACTCAAATCAATTGATAAATGAATTGGAGCACCAATTTCTGATCATAGCATACTTCTCCTCAATGGCGAGTCGAAGAATGGCCTACAATGACAAAGCTGCAGACAACACTAACAACATGATTGCACAGGAACAAAGAAGTCATCAATGACAAAGAGCAGACATAAGGGTAATCAAAGGATCTCAAAAGCTTGTCCTTGATAATGCACATCGAATGCTCGGCAGGGTTTTGAACCTCAAATTAGAATAATTAAGTCCTAGATTCAGCCTGACAGACAGACTTTGCATTGGAGTGCAACTTGGCCTAAAGAAGTTAAGGGTTTAGCCATACAATTTCTACAAAATCCTTACAAAGTTGTCATTGGCTCACAAGATCAGAAAGCCAATCACTCAATTCTATAGATTGTAGAAGTTGTTTCTGAGAATCACAAATACTCCGAATTCACAGATTTGCTTGAGCAAATGATGGATGGAGCTTTCTCTATCCATGATGATAAGAGTCAAGTTAAATGACATTGGGTTCTTTTTGAATTAAGATCTGGCAGTAGACCTATAATGACAGAAACGGATGTTGCAGCTTGGAGCATGGATGTGAAAGACATAAAGTTCGTCATCAATTATGATTTTCCTGAATCATGTGAAGACTATGTACATCGGATTGGACGAACAAGACAAGCTAATGCAATGGCTATAGTCTATACTTTCTTTCCAACAACAAAACGACAACAAAGACCACATCGCCATCGACAATCAGGTCATGTCGGGGACGACATGAACGCGGAAGGGGGGAATGTTGACCGCTAGGTCAACAACACAACATAACTCAAGTTTCGTATCAAAGTCTTATCTTTTGCAAGTTATGAAATGTTGCGGATTATGGCTATAAATGTCATTTGTAATGAGTAGTTATTCTAGTTTCAGAAGCCGGGGTGCAATGGCACTTCCAGATTGTAAATACAAAGCCATTTGACCCTTCCCTTTCAACCCCATTTTTGGTTAAACCTAAGGTAGCCTTAGTATATAAGGTACCTAGGTCATTTTGTAAAGAAGACTTTAATCATAATCAAAACTTTAGCGCTACCGTCTACTGTGTGTGAGAGAGAAAGAGAGTGAGCGTGAGCTTTATCCCCTTGCTACGCCCAGCTCTCTCAACACATTGGAGATCCGACTGCACCATTGTTGTAGCCTCGAGGAGAGCTACGCGACAACACCAAGCATTCCACGTGAGACGAAGCGCACACGCTGACGCATCTACGAGCTATTTGTGGCCGTAAGTGTATCAAACGATGTCTATTTTATGTGTGCTAGTAGTCTATAGAATCGTGGCAACATAAGCTACGCATAGGTACTCATAAATTTCAGTTTCGGGCACTTTCAAAATTCTTCTCTGTCATCCTACGCATTTTCCGCAGATGGGTTTAGAGTGATGGTTTTGAGTGAGAAGTTTAGGGATAGGTATATCCTAGTGAGGGGATGGTGTTACTTAAGTTTCGTTCAAATGTGGCATGATTAGGTGAGTTACCTTCCGTATGTGTGTATGTGGCTAGGTGGTATAGTTGAGAGCAGTGAGGTTCTTGATTGTGGTTTAGTTGGCCTTCCAGAGTGTTGTATGTGCAGGATGGTCTCAGCCTGACAAGCTAAAGAGATTTCCTCCGTGTGCCTATTGTGTCATCTGTGTCCTCGATTGACATTATGTTGATCTAGGTAGTGTTTGCATGCACTTCATGGGTGTGTGAGTCTCTCCGTCCAACATTGGCGCCGTTGCCGGGGACATTGGTGTTCCTCAAGTTTCGTACAAATTTGGTATCATTAGGTGAGTTACCTTCCGTATGTGTGTATGTGGCTAGGTGGTGTAGTTGAGAGCAGTGAGGTTCTTGATTGTGGTTTAGTTGGCCTTCCAAAGTGTTGTATGTGTAGGATGGTCTCAGCCTAACAAGCTAAAGAGATTTCCTCCGTGTGCCTATCGTGTCATCTGTGTCCTCGATTGACATTATGTTGATCTAGGTAGTGTTTGCATGCACTTCATGGGTGTGTGAGTCTCTCCGTCCAACAACATGCAACCCTCTTTTTCCCTTTCCCAAGAATAGCTCGGATACCAGTGAAAGGACAAGAGTAATGTGTGTGCTATTCTCCACCCAACCGTGCTATCTTATAGCCTCGTACTCCCTTCTTTCTCCTTGTGTCAAATCAGTACTCAGCATATTTTGAATCAACCCTTTCTTCATTGGTAGTTCCTGTTTAGGTTGCATCAACTCTTCAAGTTGCTCTAAACGGCATGAAGCATTTATATTGATCTAAACGGCATGAAGCATTTATATTGATCTAAACGGCATGAAGCATTTATATTGATCTAAACGGCATGAAGCATTTATATTGATATTTGCATCAACTCTTCAAGTTGCTCTAAACGGCTTGAAGCATTTATATTGATATTTGCAACACTTCACTAATTTATTCTTGTTCCTCATCCAACAACAAGAATGACACTTCACCCTCATCACTGGAACTCGAAGTAGTGATGTTAAGTATGGAGCCTGATTTACCCTTGTAATTTTCTGTGGTAAAAGCGCACACTTGTAAGGCCCCCATTATGAGGAGAAGCCATCGTGCGTGAAGGAAAATCACTCACCAGAAACCAAAATTTTCACGGAAAAGAATCAAGGGCAAATTTAGAGGCCTCGGGGGCCGAGGCCCCCAAGACTTTTTTTTCGACGGAATATTATGGTCGGACGGCAGCCAGAAAGTGGTCGGAAAACAACCGGTCGGTTGGCCGGTGGCACGTAGTGAATGGCCGATGGCCGGTGGTCGAAAGTCAATGGCCGGTGGCCGGTGGCCAAATTCAATGGCCGGTGGCCGAATTCAAAAGCGGACTTGTCTTCTCAAGGGTGTCCACACATGGGCGGATTGGAGGGTCCGATTTGAACTTATTCGCACAAGGACGGCTACACATGGCTGTCTCTCATAAGAGAGGGCAGCCCTTTTGGCCTATAAAAGGAGGCCATTTCTACACACATTTCATAGTGTGAAGTTGATGCAACAAGGTGAGTGTGAGGTGGTGAGAGTGAAGCAAGGCGGGAGCTCTATCAAGGGTTTAATCCCTTTGTAAACTACTTCTTCTTTTGAAGTGCTAAAGCTATTGAGTGGCTGCTTTCCCGTGGACGTAGCCCACATTGGGTGAACCACGTATATCGTGTGTACTCTCTCTCTACTCTATAATCTCTTGTGTGTGAAATCTATCTCTCTCCATTAAGTAATCTACTCAAAAATCTATTTAGCTACATCTTATTTCCTAACAACTGGTATCACAGCAAGGTTTCCTCGTAGCTAAATTATCTCAAGGAAAGGATTCCTTGAATTGAGTGGGAGTTATGGCGGACGAAGGGAAGCTCGAGATTGAGAAGTTCAACGGCAAAAACTACCAACATTGGAAGATTCAAATTGAAGACTATCTCTACCAGAAGGACCTCTATTTGCCACTAGGCGGTCTTGCGAAGAAGCCCGCAACGATGGCAGATGAAGCATGGATTGTCCTTGATCGAAAGGCACTGGGAACAATCCGGTTAAGCTTGGCGTCAACGGTGGCCTTCAATGTTTCGGAGATGAAGACCACGGAGGACTTGATAAAGTCACTTGACGACTTCTACGAGAAACCATCGCCATCCAATAAGGTATTTCTTATGAAGCGCTTGTTCAATCTAAAGATGGCAGAGAATGGTTCAGTTGCAGAACTCCTAAATGACTTTAACACAAACATAAGTCAACTTCGATCAGTGAAAATCAATTTCGATGACGAAGTGCGAGCTCTCCTTATACTATCATCTCTACCGGATAGTTGGGATAGCCTTGTGATGGCTGTAAGTAATTCTATCTCTGGCACAAATACTCTTAAGTTTGATGATGTTGTGGGTGTTCTCCTAAGCGAGGAAATGCGAAGGAGAAGCACAGGAGAATCATCAAGTGTTGCACTATCAGTGGAAACAAGAGGAAGGCCTAAGGAGAGGTTCAAAAACCAAAAGGGTCGTGATCGCTCAAGGCGGAGCAAGTCACGCACAAAGTCAGTTCTTGAATGTTGCAACTGCGGCAAGAAGGGTGACGTCAAGAAGGATTGCTGGTCCAAGAAGAAGAAGGAGACAGAGTCTCAAGACAACAAGCCAACATCGGAGGCCAATGTGGCAGGTAAAGTAGAGCAAGATGCTCTAATTCTCTCATTAGACAATGTGTCTAATTCCTGGATAGTAGATTCCGGGGCTTCATTCCATGCGACACCACACAAGCAACATTTCCAAGACTACACCAAAGGTAATTTTGGGTATGTATACTTGGGAGATGATGAAGCTTGTGAGATTGTCGGCAAAGGTACAGTTTCTGTCAAAACTGCTAACGGAAATGAATGGGAGCTTAAAGATGTTAGGCATGTTCCTTCTCTTCGCAAAAATTTGATCTCTACAGGACAATTGGACGATGAAGGTCACAACATTGCATTCGGAAACAAACGGTGGAAGATCTCAAAGGGATCTTTGGTGGTTGCCAAGGGAGAAAAAGTTGGTACACTTTACTTGTGTACTGTTAGCACGCAACCTTCAGCTTGTGCAAAACCTACAGAAGTTGACAGTGCGGTGTGGCACTACCGACTTGGGCATATGAGTGCCAAAGGAATGCAAATCATTCAAACAAAGAAGCTTCTACCAGGTTTGAAAGAAGTGGAGTTATAGTTCTGTGAAGATTGTGTTTATGGTAAACAAAAGAGGGTAAAATTTCAAAAATCAGAAAATGAAAGAAAAAATAAAAAACTTGAGTTGGTTCATTCTGATGTTTGGGGTCCTGCAAGTACACCATCACCTGGTGGCTCATTGTACTATGTAACATTCACAGACGATGCGACTAGAAAAACATGGGTTTATGTCATGAAGAATAAATCCGATGTATTTTCCATATTTCAAAGGTGGACAGCCTTTGTCCAGAATGAAACAGGTACCAAGGTTAAATGCCTCAGATCCGACAATGGAGGCGAATATTGCAGCCAAGATTTTGAAAGCTTTTGTGCTAGCAATGGCATTTGGAGACAAAGGACAACCCCAAGGACACCTCAAAAAAATGGGATTTCGGAAAGGATGAACAGGAAAATCATGGAACGAGCACGAAGCATGCGGCTACATGCAGGCCTACCGCTTGAGCTTTGGGCGGAAGCTGTAAGTACGTCTGTGTACTTAATCAATCGGTCACCCTCAACGGCATTGGATGGGGGAGTTCCAGAAGAGGCATGGACAGGTAAACCGGTGAATTATGCATTTCTCAAAGTGTTTGGGTGTGAGGCTTTCATGCACATAGATAGAAGCCTAAGATCAAAGCTAGATGCAAAGTCCAAAAAGTGTTTCTTCATTGGCTATGGAGAAGGAGACTTTGGGTATCGCCTATGGGATCCTGAAGATGGTAAAATCTTAAGGAGTAGGGATGTAATTTTTAACCAGCAAAATATATACAAAGATTACTTGGAAAGCAAACAAACAAAAGAAACAGGTGATGAGTACATGGAGCTTAAGGACGGTGAAGACTCAAGGACTGCAAACGGTGACAATGTGCAACAACGTCAACCAAATGAGGAGCCTCAACCTATTCCCCGAAGATCTACAAGAGCAAGTAGACCTCCAGAAAGGTTTGTTCCTTCCTTCAACCATCTCTTGATCTCAGATTCTGGAGAGCCGGAATCATACGAAGAAGCTATACAACATGAATCAAAAGAAGAATGGACGAAGAGCATGCAAGTGGAGATGGACTCACTACATCGCAACCAAACATGGGAGTTGGTTGAGTTGCCTAAAGGTAAGCGGGCACTTCAAAACAAATGGGTGTACAAGCTGAAGGAAGAAGAAGGTGGGAAGAAAAGGTACAAGTCTAGGCTTGTGGTAAAAGGTTTTTCTCAAAAGAAAGGTATTGACTTCAATGAAATATTTTCTCCTGTTGTAAAAATGAACTCAATTAGGCTTGTCTTCACAAAACCTCACGACCCTCCATAGGCTGCAATCCAATTATACAACCGCCTCAAGTGTTGTCCACAAATTGTACATACATAGGCGGTTGTCCATAAGGACCCACATCCCTTTTACATTCACTGCTTGCAGAATAGATATATTTCATAGGAATTGGGATGTAAGAGCACATGCTCCTTAGTGGGGGCACCAAAACAATGTTATCATGCAAACAAGAAGGAAAACAAGAACCTCTATAGTCTTGCACACACCACACCGTTGGAAGGGAACACCATAAAGCTGCGGAAAACATGTATGTCGAACAGTTGTAAAGTCGGGCAGGAAATAGCTCTAACCAAAACCATGATTAAAATTGCTTAAAACCAAGATCATAAAGATGAAGCTTGAGTTGTGTAGACCTCGATAGAGTATCCATATGCTTGATTTCGACAACAAACAAGAGAGTTACAAGCTTTCGAAGTTGGGGTATCTCTCAAAAGCTCCAAAAAAGCTAGTCTCTGTAAGCAAAAAAAGTGTGCAGGGAATTGTAGCTATTAAAAAGGGGAATTTTTTGGCTCTTATCCCAAGGGATTTTCTCTCCCCTCTTAGCCGACATGGTTATCTCCTTGGTCACCTTTTAATTGGTCCATTTTGGGCTTAATTTTGGTAGAAAATGGCATGTCAGCCACTTTTTGACCAAGGAAAGTGGGGGAAGGAAGTGTCCAGAGGACCAAAAAGTCACCCAGGTGCCTGTTCAGCTGGTGGGAACCCATAATGGGCACCCTTTCCTCCTCCAAAGTCCACAATCCCTCATGGGCTAGGCAAGTGAGCTCCATTTGCTCCTTTGATACAACCTTATGGGGTACCCACTCCCCCGCTTATACCCTCCAATTTCCACTTTCTCCCCCCCATGTGGGATTACTCCATTGCCACTTGGCACCATCCTCCCACCTCCCCACTTAAGAATATGAAATTCCTATTTTTCTCCCCACACCGAGCAATCTTGGTGGAGGCATGGCGGGTAACTCCGAGCACCGAATGCGACGCTGTAAAGCCCGGCTCGGAGCTTATCACGTCAGCTATTTTCAAAAATCCTCGACCACACCTTTTCTAATTAAATCTATCAAATCAGCCCACTTGCCTTTCCTCGCATGCATCCACACCCCCCACTTTCTAAGTAAGGAACCGCCCACTTCAAATGCATGTAACTCATGATGTATGAGTCCGATTCACCGGCCATCAAGCACGATTGAAAACACTCATTGAAAACCACCTTTTAGAAGTTTAGACAACCCAAAACTCTTGCAAATGACTAAGCAGAACCAAGAGTCTATACATAAATTTTACAAGCGCACTCTGAAAACTCAAAGCATTATGTACATTTACGTACTCGAGGCTAGTGAGCAAGATTTTTAGCATGGATTAGTGACTTTATGTTCATCCAAAAAATTCCTGACACCGGGTAAGTCGAAGTGCTTGCTAGTTGCTTGTCCTCTAGCACACAACCAGAGCACAGATGCATGTATCTTTAGCACCCTATAAGCGTCGATGAAATACCCTCAAAGGTTAACCGCTTGACTTTTTAGGCGTTTTGCACGCCGTTTTCACTCGTTTTTTAATATCTTTTTACGATTGGTTTTGGATTAGAGCCTGTGACAGCTCAAAACGAGCGTTATTGCTCAGGCGGTCGTGGTGTGCTTTACAACACAGCGTTCGGTTATCCAAAGCTCCGATGGTCCTCAAAAGGGTTGATTTTTACTTAGGCATGAAGCTAAAATAAGTAAGTCCAAAGGGTGACTAAGGCCTGATCCTGGGCTTGGGCTTAGGCTTAGACTTGGGCTTGGGGAATGTTCCCGATCCCGGTCCTTCCTTTTAAATAAATTTTTAAAAAAATACTTTATTTTAGGTTTTTTTTTGGGAGCATAAGGTTGCCGCGATCGCACTGCGCACGCACACACACACACCTAACCTACATGCTTGCAACTAATAGAGCTACTGTTACACACTATTTATGTCATAAAATATAATATCTAACTTTACCAAATGATTTTCTCATATTAAACTGATCATTTAATGGGGGAATAAATGGGAACAAGAGTTAGAATAGAGACATGTGCTTCTAGACCTATCTCAACACGAGACCAAAAGGAGAGATGGTTGCATCTCAATAGGGGTCCAAAAGGAGATGGTCTATCAAAGAGAAATGTGCAATAAGTGCTTCTAGACTTACCTCAACAGGGGAACAAGAGAAGAGATGGTTACATCTCAATAAGGGTCCAAAAGGAGGTAGTCTATCAAAGAGAAATGTGCATCTAATGGAGCTTAAAAGACCTTAGGGTTAGCTTCATTAAAGACCTCCAATGGTTACTGTTAAAAGTCCTTTGACCTTATGCAAGCTAGGGCTGAAAGCTAGGGCTGAGCTTGAGGTGGGAACCCGACCTAAGCTTGAGGTGCTTGTCGTTCTTGATTACTAAGGTGCGTGCTTGATGACTAAGGTGCTTGAGGTGCTTGTCATGCTTGATGACTAAGGTACTGGGTGCTTGTCATACTTAATGGGGAAAATTGTGCTTGAGTAAAAAAGAGACCCTACAAACTTAATGAGGAAGGTGCTTGAGAAGCTTCCCATACATGGGAGGTAAGGTGCTTGAGTCAAAAAGAGACCCTACAAACTTAATCAAGAAGGTGCTTGAGAAGCTTCCTATGCATGAAAGTCCCAAAGTTAGGGGAATCTTTGACTTAACTTTCCACTCACCCAAAGGGCACCCCTTTTTCAAAGGGCACATGGGACACATGTCAGACTCTCCCTATGCTTAACCACATGGTGTGCTTCAATGCTATTGGTTGGACTAAAGAGGGCTCCAATGAGCTTCTAGCTCCATCTAACAAATATCTAGATATTTTCAAGCTCTCTCTCTCTCTAAGGGGTAAGGAGGACACTTGTCCAAGACTAGCCATGTACGTGAATGCATGCTGCATGTAATTGGCTACGGGGGAGAGGGGTCCAATGAGCTTGAAACATGTGTAAAAGCTACAACTCACCCTAAGCAAGCAAGGGGGGTACTTCGGGGATATACACCACACACACACTCATTTTGTGGATTCATTCTCACTTGGTGAAAGCTGAAGAACTCCACCTCCTTCTCCAAGCTTGTGAGAAGTGAGAGCCTACACCAACACTCTTGGCTATGGAATGCAAATCCAACTTATTACAGTTTTAGCGAGAACTACAATTAAATTGTCTATCCATGGGACGAAGCTGACTCGACTAGTGCATAGAGGCTACAAGAGGTTGTCAATCTTTCAGAAAACAACTAACAACTCGCATCTAACTCAGGCTACACTCAAGTGACTGAAATCACCAAAAGCCAATCGCTCATTGATAAACAAATCACATCCGTTATAGCATCAAATGACATCCAAACGTAACAAAACTTCTAGGACATGTTTATAAGACCTAAGCACACATGCTTATTGTCTCAAACCCCACTTTAGGTCAAGTTCCAAAATCGCGATTATTAAAAGCAATGGATTTTTGACCTAGTTATTTTTGACCCAGAATACACCTAAATGCTTAGCAATGTTGCCCCAATATCCTTAGTTTTCTATTTTGAAGTTCCTACTTATGATGAAATTCCAACCTATGATGAATTAGGCCATGCCAAAAGCTACGAAATACTGTGATGTGTTTCCGTCAATGCGTAGAGCTCTTACCTGCAGTTGCAATCCAACAAATGGGACTGCGATGTGACAATTGGGGAGGGAGTAGGAAGCGCGAGAAGGAGAGAAGTGAGCGCCATTAGCTCACGTTGTGTATTTCATTATCCAAAATTTAATAATAACTTACAAAAATTGGCTTTTATACCTTAGCCAAGGTTTTTGGTGGTCAAAACTAATTATCTGGGAGCTCTAACTAAAGATAGGCAATGATAGGTTGATACAATCTGGAAGCTTGTAGCCCCGACTCATCAATTACAAGGTTTATCCAAAAAATAAGAGTTACAATATTCCCAATTTATCAAAATAATAAGTGTTTTTACAATGAGAGCTCCAAAAAATGGTGTCCGTGGTGTCCGTGTTAGCTTGTTGCTAACATTAGTCTCGGTTGCTATTGGAATCTTCCAATAGAGGTAAATGTGGTCATATTTGATTCGACATATTCTCCCTCAGTGTGAACACTTATAGCACCGTGAATGATGTGGCAAAATTCAGCCTTTTTACACCCTTTTGACCCATGTTTTGACCTTTGTGAGAGAAGAAGGCCACAAATAGACTTCCAATTCATCCTAATTTTGAAGGCTTGATCCTTGATACTCAAAATTCATTTCCACATACCAAAATTCTATTTTTGACCACTTCTAGGGAGGATTACATATCAATACATATCGAGCATCGCAAATTGATAATTAACGCACGTTGGAGAGGGGAAATGGGGGAACACACCCGGCACAAACACAGACCTCTCTATAGCTCAGGGTATCCACAATACCCATATCCTCTTGAAAAACACCTTTCAAAACACATTACACTAGCAGACAACCGCGTGCTCAACTTCCACTGCTCACACACTCCACAAATCCACCACACAAAGCACACCTAATGCCACGGTCTGTTTCCACCCTTACACACGCATACAACCGCTCAATCTCACTCTCTCACACAAGACACCATCGGTCTGATAGCACACACTTCCACACAGTTGGCACCGAGAGGAAACATGAAAGCAGGAGAAAGAGAAGGGGGAAAGGGGAAACAACAACAAGACGGGGCAACAGTGGCTTGATTGCACTTCAAAAGGCATGTACACAGGCTTGCACTGCCATCACCATGGCAATTTTCACAAGAAACTACAAAGGGATTTGGCAGGCACGCTCCTCTGCCAAAAAAACCAACTCAAGAACTCACACACACTCTCAATCTTGGCTCTCTGCAGGCTCACCGGCTCAAGGCCCTAGAAACAAGCCTACTCTGGCAAAAAGCATGAAAAATGGCTAAAAAATGGTTTATATAGAGGTGCCCCTTTCAATTTGGGCATCTGGGCTCTAATTGATCCACTTTGCATCCACATTTGGCAACTTTGGGAGGAAGCCGCCTTGCTTCATCTGCTCTTTTTCCCTCTCTCTTGCACTTGAAGGGGGGGGGCATTAGCAATGTCACTATTGCCCCTTGACATTTTTTTAATATTTTTTCCTTTGTTTTTTACCCCTTTGGGATACTCAAACCTTGCATTGCCCCTTTGGCTCACCTTTGACCACCTCTGTCCGGCTCCCACCAGCTTTCTCTCTCTCTATTTCTCTCTCCTTCTTTCCTCCCTTTTGGTCCAGGCCTCCCTCTTTGCCCTTGCCTTTGCCTTGTACACATGGCACTCCCCTTGGTCGCCCTTTGAGCTCCCTCTCTTACTCTCTCTCTCTCATTATTTATCATATGCCACGGGAACCCCCCCCCCCCCCCCTAGGCAATAGAGACGTCGCTATTGAGGGGGGCATCTCTTCAAAAATGGTTGGGCCCCAAGGGCTGTGGGAACGGCCCCCTGGTGGGTTCTGCCACGTCATACAACAGTCTACGTCACCACAACGCGCCACCTACGGCCACTACCGCGCCATCTCTTACTCTCAAAACTGCCCCGTGCGCCCACAGGCCGCCTTTGCAGCGCCCAACAGAGCCTCCCCCACATTCCACCATAGCTAAGCTCAAAGGGGAGCTCGCCACCCATGATTGTATGCTCCAAAGAAGCCTCCGGATGGGCTATATGGCCCGTGTCACCCGCTTTCTACTGTGCATGTGGGTTTTATTGCCCGCCAGGGTTTGCTCTTGGAGCCCTTCAAGCTCCTCAAAAATCCCCTCATTTTAACTTTAAAAAAACCTTTTTTGCTTGCATTGGATGCCCTACCATACCCTACTCAATAGCCCAATGATAGGAGTAAAAATTCCACTTGACCATCTCGGTCCTCAATTTTAATTCCCCTTGTGCTCACTGAACTTCAACTATCTAGGGTCTGCGATCTGAGGTGACCAAAATTTTAAAAAAATCATCGGCAAGCTCTCTATCTCCAAATGCCCTCAACTTCATCCTATTGTATCATGCTACCCAAGTATCCAATTGACAAGCTGTCTATTTGTGCTAGCTCCACATGATGTCCTCCACCTTCCAGAACTTTGTTGAGGTTAAAAAAATGTCAAATGGCTCATCCTCCGATGCAGGCAAGTGGGCATAGACTCAGCCCTCGTCCAGACTTCGACAGCTCATATCTTACACACTGTCAGTCTGATCATCAATCTGCAAAGACCGACATGCTCCATAAGTTGAGCACTTCAGCCCTATCACTTCACATCCACTTCTTAGGCCTATCCGCACATGTCCACCCCATCAGGAATTTGCAACCACCTTCACCTTCAAACTGGCATATCTCTCTCGTCATAGCTCCGTTTAATGAGCCGTCTGGACTAGCATGGAAAACACATTGGAAACCACATTCTAGCACATAAAATCCACATCTCGAGCATAGAAGTCCATCACCATAGTTAGCTCTTTGCAACACACCTTGTCCTAAAAAAACCACATTAGGCATACATTTCCATAGCCACTAGGCTGCCCAGGCCCTTGGTACCTGCCCTAGCCTTCTACATTGCACCTACCTGCATCCTTCATCGCTTAGCATAGACCACTTTCTAGCATGGACCAACCTTGGTTGCACCATCATTGCCCACCCCCTCATTGAACATTTATTTTCAACCACACATGGGCTTATTGCACTAAAAAACTGCATACCAGAAACAAATTCTCTACACACCACACAAACACCTAGTATATGTATAAAACAGGCGCCTGCTACTCGCTGCCTTGGTTCATGAGGGTTGCCCAACTCCCTGCTTTACCTATCATCAACCACCTGGGTCAAACACCTTGCATTGGTTTCCTCTATCCACCTGCAACACCCTTGCATAGTGCCACACAAACACCTAGTATATGTATAAAACAGGCGCCTGCTACTCGCTGCCTTGGTTCATGAGGGTTGCCCAACTCCCTGCTTTACCTATCATCAACCACCTGGGTCAAACACCTTGCATTGGTTTCCTCTATCCACCTGCAACACCCTTGCATAGTGGCACATAACCAACTACATAGCCAAATTGCTAGCATCATACTTCTACCACTCCAAGCACTCATTGGCAAACTGCCCACTCAAAACAAAGCACCTCCAAGAAAACCAAATAGATCACCCTTGTGCTCACCATCTAAAGACATACTTGCACCATCACTTGCACCAAATAGACCTGACATACTTGACATACTTAACCCACCCCGCCAACCATGTAAAGCTAGATCCTCATCTAGCAGATCATGTACCTCTTCAATGGCCCACTGCACAGCTACCTTTATTAGCATCCCCTTCAACCACCACTCATAGACCTCCTTAGAAAGCATGGACACCACCTTGGAATCTGTATCACTTATCATAGAGTGCATTGACTGCATAGGAAGTACTTCTATTTTTGACTCCACACTGCCCTTCTCACCTACCATGCACTCAATTCCAACATCATCAAGCTCTTCTTTGTCAACTGGCCCATCAAGGTCAATAAGAACCACCTGCTTGTCGATTGCAACCACCTGTTCTTCTACTACTGCATCATCAAGCTCTGCCAAGGAAGAGAGAAACTCGTTCTCTACCACATCACCTTCGTCCTCTTCCATGGGCACGGCTGCTCTATCCCTCTTGGAAAAATTCTGCACATGTTGCACCACTATGGCACATTCCACTGCTACCTTCATCAACATGGCCATTAGCATGGCACTGCACATCACCTTTACCTGCTCTTCACCAGTTGTATGTCTAGACTGCTCCACTTGGTCTTCACTAGGCACCTCGGCTTGCACTTCATGCTGCTCCTCGCATACATTTACTGCCTCTCTACTTACATGCAAGAGGTATTGGTCTTTTCGGTTTGGAAATCGGAGTCCTGGGCAGCAAGGTATGAGCTGTCAAAGTGGGGACGCAGGCCGATTCTGGGGCGGAATATTCGAAATGGGAGATGTGCCATCGAAGATTTTGGGTGCTTATCAATGTTCTTATGAGAAGTGTGTGAAGAATCAAGTCAAGAGGACCTGACAACATGTCAATCGGGATCCAGAGTGTAGAGATATGGCTTATTGAAGTTGGCCGGGATGTATGCCAAATGTGGGCCGTTACGGAAATATTATTTTTAATGCCTTGACCGACATGAAAGCCAAAGGATGTGTGTGTTTTGAAATGCACAATAAGTGCTTGACGTGATTTACCGGCTACGAAGGGAAGGTTTCGTCCAAATGCATTCACCTATGCTTGCACCTAAGAATGGTCGCCCAAAAGACTTGGCCTATGGCAAGATGAGGAGGGGACTTTTGGTGACAGTTTTTGTGGGAAGGGGATGTGGGCATGAGAAATGGGGCCGCTAGTGATGTATGAGCAGAGCCACCGAGTGCATGGAGTCCGCTGCAGCTGGGAGGGTGAGTGGCCGTGTGGGAACGGAGGCCAATTATTATTTTTGCATGGCTATATTTAAAAAAAATGAAACCAGTAGCGAGGTCGCTATTGGTTGTTGGAGAAGAAAGGGGAAGTGGGGGTGTGCATGGGAAAAGGAGTCACGAATCGGCAGTTGGAAGGTTGAATGGGGGTGGCAGTTTGCATGAGGAGGACGAGCACCATCTGTGCATTGGCATGAAAATGAAAGGAGGGGCTGTAGTGGGTGGAGAGGGACGAATGAGGGAGGTTGCCTGCTGAAAGGCCGGGGGCATGCCGTGGTGCCCAAGGAGGTGTGCATACAAGGGAAGGCCACAAGCTGGAGAATATTACCATAGGGGAGCATCATCAGGGGGGGCGCCAAGAGGAGGGGTTGCTCGAGAGTGAGTTACAAAGTGGGACTGGCGTGGAGGGTTGACCTTCATGTACCATGCAGAGCGCACCAAGGGAGGTTGCACGCTGCTAAGAGCAAGGTGAGCCGCAGCCAGTGCATGCTGTGGAGAAAGAAGGGCGGCCGAGAGGAGCTCCGAGAACTACATGTTGAAGGGGCGGCAATCTTCCATAGATCTCTCTCTCTCTCTCTCTCTCTCTCTCTCTCTCTCTCTCTCTCTCTCTCTCTCTCTCTCTCTCTCTCTCTCTCTCTCTCTCTCTCTCTCTCTCTCTCTCTCTCTCTCTCTCTCTCTCTCTCTCTCTCTCTCTCTCTCTCTCTCTCTCTCTGTGTGTGTGTGTGTGTGTGTGTGTGTGTGTGTGTGTGTGTGTGTGTGTGTGTGTGTGTGTGTGTGTGTCTGGATCAGCAAGCATAGGAAGGAAGGGGATTGCGAGGTAAAGGCGAGCTCGAAGGGGTTCTCAAAGAAGGTGTGCTCGAAGGGTATCTTGACGAAGGCAAGGCGGAAAGGGATCATCTATAGGCAAGAAGGATGGGAGGGAGAAGCATTCATGCTCTCTCTCGATCAACGAGGATATGCAAGTGAAGCAAAAGGGGAAGGCAAAGGTTGAATCTTGGGGAAGAACACAGCATAGGGATTCAAGAGAAGTATGATGGGGATGAAAAGGGGTTGAGATTTTGCTGTCAACAGGGTGGGTTCTTCAGCTAGAGGATTTCTAATTAGGGGTTTCAGATCGATGTGCATACCAACGTTGGCGTATGCGATCGAATTGTAACAAAGTTGTTAGAGATCATGAATATGAATAATTCTGTTGTTTGCGACATCAAAATATGTGTCATTTTCTTGCTTTCTCTTCCTGTTAACCATTAATTATGTTCTAATCCTCAATTATCTCTTGCATTTACTCTCTAATCATCGATATTTGCCTTTGCTACAGCTTAACACACCATTAACTGCGCTCCGTTCAATCGGTGGGAGCCTACACCGACTTGCTCTCTCACAGCCAAAAGCCCCGTGCTTTCCCAATCACCCATAGAAAGCCACACACGCCGACATTTTTGGTGAACCCGACGTGAAATTGACCGGGGTGAGAGAGCGAAGATGGAGCCGCAAGAAGGAGTGCAGGAGGTTTTACAAAAACTTTCAAATATAAGCCGAACGTACTTCTCTAAAGAGGTACAAAAAACGCCAGATTTTATGAAATTGATGCAGATGATGGATGCATTGTCATGTCGGGCAAGGGTACAGGAAACAAAGTGTTGGAATTAGGGTTGCACAGGAACACACACAGCTTGGAGAAGACGAAGGAAGCTGAAGGCACACAATAGAGAGTGTATTAGTTAGTGTGCAATGGAAAGATAGATAGCCCTAGAGTGATGGGCGTATATACAATGCAAGTGAGAAAAAACCTCCTAAAGAGGAAAAAAATGCCCCGGCAGTCCTAGTGTGTTCACAAACATCACTACCACATGTATATGGTAACAAATCCCCCCTGGAGTGATGCGGTGAACGAGAGCTGGCACATGAGTAAAGGGAAGTGCCATGCCTTGAGGACAGGATCAATCCACAAAGGGGAGTAAGCCCAAAGCTTTGCGGAAATCTTCAAGCTTCTCACGAGATAATTCCTTTGTGAAAAGATCTGCAAGGTTGTCTTGTGTTGGCACATAAGCCAAGCTGATCTCTCCTCCTGAGAGCCTCTCCCTGACATAGTGGTAATGCACCTCAATGTGCTTTGTGCGAGCATGAAAACCTGGGTTCCTCGCAACTGCCAATGCGCTTTGACTGTCAGTGTAGATAGTGTTGGCAGTGTCCTGTCCAACACCCAAATCAGCCATAAGGCGTCTGAGCCATACACACTCAACCGTAGTTGTGAAGACTGCCCTGTACCTAGCCTCACAACTCAAAGTGGCCACAGTAGGTTGCTTCTTGCTCAACCATGATATACATGAACTGCCAAGCATGAAACAAAAACCACTTGTGGACACTCGCATGTCAAAACAATCAGCCCAATCTGAGTCCGAAACAGCATGTAAGTCTGGCGGCAATGATCCCCCCTTGGGATAAATTAATCCAAGATGTAAAGTGCCACTAAGGTAGTGGAAAATCCTCTTGACAGCCTACCAATTCTTAGACCCTGGGCTATGCATAAATCTACTGACCTGTGAGACTGCAAACTGAATATTCGGCCTCGTGTTGCATACATAAATGAGGCAGCCAACAGCAGTTTGGTAAAGAGTGACATCAGCAGGATCACCAGCATCATGTAGACTCAACTTCAAACCTGTTTCCATGGGAGTGGCAATAGGTTTGCAATCCTCAAGTTCAAACTTACATAGCAATGTCTCTATGTAACTTTTCTGACACAACGCAATACCACCATCACACTGCTTAAATTGTATACCCAAATAAGAAACCAATAGCCCCAAATCTTTCATCTTGAAAGTAGCATTCAAATCAGCCTTAAATTCAGCAATATGTCTCTCATTTGGTCCAGTGATCAGCAAATCATCAACATAAAGAACCACAATGAGAAGTACATCACCCTCACGCTTTACATACAATGTGCTTTCTGTTGGACTGTTACGAAAACCTTGTTTGACCAAATGAGTGTCAGCTTTCTCATACCAAGCACGAGGAGATTGCTGCAACCCATACAAAGCCTTGTTACAGTTGCACACTTTGTCCTCGTGTCCTTTTATTACAAAACCGCGAGGCTACGTTACATAAACTTCTTCAAATATGTCACCATTCAAGAAAGAAGTAACAATGTCTGATTGATGTACATCCCAACCAAAATGAGCTGCCAATGCACATAGGAAACGCACAGTAGTCATACGACAAGTGGGAGCAAAATTCTCTTCATAATCTATGCCTTTTTGTTGTGCATAACCCTTTGCAACAAGTCGAGCCTTATGGCGATCGATCTCACCATCCGGCTTGCGTTTCAACTTGTAAACCCACTTCGTACCAATGGCCTTTTTGCCAGGAGGAAAATCACATAAAGTCCATGTGTCATTTTCTATAATTGCATCATATTCTGATTGCATGGCAGCCATCCAATTTTCTGAATTCTGTGCTTCATCAAAAGACAGAGGCTCCCCAACATCATGTAAGCTAGACACAGCCAAAGCATAAAAATCTGATGCATAAGATGCATGGCGAGAGCCTGAACGAGTACGACTAGACAAAGGTGCATTCAATTTACTGTCATGCAAAGTGTGCACCAGCCATTTTGGCATACCTCTAGCCTGCTCATTTTCAGCTCTTTCCTCATCAAGTACATCATATACATCTGCATAAGTAATAGGCTGATCTAAAACATTTTCAGAAACCCCCATAGGCTGTACATTCGCCTCATTGGAACTTAATTTCGTATTTCCACCACTGAAAAGAGGCAACAAAGTGTCATAAATATCCTGTGAGCTTACATTATTGTCTCTAGTACATGACAGCAAGGGCTGAACAGAATCTTCCACAAACACTACATCCCGAGAAACCAGAATACGTTTTGTTTGCGGATGATACAACCTGTAACCTTTTCTTTCAGCACTATAGCCAACAAAAATACATTTGACAGCCTTATCATCCAATTTTCTTCGCTGCACAGCGGCACCAAAGCATATGCCAAACAGCCAAAAACACGCATGTACTCAATAGAAGGCTTTCTATCATGCCATGCTTCATACGGAGTAATAGACTGCAAAGCTTTCGTAGGACACCTGTTAAGTACATAAGTGGCACACATGATGGCCTCAAGCCAAAAAGAATGCGGCAAAGCTTGACTTTTGACCATACATCGTGCCATTTCCGTCAGTGACCTGTTTTTCCTCTCAGCAACACCATTTTGTTGAGGTGTATAAGGCACTGTACATTGGTGTTTTATTCCACGACTAGCCAGAAATGCATTAAATTCATGAGACATATACTCCCCCCCTCGATCGGAACGGAGGGTGCCCATAGTACATTTCGAGACATTTTCAGCCATACCCAGAAATTGTTTGAAGCACATAAAAACTTCGGACTTCCCTTTAAGCGGAAATACCCATGCATGCCTAGAGTAATCATCAATGAAAGTCACGAAGTACAGGTAATTGCCCAAGGACGGAGTTTGCATGGGCCCACAAACATCACTATGCACAAGCTGCAATGTGCATGTGGCCCGAACTGAACCATCCTTTGGAAATTTAGAACGCTGCATCTTACCCAAAATACAGCCTTCACAAACATGTTTGGTAGGTGCTTCAAGAGGTGGCAAAGAAGCAACCATATCAGTTTTCTGCAAACGCAGCAAACTGGCAAAATTCAGATGACCAAAACGTGCATGCCAAAGTTTTCCATCTGAAATAGCCCTTGAATTTGCAACAGCATTTGCAAAATTTTGTCCACACTTGTCATACAAAGTGAGCTTATACAGCCCACGGCACAAAAGGCCAGATGCAACAATTTCATCACCAAAACTAAGATCATGAACTGTACATCTGTCATCCACAAATTTGACTACAAGTCCAAGTCTAGCAAGTGTGGATACAGACAAGAGATTCTTCTTGATCCCAGGTACATAAAGTGCATCAACAAGTGTGAAGGAACTACCATTAGCAGCAGTGAGCACAATCTTTCCAACTCCTTGAACTGGATAAGAGGCGTTGTTGGCACAAGTGACTTAATTCCCATGAGGGACAGACTCGAGAGAGGTAAACAATTCACGATGTGAGGTAATGTGCTTTGTAGCACCACTGTCGAAATACCACACATGTGAATCTGCAGCAACTGACAAGCATGCATCATGGACAGTAGGATTGTAAGTGCACTCTACGCTAAAAGCCCATTCTGCATCAACATCAACAACACAGTCTCCTTTCACAGAAGACTCAACAATGGCTGCATTTGTAGTGGAACCAGCATTTGCAGTGGAACCACCCTCTTTCTTCTTAGCCTCTTTGGCCTTCAACTTAGCACACGACTTGATCAAGTGATCATTGGCTTTACAATAATGGCAACTCATCTTCTTTTTGCCCTTATCACCAGAATTGACAGACGAAGTACTGCCAGCAGAAGCATTAGGAACATAATTTTTTCCACTCGCAGCAGGAGGAAGTGTGTATATGTGGTGATGCTGCTAAACAGGATGAGGATGGCATCATTGATGCTTTTCTGTTTGACTTACATGAATGTGATTTAGTATCTGGTGATACCCCTTATGAAGGGAATGCCAATTCAAAGGAAGTAACGCCTATTTAGGAATTTTGGGAAAAATGCATAATTTTGGGACATATTTGAGCATGAATCCCCTTGAAGTTCTTGCCATGTCAAACGAGAATGCAACTCCAAATCATGAATTATGCTAAGGGGTCAAGCTTACATTCTACAATAGAAGAAGACACATAAGGTAGTAAATTTTTTTGATGCACACGATACGTACATTGTGGATGATAGACCAACCAAACCTGAAGCTACTTCATGTAGCAAGAAATGACTTGATCAAGTAGCACACTACACGACTTTTCTCTGGGAGAATGGCGGTGTTTCAAATTCTAATGAAGAAACAAAGGGGAAGAGAAAACAAAAAATGCCGGGGCTGATTGAAAGGAAGTGATAAGCTGGTATCCTTCTTAGAGTACTAACTAGGTGGGCTTGTTAGTGATCTAGAACCTATTTGTAAACAAAGAGATCAAACATATTGAAACTTAAACTTGGAGCTTGTGTGGAATTGTTAGAAAATGAATAAGAGTTTAAAGTTGAGTGTTTTCTTCATACAATTTTGGAAGGTGGTTTTGTTATTGAGACTCGCAAGCATACCTACAACATAAGAGAAAATCGAACTCGATAGAGTTCGATGCTCTGCTCATACAAGCTTGAGTTCTAGAAGCAATCTAGCTAGTCCATTGCAACAACGTACATCCTACAAGAAGAATACTATTACCAGATGACAAGTGCTTTGACACAGATGAGGGCCTTGACTCAAGGGTATTTTGAGAAAATTTCGTAAACTTGTAGTCCTACTTGAGCTAGGCTGACTCAAACTTAAGCTTGACCACCCAAGCTCTAGTTTCTCTAGAGTTGCAAGGGCATGCTCTAGTTGTAGAAGCAAGTTGTCCATTGCAATTGTTCAAAGGTTCCTAAAAAAAACTCGTACCACACGATCACTATGTTCACACAAAAGGATAGCCTTGACTTGAAAGGGAGACTTGAGAAAGCCATGTAGCCTCGGTCTTAGGCTAGCTAAAATTGAATATTGAGCACCCAAGCTCTCGTCTTGTAGAGTGACAGGTGCATGTTTGATCATGAGGAATCTGGAGAAAGTTGTCGTCTTGTGGAGTGGCAAGTGCATGTTTGTTCATGAAGACACTAGAAAAAGAGAGTCAATCCCTTTGCAAGAGTTTAAGCACGCCTAACTACATTACAAGACTATGAACATTTGTATTTGGAGCAAGACATTTAAGCATTGAGTATTACTTGGGCTAGGTTGGCTCGAACTTAAGAGCGAGCTTGAGAGCGGACTCAAAAAAGATGAGGACGGGAGTCTATGGCTAGGACTCCATGAGGCCACCTGAAAGAAACAGAAAAAACAATTGTTAGATTAGATATGTCCAAAATATGGGCAATTCACGCCATGACATCACCAGCAAAGTTCAAATTTTGAATTTGACGGAAAAATTCGAAGCTAACGGCACGCCGCCGTCAACTGTGCCTTGTAGATAGGAGGAGGAAGCTGCAATGAGGATGGGCCCTGGCGACCTTTCTTTGATCCTATGACCTTGTTTGGCGTGACAGTTACACACAGAGATTTAGAGATTTTGCTCCAGGGAGATTTTTGAAGCCCGCAACCTGACTGCAGGAGGCCGATACTTGATACAATTTAGGCACGTGGGCTTGCAGGCTCAAGACATTTTTGAAGCTCAGGATTTTGTTGGTGTAACATTATCTCAAAGAGCAGTTTGACACCTTGACTCAGTTTTGAAGCTCGCAACCTAGCTGCTAGGTATGAACGGGAATGCAGATCGATATGTCCGTGGGTTTGTAGGCTGATGTCTGTGGGTTCCTGCTGAGACATTGTTGGTGTAGCAGTATCGCAAAGACCGGGTCAACACCTGTCGTCAATCTTGAAGCTCGCAACCTGGCTAGGCATGTCAATATCTCCATATTGCTGATGTCTTGGGTTTGCAGTCTCGAGAGATCGCAATCAACCTACCAAGGTATGAATCTCGAGAGATCGCAAACAACCTACCAAGGTACAAATCCTGAAGCTCGCAACACCCTACCAAGGTATGAATCGGATTGTAAGCCGATATCTCCATATTGTAGATTTTCGTAGGTTTGTAAACTTGAGAGATTTTTAAAGCTCGCAACCTGGCTAGGTATAGTGAACCGTATTGCAGCAGGCCTCCAGCACAAGCTTGCAAAGTAGCAGTATACAAACCTAGCTTCAACCACAGGATTTGATTTCGCCAGCACGCTGCGGTCTTCTTCCTTGGAAGCTGGGTGGGATCTTTGCATCACTACCATGTGTGTGAGTATGGCAACCGCACACTCTATTGTGTCTTTCTTAAATGGGATTGGGATCTAGCTTGTGAGCGGCTAATTTCTTCTCTACGTACAAAGACAAGCTTTGGTGTTCTTAGGGTCTAGCGCATTGAAGTTTGGATAGGCTAGTGCTTATGAAGGCTACTAACGAGTTGTACCTTGTTGGGTGGAAGACATTTGTATTTGTTGAATAAAGGATAGAGTAGGTTTTTGTATGGCAACTATGGCTATGAGCTCACTGGAGGTTGCGGGTTGAGTGCTTTTGGTTGTCGATTCGCAAGAGTGAGGTGTATAAGCAACATTAATAAGGGTATCTTTTATACGATAAAGAAAGAAAATTTCATGGGTATTTGAAACTAAGCCACTCTAAATGTCTAAAGCATACTCTGGTTGGGGACCGAATTAGTGGAGGAAACCATGGGGCTTACACCTAATTTTGAGCCTCCAAGGTGGGGAAGCTTACACCTAATTTTGAGCCTCCAAGGCGGGAAACACCATGAGCTCCAAGTATACTAACCAAGAGACCACCTATAAGAATAGAGGCTCGAACTTAAGTTCGAGCATCCAACTATACCGGCCAAGAGACCACCAATAAGAATAGAGGCTCAAACTTAAGTACGAGCCTCCAACTATACTAGCCAAGAGACCACCTATAACAATAGAGGCTCAAACTTGAGTTCGAGCTTCAAACTATACTAGCCAAGAGACCACCTATACAAATAGAGGCTCGTTGAGCCTCCAACTATACTAGCCAAGAGACCACCTATAAGAATAGAGGCTCAAACTTAAGTTCAAGCCTCCAACCAGAGTAGGCAAGAAATTACATGTAAGGATAGTGGGCAAGAAACCATTTGGAGGGATGGAGGCTCAAACTTAAGTTTGAGCCTCCGGCAACACTAGACAAGAGAACCACCTGTAAGGACACCATTTGTAAGGATGGAGGCTTGAATCCTTTAGCCACATGAGGCAAAAAATCCTTTATAAGGACACTAAGAAAGAAACAATGTATAAGGGTTCTCAAGGGCTTGACTTGAAGTTTAAGCCTTTGGCTACACTAGGCAAGTAACCACCGTTAAGGATGGGGGATCAAACTTAAGCCACACTAGGTGACAAGTCACATATAAGGATTGAGGCTCTAGCTTAAGTTTGAACCTCTGTCCTCATAGGTAAAGACATGGAAGCCCAAACTCTTATAGTGTGATTTCCTTATGATGTAAGGTAGGTAAATGTTGAAATGTCTAGCCACACTAGATAAGAAACCATTACAAGTCTTCAGCTTGATTTCGAGTCTCTTATTGTATATTTACAAATAACAACAATATAAAGAAATAAAAAATGACTAATAAGTATCAAATCTCTAATATTTCCACCAATTCTTATTGTTTAAAACATAAACTACAAATCCACAAAGTGTGTCCTACATTTACAAGTTAAAACAATTTAAAAAATCAAGAATATACAGTATGCTATATCAAAAGTGAAAATCCTTTTGAATCGATGATAAGTGACAACAATATTGACACTTGATATGTGCTAAATTTTTTGAGTGGTTGTTTCAATATCATAGTGGTTGTCTGAAAATCCTTCTCATTTGATGATAAGTGACAACAATATTGACACTTGATATGTGCTAAATTTCTTGAGTGCTTGTTTCAATATCATAGTGGTTGTCTCTATATATTCCACTTGTTTGCTCTACCAGGTGGTATCAAATAAGCCAAAGTGAACAACTTAATTCATGATTCTCAATTTCAATAACATTAAGAATTCCCTTGAAAAGGATTCAATTTCCAATCTCATTCCAAAAAATGGGAATTGAATAATTCCCATTTTTCCTAAATTGGTCTAAGGTGCAGGTTTTAGAGCAGGAGGATGGGCTTATAGTAGACACTGATCTTTTTGAAGAAGAGCAAGTCGAAGACTTATGCATAGACAAGCCTATGTGTGAGAGTGATGCTCCAAAAATTACAGATGCAGAGAGTATTAGAGATCTTCTATGTGATGAAGTGAATGATGAGGGAATGGGGTACCAGCAGGTGCATCAAGATTTTAAAGCTAGAAGAGATGAAGATGGTATACTGGTTCGTCTACCAAGGTGGCAAGACAACCAAAATTTTGCAAAAGATGTTTACCAGGTTTATCAGAGAATATGCATGGTATGGATGTTTTTTTTTATTCCCCTTACTAGTCATCATGTCAGGGATCTTATGGTTTCCAATAGAGGGGATTAGTTTCTCATGTGTGCATGCCAAAGGACAAATTCTATTCCCAATTATCAACAAGGTTTGGGTGCTTTCACTTGATTCTGGACAGTTTTCCGTCTTTTGCAAAGAATGCAGGTGCTATGTGCTCAACATGAAGTTCAAATCAAGAGAATTCGATAAATTTTGGAAGCAAATTCAACATGGTTGCATGCTATTGGGGTCAAGCTATGGTGTTATGCTATGTGACGCCTTTAGAGTATGCATACAATATGGGTTTTTGAAGCTGCATATTCTAGAAGGGTTTTACAAAGCTCCCGTGTTTGGACAATTTCTTCTTATTCCATTTGATCCAGGAGGACTACCCGATTGCTATGGCTTTAGACAGGGGAATGTCTATGTGCCCTAACACAGGGATTCATGTGCCAACCAAAATAATGCTTGAAGATTTGATGCAGTTGGCACATATCGGAGGATGTGCAGGTTCAGAGGGGGTAAATGTTGTGCCTCTTTGCGAGCACGGTGAGAAAAAGCAATACTGAGAGACATTTGGAAGTTTTTACCAAATTATGATTTATGCTAGGGTTTGATTATGTCATCAGATGCTTGACATGTATGCTAATTGTGGTTTTCAAAGGCAAGAAAGGCTCTAGGAGGGCCTAAACAAGGTGATGGATAGCAGTTCCCAAAGTGCTAATTTTATGAGGGAGACGGTGGTTCTTAAGGTGCTCTCTATCGTGGTCTAAACCGCATGACAAATGGAGCTACATAGAGAAAGATATGCCAGTGTGAGGTTGGAATGCTTTGCAGCTCCCTGACGGATTGGACAAGTACAAGTGAATGATCTGAGCTGATGTTTATGGATAAAGTTGAAGTGCTCAAGTTGTGGATCCTAGTGGTCTTTCCGGTTTGGCAATCGGAGTCCCAGGTAGCAAGCTATGAGCTGTCAAAGTAGGGACGAGAGCTGGTTCTGGGGTGGAATAGTTGGATTGGGAGATGTGCCATCCAAGATTTTGGGTGCTTATCCATGTTCTTATGAGAAGTGTGTGAAGAATCAAGTCAAGAGGAGCTGACATCATGTCAATCGGGATCCAGAGTGCAAAGATATGGCTTATTGAAGTTGGCCGAGATGTATGCCAAATGTGGGCCGTTACGGAAATATTTTTTTAATGCCTTGACCGACATGTAAGCCAAAGGATGTGTGTGTTTTGAAATGCACAATAGTGCTTGACGTGCTTTATCGGCTGCGAAGGGAAGGTTTCCTCGAAATGCATTCACCTATGCTTGCACCTAAGAATGGCCGCCCAAAAGCCTTGGCCTATGGCAAGATGAGGAGGGGACTTTCGGCGATAGTTTTTGTGGGAAGGGGCTATGGGCATGAGAAGTGGGACCACTAGTGATGTATGAACAAAGCCACCGAGTGCATGGAGTCCACTGCAGCTGGGAGGGCAAGTGGTCGTGTGGGAACGGAGGCCAATTACTATTTTTTCATGGCTATATTAAAAAAAAGGAAACCAGTAGCGAGGTCGCTACTAGTTGCTGGAGAAGAAAGCGAAAGTGCGGGTGTGCATGGGAAAAGGCGGCAGGAACCTACGGTTGGAAGGTTGAATGGGGGTGGCAGTTTGCATGAGGAGGACAAGCGCCATCTGTGTGGTGGAATGAAAATGAAAGGAGGGGCTGTAGTAGGCGGAGAGGGGCGAATGAGGGAGGTTGCCTGCTAAAAGGACGGGGGCAGGATGTGGTGCCCAAGGAGGTGTGCATACAAGGGAAGGCCGCAAGCTGGAGAATATTAGGGGCGCATCATCAGGGGGGCGCCAAGAGGAGGGGTTGCTCGAGAGTGATTTACAGAGCAGGACTGGCGTGGAGGGTTGACCTTCATGTACCATGTAGAGCGCACCAAGGGAGGTTGCACGCTGCTAAGAGCAAGATGAGCCGTAGCCAGTGCATGTTGTGCAGAAAGAAGGGCGACCGAGAGGAACTCCGAGAGCTGCATGTTAAAGGGGCGGCAATCTTCCATAGCTCTCTCTCTCTCTCTCTCTCTCTCTCTCTCTCTCTCTCTCTCTCTCTCTCTCTCTCTCTCTCTCTCTCTCTCTCTCTCTCTCTCTCTCTCTCTCTCTCTCTCTCTCTCTCTCTCTCTCTATGGATCGACAAGCATAGGAAGGAAGGGGATTGCGAGGTAAAGGCGAGCTCGAAGGGGTTCTTGAAGAAGGTGTGCTCGAAGGGAATCTTGACTAAGGCAAGCCGGAAAGGGATCATCTACGGGCAAGAAGGACGAGAGGGAGAAGCGTTCATGCTCTCTCTCGATCAACGAGGATATGCAAGTGAAGCAAAAGGGGAAGGCAAAGGTTGAATCTTGGGGAAAAAGACAACATAGGGATTCAAGAGAAGTATGGGGATATAAAGGGGTTGAGATTTTGCTGTCAACAAGGTGGGGTTCTTCAGCTAGGGGATTTGTGATCAGGGTTTCAGATCCACGTGCATACCAACGTTGGCATATGCGATCGAATTGTAACAAAGGTTTTAGAGATCATGAATATGAAGGATTCTGTTGTTTGCGACATCAAAATATGTGTCATTTTCTTGCTTTCTCTTCCCATTAACCATTAATTATGTTCTAATCCTCAATTATCTCTCGCATTTACTGTCTAATCATCGATATTTGCCTTTGCTACCGCTTAACACACCACGAATTGCGCTCCGTTCACTCGGTGGGAGCCTACACTAACTTGCTCTCTCACAGCCAAAAGCCCCGCGCTTTCCCGATCACCCATAGAAAGCCACACACACCGACAACGTGATAGACAAATGGGGTTAGAAGTAAACATCATAAGCTCAGATATGTCAGCAAAAGAAGGACCACCAATTTTAGAATTCGAGGGATACGAGCAAGTAGATTTGAAGCCTTTGAAACGGTTTAGTACGGATAATCCTAGGACGAGAGTCTATTGTTGGGAGGATAGAAATGTAAAAGATCTTCTGTGGACTTCGCATGCCAAATCAGGACAACTGAGGGCCATGAAGATCATCTATATCTTCAAGATCAAGGATAAGGGATCAGCAGACCTACCAACCTACATATTTAGGGATTGTTATAACGACAACTTTGTTATGGTGGCTCCTGTGAGGAGGTAGAACAAATCAAATATCAAGGGTATTCCATAAATGATTGGATATTGGGCCAAGGACCAGAAACAATTCCAAGAGATGAACACCGTGAGAGATCATCTGAGAGTAATGTTAAGAAACCAGAAACCACCTCATCACGCAAAAAAACCGGGTGACACTAAGGCCAGTCCAAGGCTACATAAGTCACTATTTCCAACAGACTGGTTTGAAGGACTCAGAACAGGACCAACTGCCAGAAGACCGGGAGTTGAACCAAATAGACGCGTCAGACCAACTGGTTTTTAGAAATGGGTCGAAAAATACAGTGGTTCACGGGATCCATACGACCACTTAGCAAGCTTTAAGCAAGTGCTAAGAGCAAAACATATATTCGATTTCCATACTCAATTCGAGAAGTTTGGAATGACATTAGAAGGAAAAGCATTGACATGGTTCCAAAACATTCCACCAAGGTCAATCATGGAAATGAACACATTAGCTCAAGGATTGTAGCTAATTGTTCCAAAACGAGGATCAAACACAATACGGTAGCTCAAATCTACAGCTTTAAACAGAAACAAGGTGAGTCTGTTAGGGATTGTGCAACTCAAATGAAACAATATATTGCCAGATGCCCAGAGCTAGAGATACCTGCAGAAGAACGACTAGTATCATTGTTTGTAGAGGAACTGCTAAACAAAGAACTTCATGCTATATTGTATAGCAAGAAGCATACAACCCTAGAAGCATGTGTGTCAGATGCTATTGACTTAGGAGACAATTGTGATATTTTCAATGAAGAAGATGTCCCTAAGGATAATCAAAGTGAGAAAACAGCATCCACTAAACAAGCACAAGTGGGAATGGCTGCTGCAGCACCACTTTCAGTCATAGAAGACATGCTCAAAAGGATGAACAACATGATGAATAACATGCAGAAAGCACCTATGAGGGGACCAGGACAAGGGATACCTCAACAGGGACAACCAATTAGGCCACAGAAATGGTGTGCAATCGATGGTAAATGGACCAACCATGAGACCAATGAGTGCTACTTCCGACCAAAGTATGATGGGAGTGTTCAGTACGTGCCCATGAGGCCACAAGGACAACCCATGTACAGATATCAGCCTAATATGGCCCAAGCTCAAAGACCACCGATGGGTATGGAAAGACCTCAAGTTGTGTTGGGTCAACAACTTCCGTATCCAGGACATAATGCAGTTCCTGTAAAGTACATGCACCCAAAGGGAGTCATAGATGAACAAGAACTAGTGCCTGTTACACCTTATGTTGAACCTAGTCCATCTACGGTAATGGTAGAAGGAGATTGGTATAATTCACATCCACTACCAATGGAAGAACCTGTGACTTATGCTCCAACAGAGCTCGCACCAATGTATTACATAGCTAATCAAGGTGTCATACCTCCTATGGTAAGACCCATGATTAAGCCACGAATGGGAAACTATCATAACTATGGTGCAGATGATCATTGAAAAAATGAATGCCCAGAGCCTGACAAGAACCTCAAGTCAATTGAAGCTTATTGCATACAATGTTGCAAAAAGGGAGGACACTTCCTAGAATATTGTCTCAAAAATCCTTTAAACAAGGGGAAAACAGTAGTAAATGTAGTCCAAGTGATACTTAGTAGCCCATCTGAGAGTGAACCGATTGTTCCAGTTAAGGTAATCACTAGAGCTCAGGCTAAGAAAAAGAAACATAACTCCTCTAACGATTCGGAGAACACAAAAGCTGCCTCTCAAAAGACCAAAAGAAGCAGAAGCAAAAGGTATGAATTGAGAAAACAGAAACAATGAGCTGAAATCAAGGAGAAAGCAAAAAAGCTATTCTAAGAAAAGGTGAAAGAAACTAGAAGCGAAATCAAAGAAAGAATCGTGAAATTTAGAGGATCAATTTTGGTTGATAAACTTTTTGAGCCTATCAATGCAACCTAAGAAGCTCACCAAGCAGGACTTAAAGCTGGCCAAAACACGGAAAACAAATGAAAAAAATTTCCCTCTCCAGACATGGAAGCAGCTAAGCTTGAAGCTTATCAAAATTTGGTAAGAATCACGCAAGAGATGCTAGAAAAACAAAAACCCAAGCTTGAAAGTATCACAAAACCTGAAGAGCTTGTGGTAAGAAACACTAAAGAAAAATCCGAAGCGGTGGTAGAACCCCACCTTGAAACAAAAGAACCAGAACTTGTAGTGCCGGATAGCGAAGATGCCTTAGACGGAATTCCATTTCTAGAGGAAGACTGGCCAGGACAATTAAATGATGGGAGCCTAACTCTAAAGTCAGCTCCTATAGAGGAAGTTTGGTTGGACAACCTAACTCCTGATATGGACATGGATGTACAATCCTTGTACGGGGATTGCGGATCTGAAGCTTCAGGAATGTCTAAACCATTAACCTTGAAAACATTACCCTCTTACTTTTGGGAGATAACGAAGATGAATCCAGTGTGTAAAACCACTCGAGTAAAAAGAGCGGAACAGACCCTAGAAGTAGACAATATTCATTCAATCATGTCTACACCCATCCAATGCATTCGTACTTTAAGAGAACTATTAAAAATCAAACCATATTTATGGAATGACCTACAGAAAACCCTAGAGAAGGTGGAGATAACAGGGCTCATTGTAAAAAATTTGGAAAGATTTAAACACGAAATGAAAAACAAAGAGATTCAATTTGTTCCAATGAACAAAGTCAGGGAATACTATGAAGGCGAAGAAGGAAACACACACCTCCCTTCCAGTGAAATATAATGGCATTGAAACCATGGCAATACTGGATAGTGGAGCAGACATAGCCATAGCCACGAAAGCAGTATGGGAATCCTGGGGACAACCAACCATTAGACAAACTCGAATGAAATTGTAATTGGCTGACGGACATATTGAAAGACCCTTAGGACTGCTAGAAAAGGTAATAGTTAATTCCTGTGGGATTGAATATCAACACACTTTTGTCATAGTAGACTGTGGGAAGAAACTCAATTACAAAATCATATTGGAAAGACCTTTCATGCGATAGGTACAGCTTATCCAAGATTGGGGAAACAACTATCTGTACTTGAAGCAAGTGGGATCTATAACAAGGGTTAATTTAAAAGATCACACTTATAGAGATGTCTGGAAAACGCCCATACAAGAGTTCAATTCAGTCTCTTTGGCTGAAACTAAGCTTCCTTCTTGGTTAAACAAAGACACTCCTATTTGGATGTGCGGAGCTTCAAAAAACGGGAGCTTAAAAAGAGAAGAATGTATCTTAGAAAGGGATTGCACAGACGAAACCTATGTACCTGAACCCTTTCCAAAGTATTGGTTTGAGCCATTTGAGTGGACTCAAATTTTAGCGACAATGGATGTATATGTGAATATATCTTTGCCTACTCAATTTTGCAAGAGGATGGCTACGACATAATTCCCATCCAAATGATTTCAACCCTTCACATTGAAGATGAAATTGAGGAACCCAAGGACTTGATGAAAGCTCAATAAGTCTTTTTAGACCTCTACTATGATGCAACAGATGATTTAGATGAACACTCAACTACATCAGAAGATTCGGGGTCAGAAAAAGAACATGTAAGAGCTAAGCTACTCATGAAAGGCGGGGAGGAAAAAAAAATTGACTTTCCTAACCAAAAATTGAGAAGACAAAAATGGTATAGACGAAAAAGAGACACCAAAAACGTGAAAACAAGACCTATGCCATTAGTCTCCGATAGAACACAATTCTTGATGCAGATAGATGCACATGATTGTGTCAAGGACAAAATCACTGAAAGATATCCTTCAAACGAAAATTCAAAAATGTCAAAAACATCGAGAAAAACAAGGAAGGATACTCAAGCGAAACCAAAGAAACAGGAAAAGGAGTCAACCATGACACGAGTTGAGCGGAAAAAGAAGTATCAAAAGTTGAAAAAAGCTCTAAAGAAGATATATACGACTGAAATGGAAACATAGAGGAGGATAGTAAAGATGTAATGAGTGTTCCATCCCATTACAAATAGTATACTCTCCAAGATTGAAAAATCATAGTCGAACAACCTGTTAGGGAGTTACGAAAACAAGGTGAGTCCTACGAAGGGCCTGAAAACGCAAAAAAGATAGATCTGGCTAAACCGAAAGAAGAGCCTAGGTCTACTGACATTGCAAATGACCTAAAAAAAGAAGAAGAAGAGCTTTTGTTAAGCTTACTGAAAGAATACTAAGATATCTTTGCTTGATCTTATAAGGATCTCAAGGGTGTTGATCCAGAAATTTGTCAACATACCATATCCATGAGAGATGATACGAAACCAAGTAGACAAAGGCCATACACATATAATGAAACATTTGCCAAGAAGATCAAAGAAGAGATTGAAAAACTAAAGGAGGCCAAATTCATTTACAGAATTGAACACACAGATTGGGTATCTCCAATTGTGGTAGTACCCAAGAAGAATGGAAAATTACTAGTGTGTGTCAATCTCAAAAAAGTAAATGCAGCTACCATTAGGGACAACTTTCCTCTTCCAATCACTGAGCATGTTTTAGAACGAGTTGCAAGAAAAGAAGCTTACAACTTCTTAGATGGATTTTCAAGATACAATCAACTTTTGGTTGACCAAATGATCAGCATAAAACTGCTTTTGCAACGGAATGGGGTATTTTTGCCTAGCGGGTTATGCCTTTTGGGTTAACTAATGCTCCTGCCACCTTGATGAGTCATGCTTTTAAAGAAAATCTAAGAAAATTCTTGGAAGTTTATATGGATGATCTATGCGTACATTTATCAATCTGGGCTAATCGTTTTGAACACCTCAAAAATGTATTCAAAAAATGTAGACTTTGTAGGATTTGTTTAAATCCTGAAAAGTGCACATTCATGGGTAGACAAAGAAAATTCTTGGACATATAGTGTCTAAAAATGGCATAGCTAGTGATATTGAAAAAGTTCATGTCATTGCTGATTTGCCTAACCATAAACAGTCAAAGGGGTTCAAGCCTTCATGGGGCATTGTGGATATTACAGACAGTTCATTTACATGTACGCTATAATTCCAAAACCCATGTATAGCTTGATTACACACTTTGAGTGGACCGAGGCATGTGAACAATCCTTCATGAATCTTAAGCAAGCTCTCACCTCAGCTCCAATATTGAAAGCACCAGATTGGAATAAGATATTCCACATACATGTAGATGCTTCCAATTTTGCCATAGGTTGTACACTAGCTCAACCAGGAGACAGGAAAGTCTATTTTCCTATTTCTTATGCTAGCCGACAATTGAACATGGCAAAAAATAATTACACTACCACAGAAAGGAAAGGATTAGGAATGATCTATACCGTTAAAAAGTATAGACGTTACCTATTAGCCAACAAGTTTGTATTCTTTGTGGACCACCAAGCTTTGTTGTACTTGGTCAACAAGCCATGCAGCACAGGAAGAATAGTGATTTGGTTCATCATTCTTCTGGAATTTGATTTCACTATGGTTGTAAAAAATGGGACTACACATCAAAGAGCAGATCATTTGTCAAGGATTATTTCAGGAGAATCACCTAAAGGGGTAGACAATGATCTATCAGATGCCTATTCATTCTCTGTGGAAATGATACCTCGATGGTCGGAAAACATGGTATCATTGATGACAATAGCTCAAGTAGATTCACAAATACCACTTCCTATTACAATCAGATTAATTGAGCAATCAGCTATGTATCAATTACTAGCTAGTAGGCTATACAAAAAAATTCAAGATGGAATATTGCTCTTATGCATTAATCCTGAAGAGAAAAACCAGTACCTAAGTCAAGCACATATTACCATAATAGGACTTCACTTTGCGGAAGACCAAACTATGAGATGAATTTTGAGACTTGGAGTATTTTGGCCAACTATGAGGAGTGATGTTCGCTCTTTTGTAAAGGACTATCTCAATATCAAAAATAGACACCCATACCGCATGTAACATTGTTCCAAATATCGCATGTTCCTAAGTGGAGTAACTATCTAGTTATTTACTTATCAAGCCGAACATTTCCTGAGGATATGACTAAACACCATCAAAGAGCAATTGAAATTGAAGCAAGAAACTATGCTCTTATTGGAAACCAATTCTATCGGAGAGGTAAGGATCAACATTTGCGTCCTTGTTCAAATGAAGATGAGTATATTCCAATTATAGAACAAGCACATGTTGGATTAGCTGGAGGTCACTTTTCTAGTGAGATCATCGCAAGAGCAATCTTAATGGCAGGCATATGGTGGCCAACACTTTTTGCAGGTGCCAAAGAATATGTTCAAAGATGTGATGCTTGTCAACGAGAAAAAATGCCAACAAAAGTAGATAGCATGCCCTTAAGACTAATGATGGGAGCTAGAGCTTTCGCAAAATGGGGTATAGACTTTGTTGGGCCAATACAGACACATGCTTATAGAACTCAAGCTCAGTTTATCATTGTAGCTACGGACTATTTGACTAAGTGGATGAGGCTAATGCAACTCAAAAGAATGATGCTAGAACCACTATCGCATTCTTTTACGAGTATGTATTCACGAGATATGGACTGCCAACAGAAATTGTCAGTGATCGGGGAACTCATTTCCTTAATGAGGTAATCGAGTATTTGCTTAATGAATATATGGTCATCCATAACAAATCATCTCCCTATCACCCACAAGCAAACAGACAAGCTGAGCATACGAACAAAATTCTTAGCTCGATATTGACTAAAGTGGTTAGTTCAGGAAGGACAGATTGGGAAATGAATCTCCATGCTACTTTATAGGCTTATCGAGTTTCATTCAAAATAGCTTTAAATGCTACACCCTTTAACCTTGTTTATGGTCTTGATGTCATACTGCCATAGAATTTCTATTGCCGACACTAAGGGTAGCAAAGAATCTTGAGTGGACTGGACATGAATTGTCAGAAAGACTTGAAGATCTAGAAAAGCTAGATGAGCAAAGGCTAACTGACGTAGCTCACGTCTATACGCAAAAGCGAAAGCAAAAACAGTTTTTTGATTCTCATGTAATCACAAAATCTTCAAGAAAGGGGACTTAGTTTTAGTCTATTCCCTTAAGCAACACATTCCCAAGTTTAAGAAAAAGGGAAACGGACCGTTTATCATTGAAGATGTATCTCCAAGTGAAGGAGTAAAGTTGTCCACCCTAGATGGTGAGCCAATGGCTAATTGGATTAGTGGATGTCGTTTAAAGAAATACAATCTGCCGCTAACCAATGAATTGCTAGAAAGAATGTATACAGCCAAGCAAAGAAGGATTAAACCATAGCAAGTTATTGATGAAGCCTAAGAGGAAGCTAGACTTCGGGTACTTAAACGGAAAGCTGCTCTCAAGAATCAATAGATTCCGATTCCCATCAACACTTTGGAAATACAAGACCGACAATGGAAATTGCCAAAAGATGATGTATCAACAGATGATGAATGGTTAGATGGAATGGACATGCGCATCAAAATACAACTCACCAATCACAGCACGAACACATTGGTCGATACAGGAGCTCAATTAAATGCAGTCAGTTATTCCACGTACAAGAAAGCAACAAGTCAAGCATTGACAATAGGAATAGCGACTATTAAAGGATGTAACAAGAACCCAATACCAACATTGGGAAAAGTCAACTTAAACGTGATTTGTAGGCTACTTAGTAGTGGAGCTAAAAAACAGAGTCACTATGCAGTTCTTGCAAGTGTCAAATAAAGAAAGAAAAATCAGATACCAAAAGGCACTCAATGCGCTTAAAGACCGCCTCGACAGCCGTCAACCCGAAGACTACTTCAGTCCATAAAGATGTGTCAAGGGACGACACAGGCGAGAAGGGGGGGAATGTTAGCAACAAGCTAACACGCACACCGCAGATACCATTTTTTGGAGCTCTCATTGTAAAAACACTTATTATTTTGATAAATCAGAAATATTGTAACTCCCATTTTTTGAATAAACCTTGTAATTGATGAGCCGGGGCTACAACGCTTCCAAATTGTATCCACCTGTCATTGCCTACCTTTAGTTAGAGCTCCCAGATAACTAGTTTTGACCACCAAAAACCTTGGCTAAGGTATAAAAGCCAACTTTTGTAAGTTATTATTAAGTTTTGGATAATGAAATACACAGTGTGAGCTAATGGTGCTCACTTCTCTCCTTCTCATGCTTCCTCTCCCTCCTCGGTTGTCACATTACAATCGGGTTTGTTGCATTGCAACTACAGGGAAGAGCTCTACGCATCGACGTAAACACATCACAGTTTTTCGTAGCTTTTGGCATCGCCAACCTGCAGCCTAATTTCATCATAAGTAGGAATTTACACTTCAAAATAAAAAACTAAGCATAGGTGGGGTATTGGGGCAACATTGCTAAGCATTTAGGTGCATTCTGGGTCAAAAACGACTAGGTCAAAAATCCACTGCTGTTAATAATCGCAATTTTGGAACTTGACCTAAAGTGGGATTTGGGACCATAAGCATGTGTGGTTAGGTCTTGTAAACATGTCCCATAAGTTTTGCTACGTTTGGATGTCATTTAATGCTGTAACGGATGTGATTTGTTTACCGATGAGCAATTGGCTTTTGGTGATTTCAGTCACTTGAGTGTAGCCTGAGTTAGATGCAAGTTGTTAGTTGTTTTCCAAGAGATTGACAACCTCTTGTAGACTCTATGCACTAGTCGAGTCAGCTTCGTCCCATGGATTGACAATTTAATCGTGGTCCTCGCTAAAACTGCGGTTAGACACGCGTCTCACAACTAACTATGGAAAAGATGGTGTCCAAGAAGAATTTTTATCCCTATAATGAAAACTGGTTGTGATTATTTTTCCCAAAACCTTTATCCATGTGATCATCTTGTGATTATGAAGAATTCGAGGTTATGAGCCCCAAATTGTAATTCATTCTATTTTTAAGACAAATCCAACCTTTCTACATGAAACCTAGAGCAAGGATACAAAAGGAAACTTTTGGAAAATTTTAACTATCATTATTATGAATGAGATGAGCAGATAAGGTTTTTTTTGTGTACGTTGTGTGCTTCTCTCTTTCTACTTTGATTTTATCTCCTTGCACTGCACTACACAATTGTTGTATTGGAATTTTGAGAGCATTGTTGTATTAGTCTCATTGAGCTCTACGCGTGGATATCTACATTGCAAGCGTTTCACGTGATCCGAGTGTCAACTTCCTCAACCTTCTAGGTGACTTATCTCACCATTCGAGAGTTGTTTTGAGATTATGTCGATTACATGAGATTCCCAACACTTAGGAGCACCTAGTAGACATGTCTATTATCAAATTTGATGACCTAAAAATATATTTCTGAAAAATGCGTTTTTTGTGGATAGATTTTTAGCTTGATGATTTTAATGTGTTCTCAATCATGCACATATGTTGCCTATTAAGTTTGGAGTTGTTTGGAATTGATTTACTAGTGGATTTGCATGTGTATGTGTGAAAAGATCAAAGAGATAAAACCCAGGTTTTTTGTAGTCCAAGTGCACATAAACAATGTCATCAGAGTGTATTGTGTTCAGACAAGAGACTGACAATCTCTTGCCATGCCTCCATGCCCTAGTCAAGTCACTTGCTTCCCAGGATTGACATTATAGTCTTGGTTTTGTCTTGTTGCATGTGTGATAGGTGTTGACCACTTGGTCTCGATACATTGGTGTCGTTGCAAGGGGAATGAGTACCTAGACTAGTGTGGACACATACAAACCCGACAGAGTTGCCTAGGTTAGATTAGATAGTTAGATAAGGTAGAGTAGGAGTGGAGATTGAGGTATCCTTGATCTTGGCGATTTTATGAGGTGAGTTTCTCACCACAAAATTGTTAAAGAGATAGAGTAGAGTGTTGTTAGTAGGTGTGAGAGCTTGGTGCAAAGTTTTGATGGCCATTAGAATTACTAAACTTGCATTAGGCTGAAAATTGCAAGAAAATGAAAAAAATATCAGAGTTTGTATAGGGAGTTGTTGTTTGAGTATTTTGATATTGTTTCTAGGTTATTTTCTTTTGTCATAGGAGTAGGACAAGTAGGAAGATGTGACAAGTACCCTAATCATCTTGGATTTGGAGTGATTCAAAAAGACCGTCATTGTAGTTTGAAGCTAAGTGTGGTGAATATTTGAAAATATGAAATTCATTAAAGAAAATTATGATTTGAGAGCATAGATTGCATGTACAAGAGTATGTCAGTTCACATCCCTCAACAAAAAGTTCAAAAAATTGATCATTAGCCTCTATGAGAAAAAACACGTTTTGTTCCACCATGTTGATCTAGGGAATTATCAACTTAAGCCAAGTCTATTTTAACTTATCAAACTTCTTCTCTTAGGCACTCCTCCAAGGCCTTCATTAGTTCTTCAGTTCCCCTTTCAACTTCTACCTTACCAGATTCACTCCCTGGGAGTCCCCTCTCCAAGACCTCTAGAAGCTTTGGCAAAAGCCTTTGGATAGTCTTGTCCTATGAGCATTTAGGCTACTCTAGCATCTTCTTAACCAGATCCTCCGTGATCCTGGCTACTAAAGTTCTCTGCTCCTACCATTTGTCTACCTCCTTTTCTTTGCTTCTCCCATCTCTGAGACTCTTCAATTGCTTCATTTCTTGAATCGGATCATCTGTTGGTAACTCTTCAATGACAACTCCAATGCTCCTGGTGATCACACGCATTGGAACTAGGTCTGCCATTTTCCCTTCAAGCACTTCAGCTTTAACATTTTCAAGAAATTGAGCTACAAAGTATCCATATTTTCCACATTCGTAGTAGCTGAAATTATGCCTTGTAAAGTCAGCTCCACCTCGCCCCCTACTAGCAAAATTCTGATATCTACCTCTTCTAGGCATATTGTTGGTACAGGCCTCATTCTCCATAGCATACCTTTGGATTTTTCAGTGCTATCATAGAGACATTCTTAACTTCCTTGAAATGATGTATTCTAATTTTAGAACTATTCCATAGATACCCAAATGCTTTGCAGTGACTGCCCAGGAAACATTTATTTGACATGTGCTCTTTTGACTTACACTTCGTTCACCAAATCTTGACCTTTCCCACTGATGGTATGGTCTTTGACATCTCCGTATTCTGCTTTGACATCTCTTTTATCCTCTTCATCCCGGAGCCCTTCTTCCTACTTTTAAAGTGATCCTTTGACTCGCTCTCGAAAGAACTTGAGTTGGAATTAGAACTTGACTCTTCTATTGATGATTCACTATCACCCAAATTCCTTCTTCCTTTATGTCCTTTTTCCTTCTTAGTCTGTTGTTCCAATTTCAAAGCTCTTTGCACCAGATCATTGAAATTCTTGGTCAATGATGATACGTCTTGCACTTTGAGCTTCTTGCTTTTGAATCCACTTAGAAACCAGGCATGCATCCTCTTTTCTAAAGGCAATTCATTCGATTGTCCAGTGAACTCTTTGATCTTTTCCAAATAGCTCCTTACTGACAACTTCCTTGCTTGATCTTGTCCAGCTCATAGAGAATGTCTTCATCACCATGATTTTCATTGTATTCTAGAAGAAGCACCTTCTTCAGCCTGCTCTATGTCCAAATTTTGCATGCAAGGTAATGGTAATATCATTTCCTACCCACATCGTTGAGAGTTTATGGAAAGTAATCTTCCCATCATCTTCATCAATATCTTTCAGATCTGCATATTGCTCAAAAGCCTATATGCATGCATCCCAATCATCCTTCTTTCCACCCTTAAATGTCAAAAAGGCAACCTTTAGGTCATTCAATCTCTCCCCATGTTTGGACTTGTGGTGATCGTACTTCTGCTCCTTGCATTTGGATTTCTCCTTGTGACCAGACTTTCTTTCCCTATGCATCTAGGTTTCTCCTTGTGATCAAACTTTCTTTCCATGTGCTTGTACTTATTGTAATGGTCTATATCATCATCCCATTTGTCTTTAAAATGATCATCTATTTTAGTTATAGTGTTTGTTCTATTGCTCTGATCTGGTTTTTGATGTGTTGTTGATTTTTTGCTTCTGCTGCTTCCATCAATGGCATCGGTTTGAGCCTTTGTTTTGTCTTCATGTCTCACTTTTGAGACCCACGTGAATGAGAGTGTCTTTAAATCCTCTTTAATGCCTCCTCCTGGATTGAGCTGAATGTTGAGTGTCCCCAAGCCCCTCAATCCCTCTCTATCTAGGCATAATATATGTCTGCTCATTTTAGGCTTCAGCTCCAATTCTTCAGCCACCAAATTGATATGGTCCTACTCCTTAGCAAAAATTATAGTAGGTCTCCTTCCTCTTGTTGAACATCTAGGTGGCATTGAAAATGTTCAAGTAACTCCAAATTCCAATTGGGTGATATGTTTTTATCAAGAGCTTAAGCTCACTGTTGTGATTACCAAAATGGAATAAGTTGGTCACTTCTACTAATAGCTATCCCAGGTTGGAGATTTAGAGGCAGTTGTCAAATCAGATAGAGAGACGGGCTTCATACAAACATAGTAATTGAGATATGAGCTGAACTAAAAGTATATAGTCAAATACTGGACACAAAGTAATGGAGCTTATCTATTCAAATGAAGCAGAAGTACAATTGACACTGAGTGAAAATTACAATAGAGTTGTATGAAAAAAGGAGAAACAAGTCGATGATTACAAAGACTTGACACACCGTAATAGAGTGACAGTGATCTAAAGACCCCCAAAATGAAAGTAGCAGGTACTATTTGTAGGTGCTTGTACTAGGTTCTAACCGACTATATGCTGATATAGTTAGTACGGTAATTATTGTTGGTAAATACGAGACCCGACTATCTACAAGTGCATGTATAAAGCTAGTGCCCACCATCTACACAAGCCGACAACCATGGCTATGATACCTTTTTTGCACTTATGATGCATGCATGCACACACACACACACACACAGACTTGGGATCCATTAATACTGAAGTTAAGAATCATTAAATCTTCTTCTTTTACACATTTAGAGAACCCACTTCCCCTTAGAAAGGATTTTACTTCGGTTAAACTTTATGTCCACTTAAAAATATTCTTGGATGAGCTATTGAGAGTGTCCTCCTCAGTGATAGATTGTGACTCTTTTCTAGGTTTCCTTGATTGAGTGCATACACATCCACCTAAATTTCCTTAACTTTCTTCAATGAAATGGTATTGTCCACCTCATGATGCTTTGCCTTTGCATGTTTCAACTAGGGTCTATAGAGCATGAGTTTGCATGCACCACTAATATCCACAATGCCACACTACAAGGCCATTATGTTTGATAGACATGCAATTCAACCATCCAAGGTGCCAAACCAATCCTAATGGTTAGAGACTCAATTGGTCGTCCATCTTAACAACAAAAGATTCCATTCCAAATTCCTTAATTTTTAGTTGTTGATGTGTTGCTCTAAACAAGAAATTCACATTGAATTCTTCAACCAACAACACATCGGGCATTGCCATGCCCCAAATGTTTACGGTGACAACTGCCTCTTGCTCACAATAAATTACTCTTGACACAACCTCGGCATTGTTCACTTCAGGAGGGCTACTTTCTATCATAGCATGGGGACCATGGAGCACACGTGGCACGCACAGATAAGTACCTAGCTTCTAGAAATGGCTCTCGATAGTAGTCCTTATCCTCCATTGATCTCTCTAGAATGCAGTTCTCTTTGATTAGGCTCTCACATTTGGACACTCCACACATCCAATATACGTTTTGTTGTGCAACCATGCAAGTATTTTCTTTTTGTTGATCATAGTTGCATCAAATTACTCTACAAGAGTTTGACTACTAACATCTCTATAGTTATGGTCCTGAACATTGATCCTTTTTGTAACATCCTTGTGTCGCAAGTAGATATGGTCATAGCTCCAATCTTGCACCATCTCCACATGAGGATACTATTACCTATTCTAGCATACCCTCAGGTCTTTCCATGTATCTATCAACAAGTTGCAATTTCATTCATGTTTTTTTTCAGAGGTGGTCCCTCCCATTTTTCCCATATTTCTTTTGTAGCAATGGCCACTCCAGCCCCGCTATCAAGTATAGCAATGCTTTTCACTCCTTTGTGCTCTAGCGACAGGGTGGTGTTTCCCTCTTCTCCTTCGCAATTGTCACCCTCCTTGTTTATAGGCACTGGTGGTTTTGCCTTTGGCATTTCTAGTAGAGTTTTACCCATGTATTCATCTAAGGGATGTCTTGATGAGGGATCTTTAGCCCCATCTTTTACACAGTTTTTCCCACTTCACCTCATAAATGCGGTTTAATCTGCAAAAGCTCTAAAGAGAGTTACCATTGTTGGAATTAGGGTTGCAGGAAAACACACACAGCTTGGAGAAGACAAAGGAAGATCAAGGCACACAATAGAGAGTGTTTTACTTAGTGTGCAATGGAAAGATAGATAGCACTACAGTGATGGGCATATATACAATGCACGGGGGGGGAAAACCTCCTAAAGAGGGAAAAAATGCCCCGATGGTCCTAAGCGTGTTCACACACATCACTACCACATGTATATGGTAACAAATCCCCCCTGGAGTGATGGGGTGAACGAGAGCTAGCACATGAGTAAAGGGAAGTGCCATGCCATGAGGACATGATAGTCCACAAAGGAGAGTAAGCCCAAATCTTTGTGGAAAGCTTCGAACTTCTCACGAAACAATGCCTTTGTGAAAAGATCTGCAAGGTTGTCCTGTGTTGGCACATAAGCCAAGCTGATCTCTCTTGCTAAGAGCCTCTCCCTGACATAGTTGTAATGCACCTCAATGTGCTTTGTGCGAGCATGAAAAACTGGGTTCCTCGCAACTGCCAATGCGCTTTGACTATTAGTGTAGATAGTGTTGGCAGTGTCCTGTCCACACCCAAATCAGCCATAAGGCGTATGAGCCATACACACTCAACCATAGCTGTGAAGACTGCCCTGTACTCAGCCTCACAACTCGAAGTGGCCACAATAGGTTGCTTCTTGCTCAACCATGATATACATGAACTACCAAGCATGAAACAAAAAACACTTGTGGACACTCGTGTGTCAAAACAATCAGCCCAATCTGAGTCTCAAAAAGCATGTAAGTCTGGTGGTAATGATCCCCCCTTGGGATAAAACAAGCGAAGATGTAAAGTGCCACTCAAGTAGCAAAAAATCTTCTTGACAGTCTAACAATGCTTAGAAATTGGGCTATGCATAAATCTGCTGACCTGTGAGACTGCAAACTAAATATCCGGTCTCGTGTTGCATACATAAATGAGGCAGCCAACAACAGTTTGGTAAAGAGTGACATCAACTTCAAACTTGTTTCCATAGGAGTGGCAATAGGTTTGCAATCCTCAAGTCCAAACTTACATAGCAATGTCTCTATGTAACTTTTTTGACACAACGCAATACCACCATCACACTGCTTAAACTGTATGCCCAAGTAATTATGCAACATCCCAAAATCTTTCATCTTGAAAGTAGCATTCAAATCAGCCTTAAATTCAGCAATATGTGCCTCATTTGGACCAATGATCAGCAATTAATCATCCACATAAAGAACAACAATGAGAAGTACATCGCCCTCACGCTTGACATACAATGTGCTTTCTATTGCACTATTACAAAAGCCTTGTTTGACCAAATGAGTGTCAGCTTTCTCATACCAAGCACGAGGAGATTGCTTCAACCCATACAAAGACTTCTTACATCTGCACACTTTGTCTTCTTGTCCTTACTTGACAAAACCACGAGGCTGCGTAACATAAACTTCCTCAAATAAATATGTCACCATTCAAGAAAGCAGTAACAGTGTCTGATTGATGTACGTCCCAACCAAAATGAGCTGCCAATGGACATAGACAATGAACAGTAGTCATACGACAAGTGGGGGCAAAAGTTTCTTCATAATCTATGCCTTTTTGCTGCGCATAGCCTTTTGCAACAAGTTGAGCCTTATGGCAATCAACCTCACCATCTGGCTTGCATTTCAACTTGTAAACCCACTTTCTACCAATGGCCTTTTTTCCAAGAGGCAAATCACATAAAGTCCATGTGTCAGTTTCTATGAGTGCATCATATTCTGATTGCATGGCAGCCATCCAATTTTCTGAATTTTGTGCTTCATCAAAAGATAGAGGTTCCTCAACATCATGTAAGCTAGACACAGCCAAATCATAACAATCTGATGGATAACAGGCATGGCGAGAACTTGAACGAGTATGACTAGACAAAGGTGTATCCAATTTATTGTCATGCAAGTGTGCACTAGTCATTTTGGCATACCTCTAGCCTGCTCATTTTCAGCCCTTTCTTCATCAAGTACATCATGTACATCTGCATCAGTAATAGGCTTATCTGTAACATTTTTAGAAACCCCCATAGGCTGTACATTTGCCTCATTAGAATTTACATTTGTATTGTCACCACTGAAAAGAGGCAACAAAGTGTTATAAATGTCTTGTGCGCTTACAATATTACTGTCTCTACTACATGACAGCAAAGGCTCAACACAATCTTCCACAAACACAACATCATGTGAGACCAAAATACGCTTTGTTTGCGAATGGTACAACGTGTAACCTTTGCTTTCAACACTATAACCAACAAAAATACATTCGACAGCCTTATCATCCAATTTTCAGTGTTGCATTTGTGGCACTAAACCATAAGCCAAACAGCCAAAAACACGTATGTGCTCAATAATTGGCTTTCTATCATGCCATGCTTCATCTAGAGTCATAGACTGCAACACTTTCGTAGGACACCTGTTGAGTACATACGTGGCACACATGACAGCCTCGAGCCAAAACAAATGTGGTAAAGGTTGACTCTTGACCATACATCTTGCCATTTTTGTAAGAGACCTGTTTTTCCTCTCAGCAACACCATTCTTTTGAGGCGTATAGGGCACTGTACATTGGCGTTTTATCCCACGACTAGCCAGAAATGCATTAAATTCATAAGGCATATACTCCCCCCCCCCCCGGATCGGAACGGAGGGTGCCCATAGTACATTTCGAGACATTTTCAGCCATATCAAGAAATTGCTTGAAACACATGAACACTTCAGACTTAGCTTTCAACGGATATACTCATGCATGCCTGGAGTAGTCATCAATGAAAGTCACGAATTACAAGTAATTTCCCAAGGACGAAGTTTGCATAGGCCCACAAACATCACTATGCACAAGTTGCAATCTGCATGTAGCACGAACTGACCCATTCTTTGGAAACTTAGCACGCTGCATTTTACCCAAAATACAGCCTTCATAAACATGTTTGATCGGTGCTTCAAGAGGCAACCATATCATATTTCTGCAAACGCATCAAACTGGCAATGCCCAAAACGTGCATGCCAGAGTTCTGCATCTAAAACAGCCTTTGAATCCACAACTACATTTGAAAAATTTTGCCCACACTTGTCATACAAAATGAGACGAGGGTGGAAGCAGAATGCATTGGGTAGTTGGAGATGGGGAGATGGAGCTCAAGCATGAGCTATGCATGATAGCGATGCTGCATTGTGAAGGAGAGTTGCTTCCATGGAACAAGAGTGACCAGCGTCATCATCACGCGAAAGCCAAAATTTTGGACACAAAAGGAGCATATACCATATGCCTTTTGGAGAAAATGGTCAAAGAAAGTGAGCAACTAGATGGAGTATGTTAACCCTCATGGCACACGGACACCCATCACCTACGATGGCCGCGTATTATGTATGATTTAGAGTCAGGTACCGGGCTTGTCGGACCAATAGGGAAAGGTAGAGTGATCGTCGATGAGAGGCGCACTTTAACTTGGACATTCAAGGGGTTAGTTGGCTAAGCACGGGCGCCCAAGTGTGAATGGGGTGAGCTCCTATAAAAGCCAACTAAACCTAATTTTTACTCATTCTCTCATTTGTGCAATTGAAGAGTGCTCTTGCTCCATCTCCATCTTCTTCTTCTTCACCTCCTTGTGTGTGTGTGTGAGAGAAAGAGAGAGAGGGAGAGTGTGTGTGCGATCGAGCATTACGAAGGCACGACGGCGGCGAAGCGGTTGAGCGCGGCACGACTGCAGCTTCTTCTTCATCGCGGCGAGGAATCCACCACGAAGGCGAGCGTAGAGCGGTGAGTGACACACCCTTTGTTTTCTTGAGCTTGCTAGTTTAGGCTTGTTGTGTGCTTGGAGCCGTTTGTGGCTCGCATACGGTGTATTGGCAAGTCCCTTGCTTCGACAGTGCGGCAAGGAGCGCACATTTTTGGCCCCGCTGCCGGGGATATGCCCTACACTAAGCTCGGTTAGCACTTTACGCTTCCTTGTGGTGCAATTTCTATCATAGGAAAGGCAGGGAAGGAGTGTGTGGAAGATTTCTGTTTTTTGCGTTTTCTGCAATTGCTGTCAAGTTTCAATTTCTGCTATTGTCTGCGTTTTTTCAATTTCTGCAATTTCTGCATTTTCAAGTTCGGCGTTTTCAATTTCTGCAATTTTCTGCATTTCTGCCAATTTGCTGCAATTTCTGCGTTTTTTCTGCATTTTCTGCAATTTTTGCAATTTCTGCGTTTTTCTGCATCAACAAAAAAAAAATTAAAAAAAAAGTTTTTTGAAAAAAAAAAAGTTTGGGGAAAAAAAAATCCGGAAATTAAAAACGCGAGCGAGTGGGCGGCGAAATTTTTCGAAAATAAAAAACGTGACTTTTAAAACGGACGGTTTGGTTTGTATAAAAGATAGATCGGGATCGGGATCATTTTCCCAAGCCCAAGCCCAAGCCCAAGCCCAAGCCCAGGCCTCAGTCCTCAGTCCTATGATATATACTAGACTCACTCTTATATATATACCCTACTCCCTCAAGAGAGAATGAGAGCATGTGGGACAAGTCCTCCACTCTCCTCCTTTCTCTTCCCACTTGCACCCTTAGACTTTCTAGTTTGGGCCTAGTTCCCTACTGGAAATTGACAGTTTTAGGGATTCCGAGGGCATAGAGTGACCAAACGGAGGGCTGTAAAGCACGGCACGACCCTCTGACCGATACGCTCGTTTCGAGCCATCACACGGCCCATTCCACGACACGCTCTAAAAAATCTAGCAAAAAAACAAACAAAAAACACGCTAAAAACTAGTCACAAGGCCTCCTAGAGCAGCTTTTTGACACCTTAGGGTATCAAAAGCACATGCACTTACGCTCTGGGCGGGTGCTAGAACACGAGCATATTGAGGGTGCCTCTGTTCATACGGACACCCATTACCCATCCACGATAAGCTCTAGACCCTCAGCGGGGACACAAGGTAGCACCACCCAAGACCCTAAAATAGCCGCTAGTGATTCCTCCTCCGACTCAGAAATCATGGAAGCATACCCTAACCAAAACACTGAGAGAGAAGGCCATGCACCTCCCGAAGCTCCACAGCCTAGTACTAGTATGTTTAGCCGTTTCATGGAAACATTAGGTAGAGCTACTCGCTCGGAACCTGAGGCAAATGAAGCACACGAAGGGGGTGGGGAAGTGGACTCTCCTTTCACATCGCACGTGGACCCCACACCCCCAAAGAGTGTCCATGTGGATATCCTACAACCTTCTTACCAAGAAGGCCCTGTTGAGCTACCTCCTTCAAAAGTTCCCTCTAGAGTACCGTTGGTGGCAAGTAAAACCACGGGGAGCAACATTGCTTCTACCTCACAAGAAACCGTTAACACGTCGACTCTAGAAGGATTGTTCATTAATGATCATTGGACATACGACCTCCACACTGAGGTGTTGACGGATCTACACTCTGGCCACGCCTACCATGTAGGATGGATAGAGATTGTACAATCCACCTCTAGTGCCACGAGCATCGAAGATCAACAGAAAATGATTTGTAATGTTATCCATGGCATTATTCAATCAGAAAGGCAAAACCGAGGGGTAAATATACTCTCAACTGGCCCCATGAGATTTCTGGATACGAGCAAGGCTCAACAGCCTACTCTATCACAAATGGAGACTCCTCTAATGAGCCCCATGGACCCATCTTACGTCATTTCACCTGGGGTCTCTATGCAATCTGAGCCTCCGAGCGAAAACTTTAGCTTCCCTAACTTGGCTCAACCCTCTATTAAGGAAAACACAGTGCTCACTCCAGGGATAAGCCTAATAGAGAATGTACCGATGACATCTACGGTTAGCGCAGTGCCACTACCTAGTGTCATAGTACCTAATATGGGGCCTCGACCATATGTGCCTCTAGCCCCTTATGCACACATGGCCCCCACACCTCCAATTGTACCACTTGCTTATGCTCCTCGAGTGCCGCTCCCTAGCCCTTATCCGAGTGGACTTATGCCCGGTTATGTTCCATATCCTGCATCATCCACACATATGCCAAGACCGGTACCCGTTCCTCTCCCACATATGATTCCAAGAGTACCTCCACCGGCCCTGCCTCCTCACATAGGTGACTTGGCAGCGTTTGCTCAAACCATAGGTCGATCTATCGCGGAAAATATGTGTCATGCATCTGATAGAGAGCCTAGAAGTAAGGCAGTACAAATTGCCAAACTCACGCAAAAATTCAATGGGGACGAAGATGCTAGGAAACACATTGAAGTGTTTGAACAAGTATGTGATTCCTTAGGGGAACGCAACGAACTACATAAGTGCAATGCCTTAAGCTTGACATTAAGTGGGAAGGCTGGAGATTGGTATAGGACCCTAAGGGTGGATGAGAAAACAATCTACCCTACCCTTCGAAGGTTGTTTCTAAAGGAGTACATACGAGAAGGTGTGCTTTGGGGTGTAGCATCTCAGCTACAGAAGGCCGAACGTAAGGAAGGAGAGTCAGTAAGGGACTTCATTAGTCGTCTAAAGCACTTAAACTCTCGTTGCCCTGTAAATGAGCGCTTCAACAATAACCAACTGCTTGATCGATTCATTCGAGGGTTGAGGAATGAAGGAATCTATAATGGACTAGTGATTAGAGGTATCACAACCTGGGAAGATGTCACTGCCAATGCAATCCAATTAGAGGACAACTTGATGATAGCAGGCATGAGGGTGTCTACTGACACGAGATCCACTAGCTCACAAGCCATTGAGTATGAACCCATGACTGCAAAGCCCATTGCCAATGAGCCAAAGGTATTTGAGACATTCTTGACAGACCTCACCAAGGCAATCCAAGAGTCTCTTAAGGATAATCGACCCCCTCAAAATAGTCACATGTATCCAAGAAGGGAGCAACAATGGTGTTCCATTTGCTTAGGTCCACATAGCACTAGTGAGTGCCCTACGTTTAGAGTAAAATTTAATGGAACTTGCAACGCATGTGGTAGGTATGGTCACCAAGCTAAGGATTGTTTAATGATCAAACGTATGATGGCAAATAGACCACCTGTAGCCTGGACGGATGCACCTCGAGCTCCTGTATTGATGCCTACTCCACCTGTTGAGCAACTACCGCAACACATGGTCCCTAGATCTCAAAATGTTGTACAAGCTACACCGTTACCACCTCCTGTGCTAGGACCGCAGCCCCCGCATCCAAGAGTCGCCCCTATGAACCAAGTGGGTTGCGAGCCATCAAATGCTTATGCAGATGGTTGTGAGGAGGAAATAGACACTAGTATTGCCTACGGACTTGATACATTGGAAGAGTGTCCTATATACTACATGGAAGATTGTTGGGGACAAGTCAAGCCGGTTTATCAAGCTGCTGCTCTCGCACCCAGAGGTCAAAATATCAACACCCAGGCTAGGAGGCCACCTCTTCAATGCTACGAGTGTGGTGGACCACATCGAGTAGCGGAGTGCCCTATTAGGTTGCAAAAGAATGCTGCACAGATGCAAGTGAATCAAGGGAGCACGTCTGCAATGCCAATACTCACATGTAATCGTTGTGGCATAGATCACTTGATTGCCCAATGCCCCTATAACCCAAATGCGCCTAAAATCACACCCCTGAATTTGGTCGAAATTGCTAGTGTGACATCGCCAATACCACCCGTTGCACCCGCTTATGCGATTACACGGTCCATGCTTCAAGGGCCAGGACATATCCTCGAAGAGAGAGATACCGCGTCAATTATCCAAGCAAAGAAAAAGAAGACACGAAGGAAGAAGTCGCAGAATACGGAAAATTCAAAGCCAAGTTCCAAAACAAACATAGGAACAGGAGATGACCCCGTGTATATGAATGACCTCGAGGATGATTCAGATTCAGTCGAGACAATGGAGACTAGAACAAATACCACAAAGGGAAAGACCGACAAGGAAAACCGTAACATGGAACCAAATGAAAACCGAATGAGAGAAAACCATAAAGAGCCTCTGAAAACACCACAAGTGTTTCCAAATCCAATCCAAGACCCCCAAGATAAACCGCAGGGGCAAAAAGGAAAAAATCGTAAAAAGAAGATTGGGACGTATCCAAACCCAGTAGACGAGATTGAGCAGGTGAAACATCTAAGAGGTTTAGTGGAGGAGACTCAAAGGAAACTAGAACCAGAACCCATGCATATCAAAATTCATGACACAGTGTTTCCCACGCAAGTTCATCCACCCCACATGAACCATAGACCGTTAGCCATATCTAGTATCATCCAAGAAGGGAGTGAGGACAGGACATCAGAAAGTGAGCATACACCCTTCTTGTTGGAAAGGATGTTTAACGAAGGAATACCTGATCCCATTGAGGAATATGAGATTCCATCCTCACCAGTTCCTAGTCAGGGACCTACACCCTGCAAAACGCCAATGAATGTTGCCAAACTAGTGGACTTCATGTCTTCTGAGGTCCGAACCACGATCATAGCAAAGCTGTATGGAGATCCTGAGTTATTCCTTGCACTTCGAGCATTCCTTAACGGAGAGCTACGAACGGGATTACCGCAGTTTGCGCAACCAAATAGGCCTGACTCGATTATGATTGATGAGGAAAATCATGTGCAATCACTTGACTTAGATGGACACGAGTCTGTGATCGAGGTACCCATTAACGAATTAGGGCAGTATTTTGAAGGCGACGAGTCTAATGCGACCCTACCCATCACTACCAAGGGATTAACTATAAAGGGAATTCTTGATGGTGGTGCGGGAGTTAGCATCGTTACAAAAGATTGTTGGGAATCCATGGGAAAACCCCGCCTCAGTGTTACTAACATTGTGGTAAAGATGGCAAATGGTACCATAGCCAAACCTATGGGGATGCTCAAGGATCTTAAGATCAAAGTTCTAGGATACAAGGTGCGACATACGTTCATTGTAATGGATTTCTCTAAACACCTTATGTCATATGAAATGATTTTAGGACGACCATTCATGAGGGAAGCACAAATGGTTCACGATTGGTCTAAAAATCATGTCTATTTGCAATTCCAAGACTCTGTCCTTAGAGTGGATTTGGTGACTGGTAAGGTACACCCCTTAGGGAGTAAAACCATTATTGATCATCACTCTGACACCACAGTTCACTCGGCCCCACTACAATATTGTTACACTTGTAAGAAGGATACAGACATTGGCCAAGATTCTCCTTATATGGATATCCTACCTGGGATGACTGAGTCGGACAATGTGGATTGGGTACACCTAGCTGCAACCATAGATACCTGGGGAAATAGAGGAACCACTTGGGTCACACCAGAGGGGGAAGAGGTACCACAAATTGCACCTCTGAACATGATAAGTGCCATACATGCATCTTCTAAGGGCAAGGCAATTGTGGACCAATCTGACAGTGACACTGATAGCTCAATAGAAGACTTTGACCAACACGACTTGGACACTGACTCCCAGAGTGAAACGGATTCTGAATCTCATGAATTAGAGAGTGGAGAAAGTTCACAGTCAAAACATTCGGAAGGATCGAGCACATCAACCGATGATAGCTCCTCCGAGAGTGAAGAGGACACCAACGAGGACTCCTTTAGTGAGCCAGATCTAAATGCAAATCAAAAGCAGGTCTCAAATAAGAAAAAGAAAAACCTTAAGAGGCGTCGATATCGAGCCAATGTACGTGCTAGGATAAACAAGAAGAGATCCTCAGCAGAATGGCTCAGTTATATAGGAGCATGTGATGCTCATCGAAAATTGGTAGACAATTGGGGTGAATATCTCCAAAATGTTATGTGGTGTAGACCACGACCCCATGACATAGCCCAATTAGAGATCATAGACAAGCCAAAGTTGAGCCGCACTGCAAGGAGGCGTCAAAACCAAGAGTTAGCTCGACAACACAAGAAAGCAGAAATGGAAGCACAAACCAACGCACAACCAGAATCCACAGACTTGCATCCTGCACCAGAACATTTCAAATCTTACACCACAGGGGAAGCAAAGGTTGTGTACACAAAAGCCCAAAGAATACCTATCGATGGGAATAATGGAATCTATGATGGTCCGGCAATAGTTAAAGAAATAGAATTAGCTGACCCCGGTGAAGAATCAAAACCTGTTTTTATTGCCCAAGACCTCACAGAAGTTGAAGAGGCGGTCCTCAAAGAGCTTCTCAAGGAATTCAAGGACGTATTCGCTTGGACATACCATGATATGAAAGGTGTTCTGCCTTCTGTGGTCCAACATACAATCCCTATGATTAGCACTGTGAAGCCCGTACAACAAAGACCCTACCCGATGAATCCTAAGTACGCAAAGATCATTCAAGAAGAACTAGAAAAGCTTATCAAATGTGGGTTCATATATCCTATTGAACACTCTGAATGGGTGTCGCCAATAGTTATCGTGCCAAAAAAGAATGGGAAACTCAGGGTGTGCGTGGACCTCAAAAAAGTTAATGCAGCTACTAGAAGAGACCATTACCCCCTACCATATTCCGAACATGTACTCGAAAGAGTTGCAGGCAAGGAAGCTTATAGCTTTCTAGATGGGTACTCAGGCTACAACCAAATCACGATAGCGCTAGAGGACCAAGCTAAAACTGCCTTCATCACAGAATTTGGCGTGTTTGCATTTCGTGTGATGGCTTTTGGCTTAACAAATGCCCCTGCTACATTCCAACGATTAATAAACACTGCTTTTAAAGAATATTTGAGAGAGTTTTGTGAAGCTTTCTTAGACGACCTTTGTGTTTACTCTTCTTGGAAAGAACATCTATCATGTTTGCGGAAGGTGTTTGAAAAATGTAGGTTATATCGTATCTCATTGAACCCGTTCAAATGCCAATTTTGGGTCAAGCATGGAGTTATTTTAGGGCATATAGTATCCAAGAATGGTATCTCAACCGATGAGAGCAAAATTAAAGTGATTCTAGAGTTACCACCACCAACCAATTACAAGGGAGTTCAAAGGTTCATGGGACACGTGGGTTATTATCGACGGTTTATTTTATTTTTCGCTGAGATAGCACGTCCTTTGTACAAGCTTCTCATTGAATTTAAATGGACTGAAGAGTGTGACCAGGCCTATGAACAATTGAAGAAAACACTAGCAAGTGCTCCAATTTTAAGGACACCTAACTGGGATGTCATTTTCCATGTGCATATTGATGCATCAAACTTTGCTATTGGGTGTGTTCTCACTCAACCAGGAGAACATAAATTGGACTATCCCATTAGCTTTGCAAGCCGTCAATTGAACGATGCTGAAAGGAACTACACCACTACAGAGCGAGAAGGTTTGGCAATGGTTTATGCAGTAAAGAAATTTCGCTACTACCTTCTGGCAAACAAGTTTGTATTTTATGTGGATCATCAAGCGTTGCTGTATCTGGTAAACAAGCCATGCTCCACAGGAAGGATCACACGATGGTTGTTAATTCTTCTTGAGTTTGATTTCACGATTGTAGTGAGACCCGGTAAAAGGCACGTCATGGCTGATCATTTGTCTCGCATACCCAATGGTGAAGCCCCTACAGGAGTTGATGATGAATTACCCGATACTTCCCTATTCATAGTTGAGACTATGCCTGAATGGAGTGAGAACATTGTTAACTTTTTAGTTAATGGTTTTCCACCCAAGGAACTTCGTAAGGATATCGCTCGAAGGCTAGTAAAAGAATGTGAACCCTATTGTTTGATTGCCGGAACCCTGTATAGATTAGGCAAGGACGATATTCTTAGGCGTTGTGCCCGCGAGGATGAATATTTGTATATCTTGCAAGAAGCACATATGGGCATAGCAGGAGGACATTTTTCAGGGGACCTGACTGCTAGAAAGGTGCTGCAATCAGGCTATTGGTGGCCAACTTTATTTAAGGATGCATCACTTTTTACAAAAGGGTGTGATGAGTGCCAACGTTACAAGACCACACAGCGCAAGGACAGAATGCCCTTACATCCTATTAAAGTAACCCAACCATTTGAAAAATGGGGCTTAGACTTTGTAGGTCCAATTAGTCCCGCAGCTCGCAACACTCAATCTCGATATATTCTAGTTGCTACGGACTATGTAACAAAGTGGGCTGAAGCTAAGGCTTCACAAAAAGCTGACGCGAGGACAACAGCTAAGTTTCTTTTTGAGAACATTATCACAAGATTTGGTTGCCCTTTTGAAATTGTTAGTGATAATGGTACCCATTTTATAAATGAGGTAATAAGAGAGCTTACCACGACCTTTATGATATCCCACCATAAGTCTACACCTTATTACCCGCAAGCTAATGGACAAGCCGAGAGCACCAACAAGACTCTAATCTCTATTTTAACCAAGACGGTAGAAGCTCATCGCACTGATTGGGATTTGAAGTTGACATCTGCTCTATGGGCTTATCGTACTGCTTATAAAGTGGCTATTAATTGTACGCCATTCAAAATGGTATACGGCCAAGAAGCGGTTATGCCTTGGGAGTTTGTCATTCCTAGTCTTAGGGTAGCTTCGCAAGAAGGATGGAATGGTAACCCCTTAACCGAGCGTTTGTTTATCTTAGAAAAACTAGACGAAGAGAGACAGTTGGCTGTGCAAAATGCTCTTGTGGAAAAGGATAGGAGAAAGAAGTGGTTTGATCGCCATGTGAAGGACAAGGATATCAAAGTTGGTGATAAAGTCCTTATATATGGAGTACGTAAAGAGAAGAAAAAGTTGAAATATGCTGGTAAAGGACCATATAGAGTATGTGAAATTACCCCACAAGGTACCCTTCGTGTGGAAACTCTTGATGGAGTTGAAACCATTGGATTCCTCAATGGGAGTAAATTCAAAAGATATTATGATCCTTTAAGCCAAGAAGAACTACGGGCCATTCATCAAAAGAAGGCCGCCAAAGCACAAACCGAGTTAAACAAGATACAAGCTCAAGCTGAGGCTAAGGAGCGACAACAACGTATAAGACAAAAACGAGAGGCTAACCTTGGGGTCACAAATGCATTCCACGTGGAAATCGAAGAGGATGGGTTGGACTCTGACACACCTCTACGATACCCCATTGAGTTAAATAGTGCCTATGGAAAAGTGCTATATAACGCCTTATTGGACACGGGTGCTAAATACAATCTGCTATCCTATGGGGTGTGGTGTCAGTTAGGGAAGCTACCTCTATCTGAGAGTATTATCCAAGTCAAGGGTGTCAACAAGAAAAAAACTGCGGTTTTTGGAATCTGGCACACTTCTGTCAGTTATGACAATGGGGTGGTAGCTCAAGACTTTTTGGTCATGCCTACTGGAACTATGGAGGGTAATATAAACCTAGGCCGCACGTGGATGATAGCCACCAAATGCACTATTGATTGGGGGACTGGGGGTGTTACAACGCAAAAACCAACTCTTAGCCCTACCACTCAAGCCATAGTCCCTGAGATATTGCCCAAGGAAATAAAACCCAAGACATTGCATGTCCAGGAGGTTGAACCATACGTCCCCATAGCCCAACTCTCTAGAGCTTCAACTAATGTAGTTGAAAGAAAGCTTGAGACACACAAGAACCATCCTAATATAACAGAGAAAACATACAAGTGGGTCCCTAAAACCTCTGTAGTGAGCATGGTTGATGCAAAAAAACGGAAACCTAGTAAGAACCGTACCACTCACTCCAAGAAATGTAAAGAAACGCTGCGTTGGATTCCTAAACGACTATTGGAAGCCCAAGGATACTATGAAGGAAATGATCAAATCTGGGTGCCCAAACGTAAAGTGTACTCTTACCTGTCACCTGGCCCATGTAAACCCAATCCTGTGGCTCCAAAACAAATTGAAAATCGCGGAAAGGAAAAAATCATGGAATGTTACACACCCGTTCTAGAGCTAGTTTGGGTACCAAAGAAAGAACGATTTGTTCCACCTAGCTCAGGAACAGGGAAATCAAATGAAGCTTCTTGCTCTTCATGTAGTTCCTATATGCAAATAGAAGCTTCGACACAACCTCCACCTACCACTGTACATATCCATCCAAGCACGAAAGAGTTTGCACCTTCCGGGGTAAGTTCACCACCTACAACAACGTTGCAAATAAAATCCTGGGAGAGTACCTTACCACCCTTACAACTTGACGAGGCACCTAGGGTAATAGAAAACTACTGGCAAAAATCCTCACCTATTACCAACTGGAACAATTGGTTTCAAAGGGTGACAAGCTCATTTCAAACGGTATGATCTACCCAAGGAAGGGGGGAGTGTTTGTGGACATCCATCATTCACTTGCTTCCCTCTCAACCTTTTTCCCTGACCTCTTAATCTCCGATCTTAGGGAATGTATATATATAGCCTTATACTCACAAAAAAAACAAAAATAGTAAAGAGCAAGAGCGCCTAGCAATGAGAGAGCACCCTATCAGATCTTACATATAAGTCCAAATTCACCGTGTCAAGTCAAGCAACACACAAAAACAACTCTTATGTTTTAAAGGCCTAACCAAATCTATCTGTCTTGTCAGAAATGGCTACTTCACCAGAGGCATGCACTTCTATTTTTGATGAAAGGTACCCCTTGTCTTTTCAACAAGTGTTCTACGTATGCTACCCTATACTTTCTTGCGAATGGGATTTGATAGAGAGCCTTGCATGTGAGAGAAATTTTGAGGAGTTAGAATGGCTGATACGTCTATGGCTAACTAGTGATCCCTACCCAGTGGCGAATGTGTCTCCAATGGCACATGCTTATTCTTTTGCACAAGATGAGTATCCACGCATCACGAGGTTCTTGATTAGCATGCTTGCACAAGAGGATGATGAAGAGGAACTAATAGAGACCGAGGAAGACTATGGCCTCACGGACAACGATTTTATTTATCTAGATGATGAGGATAGAGGCCTAGCCTTAGGGTGGCCACCCGGTTTATATAATATCCTCTTTCCTTGATTCTAAAAGGGGTGACAGATAGGTAGGTTAGGGGTCTAGATTGTGTTTTGAGTTTGTTTTTTAGGAGTTTTAATTTTTCCCACTGATGTGCCTCCTGGAGGTATTCCTTTTGTTTCCTAGTGTGTACAGGAGTGTGTTGCTATTGATAGGATTTGGACCTTCATGGAACCTTTCTCTCGTTCACACTTCATATCAAGCGCGACCATCAACACAAACAGGTGTTTCTTGTCCATTAGCATTGCCCTTATCTTTTTTGCATCCATGTTTGTCTGCTTTGATTGTGATTGGTAGCATACTATTCAGCGCATTGGCTTAGTATCCAACATTTAATTCAATGCAATCTTTTGTCATAATCACTTGTTTAGGTGTAAAAATCAAGCAGTCCGACTAAGCTAGTTTGACCAAGCTAGGTATTAGAAATCTTCTCTTAATACCATGGGGAATGCCTTCCTAATAAGCAATGGTTACTTAGGTTCTTAATCCGATTTAGGCAGCATTGTATGAAATGTACTAGGGCTTTCTAGTGGGCTTAACCCTATCGACCTTTAGCTTAAGTATTATAAAGGGAGTTTACTAATGTGATGAGCCTGGGGAGGGTAACAGTGTTATATGGCCCCCCAAAGTTACAAAATTAAAATGATGAAAATGAACAAACAAAAAATCAAAGTGCCACAATGTAAAATTTTAAGCTGGAAGAGAAATCTCAGCTTGATTTGGTACTTCACTCACATGTATTGCCTATGGTACTAGAGCCCTAGAGGTTCCCAGTGTGGGCGCTTTTCCTTGAAAAGCAAAAAACCCAAGGCATACAAAATAAGCACACACATCATAATTGAATCACTGTGAAAAGACCTTGGGGGGTCAAAGAAAAAGTAATCAGCCAGGCGATGATTTCATGAGAAATTCCTTTTATGGTAGCTTAACTACAAGGTTTTCTAGATATAGCCTCTAGTCAGCCCTTGAACATGAATACTTGGCTCTCGCAATTAAACAACTTAATTGACCACTGAAAATTAAGAAGCTTACCCATGGTATTAATATTCGATCTCTAGTGCTTTTCGACCGTCAAATTAGCGACCCCAGACTTGTTTAATTTTTTGCCTTTACATCTGTTTATGCATTTGATTACATTGCAATTTAATGTTCATTGCTAACAAATTGTTTGAAATTCTTTTACCAATCAATTTTTCTATCTAAAACTGCATATGCTTTTTAAGAGAATGCAATTACTGTGCCAATGTTGTTTGATTTTGCAGTGACTGAAGAAGGCTAAGGACATTCATCTCAAATGCTCTTCCACCTCGACGAACCAGCTTCAACTCAATAGCTTCCGAGGACGGAATCTACATCAGGAAGGGGGGCATGTTAACCCTCATGGCACACGGACACCCATCACCTACGATGGACACGTATTATGTATGATTTAGAGTCAGGTACCGGGCTTGTCGGACCAATAGGGAAAGGTAGAGTGATCGTCGATGAGAGGCGCACTTTAACTTGGACATTCAAGGGGTTAGTTGGCTAAGCATGGGCGCCCAAGTGTGAATGGGGTGAGCTCCTATAAAAGCCAACTAAACCTAATTTTTACTCATTCTCTCATTTGTGCAATTGAAGAGTGCTCTTGCTCCATCTCCATCTTCTTCTTCTTCACCTCCTTGTGTGTGTGTGTGAGAGAGAGAGAGAGAGGGAGAGTGTGTGTGCGATCGAGCATTACGAAGGCACGACGGCGGCGAAGCGGTTGAGCGCAGCACGACTGCAGCTTCTTCTTCATCGCGGCGAGGAATCCACCACGAAGGCGAGCGTAGAGCGGTGAGTGACACACCCTTTGTTTTCTTGAGCTTGCTAGTTTAGGCTTGTTGTGTGCTTGGAGCCGTTTGTGGCTCGCATACGGTGTATTGGCAAGTCCCTTGCTTCGACAGTGCGGCAAGGAGCGCACAGAGTAACAGTATTAGTGATCAATACTTGAATGTGGAATAATGAGAAATCACATGCTACTTGACTGCAAAGTAATGAGAGACACGTGATATTACTGCTTTCAAGTTATCCTCTATTGTGTTGCATGGGATGTGGACACCCCCCTTCCCGTGTCTCCACCAATTGTGGAATGGGCCAAAACCCGGCCTGCACGGATCACTGGTTCCAGCATGCATCCTCCCATCCTGATCATGGGCTACACCCATTAAGTAAAAGGCTAATGGCATATCGTGGGTATAAGCTCTCTCTCTCTCTCTCTCTCTCTCTCTCTCTCTCTCTCTCTCTCTCTCTCTCTCTCTCTCTCTCTCTCTCTCTCTCTCTCTCTCTCTCTCTCTCTCTCAACTCAGTTCGAAAAAAATGTGTCTCAGCTTAATATCGTGACATTTTCAATTTCAAAACTGTTGGTTGAGGACCCGGGAAAAGGGAGAAATGTCGCCCCATAATAGACAAGAATAGTGTAAAAATCTTTAAAAACTAGCCTAATTTTCTAAAATTTCCTCTTGAAATAAACAAGGAAAGGAATTTGGCATGTTTGAAGTCTCTCATGACCTCGTGGTCCTTGCAAGGGGTAGCCGCCCGGCGGTAACAACTATAGGCCACTGCGTACATTTGTATGACACATTGTGGCTCCATCTGGCTTGCTCTCCAGTAGACTTTGTCCTTCCGAAACATGTCAGAACCAGTCCGCGCCGGCGCGGACTGGTTCCAACATGCATCCTCTTGATAATGGGTTGCGCCTCTACCTACCATGCCGACGCTCATTACGTCTCTCTCTCGCTCCTCGCGTATATATTCCATAGGAGGTAGCTTGAGAGCCAAGTCTCTCTCTCTCTCTCTCTCTCTCTCTCTCTCTCTCTCTCTCTCTCTCTCTCTCTCTCTCTCTCTCTCTCTCTCTCTCTCTCTCTCTTTCTTTTTGGCCATCTAAAAATATACTTCTATTACATCTAAAGAATGAGAATTACAAAATCGGTTCACTGCCTCCCTTTGCAAAAACCTTAGTTAGACCTGGACTGAATCCCATATCATCATCGGACTCCTCCTCGGGCTCCTTCTTTTCCTCTTTCTCCTCCTTTTCCTCCTCAACGGCTGCGGCAGGGCCTGCACCACCACCACCTCCTGCACTGACCACAACGCCACCACCTCCACCTGCAGGGACAGAAGCAAGCTTCTCCTTTCCGACAGCATTGAGCTCCACAGCAAGTCTATCTTGTCATCATCAGCTTCGGAACCAACTGAGCCTTGATGTCGGCAACAGATGGCGAGCAGTTGCCCTCCAGCAGCGCCAGTAGGTAAGCCGCAACTACTCCTCGCACAGCTCGCAAGCGATCAGTCCAAAAACTTTAAAAAAAGCTGTTGAAACTAGTCCGCGCCGGTGCGGACTGGTTTCAGCAGCTTTTTTTAAAGTTTTTGGGTGCGGGGGGGGGAGAGAGAGAGAGAGAGAGAGAGAGACCTGATCACCTGCGAGGATTGTGCCGACCTGACTGCCTGCAAGTTGTGGGAGTTGTGCGCCAACCTGATTGCCTACGAGGAGTGCACCTGATCGCAGGCGCGGGCTGGTTTCAACAGCTTTTTTAAAAAGGTTTTGGTAGAGAGAGAGAGAGAGAGATGAAGAGAGAGGTAAGTCACACACAGAGTGAGATTGGCAGTGCTCTGAGCCAGATAGTGTCCGCGAGGGCAAGGAAAGACTAGAGAGTTATCATGGAAGGCAGGAGAAGCAGCAGCCCCAGAGGTGGTGGCGGGGCACTAGTGGTGGTGATGGTGGTGGCGGGCAATCTTGTCAAGAAGGGGGAGGTGGCAATCTCATGCAGGACATTGCAAAGCAAGTTGTTTGCCTATGTAGGCTACCTTACAGGAACCACGTCGGTGCCTTGATCGACATCAATGCGTTGCAGCGGAGTGAAGTCACTGTACTCCCTCACCAAGGGGGTGAGGGTGGGGACCGCGTCACCACCTGCGGCTGCATCAAGCAGTTGTCCGCATCTTTGGGCTCTGCACTCAAGAGCTCCAGTGTTTTCGTCCTTCCTAACCTATGCGGTGTCAATCTCGGCTATGCGTCAACACCTCAACCAATTGTGCCACGGTTCCTTGAATGAATAGCCCTTTCGACTAACGACATTGTCCTATATTATAACGCCTACTTATGCCAATCTCCACCCTTTGTGATGAGTACATTAGCCCTCCAGATGTCGTGATATTGACCCCCTACCACCCAAAGTGTCAACAACTAGCTTTTCTCCCCTCTGCGGTTGAAGCTTTTCCCCTACTCTTACACTGCTATACTTGCTTTTTGGTAAATAAAATCCGCCCACTTATTACAAGTTCAAAGAGAGAGAGAGAGAGAGAGAGAGAGAGAGAGAGAGACGCTTGTCAACTCACCGAGTCACCTACAGAGTCTAGACAAAAGTGCGAGAGAGGGAGAGAGAGAGAAAAAAAACACTACTAAAAACAGTTCGCATCGGCACGGACTGTTTTCAATAGTTTTTTTTTTTGGAGAGAGAGAGAGAGAGAGAGAGAGAGAGAGAGAGAGAGAGAGAGAGAGAGAGAGAGAGAGATACTTGTGGAGCTTGCGATGGCTGGTGATATTTCAGAGAACATGGTAGAGCTCAAAGCACTACTTGACCAAGCTACACGATGTCATCGTGACCTCATGTGCAGAGTCTTATATCCTCTTAGATATAGACATTAGAAATGGTAGCAGCTTTGTCTGCGCAATATCAAGGGAAGGCCACATTACTTCATACCTCAAAAAGACAAAGATCATCAACTCATTATAAAGCTTGTCTAGTTTTAGCTGGGATCAGTATGTTGAAAAGTAAAAGATCTAGATATCTCTCTTCAAGGGACCTCCAAGGAGAAAATTGACGTTGATGTGGATTTTAATGCAAGATCCTTGGAGTTGAAGGTCCATGATATTGATGGCAAGAACTATCGTCTGGGTGATTATCATTGGGTGTGTTGTGTTTGTGTAAAGCTATCGAACCTGAGAAATGTAGTGTGATTGTTAGGCCTACTCGAATTAACATTATTTTGAGACGGGGGAGAAGGGCACCTGGCAATATCTTCATGGGAATGAAGACAAGTCAGAGCTGTGGAGTGATGATAAAGAACCCATGTCTGGGCTCATGCAAATAATAAGGAATTTTTTACTTTGTTGCGACTTTGTACTATAGAAATCCGAGAGCTTCATGGTAGGATAGATGGTTTGGTGTCATGGTGAGAGTCTATGGTAGTTATAACTTCTTTTGGAGACGTCGCTAATGGTATAAGGTTTTATATTCTGGCATGGAAGTAGATCCATCCACTGCATTGTTGATATAGCGGTCATGATTGGTCCAAAGAACTATTTTGATATGGAAGTAGATCCATCCACTTGATTGGTCTAGAGAGTTAGCATCAATGTTCCCAGGGAAAATCATACAAATTTCCCTTTATGGTAGATTCAAACCTAGGAACGTTTTCGCACTAATCAACAGTTTTTACAATTTACCTCTATTTTTATGAATTCTCCAAGCGGATTTTCTCCCTCTCCATCTATTTTAAATTTTCAACATCCAGTGCTCACCCAAAACATTTGTGAGAGAAACTAGCGATAAAATCAGCTGAAGGCTAAGCTAAGGCACACTTTTCTCGAACATTGGTTGGCATGGTAGCGGCATCAAACCTCCATTTTTTGACAAAGAGAGAGAGAGAGAGAGAGAGGTTTCTCAAATCACATATAGACCTGAGAGAGAGAGAGAGAGAGAGAGAGAGAGAGAGAGAGAGAGAGAGAGAGAGTCGGCATGGTAGGGGCATCAAACCTCCAAAAACTTTTTAAAAAAAGCCCAAAAAACTCAAATAAAATATTTTGTGACTGCAATATTGATAGAATGCCACATGAGATGTTGCTCATAAAACAAAGCTCAATGTTTGTGAGAAAGTAGCTGGGTTTTTTCTTTGCTCAAGAATGTTCGCTCGCCGTTTGGTAAGACTCATTGTTTCCCATAAGGCTTGTGGCCATGGCTCGTCCACTTATCGAATGGGCATCATCCCTTGTGACTTGGTGTCATCACTGGTATTTGCCACTACCCTTGTATCCAAAAGTGTTTCAATTTCAGGTCTCATTTATAATCTGTCAATTTGTTTCCTTTATGTTCAATTTAAGGTCTCATTTGATATGTCATTTGTTTCCTTTATGCCCAATTTTCATATCCTTTTGGTGTATCAACACGTCTTGTACACGGGCATTTGTTTTGTCTGGCTCCATTAGAGCTTGAGAAATCTCTATGAGCCATTTGTACATTTCTAATCTTTGCTTTTTGACTTCGAGATGCGAATATGTCAACGATCTTTCCTCCAAGGTTACTGGTTGGTCATCGATCTGACCTCATAGACGTGCAATAGAGCCTCTAAAGGCTCTAGCACTTTGTCCACTAAGACTGGACCACCTGATGATATTTTGGAAGACACTGTTCCTTCCACTCGTTCTTTGTTTTCCCTTTCATGTTTAAACTACTACTCGGTTTGTTGCAGCTCGTTCTCCAAGGGAGTTTTCTCTTGTAGCCTCTTAGCTTTATTTTGACCCTTTTTTCTTTCCAAGATTTTCTGTGAGTCCTTACTGTCAAATGCTCAAACTCTATTTGAATTAGGAGTTTTTGTTCGTCCTCAATCGATGTGTTTTTTCAGCTTCTTGAGCCTGAACTCTTGTCACCACATTGATTGGAATTCTAGTCTTTGATCCACTAGAACAAGGCAAAACTCCAACGACATTCATTGTCACCTTTCCTTTGTTTTTAGGATTTTTGGGACGGTTTGAAAGTAAAAGGTCTATCGCACAACCATCACAGAACCCAACAAAATTTGTGCACTCACCCTTGTGCGGACAAACTCTTTGCCAATGATTACCTCCACATTCATATTAGGGACCTTCTGTTGAGCGACGGCTTGTTGTGCCCCCATTGGACGTCCTCTCCTAGGAGAATATCCTCTAGGTTTGTAGTTCTGATTCACTATGAACATGAACATGTTCTCATCCATCATATAGTGATTCTTCATTAACTAAGCTATGTAAGAGGGCTCTATAGCCTCGTATGAGCTCACCCAAGAAGGATAACCCTCGTCTGCATATGCAATATCCTCAGGTTATCTTTTGTAGGTCTCCACTAGTTCTTCATAATAAGAAGTACATGGCAGCATTGTCTGACTCGTACTGCTTCTACTAGCTAGGCATATCGAACAATTGCTCTATTGTCATGAGGCAAAGGAGCTTGTTAGCCCAACACTGATTGAGGCGTGTCACCCCCTTGTGCTATGTTATTTAGGCCTATTTGGTACCTTGGTGGTGACAGCAAATGTTGCACCCCCGGAGGTCCATATGGCCTTTTCCTCACATGATTCTTGTTAAAAAAGCACTCGTTTGTCTCGTGGTTGGTATACTTTTGCTCTATCGCACACCACTTCAAAACTCACGACACATTTGCTATTGCGGGTGGTTGTCGTAGGTTCGAATTTTGGCGATAGCTCTGGCTCATTCTCTTTGTAACAAAATTGGACTATGAACATTGAGAATAGCGAAATTTAGAGAACTGTAGAATACTTTGAGAAAAATAGAGAGAGAACTTGATTAGAGGTAGCAACATAACCATTATGCTTAATTATCTTGGCATGAACAATACTTTGCAAGAGAGAGGATGTGCGCTCCTTGCCGCACTGTCGAAGCAAGGGACTTGCCAATACACCGTGTGCGAGCCACAAACGGCTCCAAGCACACAACAAGCCTAAACTAGCAAGCTCAAGGAAGCAAAGGGTGTGTCACTCACCGCTCTACGCTCGCCTTCGTGGTGGATTCCTCGCCGCGATGAAGAAGAAGCTGCAGTCGTGCCGCGCTCAACCGCTTCGCCGCCGTCGTGCCTTCGTAATGCTCGATTGCATACACTCTCTCTCTCTCTCTCTCTCTCTCTCTCTCTCTCTCTCTCTCTCTCTCTCTCTCTCTCTCTCTCACACACACACACACACACACAAGGAGGTGAAGAAGAAGAAGATGGAGATGGAGATGGAGCAAGAGCACTCTTCTATTGCACAAATGAGAGAATGAGTAAAAATTAGGTTTAGTTGGCTTTTATAGGAGCTCACCCCATTCACACTTGGGCGCCCATGCTTAACCAACTAATCCCTTAAATGTCCCAGTTAAAGTGCGCCTCTCATCGGCGATCACTCTACCTTTCCCTATTGGTCCGACAAGCCCGGTACCTGACTCTAAATAATACAACGTTTATAGATCATAGGGTGTCTGTGTGCCGTGAGGGTTAACATGCCCCCCTTCCTGATGTAGATTCCGTCCTCGGAAGCTATTGAGTTGAAGCTGGTTCGTCGAGGTGGAAGAGCATTTGAGATGAATTTCCTTAGCCTTCTTCAGTCACTGCAAAATCAAACAACATTGGCACAGTAATGGCATTCTCTTAAAAAGCATATGCAGTTTTAGGTAGAAAAATTGATTGGTCAAAGAATTTCAAACAATTTGTCAGCAATGAACATTAAATTGCAATGTAATCAAATGCATAAACAGATGTAAAGGTAGAAAATTAAACAAGTCTGGGGTCGCTAATTTGACGGTCGAAAAGCACTAGAGATCGAATATTAATACCATGGGTAAGCTTCTTAATTTTCAGTGGTCAATTAAGTTGTTTAATCGCGAGAGCCAAGTATTGATGTTCGAGGGCTGACTAGAGGCTATATCTAGAAAACCTTGTAGTTAAGCTACCATAAAAGGAATTTCTCATGAAATCATCGCCTGATTGATTACCTTTTCTTTGACCCCCCAAAGTCTTTTCATATTGATTCAATTATGATGTGTGTGCTTATTTTGTATGCCTTGGGTTTTTTGCTTTTCAAGGAAAAGCGCCCACACTGGGAACCTCTAGGGCTCTAGTACCATAGGCAATACATGTGAGTGAAGTACCAATTTAAGCAGTGATTTCTCTTCCAGCTTAAAATTTTACATTGTGGCACTTTGATTTTTTGCTTGTTCATTTTCAGCATTTAAATTTTGTAACTTTGGGGGGTCATATAACACTGTTACCCTCCCCAGGCTCATCACATTAGTAAACTCCCTTTATAATACTTAAGCTAAAGGTCGATAGGGTTAAGCCCACTAGAAAGCCCTAGTACATGTCATACAATGCTGCCTAAATCGGATTAAGAACCTAAGTAACCATTGTTTATTAGGAAGGCATCCCCCATGGTATTAAGAGAAGATCTCTAACACCTAGCTTGGTCAAACTAGCTTAGTCGGACTGCTTGAGTTTTAAACCTAAACAAGTGATTATGACAAAACATTACATTGAATTAAATGTTTGATACTAAGCAAATGTGGTGAATATTATGCTACCAATCACAATCAAAGCAGACAAAACATGGATGCAAAAAGATAAGGGCAATCCTAATGGACAAGAAACACCTGTTTATGTTGATGGTCGCGCTTGATTTGAAGTGTGAACGAGAGAAAGGTTCCATGAAGGTCCAAATCCTATCAATAGCAACACGCTCCTGTACACACAAGAAAACAAAAGGACTACCTCCAGGAGGCACATTAGTGGGAAAAGAGAACTTCGCTAATCACTCAACTCTAAAACAGAAACACTCCTATCGTACTAATCTTACCTACCCTCCATCACTCAAGTGATGAGGATCAAAGGTGTTTCATGACATAGGTTTCTGTTTCACTGTACCAGATGTGACATGTGTAGGTCTGAGTCAATGTTTTGACTTTTAAGGTGCATACTCGTTTGCTGATTGCTCTTGCTCTTTTTTTTTTTTTTTGTGAGTATAAAGCTTTATATGTACATTCCCTAAGATTGGTGATTGAGAGGTCAGGGAAAAAGGTTGAGAGGGAAGCAAGTGAATAATGGATGTCAGCAAACACTCCCCCCTTCCTTGGGTAGATCATACCATTTGAAATGAGCTTGTCACCCTTTGAAACCAATTGTTCCAGTTGGTAATAGGTGAAGATTTTTGCCAGTAGTTTCCTATTACCCTAGGTGCCTCGTCAAGCTGCAAGGGTGGTAAGGTACTCTCCCAGGATCGAACCTGAAGTGGTTCATCAGGTGATTCTTGAACACTGGGAGGTGTGGATTCTTTTGTAGCTTCATGGAGGTCCACTACTATAGATGGAGGCTGTGTAGAAGCTTTTACCTCTATGGATGTATTACATGAGGAGCTAGAATCTTCATGGGACTCCCCCCTTCCTGAGCTAGGTGGAACAAATCGTTCTTTCTTTGGTACCCAAACTAGCTCGGGAGCCGGTGTGTAGCATTCTGTGATTTTTTTCTTTTCACGATCATTGATTCTTTTTGGAGCTACGGGATTGGGCTCACTTGGGTCAGGTGATAGGTAAGAGCACAATCTACATTTTGGCACCCAGATTTGATCATTTCCTTGATAATATCCTTGGGCTTCCAATAGTCGTTTAGGGATCCATCGCAACATTTTCTTACTTTTCTTGGAGCGAGTGGTACGTTTCTTACAAGGCTTCTGTTTTTTAGCACTAGCTATGGTCACTAAAGAAGCTTTAGGGACCCACTTGTATGTTTTCTTCGTTACATTAGGATGAGTCTTGTCGGAAGCGATATGCATTGCTTGTAGCATATTTAAGGGTACAGGAATTTCATCCCCCTCAGGTGTTACCCAGGTCGTCCCCCTATTTCCCCAAGTGTCTATGGTTGATGCTAGGTGGACCCAGTCTACGTTGTCTGATTCCGTCATACCCGGTAACACATCCATGTAAGGAGAATCTTGGCCAATGTCTGTATCCTTTTTACAAGTGTAACAATATTGTAGTGGGGCCGAGTGAACTGTGGTGTCAGAGCGATGATCAATAATGGTTTTACTCCCTAAGGGGTGTACCTTACCAGTCACCAAATCCACTCTAAGGACAGAGTCTTGGAATTGCAAATAGACATGATTTTTAGACCAATCGTGAACCATTTGTGCTTCCCTCATGAATGGTCATCCTAAAATCATTTCATATGACATAAGGTGTTTAGAGAAATCCATTACAATGAACGTATGTCGTACCTTGTGTCCTAGAACTTTGATCTTAAGATCCTTGAGCATCCCCATAGGTTTGGCTATGGTACCATTTGCCATCTTTACCACAATGTTAGTAACACTGAGGCGGGGTTTTCCCATGGATTCCCAACAATCTTTTGTAACGATGCTAACTCCCGCACCACCATCAAGAATTCCCTTTATAGTTAATCCCTTGGTAGTGATGGGTAGGGTCGCATTAGACTCGTCGCCTTCAAAATACTGCCCTAATTCGTTAATGGGTACCTCGATCACAGACTCGTGTCCATCTAAGTCAAGTGATTGCACATGATTTTCCTCATCAATCATAATCGAGTCAGGCCTATTTGGTTGCGCAAACTGCGGTAATCCCGTTCGTAGCTCTCCGTTAAGGAATGCTCAAAGTGCAAGGAATAACTCAGGATCTCCATACAGCTTTGCTATGATCGTGGTTCGGACCTCAGAAGACATGAAGTCCACTAGTTTGGCAACATTCATTGGCATTTTGCAGGGTGTAGGTCCTTGACTAGGAACTGGTGAGGATGGAATCTCATATTCCTCAATGGGATCAAGTATTCCTTCGTTAAACATCCTTTCCAACAAGAAGGGTGTATGCTCACTTTCTGATGTCCCATCTTCACTCCCTTCTTGGATGATACTAGATATGGCTAACGGTCTATGGTTCATGTGGGGTGGATGAACTTGCGTGGGAAACACTGTGTCATGAATTTTGACCTGCATGGGTTCTGGTTCTAGTTTCCTTTGAGTCTCCTCCACTAAACCTCTTAGATGTTTCCCTGCTGAATCTCATCTACTGGGTTTGGGTACGTCCCAATCTTCTTTTTACGATTCTTCCCTTTTTGCCCCTGCGGTTTATCTTGGGGGTCTTGGATTGGATTTGGAAACACTTGTGGTGTCTTCAGAGGCTTTTTATGATTTTCTCTTATTCGGTTTTCATTTGGTTCCATGTTACGGTTTTCTTTGTCGGTCTTTCTCTTTGTGGTATTGGTTCTAGTCTCCATTGTCTCGATTGAATCAGAATCATCCTCGAGGTCATTCATATACACGGGGTCATCTCCTGTTCCTATGTTTGTTTTGGAACTTGGCTGTGAATTTCCCATATTCTCCGACCTCTTCCTTCGTGTCTTCTTTTTCTTTGCTTGGATAACTGACGCGGTATCTCTCTCTTCGAGGATATGGCCTGGCCCTTGAAGCATGGACCGTGTAATCGCATAAGCGGGTGCGACGGGTGGTATTGGCGATGTCACACTAGCAATTTCGACCAAATTGAGGGGTGTGATTTTAGGCGCATTTGGGTTATAGGGGCATTGGGCAATCAAGTGATCTATGCCACAACGATTACATGTGAGTATTGGCATTGCAGACGTGCTCCCTTGATTCATTTGCATCTGTGCAGCATTCTTTTGCAGCCTAATAGGGCACTCCGTTGCTCGATGTGGTCCACCACACTCGTAGCATTGAAGAGGTGGCCTCCTAGCCTGGGTGTTGATATTTTGACCTCTGGATGTGAGAGCAGCAGCTTGATAAACCGGCTTGACTTGCCCCCAAAAATCTTCCATGTAGTATATGGGACACTCTTCCAATGTATCAAGTCCGTAGGCAATACTAGTGTCTATTTCCTCCTCACAGCCATCTGGATAAGCATTTGATGGCTCGCAACCCACTTGGTTCATAGGGGTGACTCTTGGATGCGGGGGCTGCGGTCCTAGCACAAGAGGTGGTAGCGGTGTAGCTTGTACAACATTTTGAGATCTAGGGACCATGTGTTGCGGTAGTTGCTCAACAGGTGGAGTAGGCATCAATACAGGAGCTCGAGGCGCATCCGTCCAGGCTACAGGTGGTCTATTTGCCATCATACGTTTGATCATTAAACAATCCTTAGCTTGGTGACCATACCTACCACATGCGTTGCAAGTTCCATTAAATTTTACTCTAAACGTAGGGCACTCACTAGTGCTATGTGGACCTAAGCAAATGGAACACCATTGTTGCTCCCTTCTTGGATACATGTGACTATTTTGAGGGGGTCGATTATCCTTAAGAGACTCTTGGATTGCCTTGGTGAGGTCTGTCAAGAAGGTCTCAAATACCTTTGGCTCATTGGCAATGGGCTTTGAAGTCATGGGTTCATACTCAATGGCTTGTGAGCTAGTGGATCTTGTGTCAGTAGACACCCTCATGCCTGCTATCACCAAGTTGTCCTCTAATTGGATTGCATTGGCAGTGACATCTTCCCAGGTTGTGATACCTCTAATCATTAGTCCATTATAGATTCCTTCATTCCTCAACCCTCGAATGAATCGATCAAGCAGTTGGTTATTGTTGAAGCGCTCATTTACAGGGCAGCGAGAGTTTAAGTGCTTTAGACGACTAATGAAGTCCCTTACTGACTCTCCTTCCTTACGTTCGGCCTTCTGTAGCTGAGATGCTACACCCCAAAGCACACCTTCTCGTATGTACTCCTTTAGAAACAACCTTCGAAGGGTAGGGTAGATTGTTTTCTCGTCCACCCTTAGGGTCCTATACCAATCTCCAGCCTTCCCACTTAATGTCAAGCTTAAGGCATTGCACTTATGTAGTTCGTTGCATTCCCCTAAGGAATCACATACTTGTTCAAACACTTCAATGTGTTTCCTAGCATCTTCGTCCCCATTGAATTTTTGCGTGAGTTTGGCAATTTGTACTGCCTTACTTCTAGGCTCTCTATCAGATGCGTGACGCATATTTTCCGCGATAGATCGACCTATGGTTTGAGCAAACGCTGCCAAGTCACCTATGTGAGGAGGCAGGGCCGGTGGAGGTACTCTTGGAATCATATGTGGGAGAGGGACGGGTGCCGGTCTTGGCATATGTGTGGATGATGCAGGATATGGAACATAACCGGGCATAGGTCCACTCGGATAAGGGCTAGAGAGCGGCACTCGAGGAGCGTAAACAAGTGGTACTATTGGAGGTGTGGGGGCCATGTGTGCATAAGGGGCTAGAGGCACATATGGTCGAGGCCCCATATTAGGTACTACGACACTAGGTAGTGGCACTGCGCTAACCGTAGATGTCATCGGTACATTCTCTGTCAGGCTTATCCCTGGAGTGAGCACTGGGTTTTCCTTAATAGAGGGTTGAGCCAAGTTAGGGAAGCTAAAGTTGTCGATCGGAGGCTCAGATTGCATAGAGACCTTAGGTGAAATGACGTAAGATGGGTCCATGGGGCTCATTAGAGGAGTCTCCATTTGTGATAGAGTAGGCTGTTGAGCCTTGCTCGTATGCAGAAATCTCATGGGGCCAGTTGAGAGTATATTTACCCCTCGGTTTTGCCTTTCTGATTGAATAATGCCATGGATAACATTACAGATCATTTTCTGTTGATCTTCGATGCTCGTGGCACTAGAGGTGGATTGTACAATCTCTATCCATCCTACATGGTAGGCATGGCCAGAGTGTAGATCCGTCAACACCTCAGTGTGGAGGTCGTATGTCCAATGATCATTAATGAACAATCCTTCTAGAATCGACGTGTTAACGGTTTCTTGTGAGGTAGAAGCAATGTTGCTCCCCGTGGTTTTACTTGTCACCAATGGTACTCTAGAGGGAACTTCTGAAGGAGGCAGCTCAACAGGGCCTTCTTGGTAAGAAGTTGGTAGGATATCCACATGGACACTCTTTGGGGGTGTGGGGTCCACGTGCGATGTGAAAGGAGAGTCCACTTCCCCACCCCCTTTGTGTGCTTGATTTGCATCAGGTTCCGAGCGAGTAGCTCTACCTAATGTTTCCATGAAACGGCTAAACATACTAGTACTAGGCTGTGGAGCTTCGGGAGGTGCATGGCCTTCTCTCTCAGTGTTTTGGGTAGGGTATGCTTCCATGATTTCTGAGTCGGAGGAGGAATCACTAGCGGCTATCTTAGGGTCTTGGGTGGTGCTACCTTGTGTCCCCGCTGAGGGTCTAGAGCTTATCGTGGATGGGTAATGGGTGTCCGTATGAACAAAGGCACCCTCAATATGCTCGTGTTCTAGCACCCGCCCAGAGCGTAAGTGCATGTGCTTTTGATACCCTAAGGTGTCAAAAAGCTGCTCTAGGAGGCCTTGTGACTAGTTTTTAGCGTGTTTTTTGTTTGTTTTTTTGCTAGATTTTTTAGAGCGTGTCATGGAATGGGCCGTGTGATAGCTCGAAACGAGCGTATCGGTCAGAGGGTCGTGTCGTGCTTTACAGCCCTCCGTTTGGTCACTCTATGCCCTCGGAATCCCTAAAACTGTCAATTTCCAGTAGGAAACTAGGCCCAAAGTAGAAAGTCTAAGGGTGCAAGTGGGAAGAGAAAGGAGGAGAGTGGAGGACTTGTCCCACATGCTCTCATTCTCTCTTGAGGGAGTAGGGTATATATATAAGAGTGAGTCTAGTATATATCATAAGACTGAGGACTGAGGCCTGGGCCTGGGCTTGGGCTTGGGCAGAAAATACAGAAATTGAAAACTTAGAAATTGAAAATGCAGAAAATTGAAAAAACGCAGAAATGCAGAAAATTGCAGAAATGAAAACGCAGAAATTGAAAAAACGCAAGAAATGCAGAAAATTGAAAAAGCACAGACAATAGCAGAAATTGAAACTTGACAGCAAATGCAGAAAACGCAAAAAACAGAAATCTCCACACACTCCTTCCCTGCCTTTCCTATGATAGAAATTGCACCACAAGGAAGCGTAAAGTGCTAACCGAGCTTAGTGTAGGGCATATCCCCGACAGCGGCGCCAAAAATGTGCGCTCCTTGCCGCACTGTCGAAGCAAGGGACTTGCCAATACACCGTGTGCGAGCCACAAACGGCTCCAAGCACACAACAAGCCTAAACTAGCAAGCTCAAGGAAGCAAAGGGTGTGTCACTCACCGCTCTACGCTCGCCTTCGTGGTGGATTCCTCGCCGCGATGAAGAAGAAGCTGCAGTCGTGCCGCGCTCAACCGCTTCGCCGCCGTCGTGCCTTCGTAATGCTCGATCGCATACACTCTCTCTCTCTCTCTCTCTCTCTCTCTCTCTCTCTCTCTCTCTCTCTCTCTCTCTCTCTCTCTCTCTCTCTCTCTCACACACACACACACACACACACAAGGAGGTGAAGAAGAAGAAGATGGAGATGGAGATGGAGCAAGAGCACTCTTCTATTGCACAAATGAGAGAATGAGTAAAAATTAGGTTTAGTTGGCTTTTATAGTAGCTCACCCCATTCACACTTGGGCGCCCATGCTTAACCAACTAATCCCTTGAATGTCCCAGTTAAAGTGCGCCTCTCATCGGCGATCACTCTACCTTTCCCTATTGGTCCGACAAGCCCGGTATCTGACTCTAAATAATACAACGTTTATAGATCATAGGGTGTCCGTGTGCCGTGAGGGTTAACAGAGGATTAGAGAACTTGACAACAATTGAGGACCGGATTTATGTGGAGCCCGTCCCCCCTCCAAAAGGCTTTTGTACTATAGCTTCTCCCATAAAGAGAGACTTGGTACAATACAAGATTTGTGTTCCTTGAGACCTTGATGGTGCAATGAAGATAGAGAGCTTCATGCAAAAAAATTATGACCTTAACTTAATCTAATGAAAGTGTTAACTTGTCCCCGACCTCAATACCAAGACCTCAAACACCTTCAAAGGTGGAGAGAGCTAGCAGGGGATGAGGGTAGGGAAGAGGAAGAAGAAGTAACATACGAGAAAGAAGTAGTGTCCTCTCATACCATTACTCATAGAGCTTAGCAAAGCATAGTAGCATAGTAAGGGAGATGAAGAAGATGGCAAGCATAGCATTGAAGCATGGATCTTGGTTGGATTTGCATTCCATAGCCAAGAGTATTGGTGTATGCTCTCAACTTCTCAAGCTTGGAGAAGGAGCCTTGCACTTCACAAAGTGATAATGTAAAAATGAGTGTGTGAGAGGGTGTATGCCCCTCAAGCAAGCCCCTTGCTTAGCTTGGTCGACCCCCCCCCCCCCCCCCGGTAGCTCAAGCTTGATTATGATTGGGCCCCCTCTAAGCCTAGCCAATCACATGCATAATGTAAAACCTAGGGAACTGAGACATAAGATCCTCCTCCCTACCGCCCTTTATCTAGGCCTAGCTCCTAGCTCTTGCCCTAAGCGGATCCCCAGTCCACTTTGGTCCAGTCCAGGCCCTTGGCCTAGGCCCCCTGACCCCCTAGGTTGGGCCTTGCCCCATAGGGCCCTTGTCCTAACATTACTCCCCCCCTTAAGGAAGAGTTTTCATCCTCGAAAACTAGAGTGAAAAGAATAAGTTTTCACAAAAGTTGTAAAGCAATAGACTTGATTGTAGACTAGTCAAATCATCTTAAAACCATACCATAAGAATCATATCAAGAGTTGTAATGTGCATATGCTATTTAGCATATCCTAAATGTATGCTCTTAGCACCTCTGACTGGTGTAGCCACATATATTTTATGCTCATAGCAAGTTTATGCTCTTAGCATGTCTTATTGTCCTTTCTTAAGTTGCAGAATAAACCTTTGTTTATAACATGCTCATAACTTAAGTTAAAGGAATGATTGATTATTTACTCCTTCCATTTGAAAAAGAGGTTTCATCTTTGAAACAACTGGAGATGTAGTCTCATGCCGCCTCATACAAAAGAGTGTTAAACACTAGGGCCCATAACACCTAGTGTGTATGCAATAACAAACCTTTATCCTAGCCTGTAGAATACAAGAATGCTTTAACTTATAGTAAGTAAACTCCAAATATAGCAATAAATGCTTATTAATTGGATATGCTCGGTGCTAATGTACGCACTTTGCATATCCTTTAGCCCCAATATTACACTTTGTAATCTGCCTATCCCCTTAGATAACTGACAGTACTGAGATGTGTTTTCCTCACGGTTTACAAATAGTCATCCCAGATGACTGGTAAATGGAAATCACAATATCGTGTAACATCATTGATGAATCAACAATGTCCGGAATAACCATCGTGGTTAACTTGAGAAATCCACAAACACCCAAACCGAGCCATGACCTCTATAGGGAATTAGTAGACCCAAAAGTAATCTCATAGAATACTACTCATAGAGTGCAAAAATGCTTCATAAGCAACAACTGGATGAATATGCATGCCGTTCCAACAGCTTTTGCTAAACACTAGGGCCCATAACACGTAGTATGCATGCATTTAGCAAAAAACAGATCCGAACCTGTATATCCATGGTGATTCTTGCCAATCCTTATGGCTAATGTGATGCACCTAGCACACATTAAAAATTAATGAAAATAGATCTGAAAAGAAACTAAATACTTTCAGTTGCAATCTTGTTCCAGCCTTGCTGAAACGTCTAAACCATAATAGAAAGTGAAACATGGGATCACTTCTAGGTACAAACAATGAAACTTTTTCATTAACAACTTAGAGCCTTGCTATATGTATAAACAACCATCTGTAATGTTGTTTAGTAGTACTTGTATGTGAACAAGTCATTCTAAGTATCCGAAAATTTTTTTCCACTAAAATTACTCTTGATACGTCATGCTGAAAATGGTCTAGAAACCAGATTTGACCAGCACCTAGTTGGACTTTGTCGTGACACATAATTGAAATAATGGCGCCAGTGTCAATCCAGAGACTCATATTCTCCACAAGTGGAATATGTCTCATGTGAGGATGTATAGAAAAGAACATCCGTCAAGTACAAGATGTACTTGTGTGTGGAGGTAACTCTAAACACTCTGCGACAAGAGTGAGAGGGACCCTCATTCATTGCTCCACACTGGCTAAACCGAACTCCTTGAGTTCCTAAACCATGTTGTATCCCATGTGACAACATGTGCCAAATTGAACCCTACAAGTAGGCTCGTAACAGCATAAGGCAGAAAGATAGATTGGACACTTGGCCCAAAATACTTTGTGTTTTCATGCCCTTGGCATGGCTCTGTAACATTCAAGTGTACTTATACGTCTTGAAAAACCAAGCAAAGCATACTAAAAATGGAATAACACCAAAGCAATAGATGCGTACCTGGAGATTTGAACGTAATGTTCACTTACCTGTATTCAAATGGAGAGGAGCACATCCCCTACCTGAAAAACAAACAGCATTGCACTGGAAACCCTGAGTGTTGCCTTTGCAATCCATCCCTTGGATTAGAATCTACCTAGTCAAACCCCTTGGTAAGACTCTTTGTAGAAACTGCTCAACTAGCAGATAACGGTCACCAACATAGTCAACCGTGTACAAAATGATTGAAGTCAACTTGAAAAGTGTGTTCGTCCGCTACCGCGTAGTAGATTGCGGAATTATTTCCTTGAAAGTATAATAGGGAGAGATCAACTGTGATCCGCAATGCACATCAAACTGTGATCCTTAATGCCTATGGGGTGATGTAGCAATCACCTGCCGGGTCTTACCCCAAAACAGTATGTCCATAGACATTCCGTAGTGCTATAGAGAGAGCAGGAGACCCACACAAGTGAACTGCTGAGCTCTTATGGACAGCCATGCTGTCGCAACTGATTGCTGCATCTATACTTTCTTGTAGAGATCAGCTGCTGTGAGTTGAAGATTATCCAAAACTCAACTTGAGTGTCGCACGAAAAACATGTAGTGCAAAAATGACACCCTAAACATTCGGAATGACAAGACTCTTGCTTGTCCGTTAACGTCGATGTGTACTTCCTTGGGTAGATCTTTAAAACAATCACCCAAAGAATGCCAATAGTTGGGTCTTATCCTTGGCCTGACAACGGCTCTTAGCCTGTTTGGCTCTTAGTCCTTATGCAAAGTAGTGTGCAATCGACGAACCGATGAAGACTAATTTGAGTAGCCTCTTAGCCACGTGCTAGCTGTGAGTTAGAGCACCTTGGCTCAAGCTGACTCACGAGCAAAACATGTATCAAAAGTTTCTTAAAAGATTTTCATTTTTTCCTTAGAGAGAGAGATAGAGAAGGAAAAGAAGAGCATGCTGGGCTGAGGAACTTTCCTTAAGTTTTAAGAGTGTGTGCCCAAGCTATGTGCACTTATGCATCTTATGCCTGACTTGCAGCTTATCGTATAAGCATTCCCCAGTTTTCCGGTATGACTCTCTCATCGAGAGAGGTAACAAAAAATCAACCAACAATCATATTAAACAATCTATCCTTAATCTGTCCTTGACAGAGTTGCGAGTGTGATAGCGGAAGCGTAATGCATGAAACAGTAGTATTGAATCCACCTCATTAGCATGCCTTGCATGCAGAATTGTAAGCCCTTGGTTACTGTGATGGCCTCAAGCATGAGGGCCAAACCCATAAGTGCCTTGCAAAGTCGATACTGGTAGGGATGCTATGAGGTGATATCCCGATTTTGCCAATTCCCAAAACTTGGGTGCGAATGCCCTTGATTCCCAGGGAAGAAGCATTATCTCAGCACAAGTTAGAAGCCTTGCTTCACGTGAACCTATCAAAGCATGTTGCTTTGTATAACAGACAATCCTTTCCAACGAAAATGTGTAAGCATGAAAAAACAAACAAAACTTAACATTGTCTACCCTGGTCTTCCAACAACAATCATTTGTCCAGAACTTTTGAAGGAGAAACTTTCTCAAATCCGGCTCATAGCCAATTCTGATGCGTGAGAGAGAGTGGTCGCATGTACCATATACACCCACTTGGCATGTAATGAATTATTTTGCAGACACATTGCCAAGTTCTCCCAAAGGTCGTACGCTCATAGCATATACCAAACGTGGGAAGTCGTGTGTTTGTATGACACATCTCAGTAGCTGCACTTTGGATGTTCCCGTCGTTCATAGATACAATTACTCTTGCTCAGAGACAAATGTCATAGCAAAGAAAATCGACGTTGTCGATCATTCACAAAACAGTGACCTTGTCGAATTGTAAATCTAATGGAAAAGCAGTATAATACATGCAAGTTATGCATCTCATACCTGCTTGGCTCTATGAATGATGGCCGTGATCATTCATAGAAGTCCATTGCATACCAGAGTTATCAAGCACATGCTCAATAAACAAAAATCAATTGCGTACCTCATGAAGTACACTTGCCAACGAGTCGTGCTGTCGTAATAATCGAATGAGTTGCAATCAAGAACAAAACCAAGAAATTCTTTCTCAGATACTGATTTTTGGTACAATAGACATGGCCAATTACCGTTGCCTTATAAGGCAAATGCCATGCCTGAGTTGCCTCTACTACTAGACAACCTTACCTCGTTAGAGTGCCATAGAAACCCGTCTATGGGTTATTTCTATTGGAGCCGTGCTCCTTAGTCCTAATCACGGTAATGACCCAAAATTGGACGTAATATGTTGACCATGGTCATACTGGACCCGTAGGTAATCTCTCAGGGCACCATGGCCAAGATTAACATAAGGATATGCTCTTGCAATACAATTGTAGACATAATGCTATGAAAATTGCAAGAACGTGAAATTTCAAACCTGATAATCCGTTTGTGTCCCTGTCCGAGGTCAAGCACTTCCTTCAAACGTGCATGATAATATCAAATTGTGTTGTTGTGTCTTTATTTGGTAATAGCCTTCACCATCAACTCTTGGACAACTCAAAAACATGACCATAGAAAATCCTTGAAAACACGACCTTGTCGTGCATGGTACTTGCTTGCTTGTCCTTGAATGTCGGATTGGCCACATGGCCAGTGCTTTAGTCGAGCTACTGCCGGTTTGCCTTCTGAACTTCTCTGAAATTTTGCAACCAGATTGACCTTCCTTGCCATGGTTTGGTTCGACGACTCAATGTTGCTTTTGCATGGGCTTCAACTGTGGGAACTCCTCTTAGGAACCTATCTTGGGCAAAAGCCCAAAATAGGTTATCCCTAATGGGAACATAAAGTCCCAAGCTCAGCAATGGCAAAAAACACAGGGCTGCACAAGGAAAAACACTCGCATTGTTCCAACCACACCCCTACAGGGCTCCGGACTGTGACGAAAGTTGTACATCCTACCGGGGCACACCCTTTTGGTGCTGATTTGGCTTGATTCCATGTAGGTCGACTGCGCTCCACTCCCCGGCTAAGCCCGCCTTCCCACATTGGGTCTTCTTCTGGAGCGTCAACTCTATAGGGGCGGTGTCCCATCACCCGAGAGAGAGAGAGAGAGAGAGAGAGAGAGAGAGAGAGAGAGAGAGAGAGAGAGAGAGAGAGAGAGAGAGAGAGAGAGAGAGAGAGAGAGAGAGAGAGAGAGAGAGATCATGCAACCATGCATGCAAAAAACATGCAAGGCTCCCTCCTCCTCCATAGCTCCTCCCTCCCCCCTGAGCTCTGATACCAATGTAAGACCTAGGGAACTGAGACATAGGATCCTCCTCCCTACCGCCCTTTATCTAGGCCTAGCTCCTAGCTCTTGCCCTAAGAGGATCCCTAGTCCACACTGCTCCAGTCCAGGCCCTTGGCCTAGGTCCTTGACCACCTAGGTTGGGCCTTGCCCCGTAGGACCCTTGTCCTGACACATAAAGCATATCAAACAACAAGGGTAGGCTTTGGACAAGTGTCCTCCTTACCCCTTTGATAGAGAGGGCTTGATAATATCTAGATAATTGTTGAATTAAACTAAAATCTCATTGGACCCCTCTTTAGCCCAACCAATAGGATTCAAGCACACCATGTGGCTAAGCATAGGGAGAGCCTGACATGTGTCCATGTGCCCCTTGAGGAAGGGGGTGCCCTTTAGGTGCCTCAAAAGGGGGTGACCTTTGGGTGAGTGGGAGGTTAATTCAAAGATTCCCATAGCTTTGGGGCTCACCCCCTCCTTTGCAGGGTCTCTTTTTGACTCAAGCACCTTACCCCCCTTTGCATGGGAAGCTTCTCAAGCACCTTACTCATCAAGCATGACGAGCACCTCAAGCACCTTAGTCAGCAAGCACGACAAGCACCTCAAGCACCGTAGTCAGCAAGAATGACAAGCACCTCAATCACCTTAGTCAGCAAGCACGACAAGCACCTCAAGCTTGGACCGAGTTCCCACCTCAAGCTCAGCCCTAGCTTGCCTAAGGCCCTAGGTCTAAGGAATTTTAACACTAACCTTTGGAGGTCTTTAATGAAGCTAACCCTAAGGTCTTTTAAGCTCCATTATCTGGCATTGCTCTTTGCTAAACCATCTCCCATTTGGACCCATTGCCTTTGGTCTCGTGCTGAGATAAATCTAAAAGCACATGTCTCTATTCTAACTCTTGTTCCCGTTTATTCTCCCGCATTAAATGATCAGTTTAATATGAGAAAATCATTTGGGTTTGTTAGATATTAGATTTTATCACACTCTGCTTTGTTGTGGATTTGCTTGTGGGTGATGAGATACTACTAATAGTATTGACTGCATCTTCTAATACCTCTTCATAAACCTTATAGTTGTCAACTACATACAACACTTCTCTAGTGACTTTCTCAAATGTGGTGCATGCTTTCAAGTGCAGGTCCTTTTTGAGAGTTTTGTTTTTCAAACCCTCGATAAAGAGAACTGATAATCTCTTGTCTTGCGGTAGCTCTCTAAGAGGACATCCTCTTCATAATCATTGTGCTTAAAAGAGTATGTTTGGGATAGTGTGTTATGCTTGATTCCTCTTTTTGAGAATTCCTCAACAAACTCTCGCAACAATTACTCTATGTTTGGGAAATCTCTGCTATTCAATGGTTGGAACCATGTCAATATTGTTCTCTTCAAAGTTAACCCAAATCCTTTGTATTGAGGATGGAAATCTTCAGTACTCATGACTTGCTTAAAGAGTCAAACATGTGCATATGGATCCCCCGACCCATTGTACTTTTTGGCAACACATTTTGCCACTTGAGATAGTTGCATCTATCTCATTTTGGCAACCATTCTCACAACTCTCAGTTCTCCTAAAATGATGTCCTTAGCTTCGTAACCCCCACTAGAAACTCTAGTTGAAGTTATCTCAATGACTCTCTTGTCTAGTCGCACATTCCTCACTTCAACTTAGGTATCTGGAACTTTCATTGTATGGATTGTGGTTGGCGATTCATTGTGTTGGAATTAGGGTTGCAGAGAAACACACACAGCTTGGAGAAGATGAAGGAAGCTCAAGGCACACAATAGAGAGTGTGTTACTCAGTGTGCAATGGAAAGATAGATAGCCCTAGAGTGATGGGCATATATACAATGCACGGGGGAAAAAACCTCCTAAAGAGGGGAAAAATGCCCCGGCGGTCCTAGTGTGTTCACACACATCACTACCACATGTATATGGTAACAAATCCCCCCTGGAGTGATGCGGTGAACAACAGCTACCACATGTATATGGTAACAAATCCCCCTTGGAGTGATGCGGTGAACAACAGTGCCATGCCCTGAGGACAGGATCAGTCCACAAAGGGGAGTAAGCCCAAAGCTTTGCGGAAAGCTTCAAGCTTCTCACGAGACAATGCCTTTGTGAAAAGATCTACAAGGTTGTCCTGTGTTGGCACATAAGCCAAGCTGATCTCTCCTGCTGAGAGCCTCTCCCTAACATAGTGGTAATGCACCTCAATGTGCTTTGTGCGAGCATGAAAAACTGGGTTCCTCGCAACTGCCAATGCGCTCTGACTGTCAGTGTAGATAGTGTTGGCAGTGTCCTATCCAACACCCAAATCAGCCATAAGGCGTCTGAGCCATACACACTCAACCGTAGCTGTGAAGACTCCCCTGTACTTAGCCTCACAACTCGAAGTGGCCACAATAGGTTGCTTCTTTCTCAACCATGATATACATGAACTTCCAAGCATGAAACAAAAACCACTTGTGGACACTCGCGTGTCAAAACAGCCAGCCCAATCTGAGTCCGAAAAAGCATGTAAGTCTGGCGGCAATGATCCCCCCTTGGGATAAAACCAACCAAGATGTAAAGTGCCACTAAGGTAGTGGAAAATCCTCTTGACAGCCTGCCAATGCTTACACCCTGGGCTATGCATAAATCTGTTGACCTGTGAGACTGCAAACTGAATATCCGGCCTCGTGTTGCATACATAAATGAGGCAGCCAACAGCAGTTTGGTAAAGAGTGACATCAACAGGATCACTACCATCATGTAGACTCAACTTCAAACCTGTTTCCATGGGAGTGGCAATAGGTTTGCAATCCTCAAGTCCAAACTTACATAGCAATGTCTCTATGTAACTTTTCTCACACAAGGCAATACCACCATCACACTGCTTAAACTGTATACCCAAATAATGATGCAACAGCCCCAAATCTATCATCTTGAAAGTAGCATTCAAATCAGCCTTAAATTCAGCAATATGTCTCTCATTTGGTCCAGTGATCAGCAAATCATCAACACAAAGAACCACAATGAGAAGTACATCACCCTCACGCTTTACATACAATGTGCTTTCTGTTGGACTGTTACAAAGGCCTCGTTTAACCAAATGAGTGTTACCTTTCTCATACCAAGCACGAGGAGATTGCTTCAACCCATACAAAGCCTTCTTACATCTGCACCCTTTGTCCTCTTGTCCTTTTATGACAAAACCGCGAGGTTGTGTTACATAAACTTCCTCAAATATGTCACCATTCAAGAAAGCAGTAACAATGTATGATTGATGTACATCCCAACCAAAATGAGCTACCAATGCACATAGAAAACGCACAGTAGTCATACGACAAGTGGGAGCAAAAGTCTCTTCATAATCTATGCCTTTTTGCTGTGCATAACCCTTTGCAACAAGTCGAGCCTTATGGCCATCGATCTCACCATCCGGCTTGCGTTTCAACTTGTAAACCCACTTCGTACCAATGGCCTTTTTGCCAAGAGACAAATTACATAAAGTCCATGTGTCATTCTCTATAAGTGGATCATATTCTGATTGCATGGCAGCCATCCAATTTTTTGAATTCTGTGCTTCATCAAAAGACAGAGGCTCCTCAACATCATGTAAGCTAGACACAACCAAATCATAACAATCTGATGCATAAGATGCTGTTAAGTATGGAGCCTGATTTACCCTTGTAATTTTCTGTGGTAAAAGCGCACATTTGTAAGGCCCCCATTATGAGGAGAAGCCATCGTGCGTGAAGGAAAATCACTCACCGGAAACCAAAATTTTCACGGACAAGAATCAGGGGCAACTTTAAAGGCCTCGGGGGCGGAGGCCCCCGAGCCTTTTTTTTTCGCCGGAATATTATGGCCGGCGGACGGCGGCCGGAAAGTGGTCGGAAAAAAACCGGTCGGTTGGCCGGTGGCCGGTAGTCAATGGCCGATGGCCGGTGGTCGGAAGTCAATGGCCGGTGGCCGATGGCTGAATTCAAAAGCGAACTTGTCTTCTCAAGGGCGGCCACACATGGGCGGATTGGAGGGTCCGATTTGGACTTATTCGCACAAGGGCGGCTACACATGGCTGTCTCTCATAAGAGAGGGTAGCCCTTTTGGCCTATAAAAGGAGACCATTTCTACACACATTTCAGAGTGTGAAGTTGATGCAACAAGGTGAGTGTGAGGTGGTGAGAGTGAAGCAAGGCGGGAGCTCCATTAAGGGTATAATCCCTTTGTAAACTACTTCCTGTTTTGAAGTACTAAAGCCATTGAGTGGCAGCTTTCCCGTGGACGTAGCCCACATTGGGTGAACCACGTATATCGTGTGTACTCTCTCTCTCTCTCTCTCTACTCTATAATCTCGTGTATGTAAATCTGTCTCTCTCCATTAAGTAATCTACTCAATTATCTATTTAGCTACGTCTTATTTCCTAACAGATGCATGTCGAGAGCCTTAACGAGTACGACTAGACAAAGGTGCATCCAATTTACTATCACACAAAGTGTGCACCAGCCATTTTGGCATACCTCTAGCCTGCTCATTTTCAACCCTTTCCTCATCCATTACATCATGTACATCTACATCAGTGATAGGCTGTTCTAAAACATTTTCAGAAACCCCCATAGGCTGTACATTTGCCTCATTGGAACTTACATTCGTATTTCGACCACTGAAAAGAGGCAACAAAGTGTCATAAATATCCTGTGAGCTTACATTACTGTCTCTAGTACATCACAGCAAGGGCTGAATAGAATCTTCCACAAACACTACATCCCGAGAAACCAGAATACGTTTTGTTTGCGGATGATACAACCTGTAACCTTTGCTTTCAGCACTATAACCAACAAAAATACATTTGACAGCCTTATCATCCAATTTTCTGCGCTACACTTGTGGCACCAAAGCATATGCCAAATAGCCAAAAACACGCATGTGCTCAATAGAACGCTTTCTATCATGCCATGCTTCATATGGAGTAATAGACTGCAAAGCTTTTGTAGGACACCTGTTAAGTACATAAGTGGCACACATGATGGCCTCAAGCCGAAAAGAATGCGACAAAGCTTGACTTTTGACCATACATCGTGCCATTTCCGTCAGTGACATGTTTTTCCTCTCAGCAACACCATTTTGCTGAGGTGTATAAGGCACTGTACATTGGTGTTTTATCCCACGACTAGCCAAAAATGCATTAAATTCATGAGACATATACTCCCCCCCTCGATCGGAACGGAGGGTGCCCATAGTACATTTCGAGACATTTTCAGCCATAGCCAAAAATTGTTTGAAGCACATAAAAAGTTCGGACTTCTCTTTAAGCGGAAATACCCATGCATGCCTGGAGTAATCATCAATGAAAGTCACGAAGTACAGGTAATTGCCCAAGGACGGAGTTTGCATGGGCCCACAAACATCACTATGCACAAGCTGCAACCTGCATGTGGCCCGAACTGAACCATCCTTTGAAAATTTAGAACGCTGCATCTTACCCAAAATACAGCCTTCACAAACATGTTTGACAGGTGCTTCAAGAGGCGGCAAAGAAGCAACCATATCAAATTTCTGCAAACGCAGCAAACTGGCAAAATTTAGATGACCAAACGTGCATGCCAAAGTTTTGCATCTGAAATAGCCCTTGAATCTGCAACAGCATTTGCAAAATTTTGTCCACACTTGTCATACAAAGTGAGCTTATATAGCCCAAGGCACAAAAGCCCAGATGCAACAATTTCATCACCAAAACTGAGATCATGAACTGTACATCTGTCATCCGCAAATTTGACTACAAGTCTAAGTCTAGCAAGTGTGGATATAGACAAGAGATTCTTCTTGATCCCAGGTACATAAAGTGCATCAACAAGTCTGAAGGAACTCCCATTAGCAGCAGTGAGCACAATCTTTCTAACTCCCTGAACTGGATAAGAGGCGTTGTTGGCACAAGTGACTGAATTCCCATGAGGGACAGACTCGAGAGAGGTAAACAATTCACGATGTGAGGTAATGTGCTTTGTAGCACCACTGTCGAAATACCACACATGTGAATCCGCAGCAACTGACAAGCATGCATCATGGATAGCAGGATTGTAAGTGCACTCTGCACTAAAAGCCCATTCTGCATCAACATCAGCAACACAGTCTCCTTTCACAGAAGACTCAACAATGGCTGCATTTGTAGTGGAACCAGCATTTGCAGTGGAACCACCCTCTTTCTTCTTAGCCTCTTTGGCCTTCAACGTAGGACACGACTTGATCAAGTGATCATTGGCTTTACAATAATGACAACGCATCTTCTTTTTGCCCTTACCACCAGAATTGCCAGACGAAGTACTGCCAGCAGAAGCATTAGGGACAGAATTTTTGCCACTCGCAACAGAACCATAAGAAGTGGCTGCATTACTGTTACCACCCTTTCTTTGAGAAGCAATAAAAGCCTGTTCAATTGCACGCTGCCTAGTCCTGTTTTTTCTAGAAAGTGACTCTTGCAATAACAATGTGCATAATGCATCAAACTTGACAACTTCAGGATTTCCTTGGGTCATCAGTCTCCAAGTAGTAGCAAAAGTCTCGTAGGAATTGTCAACCCTCACGGCTCACGGACACCCTATCGCCTACGACGGACACTGTAACCATATTATTTATTTAAGTAGAGTCAGGTACCGGGCTTGTCGGACCAATAGAGAAAGGTAGAGTGATCGCCGATGACAGGCGCACTTTAACTTGGACATTCAAGGGATTAGTTGGCTAAGCATGGGCGCCCAAGTGTGAATGGGGTGAGCTCCTATAAAAGCCAACTAAACCTAATTTTTACTCATTCTCTCATTTGTGCAATAGAAGAGTGCTCTTGCTCCATCTCCATCTCCATCTTCTTCTTCTTCACCTCCTTGTGTGTGTGTGTGTGAGAGAGAGAGAGGGGGAGAGTGTGTGTGCGATCGAGCATTACGAAGGCACGACGGCGGCGAAGCGGTTGAGCGCGGCACGACTGCAGCTTCTTCTTCATCGCGGCGAGGAATCCACCACGAAGGCGAGCGTAGAGCGGTGAGTGACACACCCTTTGTTCTCTTGAGCTTGCTAGTTTAGGCTTGTTGTGTGCTTGGAGCCGTTTGTGGCTCGCACACGGTGTATTGGCAAGTCCCTTGCTTCGACAGTGCGGCAAGGAGCGCACATTTTTGGCGCCGCTGCCGGGGATATGCCCTACACTAAGCTCGGTTAGCACTTTACGCTTCCTTGTGGTGCAATTTCTATCATAGGAAAGGCAGGGAAGGAGTGTGTGGAGATTTCTGTTTTTTGCGTTTTCTGCATTTGCTGTCAAGTTTCAATTTCTGTTATTGTCTGCGTTTTTTCAATTTCTGCATTTTCAAGTTTGGCGTTTTCAATTTCTGCAATTTTTTGCATTTCTGCGTTTTTTCAATTTCTGCATTTTCAAGTTCGGCGTTTTCAATTTCTGCATTTCTGCGTTTTTTCAATTTCTGCGTTTTCAATTTCTGTATTTTTTGCATCAAAAAAAAAGTTTTCTTTTTTGAAAAAAAAAATCTTTTAAAAAAATTCTTTTAAAAAAAAATAAAAACGGAAAATAAAAACGCGAGCGAGCGGGCGGCTAAATTTTTCGAAAATAAAAAACGTGACTCTTAAAACGGACGGGTTGGTTTGTATAAAAGATAAATCGGGATCGGGATCCCAAGCCCAAGCCCAGGCCTCGGTCCTCAGTCTTATGATATATACTAGACTCACTCTTATATATATACCCTACTCCCTCAAGAGAGAATGAGAGCATGTGGGACAAGTCCTCCACTCTCCTCCTTTGTCTTCCCACTTGCACCCTTAGACTTTCTAGTTTGAGCCTAGTTCCCTACTGGAAATTAACAGTTTTAGGGATTCCGAGGGCATAGAGTGACCAAACGGAGGGCTGTAAAGCACAGCACGACCCTCTAACCGATACGCTCGTTTTGAGCTATCACACGGCCCATTCCACGACACGCTCTAAAAAATCTAGCAAAAAAACAAACAAAAAACACGCTAAATACTAGTCACAAGGCCTCCTAGAGCAGCTTTTTGACACCTTAGGGTACAAAAGCACATGCACTTACGCTCTGGACGAGTGTTAGAGCACGATCACATTGGTAGTGCCTCTGTTCATACGGACACCCATTACCCATCCACGATAAGCTCTAAACCCTCAGCGGCGACACAAGGTAGCACCACCCAAGACCCTAAAATAGCCGCTAGTGATTCCTCCTCCGACTCAGAAATCATGGAAGCATACCCTACCCAAAACACTGAGAGAGAAGGCCATGCACCTCCCGAAGCTCCACAGCTTAGTACTAGTATGTTTAGCCGTTTCATGGAAACATTACGTAGAGCTACTCGCTCGGAACCTGATGCAAATGAAGCACACGAAGGGGGTGGGGAAGTGGACTCTCCTTTCACATCGCACGTGGACCCCACACCCCCAAAGAGTGTCCATGTGGATATCCTGCCAACTTCTTACCAAGAAGGCCCTGTTGAGCTGCCTCCTTCAGAAGTTCCCACTAGAGTACCGTTGGTGACAAGTAAAACCACGGGGAGCAACATTGCTTCTACCTCACAAGAAACCGTTAACACGTCGACTCTAGAAGGATTGTTCATTAATGATCATTGGACATACGACTTCCACACTGAGGTGTTGACGGATCTACACTCTGGCCACGCCTACCATGTAGGATGGATAGAGATTGTACAATCCACCTCTAGTGCCACGAGCATCGAAGATCAACAGAAAATGATCTGTAATGTTATCCATGGCATTATTCAATCAGAAAGGCAAAACCGAGGGGTAAATATACTCTCAACTGGCCCCATGAGATTTCTGGATACGAGCAAGGCTCAACAGCCTACTCTATCACAAATGGAGACTCCGCTAATGAGCCCCATGGACCCATCTTACGTCATTTCACCTGGGGTCTCTATGCAATCTGAGCCTCCGAGCGAAAACTTTAGCTTCCCTAACTTGGCTAAACCCTCTATTAAGGAAAACACAGTGCTCACTCCAGGGATAAGCCTGACAGAGAATGTACCGATGACATCTACGGTTAGCGCAATGCCACTACCTAGTGTCGTAGTACCTAATATGGGGCCTCGACCGTATGTGCCTCTAGCCCCTTATGCACACATGGCCCCCACACCTCCAATAGTACCACTTGCTTATGCTCCTCGAGTGCCGCTCCCTAGCCCTTATCCGAGTGGACCTATGCCCGGTTATGTTCCATATCCTGCATCATCCACACATATGCCAAGACCGGCACCCGTCCCTCTCCCACATATGATTCCAAGAGTACCTCCACCGGCCCTGCCTCCTCACATACGTGACTTGGCAGTGTTTGCTCAAACCATAGGTCGATCTATCGCGGAAAATATGCGTCATGCATCTGATAGAGAGCCTAGAAGTAAGGCAGTACAAATTGCCAAACTCACGCAAAAATTCAATGGGGACGAAGATGCTAGAAAACACATTGAAGTGTTTGAACAAGTATGTGATTCCTTAGGGGAACGCAACGAACTACATAAGTGCAATGCCTTAAGCTTGACATTAAGTGGGAAGGCTGGAGATTGGTATAGGACCCTAAGGGTGGACGAGAAAACAATCTACCCTACCCTTCGATGGTTGTTTCTAAAGGAGTACATACGAGAAGGTGTGCTTTGGGGTGTAGCATCTCAGCTACAGAAGGCCGAACGTAAGGAAGGAGAGTCAGTAAGGGACTTCATTAGTCGTCTAAAGCACCTAAACTCTTGTTGCCCTGTAAATGAGCGCTTCAACAATAACCAACTGCTTGATCGATTCATTCGAGGGTTGAGGAATGAAGGAATCTATAATGGACTAGTGATTAGAGGTATCACAACCTGGGAAGATGTCACTGCCAATGCAATCCAATTAGAGGACAACTTGATGATAGCAGGCATGAGGGTGTCTACTGACACGAGATCCACTAGCTCACAAGCCATTGAGTATGAACCCATGACTGCAAAGCCCATTGCCAATGAGCCAAAGGTATCTGAGACATTCTTGACAGACCTCACCAAGGCAATCCAAGAGTCTCTTAAGGATAATCGACCCCCTCAAAATAGTCACATGTATCCAAGAAGGGAGCAACAATGGTGTTCCATTTGCTTAGGTCCACATAGCACTAGTGAGTGCCCTACGTTTAGAGTAAAATTTAATGGAACTTGCAACGCATGTGGTAGGTATGGTCACCAAGCTAAGGATTGTTTAATGATCAAACGTGTGATGGCAAATAGACCACCTGTAGCTTGGACGGATGTGCCTCGAGCTCCTGTATTGATGCCTACTCCACCTGTTGAGCAACTACCGCAACACATGGTCCCTAGATCTCAAAATGTTGTACAAGCTACACTGCTACCACCTCCTGTGCTAGGACCGCAGCCCCCGCATCCAAGGGTCGCCCCTATGAACCAAGTGGGTTGCGAGCCATCAAATGCTTATCCAGATGGCTATGAGGAGGAAATAGACACTAGTATTGCCTACGGACTTGATACATTGGAAGAATGTCCTATATACTACATGGAAGATTGTTGGGGGCAAGTCAAGCCGGTTTATCAAGCTGCTGCTCTCGCATCCAGAGGTCAAAATATCAACACCCAGGCTAGGAGGCCACCTCTTCAATGCTACGAGTGTGGTGGACCACATCGAGCAGCGGAGTGCCCTATTAGGCTGCAAAAGAATGCTGCACAGATGCAAATGAACCAAGGGAGCACGTCTGCAATGCGATTACTCACATGTAATCATTGTGGCATAGATCACTTGATTGCCCAATGCCCCTATAACCCAAATGCACCTAAAATCACACCCCTCAATTTGGTCGAAATTGCTAGTGTGACATCGCCAATACCACCCGTCGCACCCGCTTATGCGATTACACGGTCCATGCTTCAAGGGCCAGGCCATATCCTCGAAGAGAGAGATACCGCGTCAGTTATCCAAGCAAAGAAAAAGAAGACACGAAGGAAGAAGTCGCAGAATACGGAAAATTCAAAGCCAAGTTCCAAAACAAACATAAGAACAGGAGATGACCCCGTGTATATGAATGACCTCGAGGATGATTCAGATTCAGTCGAGACAATGGAGACTAGAACCAATACCACAAAGGGAAAGACCAACAAAGAAAACTGTAACATGGAACCAAATGAAAACCGAATAAGAGAAAATCATAAAGAGCCTCTGAAAACACCACAAGTGTTTCCAAATCCAATCCAAGACCCCCAAGATAAACCGCAGGGGCAAAAAGGGAAGAATCGTAAAAAGAAGATTGGGACGTACCCAAACCCAGTAGACGAGATTAAGCAGGTGAAACATCTAAGAGGTTTAATGGAGGAGACTCAAAGGAAACTAGAACCAGAACCCATGCATGTCAAAATTCATGACACAGTGTTTCCCACGCAAGTTCATCCACCCCACATGAACCATAGACCGTTAGCCATATCTAGTATCATCCAAGAAGGGAGTGAGGACGGGACATCAGAAAGTGAGCATACACCCTTCTTGTTGGAAAGGATGTTTAACGAAGGAATACCTGATCCCATTGAGGAATATGAGATTCCATCCTCACCAGTTCCTAGTCAAAGACCTACACCCTGCAAAACGCCAATGAATGTTGCCAAACTAATGGACTTCATGTCTTCTGAGGTCCGAACCACGATCATAGCAAAGCTGTATGGAGATCTTGAGTTATTCCTTGCACTTCGAGCATTCCTTAACGGAGAGCTACGAACGGGATTACCGCAGTTTGCGCAACCAAATAGGCCTGACTCGATTATGATTGATGAGGAAAATCATGTGCAATCACTTGACTTAGATGGACACGAGTCTGTGATCGAGGTACCCATTAACGAATTAGGGCAGTATTTTGAAGGCGACGAGTCTAATGCGACCCTACCCATCACTACCAAGGGATTAACTATAAAGGGAATTCTTGATGGTGGTGCGGGAGTTAGCATCGTTACAAAAGATTGTTGGGAATCCATGGGAAAACCCCGCCTCAGTGTTACTAACATTGTGGTAAGGATGGCAAATGGTACCATAGCCAAACCTATGGGGATGCTCAAGGATCTTAAGATCAAAGTTCTAGGACACAAGGTACGACATACGTTCATTGTAATGGACTTCTCTAAACACCTTATGTCATATGAAATGATTTTAGGACGACCATTTATGAGGGAAGCACAAATGGTTCATGATTGGTCTAAAAATCATGTCTATTTGCAATTCCAAGACTCTGTCCTTAGAGTGGATTTGGTGACTGGTAAGGTACACCCCTTAGGGAGTAAAACCATTATTGATCATCGCTCTGACACCACAGTTCACTCGGCCCCACTACAATATTGTTACACTTGTAAGAAGGATACAGACATTGGCCAAGATTCTCCTTACATGGATGTGTTACCGGGTATGACGGAATTAGACAACCATAGACACTTGGGGAAATAGGGGGACGACCTGGGTAACACCTGAGGGGGATGAAATGCCTATACCCTTAAATATGCTACAAGCAATGCATATCGCTTCCGACAAGACTCATCCTAATGTAACGAAGAAAACATACAAGTGGGTCCCTAAAGCTTCTTTAGTGACCATAGCTAGTACTAAAAAACAGAAGCCTTGTAAGAAACGTACCACTCGCTCCAAGAAAAGTAAGAAAATGTTGCGATGGATCCCTAAACGACTATTGGAAGCCCAAGGCTACTATCAAGGAAATGATCAAATCTGGGTGCCAGAACGTAGATTGTGCTCTTACCTATCACCTGACCCAAGTGAGCCCAATCCCGTAGCTCCAAAACGAATCAATGATCGTGGGAAGAAAAAAATCACAGAATGCTACACACCCGCTCCCGAGCTAGTTTGGGTACCAAAGAAAGAACGATTTGTTCCACCTAGCTCAAGAAGGGGGGAGTCCCATGAAGATTCTAGCTCCTCATGTAATACATCCATAGAGGTAAAAGCTTCTACAGAGCCTCCATCTATAGTAGTGGACCTCCATGAAGCTACAAAAGAATCCACACCTCCCAGTGTTCAAGAATCACCTGATGAACCACTTCAAGTTCGATCCTGGGAGAGTACCTTACCACCCTTGCAACTTGACGAGGCACCTAGGGTAATAGAAAACTACTGGCAAAAATCCTCACCTATTACCAACTGGAACAATTGGTTTCAAAGGGTGGCAAGCTCATTTCAAACGGTATGATCTACCCAAGGAAGGGGGGAGTGTTGGCTGACTGTCATCATTCATTTGTTTCCCTCTCAACCTTTTTCCCTGACCTCTATATCTCCCAATCTTAGGGAATGTACATATAAAGCTTTATACTCAAAAAAAAAAAAAAAAAAAGGAGCAAGAGCAATTAGCAAACGAGTATGCACCTTAAAAGTCAAAACATTGACTCAGACCTACACATGTCACATCTGGTACAGTGAAACAGAAACCTATGCCATAAAACACCTTTGATCCTCATCACTTGAGTGATGGAGGGTAGGTAAGATTAGTACGATAGGAGTGTTTCTGTTTTAGAGTTGAGAGATTAGCGAAGTTCTCTTTTCCCACTGATGTTCCTCCTAGAGGTATTGTTTTTGTTTCATAGTGTGTACAGGAGCGTGTTGCTATTGATAGGATTTGGACCTTCATGGAACCTTCAAATCAAGCGCGACTATCAACACAAACAGGTGTTTCTTGTCCATTAGCATTGCCCTTATCTTTTTTGCATCCATGTTTGTCTGCTTTGATGGTGATTGGTAGCATAATATTCAGCGCATTGGCTTACTATCAAACATTTAATTCAATGTAATGTTTTGTCATAATCACTTGTTTAGGTTTAAAAATCAAGCAGTCCGACTAAGCTAGTTTGACCAAGCTAGGTGTTAGAGATCTTCTCTTAATACCATGGGGAATGCCTTCCTAATAAACAATGGTTACTTAGGTTCTTAATCCGATTTAGGCAGCATTGTATGAAATGTACTAGGGCTTTCTAGTGGGCTTAACCCTAGTGACCTTTAGCTTAAGTATTATAAAGGGAGTTTACTAATGTGATGAGCCTGGGGAGGGTAACAGTGTTTTATGACCCCCCAAAGTTACAAAATTTAAATGTTGAAAATGAACAAACAAAAAATCAAAGTGCCACAATGTAAAATCTTACGCTGGAAGAGAAATCCCTGCTTAAATTGGTACTTCACTCACATGTATCGCCTATGGTACTAGAGCCCTAGAGGTTCCCAGTGTGGGCGCTTTTCCTTGAAAAGCAAAAAACCCAAGGCATACAAAATAAGCACACACATCATAATTGAATCAATGTGAAAAGACTTGGGGGGGGTCAAAGAAAAAGTAATCAGTCAGGCGATGATTTCATGAGAAATTCCTTTTATAGTAGCTTAACTACAAGGTTTTCTAGATATAGCCTCTAGTCAGCCCTCGAACATGAATACTTGGCTCTCGCGATTAAACAACTTAATTGACCACAGAAAATTAAGAAGCTTACCCATGGTATTAATATTCGATCTCTAGTGCCTTTCGACCGTCAAATTAGCGACCCCAGACTTGTTTAATTTTCTACCTTTACATCTGTTTATGCATTTGCTTACATTGCAATTTAATGTTCATTGCTACCAAATTGTTTGAAATTCTTTTACCAATCAATTTTTCTACCTAAAACTGCATATGCTTTTTAAGAGAATGCCATTACTGTGCCAATGTTGTTTGATTTTGCAGTGACTGAAGAAGGCTAAGGACATTCATCTCAAATGCTCTTCCACCTCGACGAACCAGCTTCAACTCAATAGATTCCGAGGACGGAATCTACATCAGGAAGGGGGGCATGTTAACCCTCACGGCTCACGGACACCCTATCGCCTACGACGGACACTATAACCATATTATTTATTTAAGTAGAGTCAGGTACCGGGCTTGTCGGACCAATAGGGAAAGGTAGAGTGATCGCCGATGACAGGCGCACTTTAACTTGGACATTCAAGGGATTAGTTGGCTAAGCATGGGCGCCCAAGTGTGAATGGGGTGAGCTCCTATAAAAGCCAACTAAACCTAATTTTTACTCATTCTCTCATTTGTGCAATAGAAGAGTGCTCTTGCTCCATCTCCATCTTCTTCTTCTTCACCTCCTTGTGTGTGTGTGAGAGAGAGAGAGAGGGAGGGAGAGTGTGTGTGCGATCGAGCATTACGAAGGCACGACGGCGGCGAAGCGGTTGAGCGCGGCACGACTGCAGCTTCTTCTTCATCGCGGCGAGGAATCCACCACGAAGGCGAGCGTAGAGCGGTGAGTGACACACCCTTTGTTCTCTTGAGCTTGCTAGTTTAGGCTTGTTGTGTGCTTGGAGCCGTTTGTGGCTCGCACACGGTGTATTGGCAAGTCCCTTGCTTCGACAGTGCGGCAAGGAGCGCACAGGAATCTAGTAAGGCATCAAGAACAGTCTGCACAAGGGAACTGTCTGAAATGACTTCACCTGCAGAAATAAGCTGCTCATTGATATCCTTGACACTAGCAAGGAAAGTGTCCATATCATCTTCCTCATGCATAATCTTTGACTCTGGCTCTTTACGCAGCAAAGCAATTTTAGCCTCATTGCGGCTTGCATAAAGACCTGCTAAAATATCCCAAGCTTGTTTTGCTGATTTTGCTGAACGGATGTGAGGAACAATGGTGCGCTTCACAGACAATGCAATCAATGCATGAGCCTGCGCATCCTTAACATCCCAACGAGCTTGTTCTGCCGTAGGCAAAAATCTCTAACAGCTGCAATCCTTGCAGCAAGACCTGCAACATCCTCAACATCGCCTACATCCTCAGAACCATGACGTACATCAATGCCCTGCACAATGTTCCAGACACCCTTTGACACAAGAACATGTTGCATCATATAAGCCCACATAGGGTAGTTGTCCCCATCCAACCTGTCCTCAGCAGCAAACATCTTGAACACATCTGTGTTGTTGTTGTCAGCCATGGTAAATGCTGCACCTGATGTGAAAACTGCCCGAAAATAGGAGAAACGGAGCGGGAACAACCTGTGCTATATAGCACAAACCGTAGAATACTATAAGGCACCTGTTATGCAGAAAACTGCACTGACAAAAATTATGCACAAAATGACGAAATAGCCTGTGCAGTACTGCCTGTAGTGGAAACGGAGGCTGAAATGAGCCCAAATCAAAATTTTGAGCAGACCTAGCGCTTCGAGCCTTCCGAAAATATTCATCGACCTGCGAACGCTAACCAAAGCTCACTGAAATCGGAGAAAGTGAGCAGGCGTGTGCTGGAGCAGCTAGCGACTAAGCCCGGGAGGACGTGACCTGCTCTGATACCAATTGTTGGAATTAGGGTTGCAGAGAAACGCACACAACTTGGAGAAGACGAAGGAAGCTCAAGGCACACAATAGAGAGTGTGTTACTTAGTGTGCAATGGAAAGATAGATAGCCCTAGAGTGATGGGCGTATATACAATGCACGGGGGAAAAAACCTCCTAAAGAGGGAAAAAATGCCCTGGCGGTCCTAGTGTGTTCACACACATCACTACCACATATGTATATGGTAACACATTGTCCCTATGTGTAATCATTAGAACCCTTGAATTCATGAATTCCATCGATCTTGGTACAAAAAATTATGGTCAATTGAATGAGTTTTCCACCCTGGTTCTATCAAGACTCACTTTTTTCATTGGTGGTCTGGTGTATGAGACAGTAGTCTAAACGATCTAGGAGTGATATAATACTGATGGAGTGGTCCTCCAAAGTATGTATATCTCTCTAGATCCTTATGGTCTACTGCAAAGTATCTTCGTCCATACTTTTCAAGCATGATTACATGGGTATCTTTGTATGCAAGAATATACAAGCATTTTTGCTCCAACAACTCTCCAGAGCTCGTCACACTTATAATAGAGCATTTGCTCTCCGTTTTCATACTTGTATCACCCCACATGAGTGTTATCTGTGTTGATTCGAGTCGTCTCCTTCACTCACCTTATCTTTGCATTAAGAATGTACAACTTAGGTGGTTTGTCTTTAGACTCTACGTCAACCTTGTCCATCATGCCTCTTAATCCCCATTTGTCCACGATGTAGGGATTTTGCACGACTAGATACATTTTACCCTCGTCATCAAAGTATTAATCACCATTGTAGTCCACATGCACTATGAACTTGAACTCACTAGTCTTCTAACTTTACACAGTAGCGATCCATACTGTCTTTGTAAATTTTTGCACTCTGTTCATTTAAAAACTGGTATGTCAAGTGCAACAGTTTCATGGTTGGTGTGGCTTGGGGTGGTCCTACTCCCATATTTGTCCCCTCTTTGAAACTCACACTTTTGAATCCTTTAGCCATGTAGGAGTAAGATCTCCCTGACGAAGTATCAAATAGGCAATGGCCCATGATTCACACTCTCTTCCATGGAAATGTGCCTAACCTAGTCTCGTATAGCAGGGTTTCTACTCTAATATAATATGCATGATCGCAAATACATCAAGAAAAGCACTATTGCAAAACCATGACCTATTACCTCTTTGGTTGCTTCCAAATCTCCGAATTGAAATTTCTTCAAGCTGCACACTCTAGCCCTTGCCGTCTGTACAAAAAACACTTGGTGGCTATGAGTTTACAATGCTTTGTTAGTCAAAAATATGGAATCAACAAAAATTATGGTGCTTTTGGCACAAAATCCAATTTTGCTTGCAAAATCCTCAAATCAAGTCCATATTCAATTTTGAAAAAACCACTAGGCTCCTTGTGACTAGCTTTAGCTATGGTGCAATTTTAGTCTCAGTCTATGACAAAGGAACATGGATCGCGATCCATATAACTTAGTGGTAGAATGTGATAAAGTTGACACACATGGTACCCTGATCCTAGCTTTATGCTTTTTGTGTGGTTTGGACTAGTTTAAGTCGGTGGTCAAAAGTCAAACCCCAGGTATATATTGGCAGTTCTAAGCCTAGCATTGTTTTTGGCCCTTCTGACCCACTTTTTAAACTCTTTTTTTCACCTTACTTTGGGAAGTATTTCCTATAATGATCTCTGCTACAGGCTGGTATAGTTTTCGTCCAAAAACTTAGAAGAGGTACATAGATTACGATCCATATTCCATCACTTCTGGAGCTGAAATTTGGCATGTTGATTACTTATGCTATCTATAGCCTACTCCCCAAAACTTTTTGGATTTGGCTCACTTTTTGCCAATCAAAAGTGAATTTTTGTGTCTGCTTTTGTGAATTTTTGTGTCTGCTTTTGTGAATTTTGGCTATTTTTAATTTTTGCTCTTTTAGCAAAAAATTTCAACTTTTTTGCTAGTGTGCCTTTTGGGAGAAGTGTTTCAAATGGTCTCAGCTACCTGCTCCTCAATTCTCAACTAAAAATCATGATAAGGTACATGGATCGCGATCCATGTTTGGCCTCGTTTTGACATGAAACTTGGTCAGCTGCTGGTTGTCTTTGCCTGATTGACACTATTCCAAAAAACTTTTTGAGGCTAGGTTCAGACAAACGCGGCATCAAACTCTCTAATTTTTCTACCTCCGTCCTCATGTTCACACAGAACAATAGCTGCATTTATGTAAACAATGGTGGGAGTGATAACCAACACCGGTGTGCCATTGGCAGCAACTCTGACATGTAGAGTTCAAGTAGGAACCTCCATGTATTGCGCCAAAAAGGAGCCTGAAATTGTGGGATCTTTCGAAAGGGGGGACTTGCCCAAGAGATGGCATGTCTAGAGAGAAGTTTCAATTTTGTAACCCAATGGGTATACGCCAAGTAGGAAGCACGCACCTTCCTTCCATTTTGCCATCGGCCCGTTTGAACCCAACCTAAGTTTGGATCACTAAAAGTTGAAAAACTCCCGGTTTTGGTCAATTTCCCAAGATTTTGAAGGTTTTGCCCAATTTCTTTGTTTTGAGTGTGTTTTGGTTTCAATTTGACCCCAAATTCTAATTTCTATTGTCTGCAAGCAATGTCTGCTTGATGGTCTCAATTTCTGCTCAAAAAATCTCAGAGGTACATGGATTGCGATCCATGTTCCTCCACATAACTAGATGAAATTTCTCGCTTACTTCCTGTGAGTTTATTAACACCCTTTAGCACCAACTTTCTTAGTTTTGATCAGCTTTTAAGCTCTGACCTTCAATTTTAATTTTTTTCAGAGTTATGATCTCTTTTGCCAAAAAGTGGTTTTCAATAGTGTTTGCTCTAAACTTTCAGCCCAAATTTGATGGTGGTAGTTGCTACTTACCCTACTCTTAGGTACTGAAATGAATCTAAGTATAAAAACAAACAGAATGGGAAAAAATGGAAGCGGAATGGAGTATGGAACAATACTTTCAAAGCATTTAGAAAATTGAAGAATGAAATGCCTTGTATCTCACTCACAACTCTCTTTGCCCCTAAAGAGTAGATATAACTAGTCCCTGACTTCTAGCCTCTGCCAAGCACTAAACCCCACGTCTACTTGCTCCACTGCTAAAGTGTAAAGGAATGGGTAACAAAGTCTCTCAAAAAGAAGGTTATGAATACGACTAGGCCTCTCACCACCTTAGGATCAATCCTCGGCAACAGCAAAAATGTTAGTGGGTTGCTGCGATCGAATGTTTGTAGTATAACTATCTGACACTAGCATGATGTCAATACTCAGGGAAGTGACTTGGATGGGGCACCAAGACTCTTCGAATGTGTCAACCTCAAGAAGTGCATGCAACTAACAAGCTAACCAATCAACACAACCAGCAAGCCATCACTCTCTAATCTAGAAACCTACCTATGTCCTATCTCGTCGCTCTATGTCATCAAGCCATTTCGTTGACCAAATGAACTCGGATCGTCACAAAATTTTAGGCAAAGCTATATTAGGCCTAAGGGAACTAATCTACAAAGTATGGAAGTCATCCGACAAGGTACCAAAATCTCGCTCCATTATGGTCCAAGTCCTGTAAACTGCAACAAAACAACTCCAGATAGGTCGCCCTAAGCCCCCCTCTTATGGTCAAAATGTCCAAAAACAACCATTTCGGCACTCAAATTTGTAAATTTAGCTCACAGACACATAGTCAAAAACCACATCAAAACTGAAAATGATTATACTTAAATGAAAGAGCAAGAGACAAGGAACACAATGCACTTCACGGAATCGAATTTTGATTACCAAATCATGAGAAAGATTACAAGTTGATGCTGAGGAGCCGCTCAAATTCATACATACAAAAGCTCTTCAAAAACTTTGGATAATGTTACAATGTGTTCAAACTAAGGGTTTTTTGAGCTTTATACCTAGGGATTTTCATATGGCCAACGATCGACTTACAAGGCTTTGGGATCATGACAAGCGAATACAACTCGGAGTATTATTATTCGGCTCAAAAATCATAGAGATTATTTTACAAGGCTTTCTTGTAAAAAAAGAATAGATTACACCAAAATTTGTGACTTGGGCAAGGTGTGGTCGTCTAGGAGGGCACCCGTCAGCTGCATTGACCAAACAAAGCCGTTGACACGATGAAAAGGCCACCTTCTTGACAAAATAATGTATCATGATTGTATTTAGCTTCATTTTAAGCTTTCATAGGGGGCTCGGCCATTCATACCCTCATTATTGTGTTGTCTCTCTTCTTCTCTCTTTAATTTTTTACTTGTGGTTAAGTGAGTATGGGGTACCCAATCGTATTAAATGTAAAAATAATGTGAATCTGAGTTGATCCTTCTGGCAGTGAAGAGCGAGGCAATGATGACAGCGAGACTTCAGCGAGGCTCGAGGCAGCATGGAGGAGGCGGACGAGAGGAATGGAGCAAGTGGGCCATGTATGCATCGAGGAGACATGCGCGATTGCGAGCAGGTGGCAGGAGTTGGCATCAGGCAAAGGGGAGCCTCGAGGGGTCGCTGGAATGCTTCGCTCTTTTTTTTTGTAATTACAAAGAAGCCATTCCCATCACCGAATTGGGAGCATTGCAGTGGTGTATGACAACTGAATATTGGTCGGAACTCTGTACTGTGAACGAGTTCGACTCTCATTCAAATGATTTTTAGAAGCCTAAGCCTTCAACCAAGGCTATCACCGAAAATTGTGCTGGGAGTGGAAGCATTTCGTTATTGAATGAATAAAATACGTAATGACCCAGTAGTAGTCTCTATGATTGTCTCCATGTTTAGATTTGAATATATTTTAAAATGTTATGAATCTCTTATATTCAAGTAATGATGGCAATCTATTTCTCTCAAATTTTGCTTCATTAATATTAGAGCTCAAGTTGGCTTCTTTATCTATGGCTTGATCTAAGAGACTCCACCATCTCAAGGCAAGATTCAACAATGTCAAAGGTATTTCTCTTTCCCAATCAAGAGATGATTTGAGGTAAGAAAGAAAAAATTTAATGATCACAAAAGAGCACATGCCATACTATATGTTACCAATGATAAAATCTTTGGCTAGTGAATCAAAGTTCTTTTAAGATGCATTCAATAAATGGTTGCTATGCTACCCTTAAAAGGATTGTAAAGAATTAAACACGAGCAAGGATTGCAAGGGTGAGAAAAATATGCATTGCCAACCTCATGCAAAGTTAGCCAAATGGTCCCAAAAAAGAAAAAAGTTTATGTAAAGGGTAAATGATTGGCTTATAGGCTCAAGTTGCCACCTAGTTGGTTGAAAGTTATGCCTCTCAAATAAGTCTATGACTTCCTTTTATTGAGACACTTATTATTCATAACATGAATTTGATTAGCTTGAGGAGATCTCCAACTATTAAGGTTCCTTAAGTATGTGGATAAGATACCACCCAAAAGGCAAAGAAATTTGTACACATATACGTTGATTCAAAATTTCTCTTTTGATGATGTTTGCTAAGTAATTAATTGTAGCTGGATGATCCAATGACCAATGCAAATGATTGGAAATATTCATATGAGTTAGACACCAAACAAGATGTAAAATTGATCTCTTATGTCTTCTTTAAAGTCCTAACAACATGCTTACAACAGACTCTATCCCTTAATCACCACATAGCCTAGCCATCTGCCGTGGAAAGGTGTGTAGGCTAAATGTATGGAAACGAGTTTGTGGCGGACCATGGCCCTCAAGCACTAAGTAGAGTAGCCACCTACACAGAATGGTGTTGTTGCTCAAATGAAGATCTACGTGCACCACATTCTTATTTTCCTTAAGACGACAAATAATCAAGAACGACTGTGATGTAAAATTTGGAAGAAATAGATTGCCATCATCACTTGGAAATAATCAAAATAAGAGATTCATAACATCACAATCTAAGTAGATTTAAACATGGAGATAGTCACATAAACACAAGTAGAAACTTAAAGATAGAGGAAAAGAGAGACAACACAATTGTAAAGATAAAATCGAATTAGATCAAAGCACGGAGATAGTCACATAAACATAAGTAGAAATTTAAAGATAGAGGGACAACACATTTTTGAGGGTCGAAATGGTCGAACCCTCCTATAGGACTTTCTGTATTACAAAAGCTTACAATGAAGCTCAATAGCAATCATGATATATTCTCTTGTCAAGAAGGTGGTCTTTTCATTGTGCCAACATAATGTCTTTTTTTAATCAAAAAAATCTAAAGATAAAATCTTATAAGATCCAAACAGGGAGATAGTCACATAAACATAAGTAGAAATTTAAAGATAGAGGGAAAGAGAGACAACACATTTTTGAGGGTCAGAATGGCCAAACCCGCCCATATGACTTTTTGTATTACGAAAGCTTATAATGAAGCTCAATAGCAATCATGATATATTCTCTTGTCAAGAAGGTGGTCTTTTCATTGTGCCAACATAATGACTTCATAGCTCTTTTTCATCCATAGAAGCATCACAAAAGCATACAATGCTCTTGAAAACATGTGCATGCTTCTCTTTAGAGGATTTTTACTTATAGAGTTTCATGCATGGCAAATGACTTCTTCATCGTCTTCTCCAAAACTAGTGAGAGCAATTGGCAAACAAAGATGTTGTTGCAAAAACTAGTAGACATTATTAAAATATAAAAGTGACACCATAGATGTGTAGAGCTCAAAGAGAGCTTCTGGTCGAGTCCTAAGTTGCATGATTTTGATTATCGGAGCTTAAGTTATGGATGTTCTTGTGAAGGGATATCCTCCATGTGCAACAACCTACCACTTCGATCCAGAGAGCTAGGATAAATTCTTGATCGTGAAGTTGTTTTCTTCACTAAAACATCAAAAAGCACAATCGCTTTTTGAAAAGCATATTTTGCTTTTTGGTAAGCACTTTTGCGTTTACAAGAAAAATGACTTCTAAGGTAAGTTCTAAACATAATTCTCGTAAAAATCATTTACAAATCGTAAAAGGTATACTATAAAAAGCATAATTGGTGACATTACCTCTCTCCTGAAATCATAGTCATCCTTGTTTATAAGTTACTTACCACTTGGACGTATGTGAGTCCCTCGTGAATGCTCCAAAGTTTTATGATCCAAGACTTAGCATGACCATTCTCACCGATTCCATATATTGAAATAAAAATTTCATGGATATTGTCTCTCTAAATTAAAGAGAGAAATCAAATAAGAATTAGCCTCTTCATTTGCCCCTTTGACCTACTCCTATGTCAGTTCCTTTGGACTTATTGAAGTGTTTACCTCGACAACCTTTCTCCTGTGGTCATAGTATTTTGCTTCAAGGGTCGTACCACCTCTTTGCCTCTCTTGGACTGCTTCACCATTAGCTGATAGGCTATGATACGCTCATCTTTGCCACTTCCAGTTCCACTTTTTCATGTTGACTTGATCAATGTAGCCTTCACTATGGGCGCTTTCACTTGGTGTTGGGTGGTTCATTGCTTCTTGGTTGGGCACTCACTTTCCTTCTCCATATTTATTAGGACTCTGACATTTTCCTTCATAGCTTCTCAATAGCTGTTGTCGAAGGGGGGGGGGGGGGGTAGAGCTTTATGTTTACCTTTCAAATGCTTTCACTCTTGCTTACAATTTTTCTCATGTGCGCATAGGTCCTTGGTTGTTGGTTGGCCATGCTTTCACTCGGATTCTAGGCACATATAGGGCTTACAATTTTTCTCATGTGCGCATAGGTCCTTGGTTGTGGGTTGGCCATGCTTTCACCCTCCCGACACGGATTCTAGGCACATATAGGGCTTGCACTAGGCATTTTTTTATTTCATTAGTTTTTTAAAGTTTTGTGGATGTTTTGTGTTAGGGGTTTTGCTCGAACCAGTGTTATCAGGGTCCACTCTCATGTCATCTTGTATCTGTTGGAATTAGGGTTGCAGAGAAACGCACACAGCTTGGAGAAGACGAAGGAAGCTCAAGGCACACAATAGAGAGTGTGTTACTTAGTGTGCAATGGAAAGATAGATAGCCCTAGAGTGATGGGCGTATATACAATGCACGGGGGAAAAAACCTCCTAAAGAGGGAAAAAATGCCCCGGCGGTCCTAGTGTGTTCACACACATCACTACCACATATGTATATGGTAACACATTGTCCCTATGTGTAATCATTAGAACCCTTGAATCCATGAATTCCATCACAAATCCCCCCTGGAGTGATGCGATGAACGAGAGCTGGCACATGAGTAAAGGGAAGTGCCATGCCGTGAGGATAGGATCAGTCCACAAAGGGGAGTAAGCCCAAAGCTTTGCGGAAAGCTTCAAGCTTCTCATGAGACAATGCCTTTGTGAAAAGATCTGCAAGGTTGTCTTGTGTTGGCACATAAGCCAAGCTGATCTCTCCTGCTAAGAGCCTCTCCCTGACATAGTGGTTATGCACCTCAATGTGCTTTGTGCGAGCATGAAAAACTGGGTTCCTCGCAACTGCCAATGCGCTCTGACTGTCAGTGTAGATAGTGTTGGCAGTGTCCTGTCCAACACCCAAATCAGCCATAAGGCGTCTGAGCCATACACACTCAACCGTAGCTGTGAAGACTGCCCTACACTCAGCCTCACAACTCAAAGTGGCCACAATAGGTTGCTTCTTGCTCAACCATGATATACATGAACTGCCAAGCATGAAACAAAAACCACTTGTGGACACTCGCGTGTCAAAACAACCAGCCCAATCTGAGTCTGAAAAAGCATGTAAGTCTGGCGGCAATGATCCCCCCTTGGGATAAAACAAGCCAAGATGTAAAGTGCCACTAAGGTAGCGGAAAATCCTCTTGACAGCCTGCCAATGCTTAGACCCTGGGCTATGCATAAATCTGCTGACTTGTGAGACTGCAAACTGAATATCCGGCCTCGTGTTGCATACATAAATGAGGCAGCCAACCGCAATTTGGTAAAGAGTGACATCAGCAGGATCGCCAGCATCATGTAGACTCAACTTCAAACCTGTTTCCATGGGAGTGGCAATAGGTTTGCAATCCTCAAGTCCAAACTTACATAGCAATGTCTCTATGTAACTTTTCTGACACAAGGCAATACCACCATCACACTGCTTAAACTGTATACCCACGTAATGATGCAACAACCCCAAATCTTTCATCTTGAAAGTAGCATTCAAATCAGCCTTAAATTCAGCAATATGTCTCTCATTTGGTCCAGTGATCAACAAATCATCAACATAAAGAACCACGATGAGAAATACATCACCCTCACACTTTACATACAATGTGCTTTCTGTTGGACTGTTACGAAATCCTTGTTTGACCAAATGAGTGTCAGCTTTCTCATACCAAGCACGAGGAGATTGCTTTCACCCATACAAAGCCTTCTTTCATTTCCACACTTTGTCCTCTTGTCCTTTTGTGACAAAACCGCGACGCTGCGTTACATAAACTTCCTCAAATATGTCACCATTCAAGAAAGCAGTAACAATGTCTGATTGATGTACATCCCAACCAAAATGAGCTGCCAATGCACATAGAAAACGCACAGTAGTCATACGACAAGTGGGAGCAAAAGTCTCTTCATAATCTATGCCTTTTTGTTGTGCATAACCCTTTGCAACAAGTCGAGCCTTATGGCGATCGATCTCACCATCCGGCTTGCGTTTCAACTTGTAAACCCACTTCGTACCAATGGCCTTTTTGCCAGGAGGCAAATCACATAAATTCCATGTGTCATTTTCTATAAGTGCATCATATTCTGATTGCATGGCAACCATCCAATTTTCTGAATTTTGTGCTTCATCAAAAGTCAGAGGCTCCTCAACATCATGTAAGCTAGACACAGCCAAAGCATAACAATCTGATGCATAACATGCATGGCGAGATCCTGAACGAGTACGACTAGACAAAGGTGCATCCAATTTACTGTCACGCAAAGTGTGCACCAGCCATTTTGGCATACCTCTAGCCTGCTCATTTTCAGCCCTTTCCTCATCGAGTACATCATGTACATCTGCATCAGTAATAGGCTGATCTAAAACATTTTCAGAAACCCCCATAGGCTGTACATTTGCCTCATTGGAACTTACATTCGTATTTCCACCACTGAAAAGAGGCAACAAAGTGTCATAAATGTCCTGTGAGCTTACATTACTGTCTCTAGTACACGACAGCAAGGGCTGAACAGAATCTTCCACAAACACTACATCCCGAGAAACCAGAATACGTTTTGTTTGCGGATGATACAACCTGTAACCTTTGCTTTCAGCACTATAACCAACAAAAATACATTTGACAGCCTTATCATCCAATTTTCTGCGCTGCACTTGTGGCACCAAAGCATATGCCAAACAGCCAAAAACACGCATGTGCTCAATAGAAGGTTTTCTATCATGCCATGCTTCATACGGAGTCAATGACTGCAAAGCTTTCGTAGGACAGCTGTTAAGTACATAAGTGGCACACATAATGGCCTCAAGCCAAAAAGAATGCGGCAAAGCTTGACTTTTGACCATACATCATGCCGTTTCCGTCAGTGACCTGTTTTTCCTCTAAGCAACACCATTTTGCTGAGGTGTATAAGGCACTGTACATCGGTGTTTTATCCCACGACTAGCCAAAAATGCATTAAATTCATGAGACATATACTCCCCCCCCTCGATCGGAACGGAGGGTGCCCATAGTACATTTCGAGACATTTTCAGCCATAGCCAAAAAAATTTTGAAGCACATAAAAAGTTCGGACTTCTCTTTAAGCGGAAATACCCATGCATGCCTGGAGTAATCATCAATGAAAGTCACGAAGTACAGGTAATTGCCCAAGGATGGAGTTTGCATGGGCCCACAAACATCACTATGCACAAGCTGCAACCTGCATGTGGCCCGAACTGAACCATCCTTTGAAAATTTAGAACGCTGCATCTTACCCAAAATACAGCCTTCACAAACATGTTTGACAGGTGCTTCAAGAGGCGGCAAAGAAGCAACCATATCAAATTTCTGCAAACGCAGCAAACTGGCAAAATTTAGATGACCAAACGTGCATGCCAAAGTTTTGCATCTGAAATAGCCCTTGAATCTGCAACAGCATTTGCAAAATTTTGTCCACACTTGTCATACAAAGTGAGCTTATATAGCCCACGGCACAAAAGCCCAGATGCAACAATTTCATCACCAAAACTGAGATCATGAACTGTACATCTGTCATCCGCAAATTTGACTACAAGTCTAAGTCTAGCAAGTGTGGATATAGACAAGAGATTCTTCTTGATCCCAGGTACATAAAGTGCATCAACAAGTCTGAAGGAACTCCCATTAGCAACAGTGAGCACAATCTTTCTAACTCCCTGAACTGGATAAGAGGCGTTGTTGGCACAAGTGACTGAATTCCCATGAGGGACAGACTCGAGAGAGGTAAACAATTCACGATGTGAGGTAATGTGCTTTGTAGCACCACTGTCGAAATACCACACATGTGAATCTGCAGCAACTGACAAGCATGCATCATGGATAGCAGGATTGTAAGTGCACTCTGCACTAAAAGCCCATTCTGCATCAACATCAGCAACACAGTCTCCTTTCACAGAAGACTCAACAATGGCTGCATTTGTAGTGGAACCAGCATTTGCAGTGGAACCACCCTCTTTCTTCTTAGCCTCTTTGGCCTTCAACGTAGGACACGACTTGATCAAGTGATCATTGGCTTTACAATAATGACAACGCATCTTCTTTTTGCCCTTATCACAAGAATTGCCAGACGAAGTATCGCCAACAGAAGCATTAGGAACAGAATTTTTGCCACTCGCAACAGAACCATAAGAAGTGGCTGCATTACTGTTACCACCCTTTCTTTGAGAAGCAATAAAAGCCTGTTCAATTGCACGCTGCCTAGTCCCGTTTTTTCTAGAAAGTGACTCTTGCAACAACAATGTGCATAATGCATCAAACTTGACAACTTCAGGATTTCCTTGGGTCATCAGTCTCCAAGTAGTAGCAAAAGTCTGGTAGGAATCTGGTAAGGCATCAAGAACAGTCTGCACAAGGGAACTGTCTGAAATGACTTCACCTGCAGAAATAAGCTGCTCATTGATATCCTTGACACTAGCAAGGAAAGTGTCCATATCATCTTCCTCATGCATAATCTTCGACTCCGGCTCTTTATGCAGCAAAGCAATTTTAGCCTCATTGCGGCTTGCATAAAGACCTGCTAAAATATCCCAAGCTTGTTTTGCTGATTTTGCTGAACGGATGTGAGGAACAATGGTGCGCTTCACAGACAATGCAATCAATGCATGAGCCTGCGCATCCTTAACATCCCAACGAGCTTGTTCTGCTGTAGGCAAAACAACTCTAACAGCTGCAATCTTTGCAGCAAGACCTGCAACATCCTCAACATCGCCTACATCCTCAGAACCATGACGTACATCAATGCCCTGCACAATGTTCCAGACACCCTTTGACACAAGAACATGTTGCATCATATAAGCCCACATAGGGTAGTTGTCCCCATCCAACCTGTCCTCAGCAGCAAACATCTTGAACACATCTGTGTTGTTGTTGTCAGCCATGGTAAATGCTGCACCTGATGTGAAAACTGCCCGAAAATAGGAGAAACGGAGCGGGAACAACCTGTGCTATATAGCACAAACTATAGAATACTATAAGGCACCTTTTATGCAGAAAACTGCACTGACAAAAATTCTGCACAAAATGACGAAATAGCCTGTGCAGTACTGCCTGTAGTGGAAACGGAGGCCGAAATGAGCCCAAATCAAAATTTTGAGCAGACCTAGCGCTTCGAGCCTTCCGAAAATATTCATCAACCTGCGAACGCTGACCAAAGCTCATTGAAATCGGAGAAAGTGAGCAGGCGTGTGCTGGAGCAGTTGGCGACTAAGCCCGGGAGGACGTGACCTGCTCTGATACCAATTGTTGGAATTAGGGTTGCAGAGAAACACACACAACTTGGAGAAGACGAAGGAAGCTCAAGGCACACAATAGAGAGTGTGTTACTTAGTGTGCAATGGAAAGATAGATAGCCCTAGAGTGATGGGCGTATATACAATGCACGGGGGAAAAAACCTCCTAAAGAGGGAAAAAATGCCCCGGCGGTCCTAGTGTGTTCACACACATCACTACCACATGTATATGGTAACAGTATCATTCAGCATGTAGAGTTTTTGAGTTGCCAACGTCGTCTCTCTCTCATGTCATCTTGTATGATTTAAAATGTAGAGTTATTGAGTTGCCTGCTTCATCTCTCTTGGGATAGTTTCCCACGACGTTAAAATTTTTATTCTTCTTCTTCTTCTCTCTCTCTCTCTCTCGCTCTCGGTCTGGTGCATGTTTGTGTTTCTTTTCTGTTGCATACTCTGACAAGGAGAACTCCTCTGCAGAAGTGTGTATCATTTGAATGAATCAATGTGTACAAGGAACCCCTAGGGTAACATAATTGCATCGATGGAACAACACAATGGTCTACTAGCATGAGTGACGGACGGCAATCTCGATTGATGTGCCCCTCTTTGGCAGTCTGATTGAGGCCTTAATGACCTCCAATGTCACAAGAAGGCATAATAGGCATTTGCAACACTTCTACACAAAGCACAGCCCCTCTTGCTACTTTGTGGCATTCGAATAAATTGAGAGAGAGAGAGAGAGAGAGAGAGAGAGAGAGACTCTCGAGATCGATCGCGGTACTGGTGCAAGAACTCTACCTTTAGCAGAGAGAGAGAGAGAGAGAGAGAGAGAGAGAGTTTGCCTCATTTGCGAAGCAATCGCGCGTCTCGATGACTTGAAGACCTAGCAGTGCAGAGCCTCCTGAGCTCTGTGTTTCATGCCATCATGACATTGGCTATTGTTAGCCTTCTACTGAGCTTCTTCACCTTGAACATTGGCTTAGCAACAGCCTCCGTACATGTTTACGTAAATGGGCAGTTCTCCAATCACTCCAATGCTTTCCTCTTCAGTGGTGGTAATGAGGGTATGCACGCCTCTGTTAATAAGACAGCAGGTGGTTCTGGCTTGTCTGCCATCGGGTTTGTCTCTCATTTTAGGCTTCTTTTTCTTCTGTGATGTAAAGTGATGTTGCATTATCCTAGACAAGTGTTTGAATTTTCCTACAGATTTTTCCTTTTTGTTGAGAGAATGCTTTCCTTGTTTGTAAGACTTATTCTTGCAATTGAAGAATGCATCAATCAAAATATATAATTTATGTGTCGTGCTTTTTGGCATAAAATTTTACCATTTTGTGCATTTCTGTTGACAATTGAACAAGGAAAGATCTTAAGAGAGAAGATTTTTTTACAATTAGCACAGAAATTTGAAATGGTATACCACAATCAGGCAAGCAACTGTGTGGGCTTCCTTCTAAGTTTTTGAGGAGCCCTCTACAGACTGGTTAGTGCAATCAAGAGCATTCTGAATAATGTCTGTACATTACATTCTTCATGGTTCCTCCCCGGCCAAATTTACATGCTTTCATTCATGACTTGACTTCGTGAGTTATTATGTATATCAGTTCCTTGTATGGTATGTTGCGCATTTATGTAGGTTAGATTGTTAAGGTTACAACAACGTGATACTCATGATTGTTTCTATTTGATGATAATGATGCATGCATTTTTTGCCACATATGGCCCCCTTATATATTTCTTCATCCTCAGTCATGTGTGATTTGGATAAGCTCTGGGCAAAATTAGTAGTTTCCTTGCTCTCTTTTCCCAGGCTTGAAAATGGTATGCATTTTGACTCTTAAAATGGTGCCAGAATCATTTGTTGGAGCATGATTAATTCTCAGTTCAAATTCTTCGTAATATTTTACAGAAGTCTGCTAAAGAATCATTTGGCGGCCCCTTTTAACTGTGTGCTTGTTGTAACTGTGGCTTACTATTGTTTTCACATTTCTACATGGCATTGTGCTAAAGACCACCTTCAGCATCCTTTTGTGAATTGTGCTTTTTTACATATTTTAGCTCGAATGTTGTGATCTCATGTGAACCACATTCTCCTCATGTTTGAGCTTGTTGCCTTGTAGTTTTGTGATCAAACAGCTTGTGCTACTCACCGGTGTTCTTATGAGTTCGTTCTTTTGTACGCAGGTTTGAATCTTTGACTTTCAGGCGGCCTGAAGCGGCTGCTAGGAGATACACGGAAAAGCAACCAAAAACCCAGCTAATTCAGGCCCTTTTATTTGAATTGGGTGAGAAAGATATGATTGGAAGCAGAAAGGATCTGGGCTCATATGCACTCTGTTGCAGTCCAGAACTAGTTGATTCGGAGGGTTGTGACCTCGGAGAAGTTATTGTCCACACTGTTGAACACTCGCCTATATCAATTTCAATTTTCTTCAGTGGAAATCAGCTTGAGGCAGTAATGAGTCATGAACCTATTGAGATTACAAAGACAGGAATGTACAACTTGTATTTTATTTTCTGCGATCCTGAGCTCTATGGAACAATTATAAATGGTAAAACTGTGTGGAGGAACCCAACTGGGTACTTACCTGGTCGCTTAGCACCAATGATGAAATTTTATGGTTTTCTTTCGCTTGCCTATCTGTTACTTGGGATTATTTGGCTATTGCAATACTTTCGGTTTTGGAGGGATATCCTGCAATTGCAAAACTACATCAGCTTGGTCATAGCGCTTGGCATGTGTGAAATGACTCTTTGGTATTTCGATTACTCGAATTTCAATGAGACAGGTTTTAGGCCTGCTGGCATCACATTATGGGCAGTTTCGGTTGGAGCCATCCGGAAAACTGTTTCTCGGTGTCTTCTTTTGATAGTATCAATGGGCTATGGTGTTGTAAGGCCTACTTTGGGCGGTCTAAGCTCAAGGGTTTTACTTCTTGGGGCCACCTATTTTGTTGCAGTGGAGATATTTGATGTCATCGAGCATGTGGGTGCAATCAATGATATGCCAGGCAAGGAAAAACTTTTGCTTGTGTTGCCTGTTGCGGTTCTCGATGCAATCTTCATCATGTGGATTTTTACTTCACTCTCAAAAACTCTTGAGAAATTACTGGTGCGTTTTATTTCTTGCTTCTTTGTCTTAGAGAAAATTCTTGAAGTAAGGTGTATGCAAACCACAACAACTTATTAAAGTTGAAAACAACTACACACACACATATATATTTGTGTATGTTTGTGCGTGCGTGTATGAATACTATGTATGTGTATGTAGGTACACACACGTGTACATGTATGGGATTTCTATTACCCCTAGCCAGTGCAACGAGCTTGGGAACGCAGAGACAAAAACTAAAGCGGAAAGTCCTAACAAGTAAAAGCAAGAAAACCCCATATTAGGGAACAAACATGGGGGGATAATTTTTTGCCCTACTAAGGGCTTGGCCGGACACCTCTAAGGTCGTGTAGGTAGTGGCCTTTCTGTATTGAAGTTTGGACACTATTCTCACGTTACGTGTATAACCGGCCCGTACAACGTAGAGGGAGGTACTATTTCAATTACCTGTTAACTTTACACAGAGCACTGAGAAGGGAAGAGAACACAGTTGCGTCCAGCGACTAGAATGTCACTGCGCACACGAGACCGACACCCTGTAGGCCCCAAAGACTGGCGCCCCTTTCAGTATTTCTTTATTCAAATTAAGGTAGACGATCCGACCACTTAGCACAAGCTTTCACAAAGCTGTCCAAACCTGGCGAGGGCTGAAAACGCAGGTTTTCGACCGGATTTCGACAGCATAACGGCGCAAAAACCCCTGTAGGTCAAAAACACCTGTCTAGGACGGATTCCCTCGATATCTGGAAGCTTTCTAGTGAGCTGTCACAGAAATTCAGCGGGCTGTAATTCTCTGTTTTTCACTGCCGGGAGCCCAAAAGCCTGTACACGCATCCCAAGGCTCTCACGAGGCTCCCCCGATGTTCCCTTGCAGTTTAGGTGCGAAACCCTAAACCTGCAGAAAAACACAGCAGGCTGTAATTCCCTGTTTCGGATCGTTTTTAGCGGAGCGAACACGCCTACGCGTGTCCCAAGGGCTCCCGCACGCAATGGGACAATTCCCCTGTGAATTGGACGAGTTTTCACGCGAGAAAACTCTCCAAACTCGCAATCTTTCGTGATGGAACTGTGCGTACCTGTGGGGGATTAGCAATTAGCTAATCCGGTTCCTGTTCAGAAGGCTCTTGCCTTGGCAAACGCGCATAAACCCCCAGAACTGTACATAGGTCAAATGAGAAGCCCACTAGTGGGGCATAACATACTGTACGTAGGGAAGAAAGAGAGCAGTATGTAGCGTGCGGGGCATCACTCCCGTCACCATACTGTGCATAGAGGGAAAGGTAAGCATTCCATAGCTTCTGCACCTGCTACAATCCACCTGAGGCTGAAAATGGCGCCCCCTTTGTTGATATGCAGCTCGTTTTTGCCTCCCAGAGTGGCAGAATCGCTCACAAGTTGACACGTCGCCCAGTTTCCGAGTTTGGGCTTTCCCTGCTAAAAATATCTCAACTGGTGCGTCAGTTGACTTGGCAGCAGAGCAATAAAATGTTCCCCTTGTCATTCCAGAGCTAATGACGCGAACACATTTTCCGGTCAAAAATAGCAGTTCCCTAAATTTTAGGAGATGCTTCCATGGTGTCCCTATCGGTCTCCTGACCATCATTGAAGACTACCATTTGACCAACATCTACAATGTGGGTTAATTTACTGGCCCCTTTCAACTTATAAAGTTGCAGTGACTTGACGAGTGGCCCAAATTCCAGTTTGGCGCACACGAGCTTCCATACTCATCAGAATTCAGTGCTAACTGGCCCGGGCAGTCCTTGTCTGACCGACCTAGATCCCCGATGTGAGAAACCCATTTGGCTGCAGCCGTTTCACACCGGCCATGCAATGTCCACTTGCACCTTTTCAAGGGTTTTGGGACAAACAAGTAAAAATAAAATAAATATATCTAATACTTATTTACGGAAGGCAACAGGAAAAATACACCTCCTGGTGACAACGTGTTTGCTTCATGATTTTCTGATTCACTCACTATCTCACTCAAGGGGAAGCTTCCCCTTCACACTTTGAAGCATTCATGCTCGGATGGTCTGCTGCATCAATCTCTATAAAAGGTGAGCCCACGTCTCTCAAGTGGTGCTCATTTAGTCCTTGTTGCAAAAATCTGTGTGTTTGCTATCTTGGCAAGAGAGAGAGAGACCCTCACTTGCATCCATGCAAGAAAAGACAACATTTTGTTAGTCCTTTATGCGTTTTGCAAGCATCAAAAGATTCTTACGAGTTATTGATACGAGACCTAAAAATTGAATATAAAAATTGTTTTCGCAAGGATCATTGGGGATTGTATAAAGACTCCGGTCTCATTGGATCTCATATATGTACAATGGATTTTAACTTCATCAAAGATAAATTTGTCGCGAACTTGATTTCTCTAGGGTTGAACCATCCCTAGTGAGCCCCTTAACCCCTACCTGGCCTTGGCGGGCTAGGGTATAGGGCAAAACCTATATTCGCGAGGTAGGGCAAAACCTCTATCAAATTCCTACAAATATATCATAAAAATCATTTATTAATAAGTTTGACCAAGGGGTTAGTTTTCGAGTGAAAATTGTTGAACATCTACCACGCGAGAATCCGATTGACACGGGGAATGGCTCGTTGGATTCCCCTAACGTAGAACTATATGCATGTCATGCCAGATGCCCACCGTAGTGTAACAACACCTTTCAAAACGCGTGTACAAATTATTTATGCAAGAGGGTTCCAAAACTGGAAAATTGGCTCTAGAAGTCGATGAAGTATGTCCATGTGGCAATAGAGCCATGTGCACGTGACAGGTAAAATTGATGTTGTATGCTAATCGTGTGTCCCAGTTAGATAGGCAATTGAGGAAATCGAATTAGGAAAGGTTGGATGGCTCTCTCTTTGGTTTGGACCACCTTGGTTATGCTGCCCTCAACTTTGTACCTTAGAAGAATGCCATCTTGAGCATCGGTTGCCTTTTAGAAAATTGAACTACGCCCAAGAATTCCCATCGATAAACTGTGAACACATCACATCGGAAAATACTTCCAAGATAATGAACTTTTAAACACATCCTGTCCATAATCCGACCAACAACAATGGATTGGTGCACTCATCCATAGTGTTTTAGATACGTTTGATTGGTTTCTTGTCAGATGCATGTGCCTTGAACTCCGACCTACGGGTTCAAAGACCAATAACTTGGCACAAGGGCCAAATTTGTTATACGTAGCACTGTTTGTCCCTCTCTGCCACTCACAAGCCTCTCTCTGGCTGAAACTAGTGGCGGCAACTGCCCTTTGACTAGAAATCTGGTGTAGTGGCCATCGTGGTCACCACCATGTGAGCCATGCGGATTTCCTCTGTCAAATCTTTATTATCGTAATCTCTGTCCAACTTGCCTTTGACTTTGTCTTATGTGAGTTCCTGCTTTTGTCTCTGGCTTCAAACTCCCGAGCCAAACAAAGCGTCAAGTCACATTTATGTGGTACCGATGCAGCTAACTGAGTACTGATACCGCCATCTTCGTCAAGCTTTCCTGTGTTGTTGTCCTCTAGTGAAACTCAGGACCTCGTTACACCACAAGCTTATTACTGCCAATTAACACTTTGCACATAGGATAAATATCTATCCCTAATCAGAGCTTGAGAGAGAGGGACATATATGTGTTGAGATATGAAAAATTTGAAAGACTTAGACAGATTAGATAATGAGAGAAGATTGAGAGTGATACACCACTGACTCGGAACGGCTGGGCCCCTTCATAGGAATCATTATTCCTTCAGAAAACTACAAGTGTATAGGCTGAAAATTCAGCATGGAATCATTGTGCATTCTTCTTCATGCAATCCTTCGACAACACTTCCTTCGATGCCTTCCTTCCTCCTCTTCATAAGCTTGCATAAGAGAGAGAGAGAGAGGGAGAGAGGGAGGCCTTGGCATTATTGATCCAGAATTACAGAGCCGTGCCCTTCTTACCAAGCTCGGGGTCTTTTTCCCGGCCAAGAACCTTGGAAGATGCTTCTTCAGGCCGCTCTTTGCACCGCGACTCCACGCCTCGGCACTAGAGATGGTCATACTTGGCATACAGGGTATCGTTTTCTCTTTACAGATGCCCCCTTGTTCACCAGCACTCTCTCACCCTTCATCCGATCGCTCCTTCAGATTTGGGTTTCCATGCGACGGGCTATCATACGCTCACCTCCCTCATGTCGTGAGGAGATTGAGCGCCAGCCTCTCATTTGGAATGATGTAGTTCTTGATTCTTCTATTACTCCACCTCGTCAGCTTGGAGAGAGGACTCACATTGATTGGGCTGCTTGGGACTCTGGCCCTGCTGCCTCTATGCGGTTGTTTCATGAGACACGTATGCTGGATGCAAATTTTGTGGCAGAACATTATGACATTGGTCGCGGGGTGACAGACAGACTGCTTGAGATTGACTCCGCCGTTCCTTCACATTGGGGGGCAGTCATACGAGGCACGGTTCAGATGCCTCCACATTGTGGCTGGGAAGGCCTCTTTGCTCAGAGCACTCTCTTATTAGTTCGTTTAGACACCATGCTGTTCACAGTTGATACTGACTACTCTCAGGGGATTCATGCTAGATTGACATATGATCCCACCTCTTCACACCTTGTCTACCCCGGCGCTCGATGGGAGGCCATACGAGTAGTTGGCTCCTGCGGGAAGCATTGTTGTGTTGACCCCCGTTTCGCTTCCGCTGATGCCGCACTTTGGAGGCTTTGGGTGTGGGAGGGTCGTGCCCTATCTCAGCTTTATTGGGACCCAGGAGAGTGGCATTGGCCTCACTCTAACCCCACCGGTGCACCTGTATCATTCTTTGAGTACACTGTCAGAATTGGAAGATTAGCATTGATCAGACAGCACCCAGGTCAGCCCACTCGTATGCGTTTCTGGTTACATTCAGGTCTCTCCCATGCCTATCTACAACAGTTTTGGTCAGCCATCTGGGATTTACATGCGGCTCGTCTATTTCTTTTTTCATGTGGATGATTGCATATGCAGGACTTCCAGTTGGGACTTGGCTAGCTACTATGGGTCATGATCCGTTATGTACTCGCTGTCCTTTGCGACTACTTGAGTCACCTGCACACTGTCTTTGGTCATGCTCAACTTCTCATGTAGTGTGGCTAGCAGTTTGCTTTTTACTTAGCAGAGCGGGTGTTCAGCATGGATTTCTCACTTCGGGATCTGTCTCATGGTTGATGCCGATGCTCGGACCGCATCTTTTCTACGAGGGCACAGACACAGATCTAGCTCTTATGCTTACCTCGACTGGTTATCGGCGAGGGACTTTAGCTATGTTACCACAGATTGCTTGGCAGGGGATCCTCAGACACGTGATGAAGTTTTTTCAGTCATCACTAGCATTACACTATGGAATGTTTGGAGAGCTCGTTGTCTTCACATTCTTAGTGCGGCTCCACAGCTCCTTTAGGATACCCTCACTGCCATTTGGTTGGACATCATTCACACCCTGATTTGGCAGTGGGATTCTTCCTCAGGTACATCTCGAGCAGCCGAGGCTCGTCGCTTTGCCTTCCTTCGGCGTTGGGCCCAATCCCCACTCTTCTTCACACTTACAGGTGGCCAGATTACATGGCATTATGTCCCCCCTCGGTGGTTTCTCCTCCACTCATCACACAGACCACCATGACTAGTCGAGTTGTCACTATAGTGGCTCTCACCCTTACATTCAGCTTGTACACCCCACGTGATAGGCTATTTTGGCATCCGCTGGGGATTATATTGTGCTCAGTAATATACAGCCCTGACTTTTCCCAAAAAAAAAAAAAAAGAGAGAGAGAGAGAGAGAGAGAGAGAGAGAGAGAGAGAGAGAGAGAGAGAGAGAGCATGTATTAAATCAGGAAGATGAAGAACAATATTCTTGCTAGCTTCTTCCTTCAGTTGTTTGAAGGCTCACTCTTCTATTTGCGTCCACATGAAGACAACTCTCTTTTTGCACAAGTCAGCAAAGGTGTTGCAATGTGCACGAAATAGCAAATGTATTGCCTGTAGTAAGAGCAAAGTCCAACAAAGATTATGACTTCATGAACATCCTTCGGAGTTGGCCATTCTACAATGGCTTTTACTTTGGTAGGATCCATCATCCTTACACCTGCTCAAATGATGTGGCCAAGATACTTTATTTCCTGCAAAAAGAACTCACTCTTCTTTGGGTTGACATAAAGCTTGTGAGTCCGCAATTCTTGAAACACAATTGCCAAATGCTCTTCTTCATTGGATGAGAAGATGATGATGTCATCAAAGAAAGTTAAAGAAAACTTTCTATGAGGATGAAAATTGCGATCCATCAATCGGCTGAGAATAGTTGGTGCATTGGTTAGACAAAATGGCATAACCAAGAATTCATATAAACCAAAAGTAGTGTGAAATGTTGTCTTTGCGATGTCTTTTGATGCAATGTGCACTTGATGGTAGCCACTCTTCAAATCAATTCGGCTGAAAATTGAAGCTCCACTAAGTGTATCCAAGATATCATTGATTCTTGGAATAGGAAACCTGTTTTTTATGGTAGTCTTATTCAAGGCTCGATAATCCACACATGCGGGAAGAGCCGTCCTTCTGCACAAGCAAGACCGGTGAGCAATATGGAGAATGGCTAGGTCGCGCCATGCCTTTCTGTAGTAGTTCATTTACTTGCTTCATGATTTCTTCGCGCTGTTAGACACTCACATGATAGGCAGCTTGGTTGGGGGTTGAGATACGTGGAATAAGATCTATTTTATGATTTATTGGCCTTTCGGGTGGAAGCTCACCTGGAATAGATTCCCTAAAACAATCACTATATTGCTTTACAAAATTCATATGTTCAACATTTTGATCATTGTCAGGTTTAATTTCTTTTGCAAACACCAAGTAACTTCAAATAGATCTTTTCATTGCTTTCTTGATTTGTACATGATCCACAAGAGGAATGGTGTTACCTCGAACCCCTACATCAATCACAAGATTCTCGCCTTTATGTGTGAGCTTAAGTTTGTCTGCATCTGTCATAAATAGGAATTGCCTCGACTTGTTGAAGTTTAGGCATCTCAAGTGAACTGCCCAATGTGATCCCATTATTTAGTTTGGCTTTTAGGTCTCTATTTTACTTATTTGTCAAAGACTTGGGTAGGGCAATTTACTGGGATTGCTATATAAGCAACCCCTTGCCTCCATTGTATACACATTCAGTTATTCATTGCCAAAGTTGATTACTTCAAGAGACTCTCTCTCTCTCTCTCTCTCTCTCTCTCTCTCTCTCTCTCTCTCTCTCTCTCGTGCTCACTCCCCTTGGTCTCTACGCTTCCGCATTGTCGACTTTGACATGGTATCAGAGCGTCTTGGTGAAGCTTCGTGCGTGTGAAGTCCTTAGCGTGGAGCAGCAGCCGTGCAGAGCTTGAGAAGAAGAGCACACATCTCGTCGTCAACGCCCAACCCTCCAAAGCTGCAATCGGCATTCTAAAACGCTGAGGCTTGGTGCCCTTGACGTTCCCCCCCCCAACCTCACTGCTAGCGTTTTCAACCTTTTGCTGGCGCCAAAGATCTCTTTCCTACCAGCGTTTTAAAACGCTGCCAGGCTGCGCTGCCTGGGTGGGCCGTTCACAAGCGACAGCATCTTGAAACGCTTGGGCGACGGAGGACTACCACCTCCTCGGCGAGCGAGCGTTTTGAAACGTTGCCGACGGCAAGCCTTGTCTCTCTCTCCTCGCGCTACACTCCTCTCCCTGCCCGCTAGGTCAACAAGCGCAAGGGCCAGCATTTTGAAACGCAAGGCCAGGAGCCTCGCTGGCGAAACCTTGAGCAAGGGCCCAACGTTTTTTTGGTGAAGAGAGGGAGCGGTTACGCGGCTTGAACAAGCAAAGTTTGGAGGGTGGCCCTGCGGAAAAGCTGCTAAAGGAGCGGCTTGGGAGACAAAGAGGTGGATAGGAGTGGCTTGGCAGAGGCAAAGAGACCAGTGGAGATTATTTTTATGCGGCTCGGTTCGTGCGGTCACTATTGGAGTGCAAGAAGGTACGAGATTACCATGTTTTGCAACTTCACCATGGTTTCTTATGAAGACTAAAGTTATTCATGATCAACTATCGGCTATGAAGAGTGCAGTGATGAGTACCCAGTTAGTTGCTTTGGTTCTCGCGAAGTTGCCTCAAGAATATGAAACAATGGCTAGAGCCTAGGACACTTCGGCTACAAGTCACGAAGGAAAATCTTGAATTTGATGATCTCAGCCCTTTTCTCATTGAGAAGGAAGCCGTGTTGGTAACTCAAGGCAAAATTCAGATTTCTGAGACAGTGGAAGCACATGGTGAAGCATTTGTTGCTTCGGATTCCAGAAAGAGGACGAAGTACCGTTGTTACAAATGTGGAAAGCGTGGTCATTTGGCCAAGGATTGCAAATCCAAAGGCAAAGATAGAGATTCTACAAAGGACAAAGGTAAAAGCAAGCAACATGAGTAAAGCAGTGATAGTGACTCAGGGAAGGACAACAAGGAGGCTGCTGGTGTGGTGGTGACTACACTGGCACGGACTCCCGCCTTCTAGTCACAAGAAGATCGGTGTCACCACTAGCTTCAGCCAGAGAGAGGCTTGTGAGTGGCAGAGAGGGATGGAAATCAAACGGTTCGATGGTCAAGGCTTGGATCTTTGGCAAGAACTTATGCAAGGTACCTTTTCTTAAAGGATTGTGAAGATGCATTGGAATAGAATAAGCCACCAGGTTTATTTGACGAAGAGTGGGCTAGGTTAAATAAGAAGGCTAATGCCTACATCAAAATGACTATCAATGATGACATTTTGACGGACATCAAGCGTTTGGACTCTGCTTATGCAATATGGCAAAAGCTAAAGTCCAATTATGAAAACACCACGCCTGTGAACCAGGTGCATTTGGTGCGAAAGTTAGTGAATATGCAGCTTGATGACTCGAAGTCAGCTTCTGAGCATTTGAGTGCTTTTACAGGTGTGTTGAGTCAGTTGCAGGACAGTGGGCTTCAACAATTCGATGATAAGTTGAAAGCTATTTTCTTGCTTATGACATTGCCAGATACTTGTGAAACATTGGTTGTCTCCTTGAGTAAGAGTCCCACCCTCACGTATGACGGTGTGAGAGGGTCTATTCTCAATGAAGAGATTAGACGCAACTCTAGTGGGGAAGGTGGCAATTCTGCCTACAATGCAAGAGGTAGAAATCAAAAGCGTGATGCGGGCAACAGAATTCAAAATAGAAGTAAGAGCAAGACAAAGGATAAGGATGTCACTTGTTATCAATGTGGTAGAAAGCGTCACAAGAAACCCAATTGCAGGTATTTCAAGAAAGAGCAGGAAAGGAAGAAGGAAACGCAGGATAAGAAGAAAAAAGATGAGAAGAAAGGAGAAAAATCAGTAGGTGATTCCTCCAAGGATGCTGAGAATGCAAATGTATCCTCTAGTGTGGTCATTGAGGAGTTGTCAGACGTTGAGGAAATCTTGGTTGCGGCTTCATGTCCCTCAGATTTAGTGATAGCTAATACAGAAGACATGCTTATCTTGAAGAAAGATGTCATTGATGCATTGCTTAGTGCTAATGATGGCCTATCTCAGTCTTGGATAGTAGATTCCGATGCCTCTTTCCATGTGACTCCATCTTTGGAGTGTTTTGCTACATATGCTGCAAGCAATTATGGCAAGGTGTACCTTGGTGATAATTTTGCTTGCAATATTGAGGGAATGGGTACTATGCGTTTAGCTCTTAACAATGGTCAAGAGCTTTTATTAAATGATGTCAGGTTTGTGGCAGGCATTAAGAAAAGTCTGCTATCCGTTGGCCAATTGGATGCACATGATTATACAACCATTTTTGTTGGGGGTTCATGGAAGTTGCTCAAAGGTTCTATGCCTGTTAGAAAAGGGTCTAAAAGAGGTACTTTGTACTATCTTCGATGCAAAAGCTTTGCCTGGCAAGTTTCTTTATGTTGCTGAAGTTGCTTCACACACGGAATTGTGGCATAAGAGACTTGGCCATATGAGCCAAAGGGGTGTTGATGTGCTCTCCTCTTTGAATAGGGTTGATGTAAAAGGAAAAAACTTGGATTTTTGTAGCGATTGTCTTTATGGAAAGCAAAAGAAATCTTATTATTACTCTGGTGTCTCTCGCAAAGCTAATCCTCTTGATCTTATTCACTCCGATGTATGCGCTATGCCTGTTAAGTCTTTTGGTGGTGCTTTGTATTTTGTTACATTCATTGATGAATGTACTAGGAAAGGGTGGGTGCATTTGTTGAAAAGCAAGAGCGAGACTTTTAATGCCTTTAAGAAGTTTCATGCTTTTGTCACTACACAAAAGAGTACTAAGCTTAAATGTCTCAAATCTGATAATGGAGGAGAGTATGTATCTGCTGAATGTCATCGTTTTTGTGAAGAAAATGGGATTAATAGGGAGTTGATAGCTCCTTATAATCTGTCTTCTACTGGTATGGCTGAGAGGTATAATCGTACTTTATGTGAGAGTGCGTTGCATGTTGTCCACCGCTAATCTTTCCCAAGAGTTTTGGGGGGAGACATTGAAAATTGTAGTTCATATTTGCAATCGCTCTCCTAATAGTACGTTAAAAAATGACATTCCAGAGGAGGTTTGGTCTGGCAAACGTGCCTCTTATGATCATTTGAGAGTTGCGGCTGCGAAGCTTTTGTTCATGCACGCAATGACTTGAGAACAAAGTTTGATATGAAGTCCATTAAGGGAGTCTTTTTAGGTTATGGGGAAGAAGGTGAAATGGGCTATAGAGTGAAACCGGCCCGTGGGGCGGTAGGCTTTGGCTTTTACTCGAAATTCTTTACTTTAGACACACACACACAGAGCACTTTGTAAAGGAAACCTATGACGGGAATTAACACTTGAATACACACACGGCACGGAAGCTAGAATGCCCCGAGCAGACACCGACAACCTGTAGGTCCTAAAATTGGCGCCCCTTTCGGTATTTCTTTATTCTTTGAGAGGGTAAATTACAAAAATAGAGTCCTGGGAATCCTTTACCTGTATCCCGCTAGATACTACCTGATAGGCCAAATTTCGGCAGCATAATGTGGGGGAGCAGAAGAGAGAGCCCACTTGCTACTCTATGCAATGAGAGTGAAGGAGGAGAGGAGATTGGCGCAGAAAGAGCACACGCAGAGAAAACGTGAGAGAGAGAGAGAGCTCGTTGAAATCTGGGAAAAAAAACCACGCTATTGTTCTTTTGGGCTTCATATTTGAGTATATGAGTAAGTGACTAGGGGGCCATTCACACTTGGGCCCCCTCACTTATAAGTCTTTTTAACTTATAAGTTATAAGTACAAGGCACTTAGGCCTTTATTCCCTAACAACCTCCCACCTAAAGGCAATGTACCTTGGGAGATCAAAGAATCAGCTAACTATGATGCAACGGCTGATCATGCACTTACTCATCCAACACCCATCATCTGACGGCAATATGCAAACCGCTCTGCTGGAAGACTCTTGGTCAAAAGATCTGCAGGATTGTCATCTGTGTGCACCTTGACAAGTGTAATGCTCTTGTCATCAAGCACACTCCTGATAAAATGATACTTCACCTCTATGTGCTTTGTCTTGGCATGAAAAACAGGATTCCTTGCAAGCATAATAGCACTCTGACTATCACAGTGTAGCACAGGAACCGGTGACTTAATGCCAAGCTCTTCTACCAAACGCATGAGCCACAAAGCTTCTTTGCATGCCTCAGTGGCAGCCACATACTCAGCTTCAGTGGTAGACAAAGCAACACATTTTTGCAGTCTAGAAATCCAAGAAACTGCACCTCCTGTGAATGTAAACACATATCCAGAGGTAGACTTCCTGCAATCTGGATGTCCAGCAAAATCTGCATCTGTAAAGCCATGCACAGATGTCTCACTCTTCCCAAAACAAATGCACAAGTCTTTAGTGCCTTTCAAGTATCTCAAGATACACTTCACTGCTTCCCAATGCTTTTTGCCAGGATTGCTCATGTACCTGCTTACCACTCCCACCGCAAATGCAATGTCCGGACGTGTAGCAACCATAGCATACATCAAACTGCCAACGGCTGATGCATAAGGAATCTTGGCCATTTCAGCCCGCATATCATCTGTGTTTGGGCAGTCATGTGCAGTCAGTTTTACATATGGAGGCAGCGGAGTACCAAGTGCCTTTCCCCCATCCATATGAAAACGATGTAGCACCTTATTAACATAATCTCGTTGAGATAGATACAGACGCTTGTCGAGTCTATCTCGAGAGATACGCATGCCCAAAATATGATTAGCATTACCAAGATCCTTCATGTCAAAGCGATTCTTTAAGCTTTGCTGTAGTGCATCCAACTCCGTGACATTGTTACCCGCAATAAGCATGTCATCAACATACAAAATCAGCAATAGAAGAGATCCATCACTTGCCGTTTTGATATACAAACAGTGATCAGAATTACTTCTTTTGTATCCTTGAGACCTCATGAATGTATCAAACTTGTGATACCATGCACGGGGAGACTGTTTCAAACCATACAAGCTCTTCAAGAGTCTACATACTTTCTTCTCTTGCCCCTTTGACACAAAACCTTCTGGCTGCATCATATAGATCATCTCAAGCAAATCGCCATGCAAAAACGCTGTTTTGACATCCATTTGCTTTAACTCCATATCTTCAGAAGCAACCAGGCCTAAAACAAGACGTAATGTGGCAAGCTTTACAACAGGAGAAAAAATCTCATCAAAATCCACACCATGCTTTTGCTTGTACCCTTTAGCAACCAAACGTGCCTTGTACTTAGAAGAAGCATCAGATGTGACCTTGGTCTTGTAAACCCATTGACATGGCAGAGCCTTATGCCCTTTAGGCAAATCAACCAAGTCCCATGTATGGTTTTTCTCCAAAGACTGCATTTCCGAAACCATTGCTTTGAACCATTTCTTACTGTCTTCCCGTTGCATAGCCTCTTTATAGCAAGACGGCTCACCACAATCAGTAAGCATGACATAGTCCAAAGACGGTTCATATCTATCGGGGGGCCTTGTCACCCGAGTAGACCTACGCACCCAATGATCCATAACAGGTGGATTTTCAGCCTGTAAACCATCAAAAACAGCAGGCTGTTCAGCCGGTTGCATCGCAACAACAGGCGGTCTAGGAGCATCAACCTGTTCCCCTACCTGTGGTGCATCAATGGCAACTTGTTGGGGCTGATTTTCAGCAGCTAATGGCTGATTTTCAGCACCATTTTCAGCATGTAAAGGCTGCTGAACATTGGGCCTTCTTGGCTGTCCATATGTAACATCTTCACGAAAAACAACCCGGCGCACTTCCTCGACATTTGTGGGCTGTTTGTGCATGCAATTCTCATTGAAGATGACATCATTGCTGCATATGATTTTCCGTAATGCGGGATCCCATAATCTATACCCCATTTCACCATCCTCACCATATCCTAGGAAAATGCATTTATGAGACTTTGGTTCTAGTTTGGTGCGCAGTTCACTCCGGATGTGAACATAGGCCTCACAACCAAACACTCTTAAATGTGCATATGAGGGTGGCTTGCCAGACCACACCTCCTCAGGCACCTTTCCACCCAAAGCCTTGCTAGGTGAGCGATTAATCAAGTGAATAGCTGTTTGTACAGCTTCTGCCCAAAAACCATGAGGTAATGCAGCATGTGACAGCATACTCCGAACTTTCTCTTGGATAGTCCGGTTCAACCTCTCTGCAACTCCATTCTGAGAGGGATTAAAAGGAGCCATGAGCTCTCTTTTAATACCTTTAGTAGCACAAAAGTCAATAAATGCTTTTGATACATACTCCCCCCCATTGTCTGAGCGCAAAGACCTAAGCTTCTTGTCAGTTTGATTCTCAACAAACGCAAGAAACTTCTTGAAAGTATCCAAAACATCGCTTTTAGCACGTATTGGATACACCCACACCTTACGTGTAGCATCATCGATAAACGAGACAAAATATTTCTTTCCTCCTAAGGACAACTGTGGCATTTCACATACATCGGAATGCACTAAGTCTAACCTGTCAGACTTCAAAGAAAGTGACCTTTTGTGCGGTGTTTGACTGTGCTTACCATAAATACAGTGCTCACAATGAGAAAAATCAGCATACCTCAAACACGGCAAATAACCACAACGAGACAGAGTTTCCATTCCTCTTTTACTCATGTGTCCCAACCGGCCATGCCACAAAGAGACACTTGGATGCTCGGTTACGGCGACAACATGGTCACGCACACTAGATACATGCAAAGGATACAAAGTGTCCGATTTACAACCCTTGGTTACAATCCGGGCCCCTTTACAAATTTTCCACTTGCTATCACCAAAAGTGGTGTGATAGCCTGCATCATCTAGCTGCCCTGTACTAATCAAACTCTTCTTGAGTTGTGGCACATGACGCACTTTGTGCAAAACAAAAGTCATACCATCAGCAAAAGAAAACTGGACACTGCCAATACCTGCAATGTCACATGCATAGTTGTCTCCCAAATAAACAGTGCCCTGCACCTCACCTGAGTACTGTGTAAACCAATCCCTATGAGGTGTTACATGAAAGGAGGCACCTGAATCAAGAATCCAAGTATGCATGTCCACATCAGAACCCATAGCAAGGGTATGTGCATCCACAGAAGAGGCATTGAGTACATCAGTGCTGCTGTCACTGTCACAACTACTAGCAACATTGATTTCCTCAATCAACACAGTGCTCTTCTTGGCATTTCCCTTGTCCTTTGCATCAGTTTCAGCACCCTTGTTCTTCTCTTTCTTCCACTCATAGCATTCCCGTTTATAATGCCCTTTCTTTCCACAATGATGACACACAACATCTTTCCTACGAGATTTGCTGCGTGCCCTGTCCTTACTGTCAGATTTCTCCCTCTGTTGAGACCTGCCTCTCAAGTGCAATGCATTAGAAGACCCACCTGTGGTGTTCTTCCTGTTCATCTCTTCCATCAAGAGAGAACTCTCTACATCTGCATACTTAAGTGACGCACTTGAGTTACTAAGAGCTGTCCGGAATACATCCCAACTCTCGGGCAATGTGCATAGCAGAAAAGTAGCTTTGAACTCCTCATCAATCGTGAATTTCAGCTCTGTCAGTTGGCTGAAAATAGAATTGAATTCATTGAGGTGCATCGACATGTGCGTGCCCTCCTTCATGCGGAGATCCATAAGCTTCTTGAGCCAATACACTTTACTGGCAGCACTCTGCTGTGCATACAACTCGTCTAAACGCTTCCACATGCCCCATGCTGTCTGCTCATTCTCTACATTGAAGAGTAAATTGTCAGACACCGAAAGCATGATCGTGGAGCGAGCCAACTCGTCCACTTCTTCCCATTCTTCAACCTCCATATCAACCGGTTTCACACCCTGTAACTTAATAGGTTTCGCCTGTTTCTTTTACAACATCACATTATAACATTGCTTCTTCCATATAGCAAAGTTATGGGCACCTTCAAGCTTGCGAATGTGCAACAAATTGCCACTTTCACTGCTAGAAGCCATTCTGAGTGATTGCAAACACTGAAACCCTGTTTTGCCGACCTAAACACGCCCAAATGTGCGTAATCGGGCAAAAAACAGCTTGCTGTTACAGAAAAACAGCGAGCAAATTTCACGCGAAATCACCCCAAAACAGCGTACATTCACTGCCAAACCCTTACCAAAGGTTTCCACAAGGTGTATACATCATTTGCTTGCTGAAATTCCCTGTTTTAGGGCAAAAATCAGACCTGTAAACACCTGTTTTGCTGAATTTTCAGAACCTCGTTGGTGGAAACACCTGTAAGATTGACCTGTGAGACTTGCCCCAATGAAATTGCATCAAATTGACCCCGAAATTGGTCAATTTCAGCAGAAATAGGCTGTTGTTCGCCAGTTTTTGAAACCCTAATTTTGGGGAAACTGTCACCGGAGGTCGATTCTACACGGTGAGAGGATCCCTTCGCGACAGAGTTGATCGAAAACGGTTGAATATCCTTCCCGCAGCGAGCAAAAACAGAATTCTGATCTGTGTTGCGAAGATGGCTCTCTTGGAAACCCTAAAGCTCTGATACCATGTGTGGGGGAGCAGGAGAGAGAGCCCACTTGCTACTCTATGCAATGAGAGTGAAGGAGGAGAGGAGATTGGCGCAGAAAGAGCACACGCAGAGAAAACGTGAGAGAGAGAGAGAGCTCGTTGAAATCTGGGAAAAAAAACCACGCTATTGTTCTTTTGGGCTTCATATTTGAGTATATGAGTAAGTGACTAGGGGGCCATTCACACTTGGGCCCCCTCACTTATAAGTCTTTTTAACTTATAAGTTATAAGTACAAGGCACTTAGGCCTTTATTCCCTAACACATAACAGCCCCAAAACTTGCGCAAAATCAATTCCCCTGCTGGATCTCACTTGCATTGGCGTAAACCCTCCGATTCCTGCCCAAAAACAGTAAATTCAGCTCGTTGTAATTACTGGTTTTTGCCCTGTTTTCAGCATGGTTACATGGGACGGCGGGTCGGGGTCGGGAACGGGGTCGGGACGGCAAAAGTCAGGAAACGGGGACGGGGGTCGGAACGGCAAAAAAAAAAGAGAGTTTTTTTGGCATTTTTTGACCTACACACATGCCACACACATAGAGCATCACTTTGACCATAAATTTACACTAAATAGACCAAAGAACACGAGTCATATAGGCTGAAATGTGCTAATAAATTATAAAACATCGATGATCGATGGATACAAAATGGGAAGTGCATGCCACAAGGACTCAAGAGTCAAAAAGCCTAAAGGACTTAGGATAAGCCTGAGGCCTCAAGGATAACAAAAAGTACAAAGGGCTATGTAGTAGGTAGAGTCGTAGACTCAAGAGTCTAGACTCGAGAGTCGAGTGATCAATGATCATCAAACTCAAGAAGTGCTCGCCTATTGAATCTCCACATCGTCGTCGTAGTCGAGGTCGTCAGCGACGTATGAGGGCTCGGGAGGCTCGCATTGAGGCTCGAAATCCTCCTCTAGCTCCTCCAAAAGAGTATCGGCCATAGATGGATTCTCTTGTGCCATCTCCCACTCAGTGAAAAGATCTGCCTTGTGTGTGACGCTCTTGGCAAGCATGCGCAAGTTAGCGCTCACAAACACCAAATCATTGGCCCTCTGAACCCCAAGGCGATTCCTCTTCTTAGAGGCAATGTGGCTGTACACACTCCATAGTTGCTCCAAGCAACTAGTGGTACATGCTTGGCTAAGGACACCAACAACCAAGCGCTGCAAATGTGGGCCATCTCCTCCATAGTCCTCCCATCACAAAACCGAGCCAATCTTGTTGCGATCAAGTTGTGTATCTACACATCCATAGGAGCCCTTCTTTTGCCTGTAGTTGAGTAGCTCGTCTCTAATCTTGCGTCTAATGTCACTGCTAGGCTCAAGGCGCTCCAATGCAAGCCGCCATCCTTTGCTCACCTCCTTGTCAGTCTCTTGACGCCTTCCTTGAAACTCAGGGTCAAGCACATAAGCTGCCGCATGAAGTGGAGAGTAGTATCCATTCCACCTCGACTCACACAAGCCATGAATCTCCGCATACTGAACAGGGTCAGGCACAAGCTTCTCAAGTGCCTCTATCATCCGATCCATGGCTTCGTAGACTTTGCCAATGCATGGCTGCAAGCCATCCACCACTCGAAGTAGGTGTAGAATAGGCTTGACCATGGCGTCAAGAGTCTTCACCTCCTCTCACCAAGCGGCGTCGTCGGCCCATTCTCTGCATTTCAATCCTACTGCTGATGTAGACTCCGGCATGGCGTGGAACTCATCACTGAGAAAGAGGCCCCTTAAGGCTCCGCCACATGTAGACAAGCGGCCTAGCATAAGCCAATTAAATGCAAATCTTGTCTCTGAATATTTGAGCAAGGACAAGTGGCTCCTCTTTGAGAATTCATGGCACACTTTTTGATGGTTGAGCATTAAGGAGACAATTCGAGAGGCGTCACCAATGGTGGGTGAAATCCATGACAAGTTCCCTATGTCCTTGAGGAGGTTATTGAGGCAATGCGCCATGCAAAATGTGACATGGATGCTGGGATACATGCCCTCAATGATAGCTCCGGCTGCCCTATTTGACGCCTCTCCATCTGCAACCATACAAAGGACATTCTCCGGGCCGGTGATCTCTATGGTGCTTGTCCACTCCGCAGCAAGCATCTCGGCGGCCTTGCCACTATCGGATGCATCATGTGAATCCACAAAGTACATCTCCCCCCGAGAGTAGGCCACCACCTCGTGGATTGACCGCTTGCGGGTGTCGCTCCATCCATCTACAAGAAGAGAGACGCCATTGGTCTCCCACAAATCCTTTGTTGCTTGGGCCGCTTGCACGCTATGGAATGCTTACCTTGCCCTCTATGCACAGTATGGTGATGGGAGTGATGCCCCGCATGCTACATACTGCTCTCTTTCTCCCCTACGTACAGTATGTTATGCCCCACTAGTGGGCTTCTCATTTTACCTATGTACAGTTCTGGGGGTTTATGCGCGTTTGCCAAGGCAAGAGCCTTCTGAACAGGAACCGGATTAGCTAATTGCTAATCCCCCACAGGTACGCACAGTTCCATCACGAAAGATTGCGAGTTTGGAGAGTTTTCTCGCGTGAAAACTCGTCCAATTCACAGGGGAACTGTTCCATTGCGTGCGGGAGCCCTTGGGACACGCGTAGGCGTGTTCGCTCTGCTAAAAACGATCCGAAACAGGGAATTACAGCCTGCTGTGTTTTTCTGCAGGTTTAGGGTTTCGCACCTAAACTGCAAGGGAACATCGGGGGAGCCTCGTGAGAGCCTTGGGATGCGTGTACAGGCTTTTGGGCTCCCGGCAGTGAAAAACAGAGAATTACAGCCCGCTGAATTTCTGTGACAGCTCACCAGAAAGCTTCCAGATATCGAGGGAATCCGTCCTAGACAGGTGTTTTTGACCTACAGGGGTTTTTGCGCCGTTATGCTGTCGAAATCCGGTCGAAAACCTGCGTTTTCAGCCCTCGCCAGGTTTGGACAGCTTTGTGAAAGCTTGTGCTAAGTGGTCGGATCGTCTACCTTAATTAGAATAAAGAAATACCGAAAGGGGCGCCAGTCTTTGGGGCCTACAGGGTGTCGGTCTCGTGTGCGCAGTGACATTCTAGTCGTTGGACGCAACTGTGTTCTCTTCCCTTCTCAGTGCTCTGTGTAAAGTTAATAGGTAATTGAAATAGTACCGCCCTCTACGTTGTATAGGCCGGTTATAGAGACTCTCAGTCTCTTCTTCTCCAAAGCATGATACACAGGATTTGCATGATTGTGTGAAGCATGATGATGATTTGATTGACAATGATAAGCATGATGATTTGGATGCCAATGATTTGCATAATGATTTGGATGACAATGACAAGCATGATGATTTGCATGATCAAGATGTGATTTCTCACAAGCATGATGAGTTGCATGAAGATGATGTGATTGTTCACAAGGATGATGTGTTAGTTAATGCTTTTTCTAGCGAAGCTAACCTCGTTGTAGATTCGATCAATCACAATGAACCGATCTTGGCTTTCGAGTCGAGGTCCAAAGAACCCCCATAGGACGATTCGATCATTCAGGAAGAAGTGATCTTGGCTCTCGAGCTTAGGTTTCAACAACCCTCACAGGAAGTATTATGTGTTCGCATGATTGATACGCACACATTGTTCGAGTGTTTCATTCGTGATCATTTCCTATATTTTAGTCAGCGTCTTTATGTGATCCCCGTAGACCGTGCATGCCCAGTCACTTAGCATAGATGCATATCCTCTGGTTGGACACAACATGATCATCAGTCTTCCCATCAGAATCCATTAGAATCAGTTAGGGGAATTTTCCAGTGCATTTAGCCTATTTTCCCTATTTTTGACATTTTCCACTTATTATTTTTAAGTGACTTTCCAACAAAAGTAGGTAGGGCAATTTTGCTAAGTTTGTATATAAGCAAACCCAAGTTAGCACTAAATGGCAGAAGAGGCAGCAGGAGCACATGCTCAACAGGCTTTCTTCTCAGCAAGAACCCTCAAGCGCCAAGCTCCCCCCATAGCCTAGTGTTTTTGGATTGGACAACCTCAGCAGTACCTCCATCCTGGCTTTTTCAGCCCTAGCATGATCGCCATCATCTCCCAGTCCCCTAGCGTTTGCAGATCCACCAATAGAAGTACCAGTTGGCCTAGCGTTTTACTAAGGCTACAGATCATCATCAGCGTTTTTGGTTTTCAGCCCTTACCACATCAGATGGTCAGCGTTTTCAAACCTGTTGGACAGCAGCAGATTCAGCCCTAGTTGGTTGCAGAAGACCCCCATTTTTAGCCCTCGAAAACGCAGCCAAAACAGTCATTTTCAGCCACCGAAACAGTCCCGAAATTCAGCAGATAGAAGACCACAGATTTCAGCCCTAAAGTCGTCGTCGTCATCACAATCCTAGCGGTGAAGATACCGAAGTGTTACTCCTGGGAGGGGAGATTAGCGGAAAGCGATTGCCAGGTTGGGTTGTCCCCCGCGGGGCCCATAATGGTCGTCGTGGACCGCAGCTGAGGAGTGCCTATGCGGATAACGTTGCAGCATTCCTCTGCGGGGCCGTACTGCGATACTACAATGCTCTGGCCCATGAGGGTGTTTGAAGCTCGTAGGGCTTGTAGTTATTGCGTACGGTGCGGTCTCGCCTAACATGGTCCTGGGGCTTTCCGAGCGGGCCTTGGTGACCATGGTTGGCCGGATCGGGATGCCTCCTTTGAGCCGACGCCCACTTTGGGTATGGCAGTCCTACCGGACATCCGCTGGACGGGGGCCTTTTCCTACCAGGCGAAAATCCTGGAGTACCTGGGCAAGATTCAGTACGGTCTGTGAGTTACAAGGGTTTGCCCCTCTCTCTCAGCCTTGGTCCTTAAATGCATCACTGAATTCGTTTGGTGATTTCCCGACGTTACCCTCGGGTGGCGTGACTAACAAGGGAACATGGACTGACTAACATGGCATGAAAAGACTTTTTACTCCCCCGAGGGGGAAACTTGCTTCCATTCCCCGTTGACATGCCACGATACGGCATGGAGGCGCTTTTCCCCTTGTCGGCATGTCCGCAAGGTAATTTGTCTTTGACTCGTTTGCGTGCATGCGAAGCAAAGGCAGTTCCTTGCTGGCTTGCCGGCTCTAGCCCAAAAAAGTAAAAAGTAAAAAGTAAAGTCGTCATCGGCATAGTCCCAGATTGCATCAGTCCATTGCATCGTCATTGTACCACTTTGTGCAATAAAAAAGTAGACCATTCTCGTCGACGAGAGTGGGGCCTTTGGAGGAGGGTTTTACAACGTCTCTGGTGTCGTATCTCTCTTCTCTCTCTATCTCTCAGTCTCATACACTTGCACACACATTGTCCATTCACTTTCCATTAAGAACGGAAGACTCTCCCTTCCATAAGAACTAAAAGGAACCTTGAGCACAATTCGGAGCACTCATCTTGAGCAAAGCGCAACAATCATTCCGCTGCACCTAACAAGAAGTGTAGGAAAGTGTTATACTCTGCCTATGCAAAGAAAAGGTATTGCTTCAAGCGATAGGTCCCGAACTGAGTGTGAACTACTCTTGAGATAGACACACCGGTGGTAAAAGGAGTACCAACATGCCTGCAGAAGGCACGTCTGGAAAGAAGCCAAAAAAGGATCTATGATGTCTGTATTCACTAGTCTGAACATCGGCAACATGATACCTGCAAAACAGTGCAAAAGCAGGGATCTTTCTGGTAACAACACTAGAGTTGGAGGAGAGTGGAGCTGGCAAGATCTGGATGCAATCATGTTAGCACTGCCTCTCTTGCTGCAAAAAGCGCAAAGCCACTTGTCAAAAACGCTGCACGAAGCCAAAAATGCTTGGGAAGCAAAAGGGTTTCCGCTGATGAAATGACCTTAAAATGCCAGCGCTAGCAGCAGATAAGAGATGCTGAGGTTTCAGGCAAAAAACGCAAGAAAGAATAGAGGTTCTTCACGATGGATCTGCCAAAAGATGTTGCTCCTCTCTGTAGTTGAAAATACTAGCAGTTCTAGGGCGATGGGAGGAAACCTGGCTCGTTGAGGTGGTTGAGGTCGGAGAGCCTGAAGTTTTGATACCATGTGAGAGTGCATGTGTGCATGATGAGGTCGATGAATTTGCACTTGATGCTCGTAGATACAAATTGCATGATGTGAAATCTGAACAGCTAATAATTTTATTCCAGATGCTATGGATGGTGAGCTCGACGAATTCGTAGATACAAATTGCATGGTGTGATTTGATTGGTTAATACTTTTATTCCACTAAGCTAAGTATGGCACTTACCTTAGGTGTTAAGGCTATGTGATGATAATTGTTTGTGCGAACCGGAGAGAGCAAACATGTTAAACAAGAGGTTTAGAGACGTAACAACAATATTCAGCTGCCTTTTGAAGATAATCAGAATAAGCTCGTCTCGGGAAAAGCTGTAGAAGAGGTGGCAGGGAGCTCTAGGAGCCTAGTGAAAATGTCTGGAGTGTTAGTTACTCGAACATACTGAATTTTCGATCTTTTGATGTTTGTCACCACAAGCTCTTTGTGTTTCAGGCTCGGAAACTTACAGCGAAGCTTGAGCTTTACAGAAAATTCACAAATACTTTGGCTGTGATTGTTGTCATGTCCATTGCGTGGATTGGTTACGAGGTAATGCCACAGATTTCTTGGAAAAGTAATATGGAAGTAACTGCATTTGCCAAATGCTTTGAATGCTCACTCGTTGTGTCTTTAATGGTTGCTTAATGCCTTTATCATGACATTTTGCAGCTTTTTTTCAAGGCCACCTATGCTTATGGTGAGCGATGGCAATATGAGTGGATAATTTTGGCGTTTTGGAATGCGATAAGCTTTGTATTATTGTCTGTGGTATGCGTCCTATGGGCGCCTTCTCGGAACGCAACACGGTAAAAACCTTTGTGATGTTGTTTGCTGCCATGTATGTATGGGGGTGAGGCAGTATGCGTGAGTGTGTGTGGGTGGATATGTGGCATGCACATGCCATGTCTGTGTGAGTGCGTGCTTGATCCTGGCTTATGTTGTTCCTGTTATTACTGCAGCTATGCCTATTCTGATGAAGGGCCTGATGATTTTGACTCTGAAGAGACAGTTGCCTTGGTGGCTGTCGTCCCAAATCCCCACCCAACATCAAATGCAGACAGGGAGAAGAGGGCTGTTAACACAGATGTCTTTAGACTGGAGGATGGAAACGAGGAAGAAAAAATAGAGTGAGTTTCTCACATAGTTGTCCCAAGCGCATTCCATCTTGACATTGCTTTGCTGGGACTCTTCAGGAAATAGAAAAATCATGTATTCCGGAAAAATATGCAACATTGTAAATTAGCTTCCATCTATGGGTTTTAACTGGAAAGGATGACAGTTAAATTTGTGACGTACAATTCGGAGAGCTTCACACGTGTGGGCATGCAAGCAAAGTGTGCTTGTTAGATTTTGGTACTGAGCAGGCAGCACATGCTTGGAGCAATTGTAGCATACGTGAACGAGTGCAGTCGTTAGCTCCTTGACATGTATCTATGAACAGATAAATGTAGATATTAAAAGGACAGCTTTTGTGGTATGGGGATTTGTTTTCCACGTTTATTAAGTTGCTTTGCAGTAATTGTGTCCCACACCGACGAGAAGGGTTGCCTTACATATCAGCAAGGATTATCGGGAATAGTAAAACATTACTGGAAAGTAACTATAGCGTTTGTTTCAAAAACACAGTCTTCTTAAGCCCACTATTCATGCTGATGGGAATCTTTTCGGCATGTTACAACATGACATTGAGGAGACGGGAGAAAGAACGTTGAAGACATTTGTTTTATTTTTTAATGGGTTCCTTCATTTAAGAGCCAATGTGAACTTCACCTTGTTCCTTGCATGGTGAGTGTTAAATAAGGAGTTTCACTTGATGCAATAATTATGCAGACTTCTCAATTGTATCAAATGTGCAAATGGAAGTTCTGTTTTGTCGATCGTCTGTTAGCCCACCGCGATGTTCCAACATGTGACCACTTTAATCCAAACATAGATCACGGTGTCCTAAGCGCTTCATGACTTCTCATAGGTCACCCTTTCTGATCTTGATGAGCAGAAGGCCCGGTTATTTGTTGCATTTTCTGATGTGTTGTCTAGTACCTTCTACTTCATCAGACTGTCAGAGAGACCAAAACCCCTTTTGAGAGGCATGTACCAACCAGCAAGTGTGGTAGATCCATTCACAGTAGCTTTTACATTCAAAGCAACATTATAACAGTGACCTACTATTTGCTGTCTTCATCATTTACTCACCATTTCTTGTTTACTTTCCAAGTATTGCTGGACTAAATTCACAATGTGAAGTCTGGAAGAATAAAAAAAGTCGTACTGAAGTCCTGTAAAGGCTTGGTATTAATGTCCTGTAGCGGTCAAACTTGATCCGCAGTACCGATCAGATTTATCAAGTTTCTACAATCCACTTCGGTCATCATATGACAGAAAGTAAAAATGGGATAAGCTTTAGAGGCTGTTCTGACTCATAAGAGCTCTTTTTCCAAAAGATAATGATCCATTTTACTCGGGTATTGTGAGAGGGAGCAACTCCTACTACACATGGGTGATAGCTTTTGCTTCCATGTAGACTGCTCGTTTCCCTTCCTTTTAGGTTGATCATACTTTGGCTGGCTCACTTGCTTTACTCTTGAGAATGAGTATGTATGTATGTATGTATGTATGGAGAGAGAGAGAGAGAGAGAGAGAGAAAGAGAGAGAGAGAGAGAGAGAGAGAGAGAGAGAGAGAGAGAGAAGGAAATGTGCAACCTTTGAGGTTTCTTCTGTAAAGCTTGGTTAATAAGCCTAGAGTATGTGTCAAATTGGCCTGTGAGACAAACCCCATGTACAATTCAACAAGTCACTTAACGGATGGTTGGCATCAATAGATGCGATTATGCCCCTCTTGCTTGCATTTTGGAAGAAAACCAAAAGGCACCCAAGGAAAACCGAAAAAGTGAGCGTAAAAAAAATCAAGCATGGTGAGAGTGGAGAACTGAGTGAACCTTATTTGGCACAATAAGCAATTGAGTGAAGATAGAGAATTGAGGATATTTAGTTTGCAACATATTCAATACCAATAAAGTATCTCAAAATTGCACTCTCATACAGAACATTGCTACAGAAGTTATTTAGCTTGTGCATGATAAGATTCACCAATCACAACCTAACAACTTATTTCCTTACACACAAAACACTTACACTGACACTTGATTCGATTATGATAATCAATTCTTACTTCCTAGGCATCACAATCTCACAACCTCCATCCCATACTAGAATTGATATATTTCTTTTTAATTGCTTCTAAAACCTAGAAAATTGACAAGATAGAATTGTAGGATCTATGGCTTAGGTATTAAACTTACCTTCCTTCTTTTTTCTTGCATGTCATGGATGCCAAAATGAGCAATTGATGCCCTTCATTGTTTACAACATGCTAAAACAAAAGTGAATAATCGCGGGAATTAGTATCATAGCATCAACTCAAATACCATGAAGTACTTCATGAAGAAATAGGGGAGGTTTCACAACACACAACAGACTTGATGTCGCATCTACATTAGATCCACATCATTATGATAAAAGGATGGCAAAAGAATTGTACATTTGAATTGAGTAGCAAAGGTGAAGGCCATTTGTCTCCCCACCACTAGAGCCTGTGTGTGTGTGTGTGTGTGTGTATTAATGGATTGCTTATCCTAGTTCCCTCTCGAGTATCAGGTATTGAGTTCAAGACTCGAGGTCTCTTGGAAATGCTCCTACAACGTAAAAATTTCTCTTCTCTTCTTCTCTCTCTTTCTCTTTCCATTTCCCAACAAAGTTCTTACTAACAAACTGATAGCACGCAAGGTTCCCCCAAGCAGTGTAGATAAAGGTTACTTTCTCCACTTGTTGACAACATTGAGGCTTGCCAAAAACATGTTTCCGGATTGAAGAAAATAAGGGTGCACTTAAACTCTTCTGATTTTTAGGTCCAAGTTTGAAGCATTTGCATGTATCTAAAGGAAAACTTGCTGATGTTCTTAAAGGCAAGATTGGAATAGCCATCTCCCTCTGCACGCTGTAAGATTGGCTCTTATTGACCTTTTTTGGGCTAGCACATTCTAGATTTGTTAGCCGAGATTTCACCATTTTAGTAGGTTGAAAACACACGAACACCCGATTTATTGCAAACAACACTCCTTGATTGTATTGAATATCATGGATAAAGGAAGTTTGGGAGTATAGTACGCGGTGCAACATGTTGCAATCGAGTCTCAATAAGCCAAATAGTACCATGAAATTCCCTTAAGTGAGGAGGAAAATCATTTTTGTGCTTCTTCAAGTGTTATTCGAGCACCTTCATAAGCCTTGATAGCACGTTCTCCTCAACTTCTTCCTCAAGCTCCATGATTTTATCAAAAATGCCGACCTCCTCGTCTCCTCCTTCCTCGAGCTCCATGCTTCTCTGACTAGTTTGACAATGCCTCTCTCTCTCTCTCTCTCTCTCTCTCTCACACACACACACACACACACACACACACACACAGGAGAAAGGAGAAGTTTTCAACATTTTAGGAATGATCCCAAGAAAGATCTATTCCATGAGTTTTGGGAGAAAGGAGAAGTTTTTAACATCTTAGGAATGATCCCAAGAAAGATCTATTCCATGAGTTTTGAAATCGTGTGTGTGTGTGTGTTCAAAATCCTCATATTGAACCGTCCTTGTAAGGGGATGTCCGCATAGAGGGGGAGTAATGGGTAGTAATCGTTATGGATTAACCCCTCGCTCCCTCCCTCCACTAACTGTACTTCAAAAATGTCGCATTTAGAAATGAGCTTGTTACCCCTTAGCACCAAAGGGGACGTGGTCTATGACAGCAAAGTGAGGGCATGCGATACTAGGTAAGATTTAAAGAGACTTGTCCGAGTTTACTTATGTTTGCAACAGTTTCCTTTATGAGTTTTTGTTTAGCCAGTGGAGACATCGAAAGGTACACAACGGTGTGGATAGTGCTTTGGGTGTCCACAATGTAGATCTCGAGCTTGAATCCGTGGCTAACAAACCACGTCTTGTTTTTTTCCAAGTGCACTTTTCTTGAGATTTGCATGTTCAACCCTCCACCATTGATCCCATCTTGGAGGCTTCATTTAAGATCCCGTGCCCTTTAGGGTCATGGCTTGTCACCCTCGTCCCTTTGTGTGTGTGTGTGTGTGTGTAGCTTATCACATCAAACTTCTGGTTGGTATCTAAAATGTTTCTCAAAGTTAGAGTTGTTATTATAAGCCATGTTAGAGCGCTCATTGTAAAGAGAATTGGCCATACTAGTAAGGGAAAATAAAAATAGGAGGGTGGTCAATTATGTTAGAGAAAAATAGTTTGGATGGTCAAAATGCGTGTACATGTAGCAAATTAAAGGAAATAACCATTCGCTTGGTCTTGTTATTTAAGGGGAAACAGGGATTTATGCCAAAATCTAAGGTGCTCAAACATCTCTCTCTCTCTCTTCCTTCCTCTCCCTCCGTTCCTACCTACGAGAGTTTGCGCGTTGGACAGGTGCTCCTCGTCCCCTTAATTTGCCTTAGGCCCGTCTCACACACCTGCCCTAAAAGAGCTTGTCACACACAATGAGATAGGTATTTCTTTCATTGAACTTTACACTCAGTGAGCCGCTTCCAGGTTTCTAGCATGATATGCAGAGCGAAAGCCAGTGAAATCCGGCCTTCGTCTTGCCCTATTTCTTTCTCTGTGTCCGTAGCTTGCCGTGTTTGGGCAAGTGTGTGCAACCGGTTTGCTTCGCAGTCTGACGGACATGATAGTCTGTGAATAAAGTTCTACCACCTTGTTCGGACGGACTTGTGAGGCCCTCAAACTAGGGTAAAGGAGCCAGTTTAGTGACGCCTAAATTGAGTGCGGTTACACACTGCCTAAGCCTCTGCCCATCCACTCAGGGGACGGGCGGGGAGGCTTTACACACTAATATGCCCAAGTCGTCATATATTATTAAAAGCGACCCCACAACATGTAAAGCAGCCTTGTTCTATTGGTTACGTGATTTGTCTTTTTCGGTGTTCAACCCCTGCCCGTGGATGGGCGGGGGAGCTTGGCAGCTCACGGAGTTGTCCAGCGCGCATCCACGGAGCGAATAATCTTTTGGCATCTGGCGGCCAGCTCAGCTCACGTACTTGTTGCCCAAGTTTGGGCAGCCAGTTTGTAACTGCCCTGAGCAAGGCATTGCGCGCAGTTTGCTGAATAATTTCGAGCTTGGAGGTGGAGGGGCTCAATCGAAAGCCCTACGCTGGAGGTATTTACAACAAAAGCTCCATTGTGATCAAAACGCAATCAAGCGGACAACTTCCAAGTGGGGGTTTAGAGATGAACGCACCAAAGAGGCTCGAAAACGTGATCTAACGGCCAAGATCTCATTCCAAGTGAGATAACCACGGAATAACCTGTCACTAAATTGGAACATTTGGTTATATTTTTTAGGGGTACACCGCCTCAATCCACCACCCACACACACACTGATGCACAAATGCGCTCACCACAGCTATCCACACATTTCACTGCTCGTTTCAAGCCACACACCGCTGTCGCACACGAAACCACTCTCTTACTTCCATTCCGCACACAAAGAAAGGGCTCGGGGAGTGCACACATTTACACCGGCATCGCACCCACAAGCAGTATAAGTAGAGAAGGGTGCATGGTAGAAACGACACGAGAGAAACAACATGGAAGCTTCACTATGCTCATAAACACCATATACAACTCGACAGTAACGAACGGCTTACCCACATAGTCGCCGGACAAGAAAAACCAAACCAGTAGCTTTGCAGGCAGACATCTCTGCACAAGGAATCCCTTAGGGAAAAAACACCCATTCACCTTGGCTCCCCTGCAAACGACAGGCAAAGAACCCCTAAAAATGACTAAAAAAATGACTTTTATATAGGTGTCTTCTTCAATTTTTGCAACTGGCCTTTGATTGGTCCACCTTATGTCCCAATTTAGCAACAGGAGGGGGGAACCGCCTTTGGCTTCACCTGCTCTCTCTCAACTGCTCTCTTGAAGGAGGGTGCACTAGAGATATCGCTAGTGCCCCTGGCACTTTCATTTTTAAGAATATTTTATTATCCCTTTTATTTTATCTTCTTTCTACCTTTGTGCCCAGGTTGGCCCTCATTGATCGGCCCTCTTGAACCCACCTTGTAGCCCATCTTTTGTGTCCTGTTTACGTTGAACCCCAAATACCCCTCTGATCACTTTTGTCGGGCTTGTCCACTTTGTCCTACCTTTGGAATTCCCACCTGAAGCCCCTTTGAACTCGGATTTCCCTCTCTCTCTCTCTCTCTCTCTCTCTCTCTCTCTCTCTCTCTCTCTCATGTTGTGGGACCCATCTCCTCTCTCTACTCCATGCCGAGGAGGCACTAGCGAGGTCGCTAGTGCCCCTTGGGCTGCTTTCCTAAAACCCCTAGGGGTGCGAGAACGATCTCCTACAGGGCCCTGCCACATCATTATGCCGACCATTGCCACTCGCAGACGTTCATCGCCTCCACCCATCGGCACTTGGGCCAAAACTGCCGTCGCGCGCACGCCAGCCACCTGCGCAGCGCCCGCCACGAGCTCACCATTGCCACGCAAGAGAGCAAGCTCTCTCTCTCTCTCTCTCTCTCTCTCTCTCTCTCTCTCTCTCTCTCTCTCTCTCTCTCTCTCTCTCTCTCTCTCTCTCTCTCTCTCTCTCTCTCTCTCTCTCTCTCAGGCCTGCGTTTCGAAACCCTAAGGAAGCCTTAGGCGAGTCTCCCCCTGGGCGAGGGCAGCCCTGTGGGGGGGCGTCACTGCTCCTGCGCCGCCCAAGAACCGAGGTAATAGCCCACTGTTGCTCCCGCCGACTTGCCCAAGGCCCGAGCTCCACTGAAGCTATCGCTGCTACTGGCGCTACTGCCGACATCGACACCAACCCCTGCCACACCTGCTCGAGCTCCACTGAAGCTATCGCTGCTACTGGCGCTCCTGCCGACATCGACACCAACCCCTGCTGCACCTCCACAAGCTCCACTGAAGCTATCGACACACACCTGCTCTGCCAACCCGACCACTCCTACCGCCGACCTGACTACACAGAGCCCCTGCCGCCAACCCACTACACAGAGAGCCTTTCACTGCCATCCACTTAATTGAAACCAAACCTAAGCCTTACTTTAAAATAAAATAAGCCCTGTTCTCTTGGCCGAGTACCCATCGGGCCACATATCGAGGGAAGCCCACGTTTGCCAGCATCGTGGCAACACCCCCAAAGGTGGACAGTATGGCCCAGCTGCAAAACGAAGTCGACAGACTTTGCAAGGAAAATAGAGCTTTGAAGGAAAGACTCGCAGCCATCGAGTCCCGACTCACCACAATGGAGAACTCTAATGAGGGAGAGATGGAAGAGAAGGAAATCAAGCCCAATACGGAGGTAGACATCACCTTCATAGAGAAGGTCAAGACTCAAGTGCAGGATGCCATCTTCCGCAAAGTTGAAGTTCGTGTGGCGTCCACGCTACGTGAACGACAGCGACAAGATGCTCTTGCTCTCAATGTTCCCATCGGCGGGTTCCCGAGTGATTGGCAAGGAAAGGAGGACCCCAAGTTCCATGAGTCCTTCGATCGCATCCGAACAACAACCCCCATGATACAATGGGATCCAGCAACAATCACCACCCTTGCTCACGAGGATCACACCAACCATGCAATTCTTACCTTCAAGACCAAAGCAGATCAAGTCAAGCTCCTTGAGCAATCAAAGCTTCTCAAGGACACAAAAATTTGGTTTGCTGAAGATCTTACACCCACCCAACTCAAACAGAAGAAGGCTGAACTCCAAAAGATGCGAGAAGCGCGCATAGCAGGGAAATGGGCAGTGTATCGAGGAGGTAAAGCCATCATCCAAGAGTTCCGAACTCCCAAATCTGCTCCCTCCTCCTCACCTACCTCATCTTAGGTTTTGTTTTGTTCATCCCACCTTATCTTTTTCACTCTCCACCCTTCGATGGACCCTCAGTCCTTAACTGATATGTATCAGATGGAATCCTTTGTACCGTTTTGCTTCTGGTCCCATAGGTCATATATGACCTCCGTGGACGATAATTCAATCTATCTATCTATCTATCTATCTATCTCTCACTCACACACACACACACACACACACACACACACACACACACACACACACACACACACACACACACACACACACACACACACACACACACACTTGCATACCTCCAATGGGCCAGGACCCTAGACTTATACACCACCCTGCAAGGTCCGGGTTGTGCATGTGGGATTCCTCCTAGTGCCATGTGGTAGCATGCGAGGGTCTCACGCTTTGAACTCCTCCAAGCTTTACAAAAATTTCCCAAAAAACCCTTGAATTGCCTTATTTTCAATCCCCTACAATATCCTACTCAGTCATCGGATCTCGGAGTCGCAAAGCCCAGTCGATAGAGTCGATCCTTGAATTCAAACCTCCCTGTGCTTGCCGCACTTCGATTTTCTTGAGCCCTCTTCCCTAGGCTGTCCAAATTGACAAAATCAAACTGGCACCATGACGTCGGGAACGAAAGTCGACTTCAATTTGCAATATCTGACTGGTTCGGGCTTCGATTGACAAATTGTGACTTCCTATGGCCTTCCCTTGCCGCATATACACATAAAACTCTAGCAAGGACCTGAGAACCCCAGATGACACGTATACCGAGACGGCCTACTAACTGACACAAACCTAGCCCCTGACAAACTTTCAATTGACCATATCTTACAATTAGGACTCCGATCTGCAATCTGAAAAAACCGGCATGGTCTAAAACACAAGGATCCCAATCCTATCCACTCATATTTTCTTTGGCCACCTTTCCTCAGCTGCCCTATCTGTCGGGGATCTACAAAGCCTTCCATCTTTGAACTACAATATCTTCCACACTGGGGCTCCGTTTGAGGAGCCGTCTGGACCAACTTGCACAACATCTTGAGAACATATTCTAGAGAACTGACTTAGCACTTTGGGCACCTTTGCCTGTCATCCCAACTGGACCATTTTTTGGAGTCTCTGACTTAAAAAGCTGCATCAGGTCTACATTTCCACTAACACCTGCTTGCCCAGGTCTTCCACATTGGCTTCAACACTTTGTCTTGCTATTGCTAGCACGCATAGCTTAGCATTGAGCACTTCCCTGCACAGACCAACTTTGGTTGCACCATCATTGCCCACCCCCTAGTTGAACATTTATGTTCAACCACACACAGGCTTATTGAACTAAAAAACTGCCACACCAAAGCAAACGCTTTGTACACCACAAAAACACCTATCATATGTACAAAAACTGGCACCTGCTACCCATCGCCTTCTTTGCTCATGTGGGTTGCCCAACCCCTTGCTTTATCGCATGGTCATCACCTGGGTCAAACACCTTGCACTAGCCTCTTCCATTCACCTGTAACAGTTTTGCATAGTGCCACACCAATGTTAAGTATGGAGCCTGATTTACCCTTGTAATTTTCTGTGGTAAAAGCGCACATTTGTAAGGCCCCCATTATGAGGAGAAGCCATCGTGCGTGAAGGAAAATCACTCACCGAAAACCAAAATTTTCACGGACAAGAATCAGGGGCAACTTTAAAGGCCTCGGGGGTGGAGGCCCCCGAGACTTTTTTTTTCGCCGGAATATTCTTTTTCGCCGGAATATTATGGCTGGACGGCGACCAGAAAGTGGTCGGAAAACAACATGTCGATTGGCCGGTGGCCGGTAGTCAATGGCCGATGGCCGGTGGTCGAAAGTCAATGGCCGGTGGCCGGTGGCCGAATTCAATGGCCGGTGGCCGAATTCAAAAGCGGACTTGTCTTCTCAAGGGCGGCCACACATGGGCGGATTGGAGGGTCCGATTTGGACTTATTCGCACAAGGGCGGCTACACATGGCTGTCTCTCATAAGAGAGGGCAGCCCTTTTGGCCTATAAAAGGAGGCCATTTCTACACACATTTCATAGTGTGAAGTTGATGCAACAAGGTGAGTGTGAGGTGGTGAGAGCGAAGTAAGGCGGGAGCTCCATTAAGGGTATAATCCCTTTGTAAACTACTTCTCGTTTTGAAGTACTAAAGCCATTGAGTGGCTGCTTTCCCGTGGACGTAGCCCACATTGGGTGAACCACGTATATCGTGTGTACTCTCTCTCTCTCTCTACTCTATAATCTCTTGTATATAAATCTGTCTCTCTCCATTAAGTAATCTACTCAAATATCTATTTAGCTACGTCTTATTTCCTAACAACACCAAGGCACATAACCAACCACACAACCAAATTGCCAACAACACACCTCTATCACTTCATGCACCCATTGGCACACTGCCCGCTCACAACAAAGCACCTCCAAACATGCCAACACTGTCATCAATCAATGACATACCTGCACTCGTACCTAACCCTCCCTCCCATGTACCTGCACACGTACCTAACCCTCCCTCCCAATCATGTAAAGCAAAATCCTCTTCCAGCAAAACCTGTACCTGCTCAATAGCCCATTGCATAGTCGCTTCTATTAGCATCCCTTTCAACCACCACTCACAAATCTCCTTAAAAAGCATAGACACTGTCTCAACTTGGGAGTCTCCATCCACCATATAGCTTGCCTGTAGCACTGGAAGCACTTCCACCTTTGGCTCCACGCTTGCCTTCTCGCATGATATGCACTCAATTCCAGCATCGCTGAGCTCTTCTTCATCAACTGGCACTTCAAGGTCAATTAGCACCACTTGCTTGTCGGCTTCAATCACCTACTCTACAAGCACGTGCTCTACAGTTGCATCATGCTCCGTTACCATAGGCAAGACTGCCCTATCCCCTTTGGAAGAACTTTGCACCTGTTGCACCACCAAAGCACATTCCACCGCCACTTTCATCAACAGGGCCATTAGCATGGCACCATACATCACCTTTACCTCCTGCATATCATCACTTGTAGGCCTGCACTGCTCCATTTGGTCTTCACAAACATCTTGGCTTTCTCTTCATCTTGCTCACACATATTCACTACCTCTCCACTCACATGTAAGAGATCGTGCTCATCATACTTGGATTTAGACGACTCGGTCTCCCAATTTGTACCCGTATCCATAGAGTACTGTCACTTGGCTCAATCTCTTCCTCTGTCTCGAGCTCAAGAATCTCCTCTAGCTTCATTGCTTTGACCTCGTCTGCAAACTACACTATTTGACCTTTAGCACACTTCAATGGAGCTTCTACACTCACACTTGAGCTTTGCAGCACATCCTTTGCCCCCGCCTGCACATCCTCCACAATTGGATCATCTCTAGCCGGCATCCCCCACATAGGAACCATCCTGTCTCTTTGTAGCCAAAGAACCCTTGGCTCTTCTCGCACATGCACTTCCCTTTGCACCACGTGTGGCTCGACTACCACTGCATCACACTGCCTTGGCATCTCTAGCTTCGTGCTTCTTCAATATCTTCTTGGTCCACCCTTTTGCTGAGCTACCGCTTCCTCATATGACATCGGGCCATCTATTTTGACTTTGTCTTGCACTTCTTCATGCTGGCAATCCATGAATTTACTCAACTTTAAAAAACCAACATCCTCTGCAACAGTTACCTTGATCAGCTTCTCTCAAAGGGATTCAAACTCCCATATGAATGCGTGAAAATATCCTTCCAAGCTCTATTTCAAACCGTCCATCTTTTGCTTCACTTCGTCCAACTACACATCTACTACAAATCTGCTTCACAAAGACGCCTCTAGGACTTCATAATCACTCTTTTCTTCATTACGTAGGCCATCGAATCATAGCCTTGCTTTACCACAAACCAAGAGCGGGAACACCTGTACCGCACCTTCTTCTCTCGATAAACCACTTTCCAACACGAACAATCCATCATCTTGGAGAAAAGTTTCCGCATCTACAACCCCAGTGAAAATGGGAAAACCGGACCACGTCATCTCTAGCAACACCTGCTCTTCAAAGGCCGCACCTTTGGCATCACCAAAATCACCACTTTGACTTCAACTAGTAGCATCAGACGCTAGAGGGGGAATGGGGGAACACACCTGACACACAAAAAGACTGCCTCCCTATAGCCTAGGGTATACACAACACCCCAATTCACTAGAGTTCACCTTCCAAACTTTCAACACAGGCCACCACCCTCACACACATTGGCACACAAACACGCTCACCACATCTATCCACACATTTCACTGCTCGCTTCAAGCCACACACCACTTCCGCACATGAAACCATTCTCTTAACTCCATTCAACACACAAATAGGGGGCTCGGGGGGCACAAACATACATCCGCATCGGCACCGCACACACAAGCCAAAAGAAGTAGAGAAGGGTGCAAGGTAGAAACGACGCGAGAGAAACACCACAGAAGCTTCACCATGCTCATAAACACCATATACAACTCGATAGCAACAAACGGTGCATCCACATAGTTGTCGGGCAAGAAAAACTACATTTGGGGCTTTGCAGGCACACACCTCTGCACAAGAAAGCCCTTAGAAAAAAAACAACCATTCACCTTGGCTCCCCTGCAAAAATAAGGCAAAGAACCCCTAAAAATGACTAAAGAATGACTTTTATAGAGGTGCCTTCTTCAATTTGGGTAGCTGGACTCTGATTGGTCCACCTTACATCCCAATTTAGTAACTTGGGAGGGGGGGGGGGGGGGGGGGGAGGAGCCGCCTCGGGATTCACCTGCTCCATCTCAAATGATCTCCTGAAGGAGGGTGCACTAGCGATGTCGCTAGTACCCTTGAAACTTTCATTTTTAAAATTTTTTATTCTTCCTTTTATTTTATACCTTTGTGCCCAGCTTGGCCCTGATTGACCGGCCCTCTTGAACCCACCTTGTAGCCCATCTTTTGTGCCTGGTTTACCTTGGACCCCAAATTCCCCTCTGATGACATTTGTCGGGCTTGTCCACTTTGTCCTGCCTTTGGAGTTGCCACTTGGAGCCCCTTTGAACTTGGATTTCCGCCCCCCCCCCCCCCCCCCCCCCCCCCTCTCTCTCTCTCTCTCTCTCTCTCTCTCTCTCTCTCTCCCCCTCTCCCCTCATGTTGTGGAACCCATTTCCTCTCTCTACTCCATGCCGAGGAGGCACTAGCAAGGTTGCTAGTGCCCCTTGGGCTGCTTTCCTAAAACCCCTAAGGGTGCGGGAATGAGCGCCTACAGGCCCTTGCCATGTCATCATGCCAACCGTTGCCACTCGCAAGTGTTCACCACCTTTGCCTGCGAGCACCTGGGTCAAAACCGCCATCGTTCGTAGGCTAGCCACCAGCTCACCATTGCCACGCAAGAGAGCAAGCTCTCTCTCTCTCTCTCTCTCTCTCTCTCTCTCTCTCTCTCTCTCTCTCTCTCTCTCGCTTGCATACCTCTTGAGGGCCGCTTTTCAAATTTTGGACCACCTCTCTCTTGGTATGCACTTGATGGAAAGGCTTCGAGGCTTCATGGAGGAGAGACTTGATGCATAAAACTCACAAAAAATATATGTATTTATCTTTGTACATAGCTATGGTTTTGACACATTTAGATGTAAGAAATACGGAGAGGTAGGAACAAACCCTATGAAAACAAAAAATTATTCTTCAACCCTATGGAGTTGGAGTGTGTTGTGGGTTAGGTCAACACATGAACATCATACACAGTAAGAATAACCATCTACTCCACCATACTTCATTAACAACAATTCAGACACAGTAAACATGACTACTCAAAAATATCAGAGTAAGCAGAGACAATACACTGAATAGTTGCTGCACTGCACCATCATCATCACATTCATATCAGAGAACAGATACCTCGTGCGCAGATACATTTCCCACTTTTATAGATAAATCCGACTTAACTACCCAGTCACAAGACATTCAGCAGACTGCAACTGAAAGACAGTTACATCCGACTTAGCAAAATACAGCTCAGTAAATATCCGATAAGTCAAAATCCGACTTAGCTATTCAGAGTCAGTTTCTAACATGTGCCTCTCAACACATGGCACGCCCCGGTGGTAGATTTCGCAGAAATCTGACCCGAATCCACATATCCCTTGATCAGGAATCCACCCTCTGCTGCATAGCTTCTTCCTTACTCTGGTCCTCAGCATTCACTTTATGATCCACCAGCTCTGCTTCCTTTACTGCATCTGATTCTGCTGCATCATCGTTTCCCATTTCCACCTCTTGTGCTCTATCTGCAATCACAGTATCAATATGCTCTTCTGCCACTTTCTCCTCAGCTACATCCTGCATCAAAAAACTATTAGTAAAATTCTCCTCTTTCTTTTCTGCCTCTGTAAACTGCTGTCTCTTATTCTCTTCCATCTGCTGAACCTGCTGCTTCAAACAGTCTCTCTCCTTTTGCAATTCCTCCACTTCCTTCAACAATTGTGCTTCTACCTCATGCACTAACCCTGCCTTTAGCACCTCATATGGATACTTAATGACAAATCTCATTCTTTCCTTGGTCTTTTTGCCACATCTCCTGTGCAACCAAAGCTAACTGCTGCTTGAGAATAGACACTTCTCCTTCTTTCATTAATACTGCACTCAAGCTAATTTCCTCTTGTGCCAACATCTGTTGCTCTAATATCTGCAAAGGTTCCAATCTCAACCTCTGCATCTCCACAGTGACCTGTAACTCTGCATTCCTCTTTGCCATGTCTTCCAATTCCAAAGCAACCGCTGCCTCCACTTTCTCAGTCCATTGCTTAAACTCCCCCAATGATCTCTTCACTTTTGCTAACTCCATCTTCTGTTTCCCCACTGTTTCCTCCATATCCTGCTCATACTTTACTTTCATCATAGCTATCTGCTCTTCAAACTCTTTCACCTGTGACACCTGTCCTTTAAAATCCATCAATTTTTTTGCATTCCTTTCAGCTTGCATACTCTGAACCTTCATCATATTATTCTGCTGCCTCACAAATTCCTGCACCTGCTGCAGCATCTGAACTACTTTATCACTGTCCAATTTCCCAGTATCTACTGATACTCCAGAGACTTCCTCAGCACTAAAGTCTAATCTGGAAAACACTCTGCTGACTGGTTCAGACTTCTTCCTCTTGTTGGATAATGTGAAAGCCTTACCAAGCTTTATTGGTGTTTCCTCTGCTTTTACCTGCATTGGTGAATCAACATCCATGGTGCCAAATTCTGCAAACTGCATTTTTGCTGTGATTTCTTCAAAGGCCTCTCCTGGAGTATATTTGGCTTTCACCAAATCCTCATAAGCCTCCATATGCTTAGCATTAAACTTCACAAATCCTGTCTTTTCAGAATGCACCATGATGGGATGCTCAATCTGAACTGGCTGCTGCTTCTCCTGCACCAGTTTTTCTGCTTTCACAAGCCACCTTGCTTCACCATTCTGTACTCTCTGTGCAAAAAAGAACAATGCTGACAAGTAACCACATAACCTACTATTTGCCTGTGTCTTCCTCTTGTCTGAAGAATGAATCTCTACTGCCAACTTTTCATACACCCAGTGAGCCCAGCTCACTTCTCCTCCCTGCTCTGCATAGCTTAATGGTGCAAAGTTTTCTTTTGACATATAATCAAACTTCACAATAAAGCATAGCCTCTCCAAGTACCACTTAAGCTGCTCTCTCCTAGCATATGCCACATTCTTTAACATGTAATACTGCCTGCCTCCTTCTCTTGGACCAAACTCCTTTTTCAGTGCTTCCTCTGAACACTTTGGAATAGGTGTATTAGGATGCAAAGGCAGCTTGAACACCTCAGACACCAACTCCACATTGAGTACCACATGCGGTGACACTCTCCCCTTAGTCTTCCTAAGTATTTCCAACTGAGACTTTGCATATACATTGTTTCTACATTCTTCCCAAGGCAGAATGGCAAACTCATACAATCCTACCTGCTGCAACCATATGGTGTTGCGCTCTGCCTGACAATCTATGTCAACTTTGAAATCCATAAAAGGGTCCATTAATGCTTGCATCACCTTACCTTCTGACACAGGAGTCGGCGTTGGCGTTTCCTCTTTTGCAGAGTCACTGTTTTCGTCTGCACTGCTAACGTCAAGCCGCATTGGCAGAGCTTTGCTTCTCAAACGTCGCCCCGAACCTTCGGTCTGCTCCTCATCAGGCTGTGGTTGCATGGCCATCAATTGCTTTGCTTTCGGCATGGCAGGACTGAATAAAGCTTCTTCAAGCGAAAACCCGAATGCTCCGCGCTGCTGCATGTGTACTGAACTTTTGTTGCATGTATGATTATACTCGCTGCACCATGCACACATATCTCCACCCAGTATCCTTGAAGTGCTACGAAACTTCTTTTCAGCACACTCCCCGAAGTTATTAGTCCGGCCTAATAATTTCTTATTAAAAATTCCGACTTGGTCAGTTCCGACACAGGTACTCTTCCAACATCTACAATGTTGAATCGGATGTGCACTTTGGCACTGCCTACTTCCTCCAACCCGTGAATTATATGGGATACTATGAAAAGACCTCCTCAAATCCATGCAAACCAGCATTTTTCCTTTTCCTTTTGCTGATTCTGAATCTCCTGGCTGTAGGGGTATTACAGTTATGCAGGCTACACTTGGACAGTCCAAATGAGGTGGCTTTCCCTGAAATTTCTTCAGCCTGAAACCATTAACTGCCTTTTCCACTCTTGTACCAAGCACATCAGCTATGATGAATGTCCCTTGTCCTTTATCCTGCACAATCTGATATGGTCCCTGATATCTCAATGACAATTTACCAGGATGTGGTCCCAGCTTAGAGTTGTACAACATTACCCAATCTCCAACCTGAAAGATCTTGAACTTCACATTCTTGGTCACCCATGCTTGTCTTCTTCTTTGTATGACTTCAGTAATGTAAGAGCTTACCAACCTATCCTCCTCCAGCTGCATCAGATATTTGTTCCTGTGTAGTACTGACAACTTTGGAGACTGCTTCTCTGCTGAGACTCTTAAACTTGGTACCACAAACTCCATAGGCACCACAGCTTCCAACCCATAGACCAGCTTGAATGGTGTCATACCAGTAGTGACTTTGAAAGCTGTTCTAAAGGACCATAAGGCAGAATCCAACTTATCATCCCAATCCTTCTGATTCTCTGTCACAATCTTTTTCAAAATCCTTACCAGTGTTTTGTTGGAGCTCTCAGCCTGACCATTAGCTTGTGGATGATATGCTGTAGACTTCTTGTGCATAATCATATGTGTCCTTGTTAGCTCTGAAATTACTTCATTCAGAAAATGAGTTCCCCTGTCACTTACCAGCTCCACTGGACACCCAAACCTGGTCATAATGTTATGATAAAGAAATCTGGCCACACTTGAAGCTTTATTATCCTTCAATGCTACTGCTTCTACCCACTTAGTGCAATAATCTGTAGCCACTAAAATGTATCTGCATCCCTTCTTGGAAGTTGGTTTGACAGGTCCTACAAAGTCCAAACCCCACTTTTGAAAAGGTTCCAAGGGCAAAATAGGATGATCCCCCATCCTATCCCTGTTTGAATCAGGTTGACCTGTTTTCTGACAAATTATACATCTTTTGGCATAATCATGTGCATCCTTTAAAACTGTAGGCCACCATAATCCAGCCTGCAAAATCTTCTTCCCTGTAGTATCTCCAGAGAAATGCCCTCCTGCTGTGCCTGAATGTGCTTCCTGCAAGACTGCACTTTGCTCAAATTCTGGCACACATCTTCTTATTACTTGATCAATGCCTTTCTTATATAGTGCCCCTGCAATAACTAAATAGGGTCTGGTTTTCAGTGCAAATTTTCTTCTCTGATCAGCATTGAACTCCCTTGGTATAGTTCCATCAGTCAAAAACATCAGCAATTGATCATACCAAGACTCAGTCACAGCGGTCTGCACATCAAACAGCTGAGCATCAGGAAGTGCATCATCTACCCCAGTAGGTGCTTCACCTGTTTCAATCCTGCTTAGATAATCTGCAATTACATGCTCCTTCCCAGGAGTATGCTCAATCTGAAAGTCAAACTCCTGCAACAACAACATCCATCTTGCAAGCCTTCCAGTAAGAAGTGGCTTCTTGATCAAATACAACAAGGCCTGATGATCAACATGAAAAACTATCTTGTTCCCCAACAAGTAATGCCTGAACTTATTCAATGCATATACCATCCCTAAAGCTTCTCTTTCTGTCACAGGATAGTTTCTTTCTGCACCTGTGAGAACCCTGCTTGCATAGTACACAGGTCTGAACCATCCCTTCTCCTTCTCCTGCATCAGTACAGCTCCTATTGCTATATCCGAGGCATCAACAAACACATGAAAAGGCAATGACCAATCAGGTGGCTGCAAAATTGGTGCTACTGATATCATTTTCTTCAACATCTGAAATGATTACTGCTGAGGTTCATCCCATACAAATGCCACATCCTTCTTTGTTAATTGAGTTAATGGCAAGCATACATTAGACAAATACCTCAAATATCTGGAGTGCCACTTTGTCTGTCCAACAAACCTCATTAACTCTTTAACATTGGTAGGAACTGGTGCTGCTTGAATGGCTTCTATTTTCTTGACATCTATAGCCATTCCTGCTTCTGACACCACATGTCCTAAAAGTATTCCACTCCTCACAGCAATTACACTTTTATAAGGATTCAGAGCCATCCTGAATTGTCTGCATCTTTCAAAACAGAGCTTCAGATGTAGCAGATGTTTATCCTTCTTTCCAAACACTGAGAAATCATCCACAAAGACTCTCATAAAGTCCTGTAAGTAAGGTTCAAACACCTTATGAGCAACAAAATTAAATGAAGGTGGTCCATTGGTTAACCCAAAACTCATCACTGTGTAGGCAAAGGCTCCCCATTCAGTTATAAAAGCTGTTTTATGCTGATCCGACTCAGCAACACTAATCTGATTATAACCAGAAAAACCATCCAAAAAGCTGTACATTTCATGACCAGCTACTGCATCCAACACAGCATCACAAAATGGCATAGGAAAGGGATCAGTAATGGTTGCTGCATTCAATTTTCTATAATCCACACATACTCTTAAAGCTCCATTTTTCTTTGGCACAACCAGTATAGGAGACAACCATGATACTTCATGTACAGGTTTAATGAACCCTACTGCCAGGAGCTTATCAAGCTCCTCCTTCACCTGTTTGGCAAAGTTAGGATTCATTCTATATCTTTGCTGCACAATTGGTTTTGCACCCTCTTTCAAATTAATCCTATGCTGATGTAGTGCTGGGTCAATGCCTCTCACCTGAGAATAATCCCAAGCAAACACATCCTTATAATCAACCAATAATTGCAACAGCTGTGCCAGAAATTCCCCTTGAATGTGTGCACTCACTTTGACCATTCTTGGTTCTGCCTCTGTTCCGAAATTTAGCTCCTGAAGCTCCTCCTTTTCTACCCTGCTTGATGCCCCAAACTTCTTTTCATAAATTTTCTCAGCCATATCCCTGGCCTCCTTTTCTTCCTGCTGAATCTGTTCCTTATCAGACATAGCATATTTCTGGTCCACCAACTGTAACAGTTCCTTACCCTGCACTGTCTGTCCTGGTGCTAAACCTGTATCTGGCTCATCCTGTTCCTTACCTTGCCGTAACATGCTTTCCACATCTACTTCAAACACAGGTACAACAGTTGGATTGGCCTTCAAGAACTCTTCCTCTTGGTCATCTGTGACCTCATCAGCAAAATTAATAGTCTGAGCAAACAATGGTTTCTCACTTAATGGAACCATCTTCCTTCCCCTCATAGGTATGGTTACTTTCTTTTTCCCTTTTTTCAATATGACAACATTTTCTCCCCAGTCCTGTCTTACTTTAGCCAATCTGAACCAAGGCCTTCCTAATAGCATTTCATATGCAGCTGCTGAGTCTGACATTCTGAGTACCACAAAATTAACAAAAAAGGATAATCCTGACACCTGAATTTCCTGTGCCTTGAGAATTCCCAAAGGTTGTACCCTAGATTGGTCTGCCATTTTCACCTGAAAAGGTGCTGGAGCCATAGCTCCCAACTCCATTCTTTTGTACACTGCCTCTGGTAAAATATTCACCCCAGAGCCTCCATCCAATAACACATCATCAAAATTTTCTCCAAGAAAGTGTACTTTAATAACTGGTACCACAAAGTCCACATCTGCTGGATCAATTCTATTTGCTGCTGCTGGAGAAAACTGCCTGTCCATTGTGCCAAGTCCATTCAGGTTCTGCAGCTTTTTGAACAATCTGTCTTTGAAAGCTGGAACCAATTGCAACAACTGATCCAAAGATAATTGAAGAGGTGAGCTAATAAGTATTTCAAACCAATCCTTATCCTGTTTATTTTCCACCTCCTTACTCCCTTTATTCTGCTCTTCCTTTTCTTTTGGGTCATCCTCAATATCCACCTGCTTTGCCTGGTGTTTGGCAATCCTTTTTGTAACCCGGTCTCTTACCCCTTTTTGCTCCTTCCAATCCAAAGGTGCTTTGTCCTTAGACCTAGTCACTGCTAGAACTTCAACATGATCCTCCTGCACACATTGGTTATAGTCACAAGCCCATTGATGTTCCTCTTCATTCCCTTGCTGCTCCTGTTCTTGGTCAGTATCTTGCATCTGCTTATCCTAAGAAAACACATCAAACAAGATTACATTTGCCTGAGCTGCTGGCTGATTTTGCTGCTGCTGCTGCTGTTGCTGCTGTTGCTGCTGTTGCTGATTTTCAGGTTGATTGGGCTGATTATATCTCACAATGGGCATTCCCCTTTCTTCTCTATGCTTCACCCATAAAGCACAACTGGGACCTACCCAGTGATCTGGTGCACCACAGTACACACAGGGTCTCCTATTAGTATTGTTCTCCTGCTCTCTCCAAGGAGGTCTAGGAGGTCTTGTCCTCTGAAATGGTGGTCTTCCCCTAAATGGTACTGCTTGATTTGCTCCAATTTCTGGTCTTCCTCTTCCTATGTTAGGTGCTGTCTGCCCTCTATTCTTTGGATTATACCAACAGCTAGCAGTACTATGTCCATCCCTTTCACAAATGTGACAATACAATTTTTCTTTAGGTGCTACAACAGAATAACCAAACTTTTTAAGTTTGCCTACCAAATCTTGCTCAATACTCTGCTTTTGCTTGACTTTCTTCTTCTTACTGCTCTGTTTCTTCTTTCTTTTTTCTGTTTCCTCATCACTGTCTGATGGTGAGTCTGAATCTGAGTTCCCACTGGAATCTGTGTCTTCAGATGCTTCTTCTGAATCTGAATCACTGTGTTCTTTTCCTTTTGCTTTGGTCATGCCAAGTCTCTTCTCCACCCTTGCAGCAGCAGTAACAAGGTCATCCAGACCTCCAGCAATATCAATGCTAGCTACTGCTCCCTTTAAGCTGCTTCTCAATCCTTTCAAAAAATAACCTGCTAACATTTCATTAGTGGGTCTTTCATTCCCCTGCAATCTTTCTACTAAAATTCTGAACTTGTGTGCATAGTCTTCAACCAGCATCTTATTTTGCTTAATGTCTCTGAGTTTTCTCAGGACATCAGTCGGAGTCTTATCCTTTCTAAATCTCTGCAGAAATGCCTGCTTCAAAGCATTATAAGTAGCAAAATGTGCAATGCCATATTGGCTGAACCAACTCATGGCCTTTCCTTCCAATGTGGCAGCAAACTGTTCCATCTTTACTCCATCAGCATACATCACCTGATAGCCACTTGCCTGCCACTTAGTTTCAAACTGTGCCACATGACAGTCAGCATCTTCCTTACTCCCTGCTCTAAACTTGGCTGCCTTGACCTTTGGGTTGGGTGGTGGTTGAGCCATTGGAATGAGTTGTGGTGGTCTCCTAGGTCTTTGCCTGGTAGCCCCCTGAAGTGGGTCAAACTGGATCCTTCTCCTGGTGGTTCTTCTTGCCAGGAATAAAGCTCCAATCAATTGCCTCACTCTCTCTTCTCCTGCTGCTCCTGATCCTACCCCTCCTTGGTCTACAGGTTGCTGCCCCTGAGCATCGGGTGATTGCTGATTGTCATGATCATAGTTAAATGGATCAATGTTTCCAGCCTGTGCTTGAGCCCTTGTGTAGTACACTCTTCCTACTCTCCTGTCTCCCTCTGACATGCATCATTACTTGAAAATAAACGTTAACCCAACGGATCGCCAAATGTGTTGTGGGTTAGGTCAACACATGAACATCATACACAGCAAGAATAACCATCTACTCCACCATACTTCATTAACAACAATTCAGACACAGTAAACATGACTACTCAAAAATATCAGAGTAAGCAGAGACAATACACTGAATAGTTGCTGCACTGCACCATCATCATCACATTCATATCAGAGAACAGATACCTCGTGCGCAGATACATTTCCCACTTTTATAGATAAATCCGACTTAACTACCCAGTCACAAGACATTCAGCAGACTGCAACTGAAAGACAGTTACATCCGACTTAGCAAAATACAGCTCAGTAAATATCCGATAAGTCAAAATCCGACTTAGCTATTCAGAGTCAGTTTCTAACATGTGCCTCTCAACAGAGTGAACAACATTTTATCCAATTCAAACATAATTCACTTGTGGACACAAGGCTTGCACATGGATTCAAGAGGGGACCACTTGGAAGACTTTTGGAAGGGAAAAGACGGACATATATTTTTATGAGATTTTTTAAAATCTATTTTTTCTGTTCTGAATTGGACAAAGTTTAAAATAGCAAAATTATAGGTGTTGAGATGATATTTTTGCCCCTATTTTTTTTGTAAATTTTTGGAGCTCTGGGTTGGGAGATATGACTGAAATGGTGGAGCCTATCTGTCCACATGGGGAAGAAGTCACGATTAAACCACTCCACACACACAATTTCCTAAAGCTTTCTCTCCATTATTGCTGAATTTTCTCTTATTTTATCAAGATTCTCTCAAATATTATAAGGAAGCTTTTGGACTCAAGCTATGGAAGGTGGCATGGAGACAAAGCTCGCCATGATGAAGGCGATTATGAAGAAATTGGTCAATGGGCAGGGCATACGGAGCTCTCTCATTGGGGGAATGCCTCTAATTGAGGTTACTATATAATAACTCCTTTTGTTCATAATCTCTTCCCTAATCATTCTCTTGGCCTATAAAAGGAGTCCTCTGCTTTTGTAAACGGACACACAATCAAGCTTTCACACACACACACAATGAAGCTCTAGCACTCACACTCTCATATGTATATCCTTATGTATGAACCTCTACGCACACATAGTTCTACTATGGCATAGTATTGCCTATGGTCAATCGTTTTGGTTTCTTAATGGCCAAGAGGTTTAAGTTACCATGCAGACATGAATTTGTGAGATGTTGATTATGTGCAATTCCCCTCGTGAATGTTTGTATGGTGTTTATGAAGCCTATATTAATGGAGCTCTAATGATCTCCTCCTCTCCCTATCTCTCCTTCTCTCACATCTTCCTTGTGTTATGGTGTTTATGAAGCCTATATTAATGAAGCTATAATGAGCTCTTCCTCTCCCTCTCTCTCCTTCTCTCACATCTTCCTTGTGTTATTGAGTTTATGAAGCCTATACTAATGAAGCTATAATGATATCTTCCTCTCCCTCTCTCTCTCCTTCTCTCACATCTTCCTTTTGTTATGTGCCAACCCCCTACCATGCGTCCTAGCCGCATTCCAAGCTAGGTGGTGCCCCTATTGTCAACCTCCCATGATGAGGCTATTGTGCATAAATCAAGATCATTAAGAGGGAGGGCTACAAAATGTCATCATTGTTGTCAACCAAAGCATTCGTCAATGAGTGCTGACAGAGGAGGTGAAGAAAGAACATCTAGTTTTTCTTTTGAGAGCTGCATTAGCACTCTCACATTAGTCAGATTTGTGTAGCACGAAGTGTTTTCTCTCCAACGGTCAGAGAATGCCATCAACTACATCAACCACAAAGTCCAAACCACAAAGCCTAAAGCATTTTTTGGAAGCAAGAGGGACTGTGCTCTCTCTAGGTCTAGAGAGTTTAAGTGAAGTACGACCACCCAAGTGTAGCCATCGCATGCAAAATGGAAAGCCGATTGAGGTAGACTCTTTTCGCCCAGTCTGTTTTGAACCCAATATGGAGGATTATGTGGACTTCAACAAAAGGGATAGGCATGTGGTCAAGGTTTCACTTTGCCAACACTTAAGGTATGCAACTCTAGTGGTCAATGCCTTGCCCTACACCCAAGATGGATGATAACAATAGGCCATAAGTCTTTTCTTTTTGTTTCTTGCAGCACATGCATGTAAATGTGCACATTGATAGGAAGATATTCTACCAGCAAAATATTGTTTTCCTATTCAGAGCAGAGATGCTTGATGAAATCCTTTATCAACACTTTCAACCCACTTGTAAACAAACCATATCCTCTTTCAAAAACTTCTCCCACTGCCTCTCATCGTGATTCTCCAATCCAAGAAAAATGACATAGCATGCAAGATCATTGAAGTCCATTTTATACCAAGAATCTTCTAGCACACTAATGTGTTTGACTTATTGAACCTAGGGAAAAGATACCAAAAGGTTTCTAACTTTTTGAAGTACATTGGCCTTGGAGGGTTATCAAACTTCCAACTACTAACATGGAAATCACCTTGTGAGATCCATCCACTTAGGCATCGCTTGCCCTAGTTCAGGCACTTATCAATAGCTTTTTCTAAGTTCCAGTGAGTGCACGAGGTCCACTGAAACACCTCTGCTACTTGACTCAATGCAAGTAAGAATACATTTCCATCATTCCACAGGTAATAGATGATGTTATCATCTTCAGTTATTTTGCTAAAGTATAGCATTGATACATCCGGGGGCAGACTTTTTTTTGCATATCGTGCACGTACCCAAGCACATTGTTGAAGTCAATGTCTGCTAAATCTCGGTTGCCAATGAAGCGTCTAAAGTGAGTAAACACTTTGCACTCAATTTGCTCTACCTCGTCAATGAATGGTTGGGGTTTTGAGCCAACCATGTGATGTTTAACTACATACCACATGAAATGGTCAAAACAACTGAAACTAACACACTGCACAAAAATTGAGAAAAAGCACTTATATATTATATCGATGACTGACAATATGATAGCATGGTAAAAAAAGCTACAAAGTTGCAAGAAGCTAAAGCTTCTTGCATGCTCGGGTTTTGGATGGGAGTGTGGTAGTAGTTTTTTTGGGTCACGGTCTTGCCCATACTCCACCTATTTTTTTCCCTTTTGTGCAGCTCCTCGATAACAAATTGGAGTGTTGCTTCCATTTCGGGCTCCAATGACACTTCTTCCTCATATATCACACCCTGATTTGCATTGCTTGGATCTACAATTGTAGCATGAATGTGATCTTCAGTTTTCATGGGAGAACATAGCCCAACATCATGAAATCACCAACTTACCTACTACGGGCTTGTGATACACATTCCCTTGTGGCCAACATTTTGCTATAGCAAGTATCTCCCATTGGCAGGTGGGTACAATGCATTTGAGCTCAGCCTTGCAGACAATTAAAAAGCAGAAGGGATGGTACGTGTGGGCACACAACAGGTAATAAACCACGACCACATGTTGGCCCGATAGAACTTGGGCACATGCCACATAGTTACCTCCAATTATCACAATTTCAACACCCAACATAGTCTTGGATGGTGGGGTAGTCTAGCAAAGCCCTGCCCTCTCGCTTCACAAAGTTGCAGGCCTCCTTCATGAAAGAGGCATGCCTTTTAAGATCACAATGCACCCTCTCCGTTTCTTGAATTGTTGTCTATACAAAATGAAAAACATGAAGGTAATTATGGATTGCATAATCAACCATGAAGCGGAAGTGTTTACAAATGCTTCAAAGTGCTTGAATATTGATAAAACCCCTTGTAAATCACTTAGATTCTAGAACTTGCAATCACTTCCAAGCATTTTATGGCATCTTTCAGCACTAAAGTGCTTCAATGTGCTTAACAAGGGCACTTGAAGCACTCTAGAGTAGTTAAAATTGCCCTCAAGTGCTAAGAATTCCTTACAAGCTTCCATAAGCACTTTGACGCACTTCTTAGCACTTTGAGGAATTTTGAAGCACTTCTAAGCACTATGAGGCTTTTCAAAGTGTTTAAGGTGCTTCAAAGTGCTTAAAAATGCCCTTGTTAAGCACTCTGAAGCACTTTAGAGAATTTAAATGTGCCCTCAAGTGCTTAGAAGTGCTAACAAGCTTAATAAGCACTTTGAAGCACTTCTAAGGGCTTGAGGGCACTTTGAAACACTTATTAGCACTTTGAGAGTTTTCAAAGTGTTTAGAAGTGTGCTGCAAAGTGCCCTTGTTAAGCACTTTAGAGCAGTTCATATCCCCTCAAGTGCTTCGAAGCTTTAATAAGCTCTTTGAAGCACTTCTAAGCACTCTGAGGAACTTTAAAGCACTTCTAATCACTTTGAGGCTTTTCAAAGTGTTTAGAAGTGTGCTTCAAATTGCTTCAAAGTGACACCACTCAGGCTCAGCACCCTTGTGAGTACTTCGATCTCAACTTCTTTTTGGAGGACAAGAGGTGCATTCTCTATTGGGGTTGCATTCAATGGCTGCAGCTTGCTCTCAGCCACTCCGTCTCCATAATAATTGGAGCACAAGCACTGTGGATGCCTTCGTTACACAACCATAAATCACACTTCTTAGTCAAGACGACCTTAGCTGAGGTGACATTGTCTTCAGCTTTATTGGCTTGGTGGTCAAGTTCGTCTGCAATTTGCTCAACCCATTCTGTGTACACGAGCTGGGATTGGACCTCAAAATGCATTGACAGGAGGCTGGACACAATAGCTTCATAGGACTCTACACCAAAATACCTTTGTCCTGGTAATATAGACACATTGTAATCAAACTTGAACTTCATCACCTTTCTAATCAGCCTCCCCTTTTGCAACTTCACATTCTCCAATACCATTCCATCGACAACTACCCATGCAATCTTGTGTCCTTCAGGAGGAGCTAATTTGGCAGTAGCACAATTTTCATAGGCAAACCCCCTGGCAAACTTTGTCATGAGTTCACCGCTGGAGGGGGTGGCCTGGTACAATTTTTGGTAGAGGAGGCGACAATGGTTGTAGAGATGGTCATGAACCATGCCGAGGAAGACCTTTGTATTCTTCCTCTCAGGGACCTTGAACACAGTCAACCACTAGTCAGGTGGCAAGTACACTTTAATGAGATCCGTGGGCAGCTTGCCCTCAAGTCTCAGGCCATACTCCTTGTGCAACTTCAATGCTGAGAAGCAAAAATGTAACATTGTTGGGTACTCTGAAGATGATGCTAATAACAACATGAGAAAGTTAGTTTTGTTGCACCAAAACTAACCTGCATGTACATGGACAGGACTCTAACATGCATGTAGTACATGCATTGCATATAGATAAGGTGAGGTGGCACAATGTTAGGAATTGGATCGAGCTAGCTAGGGTGGATGAAAGAGAAACATGGTGCAAGTGTGTGAGTGTGTGTAAACAAGGTTATCACTCAAGTGAATTAGGTTCCAATATAGAATTAGCTTGGACTCATAAAAACAATCTTGAGTATTGACTTAGCTTAGCACAAGCTCACCATAGACAAGCATGTAGTGAAAAATGAAGTTGTTGTTTATTGATTCAAGAAATGAGCTTTAAGTAGCTCTACAGCCTTGCTCCACAGTATGTGGGATAAATCCACTCTCCTCTCCTTGACTCACACCTTAGGACAAAGCTCACACTTTACACACAATACCTTTTCGAGCATACTTAGCTGTAAGGGGGCCACTTTTAGAGAGAGATACATAATATGCAGGTGCAGATTCTGGCGTGGGGGAAGAGTCATTTGAACAAACTCTGCAAGATCATCAAACTCTCTCTTGGACCTTTGGGAGGGTCACTGTCCTCTTGGAGGGAGTGCTCATTTCTACGTGCAGTGAAGATCAAATGATAGGAAGATTTTGCTAAGAGCACATAGGTGAAGTAGCAAAGCGTAGGGTTTGATGCAAAAATATGAGTCTAAAAACAATGCAAGAAGAGTCTCAAAGCATGTGTAGAGGACTGTGTTGAGGAGACTGGCCGGGGCCACAACATCACAATAATGCACTTTTGAAAGTATGGGAGGCCACGCGTGTGGGTTGTAATCATCCAAATATATTAGCTAGATACACATGTGCAGCTTGCATGCTTTTAAAATAACTTAATAGCCTTGAAAACATAGTTTCCCTTTCTCTCCATTTTTAAATTTGAAAAACACTCAAGTTTTTTCCTCCTATGGGCTATTAGGGGGCTATTGGTGGTGCCACCAAAAGGTACCAAGAGTGGTACCACCTATACACGCCATCACCCCATTGCCTTTATCACATCACCGGGAGTCGAATGTGTCATCATCAGCTCCACCCCCAAGTAAACAACTATAGTTACAGGGTGGCTAGACCATGATCAACCACTCTATAGGCCACTATTTTCCACACTACCCATGGGGCCCCACTTGCACATGCCCCAATAGTGCAACTGCCACAAGAATTGCGGCCACAAGAAACCTAAATCCCAATTTTTATTGATTACTCCATATGTACTTATTCTCTATGTAATGGCACATCAAAACTTGGTATTGGTTGTTCGTAATATGTTTTACTTTTTGAAGGCAAGTTAATCAAAGGTGTTTGATCTTTTAGTGAGATCTAATTTTAATGTTTTATTCTATTTGAAAATCTTACGGAGGACATGGTGCGAATGATCTTGGAAGTGAAGATACTCAAGGTGCTTTATAAATAGCCAAAAAATACCAGTTTCATTCACTTGCAAGTTTCTCTATGTTTTTTTTCACAAGCTTCTCTTTTAGTCTACTCTCATTCACATATTTACCATGCCAATGGGAAATCGTAGACAACGCGATCAACGTGGGCCACCCGCACAACAGGGGCATGGCCCTCAGCGTGCCCCCCCCCCCCCCCCCCCCCCCCCGCCCTTGTTGACCCCATCAACAATGTGCATGCTAATTACATTCTCAACAATGTGTATGCAATGAATAATTTATGCACTGTACAAAGTGCATGCAACTACATGAAGGCTTTCCATGCAGTCAACGATGCCACAACGTCCCTATTCAATTCCATGTATGGCCTTGATTTGAATTCACATCCAACCAAAGGGGATATTGAGCAAGTTGCTGCTATTTCCAACAATGAAATCATGATTTGGGGGGAACGTGGTTATTGCACCCCACAAGAGTGTGTAGCCTTCGAGAGACATGTGGAGGGTTGGGTAGAAGTGTGGATGACATAAATTGATACGCAAGGACAAGCCAATGGATCCAACAATGACAATAATAAAGCCAACAATGAGAACAATGACACTAGCAATGAGGACAACTAGATTTCACCTTTGTTCGCTAGTGTTAGAGAAACAAGCACCTGAAACCATATGAGTATATTGTACTATTTTGTTTTGCTCCATATCTATCTTATTGTAGTTGTTGTTTTAAGATGTGTACTTTCAACCCTTTTAATATTAGTCTGTATGGGTTTGTATTGCAGTCTTTCAATGTTGTTCAAAGTTAAGTTGGATTATTATGGACTATAAACCGTTGAAATTGGGTTTTTGCAAACGATTCGCATGCATGTATTATTGTCTAATTGATGGCTAGTCTTGCTGCACATTGTATGTCATGATGTTTAAAAAGCGTGTGTGTACTCTGATCTGGGTATATTTTTTGTGTTTGTATACGAGTGTGCATGTGGATGAGTGCACACAAGTGGGATGGAATAGAGATAGACTTATCATGACAAAAGTTGGCTTGCATTATTTTTGATTGTAAACCCTTAAATTTGGATTATTGTGAACGAGTCGGATGAAAGCCTTGTTGTTCAGAAGCTTGTTCCTTGACATATATCATGAAATTTGACAAGATTACATTGTATAATAATTCGGGCATTTTTATGTGCTTGTATATGAGTGTACATGAGTGAGGTAGAGACTAGCCTCAATTGTGGCATTGTCCAGTTAATGATTTTATTGTTTCTCAACATAGATTATGATGTTTGAAAGAGTGTGTGTGTGTGCAATGATTCGCGTCTATTTATATGGTGGTATGAGTGTACATGAGAGAGACAACAAAAAAAGAGAGATTCTTAAATGATGGATGCTCGATCGAGGTGTGTTTGCCAAGAGATAAATTCAATGTGTGTGTGTGTGTGTGTGTGAGAGAGAGAGAGAGAGAGAGAGAGAGAGAGAGAGAGAGAGAGAGAGAGAGAGAGAGAGAGAGAGAGAGAGAGAGAGAGAGAGAGAGAGAAGAAGAGAAGAAGAGGGGGGAGGATTTTAATGTTGTAGAAAACTATCACAAGAGACTTCTAGACCAATTATTCATTGGGGAATTGGCATAACCAATCTAGCACACTTTGGTGGTAGAAAGGTTATACCATTTTTCTCTTTTTTAAAGCACACATACACCCACTGGCACAACGCATGCGGGCGTACGTGCACACACACACACACACACACACACACACACACACACACACACACACACACACACACACACACACACACACACACACACACACACACACACACACACACACACACACACACACACACGTGAGATGAAGAGAGAGAGAGAGGGAGAGACAGAAGAGAGAGAGAGATAGATAGAGATAGAAAGAGTGAGGGAGAGACAGAAGAGAGAGAGAGATAGAAAGAGTGAGAGAGAATCTTTTTGGAATCTTCTCATTGGATTCCAAAAAATGCTAGCCAAAAAATGCTCCGTAGCTTACATTCAGAGCTTAACATCATCTCCATCTCTAACTTTATCATGCTAGAGACAAACAACCTCTTTAGGGCTTTCAATACCTAGGGTTTGACACCTCTATCAGCAAAAGTAAGCAAAGTCCCTCATACCATTATGGTTTGATTTGTTGTTGATGGTGTTGATGCACCATCCAGTGTTGCATAGCATGTAATTGAGTCTTACAATGCAGATACATTATCTATGGAGAGCTGTCAAAGCCTTTCCTTCTAGTTTCTTCTTTGTATTAATATCACTAGATTATTAGAATGATGTCAATTTATGCTTTATCCCTTTGTGCTCACAAAATTTGGTGATTACTTACAGTGTCAACTTGTTTTGAGGGGACATGAACAAAGAACCATGCACAAAGATGGACAATACTAAGTAGCCTCATCCCCTTATGCCATCTCCATTGTAGTACCAAGAAAGCTCATCTTTCTACTTCCCTTCTTTTTCTACTTTCCTTCTCTTATAGAGCAATCTCTACTCTCCAAAGATAGCCAAAGAATGAGCTCATCGGATTTCAATGCCATGATAGTAAAGGTGTAGATGGTGAGTGGCTACCACAAGAGTCTTTAAAGGTGCTTGAGTTTTTAAGGTGGAGAATGAGAAAAACTTACCAATCATATCATGTCCTTGTATAACTATCCTTACCTTCCTATCAAACAAGTACCACATGCATCTCAAGAATGCATTGTTATTTCTAATGAGGCCCAACCTCTTCAATTGAAGATTTTACATCATGGTCCATTTCTAATGTTCCATTTTTGGGTATAGCAAACTATCTACCATTATGATATGAGATGGAGCATTGTCCCCTTCCTACTACAATATGTTCACCTTGGATCCCATCTCTTGATTACTGTCGCCGAGGGCATCCAAGGGGCCGGTTGGAAATAGATGCATTTTGGGATATGATTCTGCATGTATTTTTAATCAAAATTGGATAATATTCACCATGTGATGAGGGTCTCAATACTCACTTTTGTATGAGAGATTGACACACATTTCAGCTCTGTGGGGTAAAAAAGAAGCCCTCTACTTTAGCAAGATTTCTCCATCGACATAGCTTTCTTCCTTAGCACAAAGAAATTTTCTTTAACCACCATGGATCAATTCAAGAACCATTCACCAACTTGTAAGAGATTACAATATATCAACAAAAAGGAAACCTTCTTTTACACAATAAACTCATGATATATATGGGAGCCAGGTCCATGTATTTATAAAAAAGGGGTCCTAGATACATGCCCTCCCAATCTGTTGGCATACAATCTGCCACTAGGATGCCATAGCCATAACCCTATAGAGAACTAGTCGTAACTTGAAGAGCACAACTCCAATTGGGTCACTTTAAAGCTTAAGAGAAAGCTTGAGAAATAATTGGCAAGAAAGATGAAGATGATTGAAATTGAATCTACACATTATTACATGAAAAATTGACGCAAACAAAGAGCTGTCTCGACACGACTACACGTAGAGCAGGCAAGGCGAGGCAAAAAATTTCATTAAAAACCATCAAGGAGGCACAACGAGCTAAAACTTGCAAATTTTTGGATTTTGGATAAACAATTTTAAGTTATTACACGATTTTTAGTTATATACAAGTGTCACTTCAAAGTACCCACTCACAGGCACTTATAGTAGCCCGATAGCTGGCGCTATACTAGTCACTTCCCTTGCATGTACATGTGCTTGCTTTAAAAACCCACAAAAATAAAGCACACACAACCTTTTGACATCGTGCATCATGTCCATACATACAAATTTTCAAAAAACGAGGTTCTCAAAATGTGCACAACAATGCCTACGCAGCACGAAGCTAGCTTGCTCTCCTCTTCTCCACCCTTCTCACAAAAGTTACCCTGCTCTCTTCTCCACCATTCTCATAGAAGCTACCCTACTTTTCCATCACTCAATATAGAGATTAGAACTCCCACACCCAAGTAGACCACACGCCCCAGGAAGTTCAAGGATCCATTTCAAGATTAGAGTCTGTTCAGTAGACCCCATTATATGTGCCGAAATCGGAGCGTGCTGAAGCTTCTTGGTCTACATACGTCCCCCCAACAGCAAAGGCTTCTTGAAAAGGTGCTATGGTAGTCTTTTCTTGTCTGAGCAATGCATGAATCTTAGTATTGGCAGAAAAACTAACTTCTCTTGATCTTATTGGCAGCATCATTGGAGTATCCGAAACTGTCCCGCTTTTTCAACTCAGCATTGGAGTTGCATCAGGAGTATGGGTTGAGCATGGAGGGCAAGCTGCCCAAGGAGCTCACCCATGAGGACTTACCACCTGATCGGTGGCTCACTGTCTTCAAGGTGCCTGAGAAGAAGAAGACCAAGGTCTTCCTCCACATGGTGCACAACCACCTCTATGACGCTTGTTGCCTCCTTTATCAGAATGTATACGAGGCTGCCCCCTCCAACAATGAACTCATGACCAAGTTTGCAAGGGGATTTTCCTATGAAAATTGTGTAGCAGCCAAAGAAAAACCTGAAAGCCACATGATTGCATGGGTAGTGGTCGATGGCTTGGTCTTGGAGAATGTCAATTCACAAAAGGGGGTTTGAATAGGAAAGAAATGAAGTTCATAATGGATTACGGTGGGTGCATTTTACTAGGACATAAGGATTTTTTTGTGAAGTCCTATGGCCCTATTGCGTCCATCAAAACAAACTGAGATTGCAACCCAGCCCTTGTACATAGAGTGGATGGATCAAATTGCACTTGAACTTGATCACCAAGCCCATAAAGCTGAAGAGAAGTTCGCTCTGCTAAATCTATCTTAGCAAAAAAGAATGAATTTATGGCTACGCAATGAAGACATCTACTCAGCTTGTGCTCCAATTATTGAAGAGATGGAGAGGATTAGAGCAAAATTTCACCTATTGAAAGAATCTTCATCATATAATGAAGGTCTTATTTTCCAAAAGGAAGCTGACATTAGAGGGCTGACGAAGGTACTTTCAATTGGTGGTGGCTTGACTATGCTGCAAACATGAAGGAGGAGGTGTCTGTAATGCAGGTACTAAAATCTCACAATTCTAAATTATTGTGAACTTTTAGGTGCTTAGACCACTTCAAAGTGCCTGTAAATCACTTGAGAGATCAGAACGCTTGAAAGTGATTATAGTACTTTAAAGTGCTAGGACCACTACCAAGTGCCTGAGAAGTGATAACACTTATAAAATTTCAAGATACTTTATACCACTCAAAAGTGCCAAATTCTTGTAAGTATTTGGTAGTGCTTAAAAGTGCTTGTAAATACTTGGTATTGCTTTAAAATTCTCCAGAGCGTTTCAAAGAGCCTCAAAGTACTCAGAGTGCTTCATAACATCAAAGTGCTGTAAAGTACTACAATGTGCACTTCAAACCACTTTGAAGTACTAGAAAGAATTCCCACACACTTTGAAACACTCTAAAGTGCTTGAAAGTTTCTAAAAGTGCTTCATTAAGCTTCCAAGTGCTCTGGATAGTGCTTGAAAGTGATAATGCCTAATAAAACACTTCAAAGTATTGGAATTCATTCCTTGGCACTTTGAAACACTTTGAAGTGCTTGAAAGTCTTTGAAAGTGCTTCATTGGGCTTCCAAGTGCTCTGGATAGTGCTTGAAAGTGATAATGCGTGATAAGCCTCCAAGCTTCATGGTTGGTTGTGAAATTTTTAATTTTCTTTTATTTTTCATTTTGTATAGACAACAATTTATCAGGTTATGGAGAGAATGTTGCGTGAGGTTAGAAGGGAGGTCTCCTTCATGAAGGATACCTACAAAATCCTGGAGAGAGAGGGCAGGGCTCTTCTAGTGCCTACTCCACCTTCCAAGTCTGCCTCAAGTGCTGAAAATGTTATAATTGGTGGAAATTGTGTGGCTTGTGGACAAGTGCTGTCGGACAAGCATGTAACTGGGGTTTTTTATCTGCCATGTGTCCACAAGTACCATCTCTTCTGCTTTTTTGTTGTTTGTCTGACTCAGCCCAAGTGCGTTCTACCAGACTGTCAAAGGGAGATACTTGTTATAGCAAGATGTTGGGCCCTTAATGGGAATGTGTATGAGGAGCATGTAGGTAAGCTAGAAATTTTGCATAGAGTAGGAATCATGCTACTTTGTTATGTATATAATCGTGTACTATGTTTTAGGAGGTAAGCCAGTGGCTGACAAGGGATGTGACCTAGGTGCTTCCACATCATTCACAGATGATGTGTACGAGCTCTTTGAAGGAGAGATGCTCACGGAGAGACCTTATTCTACAAGCAATAAAAGTTATGTTGGTGTTGTCTACTTGTTGTCCTCCTACCTCTCGTTCATGGTCAGAGTGTTCATTACCTTACTATTGCAAACTTACATTATTATACCTCCTATCCTTCTAACTTGCCTTATTATTGCAAACCCAGGTATTGATATTGGTAAGGACAACTAAGATGCTGAGTTGTTGGAACCAAAAATGGATACAACCCTGCAATTTATTCTAGGGGATCTACGGAAGAAAAGAAAAAAGCAGGTGGAGGATGGACTGACCCACGACCTCAAAATAAGTACTACCATACTATGCGCCCAAAACTAGAGCATGCAAGAAGCTTTAGCTTCTTGCAACGTTGGTTTTTTTTCATGCTATCATACTGTCTCCCGACATTACAATACATAAGTATTTTCTCTCAAATTTTGTTCATGTGTTCAATAGTTAAAATTCATGCCGTTGGCTCAAAATCCCACTGGGTACAACACAAAGCTCCTCCTTGCATAATCAATTGCTTCAATGTCAATAGGGATTTGGCAATCATTGTTGACTTCAACACTGTACTTTCATACATGCCCGATAAGCGCATAACAACACTGTACTTGCATACATGCCCGATAAGCACATAGCAACATTGCCCCTGAATGTATCAATGTTGTACTTTTCCAAAATAATAGGGGATGAGAATATTACCTCCTACGTATGCGAGGACGAATATATTTTCTTACTTGCATTGAGTTAGGTAGCAGAGTTGCTTGAGTGGCTGATTTTTCCAGAATAGCTGCCCCATCTTGAGTCGCTTTCCTGAGTATTGACATATGTTAGTGCCAGATAGCTATGCTGCAAACGTCGGCCGCAATGACCCACTAACATTGGCGCCGTTGCCGGAATTCAATTCTTAGGTGGTGAGTGACCTAGTTGTACAAAAAAGACTCCTTTTCGAATATTTTGACACGCATTCCATTTACACTTAGGTGTAAGAAGCTAGACGAGGGTAGGAGTTGGGGACTAGCCAGTTCTACTCTTTATGAGCAAAGAGAGTTGTCAGTGAGATACAAAAGGCATTTTATTCTTTGGTTTTCTCTATGCTCGGGAAGGACTATTTCTCCATCCAGTACATTGTTATTTTTGCACTATTTTATTCATTTCCGTTCATAAATTCATTTCAATTCATAGGATTAGTTAAATAACAAATTCAACCATCAAATGGGACTAAAAGAATCAAGGTAAAAATTATCTGAAACCATATTTTGGTACAAAAGACCATAACTCTGAAAAATTGAAAATTTGATGATCAAAGCATCATAGCTGATTCAAACACAAAAACACTTTGCAAAAAGGGATAAACAAGCTTGCAGGAGACAAACTGAACAATATCTTTCCAGTTTTGACGAGGAACATGGATCGCGATCCATGTACCTCTGTGACCAATTGACTAGATATTGTCACCCATTGTTTAAGATTTCTCCCAGATACCAGATTCCTGAGTGTGACCATAAATAAACTGCTAAAGCACATCCAAAATCAAGAAATTGGACAAATCTGCAAAAAACCTTGGAAATCTAGTAAAATTTAAGAGAATTGAACTTCTAGTGTTTCAAATTCAAAAAGGGGTGAGATTTGGCTTCTACAGGGAATAGGAAACTAGCATACAAAATTCATGACAAAGTGCTTCCCAACATGGATCGCGATCCATGTGCTTGGTTGACATTTGGAACTGATATTTGACCAGTACATCCCTGATAACTAACTAGTGGAACAACTTTTCCAAAAGAGACCACAACAAAAAAGTGCAAAAAGTTGATCAAAACACCAAAATTCTGCTAGATTTGCTTTTGGCTGGACAAAAGTGGTTCAAATTCAAAAAGATTTGGGGAAGAGTGTCACCATAACCAAGAATATAAGTTGACCAAATCTCATGTCAAAATGAGGTCAAACATGGATCGCGATCCATGTACCTCATCATGATTTTGAGCTAAAAATTGACAAGTGGGTAGCTGATACAATTTGAAACACATTTCCCAAAAGAACCATTGGCAAAACATTTACAAAAGAGGTGAAAAAGGCCAAAAACAGCAGATAGTCAGAAACCACCAGAATAGACTTGAGAATTCACTTTTGGCTGACAAAAACTAGTTCAAATCCAAAACTTTTGATGCCAGAGCATCCAATAAACATGTTGGTCCTAATGGTACCAAGAACCGACAATTTGGCTTCCCAACATGGATCATGATCCATGTACATTTCTTGAAATCCTGAACAAGAATTGGACTAGTGAGGAGCTTAAACCATTGGAACAAAAAGTTCCCAGAGCAAAGAAGTGAAAAGAAGTTCAGAAAAGGGTCAAAAAGGGCAAAATCAGTTCATATTAAAAAGGGCCAAAACAAGGCTAGGGTTTGACTTTTGACCACTTTAAACATACCCAAATTTTAAAAAAAGAATAGACTTGAGATCTTGGAGCGCAACGTTTGCCACCACCTCTAAGATACCAAATAGGACAAAACAACGCAGTCCAAGGGGGAGAATACCTCAACCTATATTGGGACAATAGCCTCCTCTACCCTAGGAAAACAGAGCCATGGTGAGAATTTCACAACCCCTTGAAGCATCTACGGATCGAAGAATCAGACAATACTGATGAGAGGGGGCTAGACAATAGTTCTTATGCTCCTGAAGGACAAATCCCATGGATAGGTCTTGAGGGGATGACAGAACCATTGTACATAACATAACAAAAAAAAACCATTACCTACACCCAGTATGTAAAAGAGTGGTTGTAGATGTGCAAGGAGCTCATCCAGGCGGCTCAAGCTCTTGTGGAACCATATGTTCCAGATGCTCCAAAAATGGAGGTACTAATCCACTAAAGAATCTATGAAATGTGAACCAAGGCCTTGAAAACAGAGACCAGGAAGAGACAGAAGTTGAGGCACCATTAGATACGAGGGAAGTAGAAAATACCACAGATGGGTTGACTCACAGGCAGTGATGCCAATTCCAAAAGTAGAAGAACCATGGCCACAAGATCTATGGGAGGATATCAAAAACAAAAAAGAAAAAAGTGCAACCCTTGGGTCAGCCCCTATCACTGAGATCAATCTAAACCATGAGTTCTACCTCGGTGATATTCGATCACTATATGGTGATGCAGGGACAAAGATGTTAGAAGATAAAAAACCTCAGACTTTAAAAACTTTACCTTCATTCATTGGCGACCATGAAACAAGATCATAAATTAGGAAGGTACCATTTCAATGGAAATTTGATCCTAAGATGATAGACCCTAAGACTCTTGGTGAGTTGATGTCATCTTCTATCAATTGTATGCTAACTCTATTCGAGTTACTGTAGATTAGACCTCATCTTTAAGAAGAAGTGGGAAAAAATTTGGAAAAATAGGGATGATGGTTCCGTAACAAATCATTCCTTCAAAAACATTAAACAATCAAACACGAGAATAGACTAAAGCAGAACCTTTACCAGTAAATAAGGTGGGAGACTACTGCGAGGAAGAAGAAGGAAACACTACCTTACTTGTGGAATACAAAAGTGTAAAGGCGATTGCGAATTAGATAGTGGGGCTAGAATTTCCATGTCAACCAAGGGGATGTGGAAAAAATGGGAGTAGCTTGCTCTAAAGAAAACCTACATGAAAACGCAATTAGCAGGTGGATACATGGAGAGATTGATAGGAATATTAGAACAAATCATTGTATCCTCTTGTGGAATTGCGTATGAAAAGACCTTTGCTATAATGTATTTTGAAAAGAGCAGCAACTTTGATATCATATTGGGCGGACCATTCATGCATCAACTCAAAATGGTACAAGATTGAGGCTATGACTATATCTACTTGAGACACAAAGAGGGCACTACGAAAATCAATGTCAAATTAAAGATCATAGTTATGGAGATGTTGAGCGAACCCCTGGGAAAGATTTAAACTCCACAAGTGATTAGGAAGGGGAGATACCTGCATGGCTACAAAGCAAAGTGCATATTTGGATGTGTGGAGATTTGGAGTGTAGAAGTCTCAGAAAAGAAGATTACATTCTCGACCAACCAGTAAAGGATGAGGCGTATGTACCGAGCCTTTTTCAAAAGAGATGTTCAAACCATTTGGATGGCAACAAATTCTAGCCACCCTTGATGTGTGTGTGACTGAGGTGACACTAACCAAATTCTGTGATGAGGAAGGATATGATATAATTCCATTCTAGATGACAAGCGTTATCTTGAATTCAAAATCAAGATCAGTAGAACCCAATGTGGAGGGAGTTACAAATTGCAGACGCATAGTGGATGAGATCTCCATAAGAGACTTTCGCAAAAATGATGAGAAAGTATTCCAAGACTCCCAAGACAGACCTTTAGAGGACAACATGGAGGATGAGTGCTCTAGTAGCTCCGATAAGGACATCAAACTCAAGGATCAATAAGCTGTTTTTATGATTTTCCCAACCAAAACCCACAAAGACAACACAGATACCAGGAAAGACGCGTCAGCAAACAAGATCAAAGAAAAGAAAAACCCATACCTCTCTTAAAAAACTAAATGTAGTATTTAAGGCTGGTTGAAGTAATTGATTGCCTTAAAGGAAAAATCCTTTTATTTTGCCTCTCATTAGGTACGACCTTAGTTTGGACATCTATATTTTTGTTTTGTTTTAAGCATTAGGACATGCATAGGCCATGGATAATGGCCCAGGAATAGAGGTTTTTCCCTTTCATTTTACTCCACACATTAGAATAAACGTTGTAATTAGTAGAAAGATCCATTTTCAACAACGAATGGTGTTCATGTTTGGTGCCCAAAGAGCATGAGAAATTCTTGCATCACCAAACCCTGTCATTCTACCTCTCATCAACTACCACACTTCTTTTGATGTACATGTGTTCATTTTATTTTAAAATGAAGTGCAGCCCGGCAGAATAGTGTGTATGTTTGTTTTTTCTTTGTCCAAGTTGTTACAAGAAACAAAAAAAACGATCATTTGTTCTAACTGGGAATGTGTGTGCAGTGAAAGTTCAATCCTTAGAGATCTAGCTCTATTACCAATTGAGTTGCAGGAGCAAGTAGTAAGGCGTCTCCCTCATAACAAGAGGGTGGTGAAGTTAAGACGGAAGGTCCTACGCGTGGATTCCATTTTCCTCTTGTTGTTGGGCACTAAGGAAGACCGCGCATTCATCCAACTAGTGTGTGCCCTAAGATTGGTAAATAGAGTGAAATTTGGCGTTTGGCAAGTGCATTTCACCATTGAGGAAGACTCTTCAGGAAACTTGCGGCCAGAGTTCATGCTTCATAGATTCACATTTGGTGAATTTTTCCCTCATTTGCGTCTTATTAATAGTCTTCCTTTCGCTTTCAACAAAGGAGATAGGGAGCTATTCAGAGCTTGTCTTAATAAAGAGAGCATAGAGAAGATTGCAAATTTGTATAAATTCTCATCCTTCTCTACTTTCTATGATACTTTGTTCATAGAGACATTGTAAATCTCTTTATGCTTTTGAATGATTCAACCATAATCCTAAGGAGTTTTTGTCCAAGAATTTTGTAGCACAAGTGGAGTCTTTAAATCTTGAAAACTTGATTGGACTTGATGAGGATGTTCTTTATGAAATTGTGAGAAGGTTGCCTCACTCCGACTGTGTGGAACTCGAAGGAAAGGAGCTCCTAGTCAATTGCTACTTTCTCACGGCCTTCGACGAGCATGAAGATCTAGTTTTTATACAAACCGCTTGTGCATTGGGAATTGTAGAGCAAGTGCAATTTATCACTTGGGACGTGGTTGCTCTTTTGGATCCAGAAAATGAAGTTCTAGAGATTTCCATTTATCACCTTAGCTTTGAAGAATTTCAACCCTTCTTAGAGCTCATCAATAGTCTACCCTTTTGTTTTGATCAAACAAATCGAGACCTTATTGAAGCTTGGATAGCTGAAGAAGAAAACCTAGAGTGGTATTTTCTCACTTCTTCATTTGCAGGCGAGTGGTTCTAAATCTCTATTGTATCCCTTATTGTAACTCGTGTTGTAATCTTTCATAATAATGGAGAGCCAATGCCAAATGTCTAGATATCCTCTTTTCTTTGGAGAGCCTAGAGAGGATGCAGAATTATTTTTAGCAAATTTCAAGATGTCTTGCCGTATCAAGAGGATAGTAACCGATCAAGAACGTGTAGAAATGTTTGAGGTGGTCCTTAGGAAAGATGCTAGTACTTGGTTTGACTCTTTGCCTGAGGAAGTTAAGGGGAATTACACAGAAGTTTTGAATCGTTTTAAGAGATACTTCTTTGATCCCCAAAACACTCAAAAACTATGGCAAGACATTGTTTCTCATAAGCAAAAAGACTTAGATGACTACTACTTGTACAAGCAAGAGTTTCTACGTCTTTGGGCTCTATGGATACGAAATGTTGCTAACCCTGGTGATGGTGCAGAATTTTTAAAGAAGGAGAGGTTCATAGCCGGACTCTTTCCTGACCTTAAGGTAAAAGTCGAGGCGGGTGCACCTGCTACTTTTGATGCAACTGAAACTAGGGCTGCTGAGAAGTATAGGAAACTCAAGTGCTTAAGGGGAGAGGTTCCAATAGAAGTTCTTAGACCCAAAGGTAAGTCACAAGCATCAACATCGAGGGAGCTTCCTGAGGTAACGGTGGAAGTAATTGAGAAGTTAAACGAATCTTTAAGCAGCCTGTCAATTCACCTTGCACAAGCTGTAGGTCCAAAGGGACAAGCAAAGAAGTCTGAAGAGCGAGATCCACGACCTAGGAGAGTTTTGCAATGTTGGAATTGCGGAGAGTCTGGACATGGGATGTATAATTGTCCTTGGCCCCGTGGGGAGCCAGGGAGACCTAACTTGAATTACCCAGTGATGAATGCAGGAGAAGGAACTGGTCAACAACCAAGGCTTCTACAAAGGCCAAATGGACCAAGACCACCTCCACAAGGGGTAGAAGGAGTTCCACCTTTGCCAGATCCAAATGTGCATGTGGTAGAGGTGACAAACTCAAATGAGGTTGACATGGAAGCAAATGGCATTAAGCGTGGCCGAGGAAAAGGTAAAGAGAAAGAGGGTGTCCCATCACAGAGTGACCATGGACAAGGCAAGAAGGCAAAGGAGACCAAGGAAGCTAAGAGGACTCGACGTCGTATCAATCTCCAAAAATTCCCTCTTGGACATGGTATGGATCCATACAACCTGTTGGAAGACATGGGAGGTAAGGGTCTTGATATCTCATGGCCTCAGTTTCTTGCATTATGCCCACAAGTTAGGAGGGATTTAACAAAGGCAGTTAGCACTAGGAGAAAGGTAAAAGATAGTTTTCCTGTTGTAAAAATTGCACATGCTGAAATGAACGAGGATATTACACCTGTGCTAGATTGTTACATAAAAGGAAAATTGGTTAGGAAAGGTCTAGTGGATGGGGGTGCACAAATTTGCATTATGACAGAAGGGCTCATGCAAAGACTAGGCATGCACATCCATGAGACACCTGAAATCAAAGTGAAAATGGCAAACAATAGCAAGGCTAGGTGCGTAGGCATTTGTAAAAATGTTTTTGTGGAGGCCTTTGGCATTAAGAAGGCAGTGGATTTTTATGTTATGTCGACCAAGGGAAGTGGTTATCCATTTATCCTAGGAAGACCATGGCTAATGAAAATGCGAGCTTTGCAGGATTGGGAGAGTGGGAAATTAATTTGCAGGAATGACAATCATAAGAAGGTTGTCTTTGACATGAAGGAGCAACGCCAAGAGGAGCTCCATGAAGAATCATCTCAAAGTGAGACGGAAGAAGGTTGCACCGATAGCACTTTAGAAGAAGAAAGTAGCAGCAGCATTACTGAAGAGGAGTCTTCCATCGAAGTCATGGGGGTAAGGTTTAAGCCAAGCAACCAAGAGACCTCTTGTCAAGGTTTGGAAGAGGTAGGTTCCCAAGAGAACCAAAAGGTGGAAGATGAAGGAATGTTAGAAGGTATGTTATCAACAACACTTACAAAGGATGAAAGAGATGAGTTTAAATGTGTGCTAAGGAAGTTTCCTAGGCTTTTTGCTAAAGACTACACCGATGTGCGTGGAGTAGATGCTGTTCAACACAAAATTGAGTTGAAGCCAGAGGCCACACCTAAGGCTCAGAAGCTACGAAGGCTAGGAGTCATCAAGGAGCAGGCTTTACTCAGGGAGGTAAGAAAGCTTCTAGCAGCAGGGTTCATTTATCTAGTGGAGAATTCAGAGTGGGTCTCTCCTGTTGTTGTCACTCCTAAGAAGAACGGCAAGTGGAGGGTGTGTGTGAATTACCGTCCCCTCAATGAGGCAACAAAGAGAGATCACTTTCCCCTCCCATTCTAGGATGAGATACTAAATGAGGTAGCTGGTCATGAGAAGTACACTGTGTGCGATGGTTACTTAGGTTACTTTCAAATAGGGATTGCACTGGAGGATCAATTGAAAACAACCTTTATCACTCCTTGGGGTTGTTATGCTTTTAGAGTCATGCCATTTGGTCTGACAAATGCTCCTGCAACATTCCAACATTTCATGAATATGGTGTTTCAAGCATTCTTTGGAAAGTCAATTAGGGTGTTCATTGATGATTTCTGTATTTATAGCTCAAAATCATTGCATCTACAAAGGGTAGAAGAAGGTTTAAAGAAGCTCTATGACATGGGAGGTCAACTCCACCCCGACAAGTGCCATATAGGTGAGGATGAAGTAATCTTGCTTGGTCATAAAGTTTCTTACAAAGGCATTGAAGTGGATCCTTCGAAGGCAAAGGCTCTTATTGAGCTACCATCACCCAAGAGTCTTAAGGAGGTCATCTCATTCATTCAAAAGGTGAAGTATATGTCACGCTTCATTCACTTAGCTTCGGGGTTACTTCACCCTTTGCAAAAGTTGACACAACAAGTAGAATTTGCATGGTCTGATGAGCTTGAAGAGTACTTTTGTAACATTAAAGTCATTTTGTCAGAGCTACCAACACTCATGCCTCCTTGTTGGGAGTACACATTCTTTGTTAGCTCTAGTGCTGGGAAAGAAACAATTGGTGCTGTGTTGCTACAACAAGATCCCCACAGTACAAGGATGCGACCCATCTACTTTGCTAGTAGGGTCATGAATGCTTTGGAGAGAGACTACACAGAAGCAGAACTCATGATGCTTTCTCTCATGTTTGCGGCGAGAAAGTTTAGATCCTACCTGCTACCAAAACCTTTTGTAATTCTCACTGCAAAAAATTTGTTCCCTTGGGTGTCATCTCAAATGAATCTTAGTACTAGGATCTCAAAGTGGATTATGGAGTTGCAAGAGTTTCAATACTCTTTCAAGGTAGAAGATAGTGTGCGTGCACAATTGGCAGGGATTCTCACTTATAGGGTGCACGAAAAGGAGATTAAGGTGCCTGAAGTAAACACCCTACCATTGCCACCACCAAAAAGTATTCCTAATGCTTTTACCTTGTTCTTTGATGGAGCTTTTCGTCGAGCCACAGGAAAAGCAGGGGGAGGGCTAGTGTTGCTCAACCCAAGTGGAGAGGTGGTCATGAAAGAGAAGTTCAATCTACCAAGTTCAGCTAGCAACAATGAAGCAGAATATGACACTCTACTTCATGGTTTGAAGATGTGCATTGGCCAAGGGATACAACGTCTCATGGTAAAAGGAGATGCACTTCTCATTGTTAAACAGATTTTAGGAATTTGGGCATGCAAGAATGAAAGCTTAAGGACAAAAGTTCATGCCATTCGTAGGCTATTTAATCAATTTGAGGAGGTGCAATTATATCATATTCCTAGGAAACAAAATGAAGATGCTGATTTACTTGCACAACAAGCCGTTGCATGTGTAAATAAAGAAGTGCAGGTCATCATGGTGGCGGCTGCTGTGAAGCAACCGAGGTACCAGGGATTGGAGTCATTGGCTCCCATCATTGGCTACATTTTGGAGGGTGAGTTTCCACCAGACTTCACAAAAGCTCAGAAGAGGAGACTCATGAAGAAGGCAAGCATGTATCTCTTCCTAGAAGGCTCTCTCTATCAAAGAGGGAAGGATCAAGTGTGTAGAAGAGTACCAACTATTGAGGAAATTCCAGCCATTCTAAAAGGTTTGCACAAAGAAGCATGTGGTGGTCATTTTGCCCAAGAATTAACTGTGAAGAAGATTTTGCTTGCGGGGTATGTTTGGCCAAGCTTGCATGTGGATGTTCAACATTGGTGTAAAAGCTGTCACAATTGTCAGATAAATGGAAATAGAAGGTTGGTGCATGGCCCGAGGCAAATAGTGATTGCAAATGGACCCTTTGAAAAGTGGGGCATTGATGCCATGGGTCCTCTGCCTAGGACAAAAAATGGTAAACTCTACATTCTAGTGGCTGTAGACTATATGACTAGGTGGGTGGAAGCACAGAGTGTGGCAAAGGTAAATGAGAAGACAGTGAGCAAATTCGTCTACACTCACATTTGTTGTAGATTTGGCACACCTTTGGAGATTGTTTCTGATAATGGTCCAGGGTTTAGAAAGGGATTGCTCACAGAAGTTTGTGAAGAACTTCGCATTCTACATCGCCACAGTACACCCTACTATCCCCAATCAAATGGTTTGGTAGAAAAAGCTAATGGTGTCATTGCAGGCATCATTAGAAAGATGGTGAAAAACAAGACAAAGTTGTGGGATGACTTCTTCGATGGTGCCTTGTGGGCGTATCGAACCACATATAGGGAAGCCACGGAGTTCACACCATTTCACTTGGTCTATGGTCAAGAGGCTTTACAGCCAATTGAGCTAAACATTCCAACAATGCGACTTCATGGCAAATCAGCACAAGAGGATCAAGAAGCATGGATGGATTGACTTCTTACCTTAGCTGAGCTTGAGTGGAAAAGAGAAGCAGCATACGAGTGCTACAAGAGGAAAGCTACGCAGGCAAAGGAGAAGCTTGACAAGAAACTAAAGGACAAAGGCATCAATGAAGGAGAGCTTGTGCTAAGGTATGACAATCGACTTGACAATCGTTTTGATGCCAAGTTTGAAACTAGATGGAAAGGGCCATACATAGTCAAGAAGGCTTTCAATTCTAGTTACTATCAGCTTATGGACTTGAATGGTAAAGAGCACTCCAGGAAGGTAAACGGGTATCGCTTGAAGCCCTATTTGAGTCGCCTTCTACCAAAGGATCTACCAAAGATCTGTCCAAAGGCCGCTGTCTCATGTAAGTATTGTTACATAAAGCATGAGTGTAACTCTAGCCAAAATTCCGAGGGGCCAAACAATGAAGATCTTGTCAAGGACTCTGAAGCACTCTCTTTGGAAAAGATGCTCTATGATGGTACATGAATATACCATCATCCAGGGGGAGGGCTAATGATAGCCGTTTTTCGGCTCTTTGTAATTACCACAGTGAGTTACCTCACCCTACCAAAATCACCCAAACACTGTGGCTATCCCTACCATTTCACTGTACATAGGCGTGCGTGAGTCACGGGACTTTTCCCATATCTTCTTAAAAAACCCTCAATTAGCTAATCATTGGGCTAGTTGAGCCAAAAAAATTAAAAAAATTAAAAAATATAAGTATATTATGGCCCATGTGTATGTAAATATTTCTTTATATATAGGGCCTAAATAAAAGATTTTTTCATAATTATTTTGGTATTTATTTAAATATTTCTATCTAGGTGTGTGTATTTATGCTCTGTACATTGCCTCACCATTACCACAATTTTTTCTTACCATTTTTCATACTCTTTATTCCATATAGAAATATTTTCATGTAAGCTTCTCTTATATTTGGTGTAACTCCACCCCAACAAAAATCCAAAAAAACTAGTTTTATTTATGTGTATATTTTTTCACTATTTTGATTTTTCCCTTCCTACATCTATTTTGTTTTTTTCTAAAAAATTAGAGCACCAAAAATATTTATCTTTTTATGGTAGCCTCATAATGAGAGAGATTTATTTTGACCCCTTTATATTTTTTCCACTTATATTATTTATATTTGACATGTACATATTTTTTAGACCCCTCAATATTTGATTTTCTTAGTTGTACTATTCACTTATATCCTAATCTCAACAATATCTTCAATTATAGACCTACCAAATAAGGTCAAGGGTAGGTGGCATGCATACATGCACTATGGAGGGCTCACTCTTGGAGGCATTCAAAAAAATCATCCAAAGAAGGACCCCACAAGGACCTTGCAGGGGAAAAAAACGGTCGGTTTTGCTGAATTTTAAAAGTTCACTTGCTTTCCGAATTTGAAAAGGTGATACAAACAAAAGTTGTAGCTCGTGGGCTGAACTTTTGCCTAAAATTTTTATATATTTTTTTGAGCTACAAGCTGTGAGCTATGATTTTTTTAGTGGACCCCAGTTTTCCCATGCTATGCAGCCACACTCTCTCTTCCACTTTATCATTTTCCTCTTTCACACACACTTCTCCACTCATCATCCCCATCTCTCTCACCACTCCTCTCTGCACACTACTCACCTTCTCCTCAACCTTGAAGAATAAGAGAAACCATAGTGAACTCATACCTCCCACACACAATTCCATTCCAAAATTGACCACCTAGTCTCATTTTTCCTCCTTCAAATTACCCATATCTATAAAAAAACCACAAAATTCAGCCTTTTCTCTTAAAAGACAGCATCATGGTGGTTGATTACTCAGCTTCAATTACCTTGTCTCTCAAGAAAGGTCAAGAGTGGAGAAAAAATGTACCGTCAAAGCTAGTGGACCGTCAACAAGCGTCAAAATCGGCCCTACTCAAGACACTTGGAGCATCAACCTTGTAAGAAATCCACCTTTTCTTACCTCTTAAGAGTTTTTCTTCTTTATTTGTATCCTACATGGATACTCCCATTGTAAATATCCAATTCCATTTGTAAATTAATACTAACTCTACTAACACTAACCCACTATGAAAAGTCCTATCACCTCCATTTCTCTCCTCTCTCTTTCCCCACCAACTTCTTGATAATTCCAAGCAAAAGAAATTAGATAAATTGCTAAAAATCTAACCCAACCATGGTTAGAGGAGTAACCCTAGCCTTCAAAATTGCTATAAAAGGAGGGTGTAGCTAGCACAAAAGGGGGAGCCATAAGCAAGAGCACTATGCTATAGCTTGAGAAGCCAAGCTCAACCTCTCTAGAAGGAGCTCTTGAGTGGAAGCTCATTGTCTTATGCATGTGCATGTGTTGTAATAGGGGATTAGCAAGGGAACTCTATGCCATTGTAAGAGAGAGAGTGATCATTCAATTGAGAGTAGGAAATCTATCATTTCTCCTACTAGTGTAAGCCCAACATTCGCTGAATCAAGGAGGGTGGATTTGGACTAAGCTTGGATACTTTGTCTCCCTTCCAACGTGAAGTAATGGACAACAATGATGCGTAAGTGTCTTGGTGTTTTTTTGTTAAGTTCTTGATAGCTTGTCTCTGGTGTTGTCATCAATCTAGCCATAAATCCCACATACTGTAAGAGGGCGACAGGGTGGAGAGGACTCCCCTGGCCTTAAGACAATGATTGGGGTGGCTTTTCTTGTGATGTGTTGTGGTGAAATTTACGCAAGCTATGTTGAACAAGTACTAATCTCACTTTGATTTGTCATGACAGATTTGTAAGAAGGTATTAATGCAACAAGCAACCCCTCCCCCTTTCTCTCTCTTTCTTAAATATATAGTTGTGTTTCCTTGATCATTGCCGATACGTTTCAAAGCAGCCCGAGCACTATCTCTCTCTCTCTCTCTCTCTCTCTCTCTCTCTCTCTCGTGTTTTAGGGTGTGAGAGTATTCCATTGGTGTTAGGGTTAGTGTAAATTCCTTGCTTGTTTGTGGGTTGCTCTAACGATTCTCCTCTTTTGCGTCCTAGTTCGCTCTTAAACTAGGTGGTGCCCCTTGTGTAGTTGGGATTTGGCTGTGGGTTTTGTTGTTTTGGTTTGTGTTGTGTTGTGCCCCAGCCCCATTGAGCAGCACGGGAGCCTTGAAGGGTGTCTAGAGGCCACTCTTCTTGTTGCCCGCCCCGGACCGCCTCACTACCATTAGAGACAAGTATCCCCTATTGATAACAGATGATTGAGAGAGTTGCAACATAAAACCAGAGGATCAACATAAGATAGCCTTTGCAACACAAAGGGGAATATTTGCATATAGGGTGATGCCTTTTGGCTTGACCAATGCACTTGCCACCTTTCAGAGACTAATGAGTCATGCATTCAAGGAATATCTCAGACAATTTTTGAAAAAATACATGGATGATCTGTGCGTGCATTATCAATTGAGAAATGAGCACATAAAACACTTGGAGAATGTCTTTGAGAAGTGCATATCTTACCATATTTGCTTAAACCTTGAGAATTATGTCTTCATGGTAAGGCAAGGTAAAATCTTGGGGGGACACATTCTGTCCAAAAATGGGATTTCCACTGATCAAGATAAAGTATAGGTGATTTCTGCACTTCCAAGACCAACCAAAGTAAAGGAGGTACAAGCATTTATGGGCCATTGCGGGAGTATTATAGGCGTTTCATATACATGTATACTATTATAGCTAAGCCTCTTTATGCACTTATCACTAAGCTTGAGTGGATGGAAGAATGTAAGAAGGCCTTTAAAAAATTGAAGTAGGGGCTAATCTCTGCTCCAATTTTGCAAGCCCTTGATTGGAAGAAGATCTTGCATGTCCATGTGTATGCCTCAGTCTATACCATAGGATGCATATTAGCTCAACTTGGAGAGAAAAACATGCATTTTCCCATTTGTTACTCTCAGCTAAACAATGTGAAGAAGAACTATACCACATGAAAAGAGAAGTCCTGGGGATGATCTATGCCATCAAAAAGTTTAGACATTACCTTCTCGCAAACAAGTTTGTCTTCTTCCTTGATCACCGAGAACTATTGTACTTAGTAAACAAACCTTGCAATATGGGAAGGATTGTTTGATGGTTTATCACATTTTTTGAGTTTGATTTCACCGTGGTTGTCAGGAAAGGTACAACACACCAAAGAGTAGACCATCTTTTGAGATTGTTCCATGGAGAAGCACCCAAAGGTATTGACAGATTCTTATCTGTTCAACGTTAAAATGGTTCCAAGGTGGAGTGAAGAAGTCATTCCTCTAGTTACCATGGGATCATTACAAGTAGAAAGACAACCGGCGATAATTAATCAAACCAAAAATCTCTAGCTTTTAGCTCGACGGCTATACAAGAAAAGTAATGACGATATCTTGAGACTATGTGTAGAGCTGAATCAGCACGAGCACTACCTGAGACTTGTCCATATACAACACACGGGGTTTCATAATGGAAAAATGTAAACATTCCAAAGATTGATGAGACTTGTGTCTATTGGCTAAACATGGGAGAAAGCGTCCATGTCTACATATTTTTAATGATGAGTTGGTAGAGCGTAAAACTTCTCGAGGAAGCTATCAGTGGGCCGATGCCATGAGGTAAGCAGGCGCGTCAAGTGGCATCCAGGGGCGTCAGGAGGTCGAATGGGGTCAATACTTGCACATGGTAAGCAACGACACAACAGGAGTGTTTTCTTGTGATCAATTATGCAAAAAGATCATCATGAGAACTGTATTTGGGGGCCAGTTCATGTGATTGCGGGATGCATTATTGGGAAAAGTTGAGTGCCAGGTGTGTGGATGGATGTAGAAGGGTGACAAAAATGCACTGCGTGGCCATTTTTTGGCCTGTTCGGGGTCCGTTTGAGGTCAATCAAAAGGCCAAAGGTGACCAAGGGATAAAGTGAAGTGTGGACACTGAAAAACGTGAGAAAAAAACCAGCAAAGTGTGGAGGCAAGAGGAGGAACAACCTCAACTCTCTCTCCAAAGGTAACAAGTGGAGTTTTAGCCTACCTGGGATATCTATACTTAGACTTCCCGAACAATATTTCCCCAGAATCCCCCATTAGTCCTACTAGACCGTGAAATCTATGTTAGGCTCTAAAATTTTCCCGATCGGATTCTTGTAGCTCATTCTGCAAGAATTCTGCAAAAGTCAGTCTGGCCGCCTAATTTAGGCTTCCCGCTTTTATTTGCCGATTTGATTGAATTTTTTTGTGCTTGTCCGCCTTGTCTTTTTGATCACCACCGTGTCTTCAGTTTTTCCATCTAAGCTCCGTTGCTATTTATGATTAAATTTTGACATGTTTATTGAAAAAATCAAAGAAAATAACAAAATGCGCTAAAAAAGCAAAGTGAAAATCCAATAATTAAGAAAATCCAGTGAAAAACACAACTTTATTGTTTTTTGTTGGATTTCTTTATTTTTAAGTCTCAATATCAAGAAAAATGATGAAAAATAATAAAAAAGAACTATTTTTTGATAGTATAGACACTATTTATACTCATCGGAGAGATATTATCGATTAAATTTCCCTATTGATGATATATAAGGGCATTATTAGCTAATTTTGCAAAAAATCAAGCATTATCATCAAACTTTTTTCCTCCTTCTTCAAACATTGCCCTTAATTACGTAGTGCCCTTACATCCCTCCTAGATGGCGTACTCCGGGACGACTGCGTGCATGGGTGAACAATTGTGTCTATGCATAGCTGTGGTTGGCTCTACCATGCTTTGAAGATCAATGCGGTCCAAACCATTATGCTGTGCAAGAGGTGGGTCTTGAGTGATTAACTCAAGGGTTTCTGATGTCGAGGCTTGCTGTTGCTGTCTTCCAAAGAGCAAATCTTATAGCTTGTGTGCTCTTTGCTTGATTGTACCATCAGGATGCTTTAGCATGCTGATTTCCTGAGATTTTGGTAGCAATAATGACTGTTGTTGAGATTTTACTCGCCATTGATATCTTGGTTTGTCTCGGTCAGAATGGTGTGGTTGAGGTTTTTGAAGCTTAACTCTCCATTGCTTGATTGGCTCTGCAGTTTGTAGAGAAAATAATTGCTCTTTTTTCTGCCAAACCCATTTCGTGTTAGGTTCTCTGCTCGGAGAAGTGCGTCTCTGTGTTTTGACTCGTGGAACCATCTTTGGTTTTGTCGATGATGTTTTGGGCACCCAGATTTGAATCGGGTTTGTCCTTAAGCTGTGCTTTCGGTACCCAAATGTGCCTGACTCCTTGCATGCTACTTGTAGAATTTTCTTTTTGAGAGGACAGAGAAGATTGATTACTTCGTGGTTTGCTTTGCTAATAATTACCTTTCCATTCCTCCTTGCTTGGTGCAATTGGAACAATGAGTTGCCCGCCTTTAGGTGATAGCTTGAGCTGATTTGTATCCCAATCTGGTATTCTTTGTATGTCCGCATCCAAGGAATTCCAAGGATCATCGTCTCATTCATGTGTTCATCTGGTAAGCATACAAACAGATGAGGACATGAACACCCATGTACTATCACGTTTAAGTTGACTACTCCCAATGTTGGTGTTGGGTTCTTGTTGCATCCTTTGATAGTCGCTATTCCTGCTGTCAATGATTGAGTTGTTGCTTTCTTGTACGTGGAATAACTGACTGCATTTACTCTAGCTCTTGTATTGACCAAAGCATTTGTGCTATGATTTTTGAGTTGTATTTTGATGTGAAGGTCCATTCCATCTAGCCATTCATCATGTATTGACACTTCATCTTTTGGCAATTCCCTTTGGCGGTTATTTAATTCCAGTGTGTTGATGGGAATAGGTATTTGTTGATTCTTGAGAGCATCTTTCCTTTTGAGCACCCAAGGCCGAGCTTCCTGTTGGGCTTCATCAAATACCTATTGTCGTTTTATCTTCCTTTGCTTGGCTGCATGCATTGTTTCTAGCAATTCATTGGTTAGCAACAAATTGTACTTTTTTAAACGACATCCACTAATACAATTAGCCATTGGTTCACAATCTAGGGTGGACAACTTAACTGCTCCACTTGGAGATACATCTTCAATGATAAATGGTCCATTTCCCTTTTTCTTAAACTTGGGAATGTGTTGCTTAAGGGAATAGATTAAAACTAAGTCCCCTTTCTTGAAGATGTTTGTGATGAGATGGGAATCAAAAGACTGTTTTTGTTTTTGCTTTTGTGCATAGATGTGAGCTATGGTAGTTAGCCTTTGATCATCTAGCTTTTCTAAATCTTCTAGTCTTTTTGACAATTCATGTCCAGTCCACTCAAGATTCTTTGCTACCCTTAGTGTCGGAAATATAAATTCTATTGGCTGTATGGCATTAAGACCATAAATAAGGTTAAAGGGTGTACAATTTAAAGCTATTTTAAATGAAGCTCGATAAGCCCATAGAGCAACATGGAGATTCATTTCCCAATGTGTCCTTCCTGAACTAACCACTTTAGTCAATACTGAGCTAAGAATTATGTTCGTATGCTCAACTTGTCCATTTGCTTGTGGATGATAGGGAGTTGATTTGTTATGGATGACCATAAATTCATTAAGTAGATACTCGATTACCTGATTGAGGAAATGAGTTCCCCTATCACTGACAATTTCTATTGGCAGTCCATATCTTGTGAACACATACTCGTACAAGAATGCGGCAGTGGTTCTAGCATCATTCTTTTGAGTTGCTTTAGCCTCGGTCCACTTAGTCAAATAATCTGTAGCTACAATAATATATCGATCTTGGGTTCTATAAGCAGGTGGTTGTATTGGTCCAACAAAGTCTATACCCCATTTTGCAAAAGCTCTAGCTCCCATCATTGGTCTTAAGGGCATGCTATCTACTCGTGTTGGCATTTTTGCTTGTTGACAAGCATCACACCTTTGAACATATTCCTTGGCATGTGCAAAGAGTGTTGGCCACCATATGCCTACCATTAAGATTGCTCTTGCGGTGGTTTCACTAGAAAAGTGGCCTCCAGCTAATCCGACATGTGCTTGTTCTATAATCGGAATATATTCATCCATTTGCACAAAGACGCAGATGTTGATCCTTACCTCTCTGATACAATTGGTTTCCAATAAGAGCATAGTCTGTGGCTTCAGTTTCAATTGCTCTTCGACGGCGTTTACTCATATCCTCAGAAAATGTTCGGCTTGATAAGTAAGTAACTAGATAGTTACTCCACGTAGGAACATGTGACATTTGAAACAATGTTACGTGAGGTATGGGTGTTTGTTTTTGACATTGAGGGAAATTATTTACAAAAGAGCGAACATCACTCTTCATAGTCAGCCAAAATACTCCAAGTCTCAAGATCCTTTTCATAGTTTGGTCTTTCGCAAAGTGAAGTCCTACTATGGTAATATGTGCTTGACTTAGGTATTGGTCTTTCTCTTCAGGGTTAATGTATAAGAGAAATATTCCATCTTGGTTTCTTTTGTATAACCTACCAACTAGTAATTGGTACATAGCCGATTTCTCAATCAATCCAATTGTAATAGAAAGTGGTATTTGCGAATCCACTTGAGCTATGGTCAACAATGATACCATGTTTTCCGATTATCGAGATATCATTTCCACGGAGAACAAATAGGCATATGGTAGATCATTGTCTACCCCTTTAGGTGATTCTCCTAAAACAATCCTTGACAAATGATCTGCTCTTTGATGTGTAGTGCCCTTTTTTACAACAACTACAGTGAAATCAAATTCTAGAAGAATGATGAACCATCTCACTATTCTTCCTGTGATGCATGGCTTGTTGACCAAGTACAACAAAGCTTGGTGGTCCACAAAGAACACAAACTTGTTGGCTAATAGGTAATGTCTATACTTTTTAGCAGCATAGATCATTCCTAATCCTTTCCTTTTTGTGGTAGTGTAATTCTTTTCTGCCATGTTCAATTGTCGGCTAGCATAAGAAATAGGAAAATCAATTTTTCCGTCTCCTGGTTGAGCTAGTATACAACCTATGGCAAAATTGGAAGCATCTACATGTATATAGAATATCTTATTCCAATCTGGTGCTTTCAATATTGGAGCTGAGGTGAGAGCTTGCTTAAGCTTCATGAAGGATTCTTCACATTCCTTGGTCCACTCAAAGTGTGTAATCAAGCTATACATGGGTTTTGCAATCATAGCGTACATGTAAATGAACCGTCTATAATATCCACAATGTTCCATGAAGGCTTGAACCCCCTTGACTGTTGTTGGTCTAGGCAAATCAACAATAACATGAATTTTATTCATATCCGTAGCTATGCCATTTTTAGACACTATATGTCCAAGAATTTTTCCTTGTCTACCCATGAATGTGCACTTTTCAAGATTTAAGAAAATCCTATAAAGTCTACATCTTTTGAATACCTTTTTGAGGTGTTCAAAATGATCAGCCCGTATTGATGAATGTACGCATAGATAATCCATGTATACTTCCAAGGACTTCCTTAGATATTCTTTAAAAGCATGACTCGTCAATCTTTGAAATGTGGCAGTAGCATTGGTTAATCCAAAGGGCATAACCCGATAGGAAAAAATACCCCATTCCATTGCAAAAGCAGTTTTATGCTGATCTTTTAGGTCAACCAAAAGTTGATTGTATCCCGAAAATCCATCTAAGAAGCTGTAAGCTTCTTTCCCTGCAACTCGTTCTAGCACATGCTCAGTGATTGGAAGAGGAAAGTTGTCTCTAATGGTAGTTGCATTCACTTTCTTGAGGTTGACACACACTCATAATTTTCCATTCTTCTTGGGTACGACCACAATTGGAGACACCCAATCTGTGTGTTCAATTTCATAAATGAATTCGGCTTCCTTTAGTTTCTCAATCGCTTCTTTGATCTTCCTGGAAAATGTTTCATTGTATGTGTATGGCCTTTGTCTACTTGGTTTTGGATCATCTCTCATGGGTATGGTATGTTGACAGATTTCTGGATCAACATCCTTGAGATCCTTGTAACACCAAGCGAAGATATCTCGGTATTCTTTTAGTAAGCCCAGTAAAAGCTCTTATTCATCTTATGTTAGGTCATTTGCAATGTAGGCAGGCCTAGGTTCTTCCCTTGGTTTAGCCAAGTCTATCTTTTTTGCATTCTCAAGCCCTTTGTAGGACTCGCCTTGTTTTCGTAGTTCTCTAACAGGTTGTTCTATTATGATTTTTGTGTCTTGGAGAGTATAGTTTTTGTAATGGGATGGAACACTCATTACATCTTTATCATCCTCTCCTGTGGTTTCCATTTTGGTTGTATATATCTCCTTTAGAGCTTTTTTTAACTCTTGATATTTCTTTTTCCGCTCAACTCGTGTCATGGTGGCTCCTTGTCCTGTTTGTTTGGATTTGCTTGAGTATCCTTCCTTGTTTTTCTCAATGTTCCCGACATTTTTGGATTTTTGTTTGAAGTATATTTTCCAGTGATTTTGTCCTTGACACAATCATGTGCATCTATCTACATCAGGAACTGTGTTCTACTCGAGACTGATGGCATAGGTAGTGCTTTCACGTTTCTGGTGTCTCTTTTTCTTCTATACCATTTTTGTCTTCTCGATTTCTGGTTAGGAAAGTCAAAAAACTTTCCCTCCCGCCTTTTAGGAGAAGCTTAGCTCTCATATGTTCTTTATCCGACCCTGAATCCTCTGAGGTAGCTGAATATTCTTCTAACTCATTTGTTGCATCGTAGTAGAGGTATGAAAATACTTGTTGAGCTTTCATCAAGTCCTTGTGTTCCTCAATTTCATCTTCAATGTGGAGGGTTGAAATCATTTGGATGGGAATTATGTCGTAGCCATCCTCATTGCAAAATTGAGTAGGCATAGACGTATTCACATATACATCCATTTGTTGCTAAAATTTCAATCCACTCAAATGGCTCAAACAAATGTTCTGGAAAGGGTTCAGGTACATAGGCTTCGTCTGTGTAATCCCTTTCTAAGGTACATTCTTCTTTTTTTAAGCTTCCATTTTCTGAAGCTCCGCACATGCAAATAGGAGTGTCTTTGTTTAACCAAGAAGGAAGCTTAGTTTCAGTCGAAGAGGTTGAATTAAACTCTTGCATGGGCGTTTTCAAGACATCTCTATAAGAGTGATCTTTTAAATTAATCCTTGTTATAGATCCCACTTGCTTCAAGTACAAATAGTTGTTTCCCTAGTCTTGGATAAGCTGTACCTGTTGCATGAAAGGTCTTCCCAATATGATTTTGTAATTGAGTTTCTTCCCAAAGTCTACTATGGCAAAAGTGTGTTGATATTCAATCCCACAGGAACTAACTATCACTTTTTCTAGCAGTCCTAAGAGTCTTTCAATATGTCCATCAGCCAATTGCAATTTCATTTGAGTTTGTCTAATGGCTGGTTGTCCCCAGGATTCCAATACTGCTTTGGTGGCTATGGCTATGCCTGCCCCGCTATCCAGTATTGTCATGGTTTCAATGTCATTATATTTCACTAGAAGGGTAGTGTTTCCTTCTTCCCCTTTGTAATATTCTCCAACTTTGTTCATTAGAACAGATTGAATTTCTTTGTTATTCATTTCGTGTTTCAATCTATTTTTTCAATGAGTCCCGTTATTCCCACCTTCTCTAGGGTTTTTTGTACATCATTCCATAAATATGGTCTGGTTTTTAACAGTTCTCCCGAAGTAAGAGTGCATTTGATGGGTTTAGACATGAATGATTGAATATCTTCTACTTCCAGGGTCTGTTCCACTCTTTTTATTTGAGTGGTCTTACATACTATGGATTCATCTTCGTTATCTCCCAAGTAAGAGGGTAATGTTTTCAAGGTCAATGGTTTAGAAATTCCTGAAGCTTCAGATCCGCAATCCCCGTACAGGGATTGTACATCCATGTCCATATCAGGAGGTAGTTTGTCTAACTAAACTTCCTCTATAGGAGCTGACTTTAGAGTTAGGCCCCCATCATTGATCTCTCGAACTTTTTTCCATAAGTGTCCTAGCCAGTCTCCCTCTACGAATGGAATTCCATGTAAGGCATCTTCGCTGTCCGGCACTATAAGTTCTAGCTCTTTTGGTTCCAAGTGGGGTTCTACCACCACTTCAAATTTTTCTTGATTGTCTCTCACCACAAGCTCCTCAGGTTTTGCCATACTTTCGAGCTTGGGTTTTTGTTTTTCCAGCAACTCCTACGTGATTCTTACCAAATTTTGATAAGCTTCAAGCTTAGCTGCTTCCATGTTTGGAGAAGGATAGTTTTTCCATTTGTTTTTCATGTTTTGGGCTTATTTAAGTCCTGCTTGGTAGGCTTCCAAGGCTACATTAATAGACTCAAAACTTTTATCAACCAAAATGGATCCTCCAGATTTCACAGTTGTTTCTTTGATTTCGCTTCTAGGTTCTTTTACCTTTTTGTGGAATAGTTTTTTTGCTTTCTCCTTGATCTCAGCTCTTTGTTTCGGTTTTCTCAACTCATACCTTTTGCTTCTTCTTCTTTTGGTCTTTCTCCAAATCATCAGAGGAGTTATGTTTATTTTTCTTAGCCTGGGCTCTAGTGATTACCTTGATTGGAACAATCGGTTCACTCTCAGATGAGCTACTAGGTATCACTTGGACTACATTTACTACTGTTTTCTCCTTGTTTAAAGGAGTTTTAGGAAAATCTTCTGGGAAGTTTCCTCCCTTTTTGCAACATTGTATGCAATAAGCTTCAACTGGTTTGAGGTTTTTGTCAGGATCTGGGCATTCATTTTTCCAATGATCATCTGCACCACAGTTGTGACAATTTCCTGTTCTTGGCTTAATCATGGGTCTTACCATAGGAGGTCTAGCACCTTGATTAGCTACATAATACATTGGTGCGAGCTCTGGTGGAGTATAAGTCACAGGTTCCTCCATTGGCAGTGGATGTGAATTATACCAATCTCCTTCTACCATTACTGTAGATGGACTAGGCTCATCATAGGGTGTAACAGGCACTAGTGCTTGTTCATCTATGACTCCTTCTAAATGCATGTACTTTACAGGCACTACATTATGTCCCGGATATGAAGGTTGTTGACCCAACACGGGTTGAGGTCTTTCCATACCCATTGGTGGTCTTTGAGCTGGTGCCATGTTAGGCTGGTATCTGTACATGGGTTGTCCTTGGGGCCTCATGGGCACGTACTGAACATTCCCATCATACTTTAGTTGGTAGTAGCACTCATTGGTCTCATGGTTGGTCCATTTACCCTCGATTGCACACCATTTCTGTGGTCTAATTGGTTGGTCCTGTTGAGGTATCCCTTGCCTTGGTCCTTTTAGAGGTGCTTTTTGCATGTAATTCATCATGTCATTCATCCTTTTAAGCATGTATTCTATGGTTGAAAGTGGTGCTGCAGTAGCCGTTCCCACTGGTGCTGGTTTAGTGGATGCTGTTTTCTCACTTTGGTTATCCTTAGGGACATCTTCTTCATTGAAAATATCACAATTGTCTCCTATGTCAATCGCATTTGACACACGCTTCTAGGGTTGTATGCTTCTTGCTATATAGTATAGCATGAAGTTCTTTGTTTATCAGTCCCTCTAGAAATAATGATACTAGTCGTTCTTCTGTAGGTCTCTCTAGCTCTGGGCATCTGGCAATGTATTGTTTTATTCGAGTTGCACAATCCCTAACAGACTCACTTTGTTTCTGTTTAATGCTGTAGATTTGAGCTACAGTATTGTGTTTGATCCCCATTTTGGAACAAGAAGCTACAAATCATTGAGCTAATGTGTTCAAGTCCATGATTGACCTTGGCGGAATGTTTGAAACCATGTCAATGCTTTTCCTTCTAATGTCATTCCAAACCACTCGAATTGAGTATGAAAATCAAATATCCGTTCTGGTCTTAGCACTTGCTTAAAGCTTGCTAAGTGATCATATGGATCCCCAGATCCACTGTATTTTCTGACCCATTTCTGAATATCAGTTGGTCTGACATGTCTATTTGGTTCAACTCCCGGTCTTCTAGCAGTTGTTCCTGTTCCAAGTCCTTTAAACCAGTTTGGCAAAAATAGCAACTCATGTAGCCCTAGACTGGCCTTAGTGTCACCCAGTTTTTTGCGTGATGAGGTGGTTTCTGGTTTCTTAACATTACTCTCAGAAGATCTCTCATGATATTCATCTCTTGGAGTATCTGGTCGTTGACCCAACATCCAATCCCTTATGGAATATCCTTGATATTTGGTTTGTTCCACCTCCTCTTAGGAGTCATCATAACAAAGTTGTTGTTATAACAATCCCTAATTAGGTAGGTTGGTAGATATGCTGGTCCTTTTTCTTCGATCTTGAAGATATAGATGATCTTCATGGGCGTTAGTTGTCCTGATTTGGCATCTGAAGTCCATAGAAGATCTTTTACATTTCTATCCTCACAACAATAGACTCCGATCCTCGGATTATCAGTACTAAGCCATTTCAAAGGCTTCAAATCAACTTGACGTATCCCTCAAATTCTAAGGTAGGTGGTCCCTCTTTTGCGGCCATATCTAGAATTATGGTATTTACTTCTAACCCCCATTTGTCTATCATGTCAAGGTTTTCAACTTGTAAATACTGAGTTCCGTTTCGATCTATGTACATTTTTCATTGTTTATTTGCCCTAATTTCCTCTTCGAACTCAATACCATGGTCATCAATGCGAATAACATACTCTTCGTTAGGATCTAGGTAAACCTGAGCTCCATGATGATTAGTTCTATTAAAAGAGAGTATATGCTTATAACGCTGTTAGGAGTTTTTTGGAAGAAGTGATTGTGCATATATGTACATACACATGCATGGTGCATCAAATAAAGGATTTTCCATTTTCTAGAGCCAGGTGGTTACGTGGGCCCCACATGGTATAGGTAGGACATCATGTACATAGTGCATTGATTTTCATTGTCACCAGTACCAGTGTGTTTTTTCTATAATAATGAGGAGTTGTAGCGCATAAAACTTCTCCAGGAAGATATCCGTGGGCTGATGATATGAGGTACGCAGGTGTGTCATATGGTATCTAGTGGCATCAAGAGGTCGAATGGGGTCAAGACTTGCACGTGGATAAGGACGGACACAACGTGGATGTTTTCTTGTGATAATCATGCAAAAAGGTCATCATGAGAATTGTATTTGGGGGCCACTTCACGTGGTTGCGGGATGCATTATTGGAAAAAGTTGAGTGCCAGGTGTGTAGATGGATGTAGAAGGGTGACAAAAATACACTGCGTGGCTAGTTTTTGGCCTATTGTTCGGGGTCCGTTTGAGGTCAACTAAAAGGCCAAAGGTGCCAAAGGGATAAAGAAAAGTGTGGACATTGAAAAACCTGAGAAAAAGACCAGAAAAAACGTGGAAAGAAGAGGAGGAACAACTGTAACTCAATTTTTGCTGTTTTTGGAGTCTGTTTTAGCCATAAACTGCTCATCCGAGGTCGGATTTGAGTGCTTTGATATTGTAAACTTGGAATTTTGGCCACTCCGGACACAATGGAGCTGTCTATTTTTCCAAATTCCTCACTTATATCTACTATTTTGGATGTGTAAGTTTCTATTGTGAGCGAAGTCTCTGTTAAAACTTGTGATTGTATCTAGCATATTTCATCCATATTGTGATGCTATTTATGATGTTATGCTACTGAAATTATGGCAAAATTAGAGGATAAGTCAGGTGTGCCTTCTTGGGAGCTGCATGGTTGGCTTTAATGGATGATAAAAAAGGACCTCAATTCACTCCTTTTCATTTAACTCAAAGAATCCAGATAAATGTTCATGTGTCCAGGAAGATTTGTTTCCAACAATGCATAGTCTTTATGTTTGGGCCAAGAAGATTAAGAGAGATACTGAAATGCCCTTTTCCTGTTGTAATTTCAATGACTAACTATGAAAACTCATTTGATGTGCATGTGTTTATCCTTATCTAAAGTTGAGCTCCATTGAAGTTTTTGGGGATTGGGTCAGTAAAAAGTTTGGGTTCTTGCACGTGTGTTAGAAGGGGTTCTCAAAGCATTGAAACTTGGGTAGACATGGCTTTCTCTTATCCATAATTTCATGGAAGAAGTGATGAAGATGTGGAAGACTTCTTGGAAAAGATGGAGGTTGCTTGCATTAGCAATCAGATTCACGATCCTGCACAGATGTTACGTCTTCTCCAAATTTGTTTGAAGAGTGATCACGAGTTTGGTCCAAAGCATTTGAAGAAGAGTTGCGTACAGCTGATACACCTGTGAGATTAAGTTGGGACAATCTACATCATGGATTGGAAGTGGAGTTTGTGAAGATAGAAGATCCTGACAAAGTGTGGCAAGAAGTATAGGGTTTGGTGCAAAGGGAAGGTGAGCCAGTAGATGCATACATACGTAAGTTTTCGATGGCATGGGAGAAGATGTACAAGGCCTTAGCACCACAGGTACCCCCATTTTACATGATGAAGAAGGACATGGTCTTGGCTGGTCTTTGGGAGAATATACGTTCGAGAGTGGAGCTAAAGAAGCCTAGGACATATGAAGATGCACTAGAGGTAGCGAGGAACAAAGAGTGGAAGCTGAGAAGAATGAGTCAGGTAGGAGTAGAGTCTTTGCCCAAGAGGTATGAGTTTCAGCCTATGGATTCTTTGCAAGGTTGCATGCTAGGGGTTCATCATGAACCAATGGTTTTGGTTACTTCTCAAGTTATGCCAGCAGTGGTCACTACAAGAGTGCAAGATGATGGGCTAAGGAAAGACATGAGGCAAATGGTAGATTTAATGAAGAATCTCAGCCTAAACATGCTAGGTAATGTGGGAAATAATCGAGGTTGGGGGCCTTTTGCAAATCAGCCAGGAGGTGAAGAAAAACCCAGGAATGGTGTTGGACAAAGCAATGGTAGGTTCTGGAGGTAGCCACCCACGTGTTATAATTGTGGAGAGTTGGGCCACCTCATCCCACAATGTGATAATCCATCAAGGATGGGGGAGACATGTATCCACTGCCAAGACATGTGCTAACTAGATCAAATGATTATGGCATTGAAATTAAGGGAGAAGAAGGAACCAATGGATTAACCCACGAGGAAAAGGGAAAGACAAAAGTGATAAGTGTAGTCACCTTGGAGAAGGCAGCAAAGCTAGAGGATACATTAGTGATGCCTATTGGGAAGAGGACCACACAGGATAAGGAAGGAAGAAGTTCCCCATGTCCTAGCAAGAAGAAGGGAAAGAGCCATGAAGGCGAGGATGTCAAGGCCAAGAGGAAAAAAAAGGCTCGTCGCAAGTTTCATGTTTCAGATTTTCCACTAGGGGATGGGCAATTAAGCTGTGACTTGAAGGAGGATTTGACAAGCAAGAAAGCCGATGTTACTTTTGGGCAGCTTATAGAGATGGTGCCTAAGCTAAAGCGACAGTGGAAGAGGATGGTTAACCGAATGGAGAAAGAACCAGAGAGAGGTTCAGTGAAGGTATTGGCAATGGATGAGCTACCAAAAATTTGCCCAATAGTAGATGTTTCGCACAAAAGAAAAAATATAGGACAAGGTTATATTAATGGCGGAGACCAAATATGTGTCAAAACACACTCATGCGTTGAGAAGATGGGTCTTACAATGACTGGCGTGTAGGGTTTTTGGATCAGATTGGCAAACCATCAAAAAGTAAAATGTTCGGGTATTGTAAAGAGCTTAAAGTGGAGGCGTATGATGCAAAGATGGTGGTTGATTTTCATGTGATGCCAGCGGGGCTGGGAGCATATCCTATTATAATGGGCAGACCATGGTTACGTGCAGTGGGAGCTGTTCAAGATTGGCAACGTGGTACGATTAGCCTCTATGAAAAGACAGCTGCCAAGAAGGTATATAATATGGACACAAGGAAAGTATTGGAAGAGCTTTATGAAGATGAGGATGAGTCTAGTGATGAAGACTATTCCACAGTGACTAACGAGGACAATGATAGTACTACCAATAGTGATGAGGATGTTGATGTTGCATTTCTTCTGATGGACAAAGAGATCCATGAGTCTGGTTTAGTTGCATTTGCAAATTAGATTGGAGATGAAAGTGAAGGGCCTTATGAAAAGATTGAAGGGTTGATGCAAACCAAGGTTGAATTGTCAAAGGAGCAAGAATTGATGACACAAATGATCAGTGGAGACCTCTTAGCCATGGAGAAGGAGATATATTTGCACATGCAGGTCTATGCCAAAGTAATTGATAGTTTTCTTGATGCAAGGTTGATATATGGTATTGCTACGTATTTTCCTTGGGAACGAGGTGGAAGCTTGATTAAGAGTTTGATGCAAGGAATGCCAAGTGTTTTTGTGTGGGATCCAGGTGGAACTTAGCATCTCTTTTTGCTGCTACTGATCATGAATGATCTAGGAGGCTAGGGGATGGGCAAATTATGTTAGGAGTTTTTTGGAAGAAGTGATTATGCATATGTACATACACATGCATGGTGCATCAAATAAAGGATTTCCCATTTTTGAGAGCCAGGTGGTTACATGGGGCCCACGTGTGTACAGGTAGGACATCATGTACATAGTGCATTGATTTTCACTATCACCAGTACTATTGTGTTTTTTCTATAATAATGAGGAGTTGGTAGCATGTAAAACTTCTCAAGGAAGCTATCCACGGGCCGATGATATGAGGTAAGCAGGTGTGCACTCCTTGCCGCACTGTCGAAGCAAGGGACTTGCCGATACACCGTATGCGAGCCACAAACGGCTCCAAGCACACAACAAGCCTAAACTAGCAAGCTCAAGAAAGCAAAGGGTGTGTCACTCACCGCTCTACGCTCGCCTTCGTGGTGGATTCCTCGCCGTGATGAAGAAGAAGCTGCAGCCGTGCCGCGCTCAACCGCTTCGCCGCCGTCGTGCCTTCGTAATGCTCGATCGCACACACACTCTCCCTCTCTCTCTCTCTCTCACACACACACACACAAGGAGGTGAAGAAGAAGAAGATGGAGATGGAGCAAGAGCACTCTTCTATTGCACAAATGAGAGAATGAGTAAAAATTAGGTTTAGTTGGCTTTTATAGGAGCTCACCCCATTCACACTTGGGCGCCCATGCTTAGCCAACTAATCCCTTGAATGTCCAAGTTAAAGTGCGCCTCTCATCGGCGATCACTCTACCTTTCCCTATTGGTATGACAAGCCCGGTACCTGACTCTAAATATTACAACGTTTATAGATCATAGGGTGTCCGTGTGCCGTGAGGGTTAACATGCCCCCCTTCCTGATGTAGATTCCGTCCTCGGAAGCTATTGAGTTGAAGCTGGTTCGTCGAGGTGGAAGAGCATTTGAGATGAATGTCCTTAGCCTTCTCCAATCACTGCAAAATCAAACAACATTGGCACAGTAATTGCATTCTTTTAATAATCATATGCAGCTTTAGGTAGACACATTGATTGGTAAAAGAATTTCAAACAATTTGGTAGCAATGAACATTAAATTGCAATGTAATCAAATGCAAAAACAGATGTAAAGGTAGAAAATTAAACAAGTCTGGGGTCGCTAATTTGACGGTCGAAAGGCACTAGAGATCGAATATTAATACCATGGGTAAGCTTCTTAATGTTCTGTGGTCAATTAAGTTGTTTAATCGCGAGAGCCAAGTATTCATGTTCGAGGGCTGACTAGAGGCTATATCTAGAAAACCTTGCAGTTAAGCTACCATAAAAGGAATTTCTCATGAAATCATCGCCTGAATGATTACTTTTTCTTTGACCCCCCAAAGTCTTTTCACAGTGATTCAATTATGATGTGTGTGCTTATTTTGTATGCCTTGGGTTTTTTGCTTTTCAAGGAAAAGCGCCCACACTGGGAACCTCTAGGGCTCTAGTACCATAGGCGATACATGTGAGTGAAGTACCAAATCAAGCTGAGATTTCTCTTCCAGCTTAAAATTTTACATTGTGGCACTTTGATTTTTGCGTGTTCATTTTCAGCATTTAAATTTTGTAGCTTTGGGAGGTCATATAACACTGTTACATCCCCCAGGCTCATCACATTAGTAAAATCCCTTTATAATACTTAAGCTAAAGGTCAATAGGGTCAAGCCCACTAGAAAGCCCTAGTACATTTCACACAATGCTGCCTAAATCGGATTAAGAACCTAAGTAACCATTGCTTATTAGGAAGGCATTCCCCATGGTATTAAGAGAAGATCTCTAATACCTAGCTTGGTCAAACTAGCTTAGTCGGACTGCTTGAGTTTTAAACCTAGACAAGTGATTATGACAAAACATTACATTGAATTAAATGTTTGATACTAAGCAAATGCGTTGAATATTATACTACCAATCACAATCAAAGCAGACAATCATAGATGCAAAAAGATAAGGTCAATGCTAATGGATAAGAAACACCTGTTTGTGTTGATGGTCGCGCTTGATTTGAAGTGTGAACGAGAGAAAGGTTCCATGAAGGTCCAAATCCTATCAATAGCAACACGCTCCTGTACACACTATGAAACACAAACAATACCTCTAGGAGGCACATCAGTGGGAAAAGAGAACTTTGCTAATCACTCAACTCTAAAACAGAAACACTCCTAACGTACTAATCTTACCTACCCTCCATCACTCAAGTGATGAGGATCAAAGGTGTTTTATGGCATAGGTTTCTGTTTCACTGTACCAGATGTGAATGTGTAGGTCTGAGTCAATGTTTTGACTTTAATGTGCATACTCGTTTGCTAATTGCTCTTGCTCTTTTTTTTTTTTTGTGAGTATAAAGCTTTATATGTACATTCCCTAAGATCGGGAGATATAGAGGTCAGGGAAAAAGGTTGAGAGGGAAACAAATGAATGATGACTGTCAACAAACACTCCCCTCTTCCTTGGGTAGATCATACTGTTTGAAATTAGCTTGTCACCCTTTGAAACCAATTGTTCCAGTTGGTAATAGGTGAGGATTTTTGCCAGTAGTTTTCTATTACCCTAGGTGCCTCGTCAAGTTACAAGGGTGGTAAGGTACTCTCCGAGGATTGAACTTGAAGTGGTTCATCAGGTGATTCTTGAACACTGGGAGGTGTGGATTCTTTTGTAGCTTCATTGAGGTCCATTACTATAGATGGAGGCTGTGTAGAAGCTTTTACCTCTATGGATGTATTACATGAGGAGCTAGAATCTTCATGGGACTCCCCCCTTCCTAAGCTAGGTGGAACAAATCGTTCTTTCTTTGGTACCCAAACTAGCTCGGGAGCGGGTGTGTAGCATTCTGTGATTTTTTTCTTTTCACGATCATTGAGTCGTTTTGGATCTACGGGATTGGGCTCACTTGGGTCAGGTGATAGGTAAGAGCACAATCTACGTTTTGGCACCTAGATTTGATCATTTCCTTGATAGTAGCCTTGGGCTTCCAATAGTCGTTTAGGGATCCAACGCAACATTTTCTTACTTTTCTTGGAGCGAGTGGTACGTTTCTTACAAGGCTTCTGCTTTTTAGCACTAGCTATGGTCACTAAAGAAGCTTTAGGGACCCACTTGTATGTTTTCTTCGTTACATTAGGATGAGTCTTGTCGGAAGCGATATGCATTGCTTGTAGCATATTTAAGGGTACAGGCATTTCATCCCCCTCAGGTGTTACCCAGGTCGTCCCCCTATTTCCCCAAGTGTCTATGGTTGATGCTAGGTGGACCCAATCCACATTGTCCGACTCAGTCATCCCAGGTAGGATATCCATATAAGGAGAATCTTGGCCAATGTCTGTATCCTTCTTACAAGTGTAACAATATTGTAGTGGGGCCGAGTGAACTGTGGTGTCAGAGCGATGATCAATAATGGTTTTACTCCCTAAGGGGTGTACCTTACCAGTCACCAAATCCACTCTAAGGACAGAGTCTTGGAATTGCAAATAGACATGATTTTTAGACCAATCGTGAACCATTTGTGCTTCCCTCATGAATGGTCATCCTAAAATCATTTCATATGACATAAGGTGTTTAGAGAAAGCCATTACAATGAACGTATGTCGTACCTTGTGTCCTAGAACTTTGATCTTAAGATCCTTGAGCATCCCCATAGGTTTGGCTATGGTACCATTTGCCATCTTTACCACAATGTTAGTAACACTGAGGCGGGGTTTTCCCATGGATTCCCAACAATCTTTTGTAACGATGCTAACTCCTGCACCACCATCAAGAATTCCCTTTATAGTTAATCCCTTGGTAGTGATGGGTAGGGTCGCATTAGACTCGTCGCCTTCAAAATACTGCCCTAATTCGTTAATGGGTACCTCAATCACAGACTCGTGTCCATCTAAGTCAAGTGATTGCACATGATTTTCCTCATCAATCATAATCGAGTCAGGCCTATTTGGTTGCGCAAACTGCGGTAATCCCGTTCGTAGCTCTCCGTTAAGGAATGCTCGAAGTGCAAGGAATAACTCAGGATCTCCATACAGCTTTGCTATGATCGTGGTTCGGACCTCAGAAGACATGAAGTCCACTAGTTTGGCAACATTCATTGGCGTTTTGCAGGGTGTAGGTCCTTGACTAGGAACTGGTGAGGATGGAATCTCATATTCCTCAATGGGATCAGGTATTCCTTCGTTAAACATCCTTTCCAACAAGAAGGGTGTATGCTCACTTTCTGATGTCCCGTCCTCACTCCCTTCTTGGATGATACTAGATATGGCTAACGGTCTATGGTTCATGTGGGGTGGATGAACTTGCGTGGGAAACACTGTGTCATGAATTTTGACCTGCATGGGTTCTGGTTCTAGTTTCCTTTGAGTCTCCTCCACTAAATCTCTTAGATGTTTCACCTGCTTAATCTCGTCTACAGGGTTTGGGTACGTCCCAATCTTCTTTTTACGATTCTTCCCTTTTTGCCCCTGTGGTTTATCTTGGGGGTCTTGGATTGGATTTGGAAACACTTGTGGTGTTTTCAGAGGCTCTTTATGATTTTCTCTTATTCGGTTTTCATTTGGTTCCATGTTACGGTTTTCTTTGTCGGTCTTTCTCTTTGTGGTATTGGTTTTAATCTCCATTGTCTCGACTGAATCTGAATCATCCTCGAGGTCATTCATATACACGGGGTCATCTCCTGTTCCTATGTTTGTTTTGGAACTTGGCTTTGAATTTTCCGTATTCTGCGACTTCTTCCTTCGTGTCTTCTTTTTCTTTGCTTGGATAACTGACGCGGTATCTCTCTCTTCGAGGATATGGCCTGGCCCTTGAAGCATGGACAGTGTAATCGCATAAGCGGGTGCGACGGGTGGTATTGGTGATGTCACACTAGCAATTTCAACCAAATTCAGGGGTGTGATTTTAGGCGCATTTGGGTTATAGGGGCATTGGGCAATCAAGTGATCTATGCCACAACAATTACATGTGAGTATTGGCATTGCAGACGTGCTCCCTTGATTCATTTGCATCTGTGCAGCATTCTTTTGCAGCCTAATAGGGCACTCCGCTACTCGATGTGGTCCACCACACTCGTAGCATTGAAGAGGTGGCCTCCTAGCCTGGGTGTTGATATTTTGACCTCTGGATGCGAGAGCAGCAGCTTGATAAACCGGCTTGACTTGTCCCCAACAATCTTCCATGTAGTATATAGGACACTCTTCCAATGTATCAAGTCCGTAGGCAATACTAGTGTCTATTTCCTCCTCACAGCCATCTGCATAAGCATTTGATGGCTCTCAACCCACTTGGTTCATAGGGGCGACTCTTGGATGCGGGTGCTGCGGTCCTAGCACAGGAGGTGGTAGCGGTGTAGCTTGTACAACATTTTGAGGTCTAGGGACCATGTGTTGCGGTAGTTGCTCAACAGGTGGAGTAGGCATCAATACAGGAGCTCGAGGTGCATCCGTACAGGCTACAGGTGGTCTATTTGCCATCATACGTTTGATCATTAAACAATCCTTAGCTTGGTGACCATACCTACCACATGCATTGCAAGTTCTATTAAATTTTACTCTAAACGTAGGGCACTCACTAGTGCTATGTGGACCTAAGCAAATGGAACACCATTGTTGCTCCCTTCTCGGATACATGTGACTATTTTGAGGGGGTCGATTATCCTTAAGAGACTCTTGGATTGCCTTGGTGAGGTCTGTCAAGAATGTCTCAACTACCTTTGGCTCATTGGCAATGGGCTTTGCAGTCATGGGTTCATACTCAATGGCTTGTGAGCTAGTGGATCTTGTGTCAGTAGACACCCTCATGCCTGCTATCATCAAGTTGTCCTCTAATTGGATTGCATTGGCAGTGACATCTTCCCAGGTTGTGATACCTCTAATCACTAGTCCATTATAGATTCCTTCATTTCTCAACCCTCGAATGAATCGATCAAGCAGTTGGTTATTGTTGAAGCGCTCATTTACAGGGCAACGAGAGTTTAAGTGCTTTAGAAGACTAATGAAGTCCCTTACTGACTCTCCTTCCTTACGTTCGGCCTTCTGTAGCTGAGATGCTACACCCCAAAGCACACCTTCTCGTATGTACTCCTTTAGAAACAACCTTCGAAGGGTAGGGTAGATTGTTTTCTCATCCACCCTTAGGGTTCTATACCAATCTCCAGCCTTCCCACTTAATGTCAAGCTTAAGGCATTGCACTTATGTAGTTCGTTGCGTTCCCCTAAGGAATCACATACTTGTTCAAACACTTCAATGTGTTTCCTAGCATCTTCGTCCCCATTGAATTTTTGCGTGAGTTTGGCAATTTGGACTGCCTTACTTCTAGGCTCTCTATCAGATGCATGACGCATATTTTCCGCGATAGATCGACCTATGGTTTGAGCAAACACTGCCAAGTCACCTATGTGAGGAGGCAGGGCCGGTGGAGGTACTCTTGGAATCATATGTGGGAGAGGAATGGGTACCGGTATTGGCATATGTGTAGATGATGCAGGATATGGAACATAACCGGGCATAGGTCCACTCGGATAAGAGCTAGGGAGCGGCACTCGAGGAGCATAAGCAAGTGGTACTATTGGAGGTGTGGGGGCCATGTGTGCATAAGGGGCTAGAGGCACATACGGTCGAGGCCCCATATTAGGTACTACGACACTAGGTAGTGGCACTGCGCTAACCGTAGATGTCATCGGTACATTCTCTGTCAGGCTTATCCCTGGAGTGAGCACTGTGTTTTCCTTGATAGAGGGTTGAGCCAAGTTAGGGAAGCTGAAGTTTTCGCTCGGAGGCTCAGATTGCATAGAGACCCCAGGTGAAATGATGTAAGATGGGTCCATGGGGCTCATTAGAGGAGTCTCCATTTGTGATAGAGTAGGCTGTTGAGCCTTGCTCGTATCCAGAAATCTCATGGGGCCAGTTGAGAGTATATTTACCCCTCGGTTTTGCCTTTCTGATTGAATAATGCCATGGATAACATTACATATCATTTTCTGTTGATCTTCGATGCTCGTGGCACTAGAGGTGGATTGTACAATCTCTATCCATCCTACATGGTAGGCGTGGCCAGAGTGTAGATCCGTCAACACCTCAGTGTGGAGGTCGTATGTCCAATGATCATTAATGAACAATCCTTCTAGAGTCGACGTGTTAATGGTTTCTTGTGAGGTAGAAGCAATGTTGCTCCCCGTGGTTTTACTTGTCACCAACGGTACTCTAGAGGGAACTTCTGAAGGAGGCAGCTCACAACAGGGCCTTCTTGGTAAGAAGTTGGTAGGATATCCACATAGACACTCTTTGGGGGTGTGGGGTCCACGTGCGATGTGAAAGGAGATTCCACTTCCCCGCCCCCTTCGTGTGCTTCATTTGCATCAGGTTCCGAGCGAGTAGCTCTACCTAATGTTTCCATGAAACGGCTAAACATACTAGTACTAGGCTGTGGAGCTTCGGGATGTGCATGGCCTTGTCTCTCAGTGTTTTGGGTAGGGTATGCTTCCATGATCTCTGAGTCGGAGGAGGAATCACTAGCGGCTATTTTAGGGTCTTGGGTGGTGCTGCCTTGTGTCCCCGCTAAGGGTCTAGAGCTTATCGTGGATGGGTAATGGGTGTCCGTATGAACAGAGGCACCCTCAATATGCTCGTGTTCTAGCACCCGCCCAGAGCGTAAGTGCATGTGCTTTTGATACCCTAAGGTGTCAAAAAGCTGCTCTAGGAGGCCTTGTGACTAGTTTTTAGCGCGTGTCGTGGAATGGGCCGTGTGATAGCTTGAAACGAGCGTATCGGTCAGAGGGTCGTGCCGTGCTTTACAGCCCTCCGTTTGGTCACTCTATGCCCTCGGAATCCCTAAAACTGTCAATTTCCAGTAGGGAACTAGGCCCAAACTAGAAAGTCTAAGGGTGCAAGTGGGAAGAGAAAGGAGGAGAGTGGAGGACTTGTCCCACATGCTCTCATTCTCTCTTGAGGGAGTAGGGTATATATATAAGAGTGAGTCTAGTATGTATCATAAGATTGAGGACTCAGGCTTGGGCTTGGGCTTGGGCTTGGACAAATGATCCCGATCCCGATCTATCTTTTATACAAACCAGCCCGTCCGTTTTAAGAGTCACGTTTTTTATTTTCGAAAAATTTCACCGCCCGCTCACTCGCGTTTTTATTTTCTGATTTTTTTAATTATTAATTTTTTTAAAAGATTTTTTTTTCACAAAAAATATTATTATTATTATTTTTAAATATATAATGCAGAAATGCAGTAAACGCAGAAATTGCAAAAAATTGAAAACGCACAGAAATTACAGAAATTGAAATGCAAAAACCGCAGAAATTGCAAAAATTGAAATGCAAGAAATGCAAAAAATTGAAAACGCACAGAAATTGCAGAAATTGAAAAAACGCAAGAAATGCAGAAAATTGAAAAAACACAGAAAATGCAGAAATTGCAGAAATTGGAACTTGACAGAAAATTTAACACAGAAAACGCAGAAAATTGCAGAAGTTGAAACTTGACAGAAAATGCAAAAACGCAAGAAATGCTAATTGTGCACTGCAAACCAGAAAACGTAGAAAACGCAAAAAACAGAAATCTCCACACAACTACATACCCTCATTCCCTGCCTTTCCTATGATAGAGATTGCACCACAAAAAAGCGTAAAGTGCTAACCGAGCTTAGTGTAGGGCATATCCCCGGCAGCGGCGCCAAAAAATGTGCACTCCTTGCCGCACTGTCGAAGCAAGGGACTTGCCGATACACCGTATGTGAGCCACAAACGGCTCCAAGCACACAACAAGCCTAAACTAGCAAGCTCAAGAAAGCAAAGGGTGTGTCACTCACCGCTCTACGCTCGCCTTCGTGGTGGATTCCTCGCCGCGATGAAGAAGAAGCTGCAGCCGTGCCGCGCTCAACCGCTTCGCCGCCGTCGTGCCTTCGTAATGCTCGATCGCACACACACTCTCCCTCTCTCTCTCTCTCTCTCACACACACACACAAGGAGGTGAAGAAGAAGAAGATGGAGATGGAGCAAGAGCACTCTTCTATTGCACAAATGAGAGAATGAGTAAAAATTAGGTTTAGTTGGCTTTTATAGGAGCTCACCCCATTCACACTTGGGCGCCCATGCTTAGCCAACTAATCCCTTGAATGTCCAAGTTAAAGTGCGCCTCTCATCGGCGATCACTCTACCTTTCCCTATTGGTCCGACAAGCCCGGTACCTGACTCTAAATATTACAACGTTTATAGATCATAGGGTGTCCGTGTGCCGTGAGGGTTAACAGCAGGTGTGTCATATGGCATCTAGTGGCGTCAAGAGGTCGAATGGGGTCAAGACTTGCACATGGATAAGTACGGACACAACGTGGGTGTTTTCTTGTGATAACTATGCAAAAATTTTATCATGAGAATTGTATTTGGGGGCCACTTCATGTGGTTGTGGGATGCATTATTGGAAAAAGTTGAGTGCTAGGTGTGCGGATGGATGTAGAAGGGTGACAAAAATGCACTGCGTGGCCAGTTTTTGGTATGTCCGGGGTCCGTTTGAGGTCAACTAAAAGGCCAAAGGTGAGCAAGGGATAAAGAAAAGTGTGGATATTGAAAAACCTACAAAAAAGACCAGAAAAAACGTGGGGAGAAGAGGAGAAACAGCCACAACTCAGTTTTTGCTGTTTTTGAAGCTTGTTTTGGCCACAAACTACTCATCCGAGGTCGGATTTGAGCGCTTTGATATTGTAGACTGTGATTTTTGGCCACTTTGGATGCAACGGTGCTGTCCATTTTGCCAAATTTCTCACTTTTATCTGCTATTTTGGCTGTATAAGTTTCTGTTGTTAGTGAAGCCTCTGTTCAAATTTGTGATTGTATCTGGCATATTTCAGCCATATTGTGTGAGCTATTTTCCCCATTGGTGTTGGCCCAAGCTCAATTGTATCTAAACATTTTTTGAGTTGAGTTTTTTTCGGGGTATGTGTTTGTGTGTGTCTCTCTGTGTTGAGTTGGAAAATGGGTAGTCTCTCTTCTCTCACTCCATCGGTGTGTTCCCTGTCTCAGCCAGGTGGGTTGTGTAAGCCGAGTGGTGCCCCATAGTGTGTGTCTATATTATCCCAAGAGTGTGTGTTGGATGATTATAGAGGTGTTGTGTGTGTTTCCATCCCGTTCACAACGCATTGTCTTTCCGGTTTCTGAGTGAGTCGAATAAGAAGACATTTCAGACGTTGAATCAGAAAAAGTGTCTGAGACTTCTTCTAGAATAGTGTGTAAGGAATTGCCTTGATTTACGCTTTCTTCGGTGGATACTCTACTCGAGGTTTCTCCAAATATGCCTTGATTCCCTAGTACACGACAAGATCTAAGGTTTATAGAGACTTGTGAAGCCCTGGATAGAGTACTTACCTTTGGATTGACTTGTTGTCAATTTCTTCCACTTGACTGGATTGCACTTTCTGTCAAGCTACCGATTCCTCCTCCGCAACCTTATTCCTGTACAAATTTGATCAAATTAGCTATTCTTTCACAAAAACATTATAATTTTTTGCTAACTATTGTGATTGATCTATGTGTATCACTTCAATTTGAACTAATTCAGTCAGTAGTTGAGATTTTCAAACTCAACTTTGGCAAAAAATCAGAGGATTAATCTGAACCTGGAAACTGAGTGAACATGTAACAATTTGGATCCGATTGAACCCAAATTTTCCCGGTGGCTTTGTATTATGCTGGTCTAACACTGTATAAGTTCAAAAGTCAAAAATGGTCGCTCTATGTAGCAGTAGTAAATAATCGTGATTATTTACTTTTGTCAGCTTTTTACACTTTGTGGCTTGGTTTGCCAAGTATACAACCTATTAAGGTCCTTGGACAAGTTTCAACAAGTTTGGACAAAATCTGTTCAAGTTTATCAACTGTTTCGTGTCCGCAGATGCTGATTTCAAGAATCTGGCTTAAGTCTCACTTTTGTGATCCAAATTTCACCAAAATTGATTTGTGAGGTCTACTTGCTATGCTTGACCTTATGGTATGCTCAAATATGCAAGATTGTCAATTTTTGGAGCAGATGTAAATAATCGCGATTATTTACTCCAGCTATATTTTTGCAAATCTTTGTCCCGACCTTGACACAGATCTGTTAAGCACCTCAAGTTAAGGTCTCTCGCCAAGTTTCAACTAGTTTGGGCAAGTTTTGGTCAAATGGTCATCAGTTTTGTGTTCGTAGATTAACTTTACAATTTTAGTCACAATTTTCAATCCAATGATTCAAATCTTACCAAATTTGTTTCGTGGGCTTCTTACAACATGCTAAAGCTAGTGGTATGTAACTTGGTCAAAAAAGTTAAAAAATGGGGCAGATGTAAATAATCGTGATTATTTACAACTGGCAAATTTTTACATCTTTTTGGTCAACTGAGCATGTACACATGTCTATCACATCAATACAAGCCTATGAACCAAATTTCATCAAGTTTGGACTATTTTTTTTTCAATTTATACTCAAGTCTTTAAAAGTCAGTACAAACTTTAGTTTTTACCCAGTTTTTTGTCAGTTTCGTGATCCAAATCCAATGTGCCTTTACAAAAGTTGTTTGTACACATGCAATGAGTCACAGGTATCAACCTTGGTCAATTTTGAGCTGAAAGTAAATAATCACGATTATTTACTTCAGGCTTGAAATGAACCAATTTTTGTACTTTTTCCAAGGACACTCATTTCATGAGTGATTTTAAGCCTATAAATCAAGTCAAAACTTAATTTGGCCTAAATTGTCAAGAAAAATCAAATAATCTAAGTTTTGGCCAACTCTTAAAATTTTTACCTCCAAGTGTCCTTGAGCTTACCCGCTTGTTCATACAACTTTTAAGCTTACTCCCCAGTCGGATTGAGTGGTTTGGAGTCTTTTTGTGCTATTTCTAGCCGTAGACCTGAAATTCTGCAACTTCAAATACAACTCCCAACGATTCTTTCAGAGAGAGCAATGTTCTGAAATCCACCTCGGATCCTACTTACCGTACTCCTAGGTTCTCATGCATTGGGGTTGTGGAAAGTATCCACAAATACTCATTTTCTTGTTTTTTATGGTTTTTTGAGCTTTGATCTTAAGACTTGTCTCATCTATTAATCATTCTCAAAATCATAATTTAGCTCTACAATCCTAAAGGCACTCGGTAAGTACAACTTACCTCCAAGCTATCTCTACACAGCAATAGACGAGAATCTTAGGCTATGCAGTTTCTAAAAGAAAGTTTTTAACTCTAGGAGATCTTAGAGGAATTTAAAGGATAACTTCACAAGACGCTCGTGTTTTTCCCTAGTTTAGGTCTCTTCGATCCCCGATAGCGGTGCCAAATGTGGAACGGTAGTCTAACCTCATTATCCTATCTTATTACAGTTTTAACAAGAACCACGATTAAATTGTCAATCCATGGGATGAAGCTGACTTGACTAGTGCATAGAAGCTACAAGAGGTTTTCAACCTCTCGGAAAAAAACTAACAACTCGCATCTAACTCAAGCTACACTCAAGTGACTGAAATCACCAAAAGCCAATCGCTCATTGGCAAACAAATCACATTTTTTACAATATCAAATGACATCCATATGTAACAAAACTTCTATGAAAAGTTTATAAGACCTAGGGGCACATGCTTATGGTCTCAAATCCTACTTTAGGTCAAGTGCCAAAATCGCAATTATTAACAGAAGTGGATTTTTGACCTAGTCGTTTTCGACCCAGAATGCACCTAGATGCTTACAATGATGCCCCAATATTCCGCCTATGCTTAGTTTTTGATTTAAAGTATAAATTCCTAGTTATAATGAAATTAGGCCGTGGGTCGGTGATGCCAAAAGCTACGAATTACTGTGATGTGTTTATGTCAATGCGTAGAGCTCTTACCTGCGGTGGCAATGCAACAAACATGACTGCAATGTGACAATCGGGGAGGGAGTAGGAAGCATGAAAAGGAGAGAAGTGAGCGTCGTTAGCTCACGCTGTATTTCATTATCCAAAACTTACCAATAACTTATAAAAAATTGGCTTTTATACCTTAGCCAAGGTTTTTGGTGGTCAAAACTAATAATCTGGGAGCTCTAACTAAAGATGGCCAATGACAGGTTGATACAATCTGGAAGCTTGTAGCCCCGGTTCATCAATTACAAGGTTTATTCAAAAAATAAGAGTTATAATATTCCCAATTTATCAAAAGTAATAAATGTTTTACAATGAGAGGTCCGAAAAATGGTATTCATGGTATCCGTGTTAGGTTGCTGCTAACAAAGGAGCACATAATCATGTGGTGAAGAATTCAAGATTGATATTCCAAGATGATGATACACATGGGAGATGTGTATGAACCCATGTGTGCATTCGACTTCTTTAGAATGAGCCAAAATTTATTCCAAGGTGATAATTGGCAATGTTTTGTCTAGTTTGTCCAATAGATGGCCAAGGGAAAGACTGCCCTAGGGGAGGAACATCAAAAATCATAGTAACTTGTTTATGCTACTCAACCAATTGTTCAAGAAGCAGCAACAGCCTTGGCTTAGTTTGAAGGGAGGAGGAGTTTTCCATTTCCCTTTTTGTGTTTGATGTTGGCAGTATCCCTCTTGTACGTACCTGCGATTTCAAGAAAGTAGATAACAATTGTCATGTCTAGTTAGAAACACATGCTCAAAGAAATTAGGCTTTCTCTCCATTAAATGCATGTGTGTCTTTTGTAAGAGGCATCTTAAAGCAGGTTGAGGTATTCATGGAGGAGTTGTTGCCAAGATCAAGTGAGCTGGAGCTCTCTACAAAGTCATGCATCATTTACCTTCTTTTGCAAATGTCATGCTTTCAATTTCTGAGAAGAGCTCTTATTTCACCTTGGGGTTTAGTGAGATAGATAGAAGTGACATGGATATTAAAGACCAGATAAACTAAAAGCAACACTGGCTATGGATTGTATAGTAGGCTTGGAGCAGACCAGAGAAAGATTTCAGCAAGCAGCAAGCAGCAAGCAGTGTGTTGGAGATGCTTGGCCTCACAGCTCCCATGCTTCTGGTGAGGGTGTCAAATTATGTATTTATTGAAGATGCAAAATGAGACAATGTTTCCTATCTGATAGCTGAGCATTTACATCACCCTATTTTGTTGGTTTTGCATTTTGCAGGAGTTTGGTGAAATGGTACATAAGCCACTCCCTGAAAGTTTTTCTCATGTGTACGATCAGCTATGGGCAGTAAGAAAGGGTTTAGTCAGCTCATGTTGGCCTAAGGAAAGGTAGGAGTTACATGCTTGAATGCCTCAAATCCGACAATGGAGGCAAATATTTCATCCAAGCAAAGCTTTTTCTCATCTTCAATTGGCATTCAAGGATAAGAAGCCAGGATGGAAATCAATCACAGGTTTAGTGTGGAGATCAGTCTCCACGTAGAGATTGTTAAGTATGGAGCCTAATTTACCCCTTGTAACTTTTAGTCTCAAAAACATACATTTGTAAGACCCCCATTATGAGGAGAAGCCATCATGTGTAAGAAAAATGACACGTTGGAAAACCAAAAATCAACGCCAAGTCTTGAGCTTTGCCAAAATTTCTTTTTTTGCCAAAATATTATGATTGGATGGCGATCAAAAAGTGATCGAAGAACGGTTGATTGGTTGGCCAGTGGGTGGTAATCAATGGCCGGTGGCCAAATTTTAGGCAGACTTGTCTTCTCAAGGGCGGCCACACATAGGCACATAGGAGAGTTTAACTTGGACTTATCTACACTAGGGTGCATAGGAGAGAGGGCATCCCTTTTGTCCTATAAAAGGAGGCCTCTTCTACACACAGAATACATTGTGAAGTTGATGAAACAAGGTGTATGTAAGGTGGTGAGAGTGAAGCAAGGTGAGATCTCCATTAAGGGTATAATCTCTTTGTGACCTACTTCTAGTTTGAAGTACTAAAGCCATTCTTAGCGGGTCGCCGCCGTGACAAACATCTACAACATAGCTTTTTGGCACTAGCATAATGTCAATATGCAAGGAAGCAACTCGGGATGGGGCACAAAGACTTAATGAGGGTGTCAATCTTGCCAAAGTGAACTCAAAGGGCTATTCATACTACAACAAAAGCAAGTCAACCACTTCCTTGTCAGAAAATTAGTCTATGTCCAATCTCATTGCTCTAAGTTATCACGCCTTTTTGGCATTCAAACAAATTTGGCATGCAACAAAACTTCAGGAGAGGTATCGCAACACCTAAGGGTACAATCCTACCAAGTTCTGTAGTCATCTGGGAAGGTACATAAATCACGATTCATCACAACAAAATGTGCAGAAAACTAAAATAGCACTATATGGAAAGGTCCCCTTTAAGCATAGAAACACTTATCCAATGTCAAAACATCAAAAAACAACCATTTAAGACCTCAAATCAATGCATTTCTCTCACAAACAAGACTTTGCAAACCAAAGAAGAATCAAGAATGATAACACTTAGACTATAGAGCACGTGACAAGGAACACAATGTGTTATTCAAAAATGAATTCTGATTACCAGACAAGGAGAAAAGTGGATGATAAATTGTAGCAGACAAGGAGAAAAGTGGATGATAAATTGTAGCAGTAAGAGGCTCTCACAATGAACGTCCAAAAATTCCCTTTAGCTAATGATAGTGTGTTTTTTAAAAACTAAGGGTTTTGACTTAAGAGCTAAGGGGACTTTCACGTCGCCATTCGGCCATTTACAAGGGGTGTAGACTCAGAGAGGCTAAGAGGGCATGACAAAATATATTACAATTACGAATCGTCATTAGTTGAATTATATCTCTTGTTTCAAAAAAATGAGAGAGTACTACAAGGTTTGGTGTACATCCACCTTTTACGTGTCAATTTGATGTGTCCACCAAACATTCTCCCCTTCCTATTCATTGCACGTCCTCATGCAATCTGGCTTTGAGTGTCTTTCAATAGTTGATCGGTATTTTTTCTAGCGTTGGAGTAAGGTGCCTAAACTTTTGCGCCCTTGCCTTGATCTCCACTTTTTTTGCCAACTCTATGAAAGGATTATTGATGAGGATTATTTGATAGGCTATATGTCGGGTTGGCAGATCTTTGGTCATGGGATTAAATATTGAGGAGTCTACCTCGAAGAATCCAGTCATGAACGCATCCTCAAAAGTCTGCATGTAGTGGGAAGGTAGGAACATGACTCTCGCATAGAATCCCATGATGACATTTCTGCTTGGAATTTCTATCTCCATATTCCAGTAGAGCCCTCCCGTGCCTTTGATAAAAATCTGCCAGGGATGCTCTGCTACCTCTATATCATTGAATGTCGTGATGTAGGTGATTAGCATCTTGGTAATTTTTATGAGCATTGGCATGCAAGATCTGGGATCTCCTTCATCACATTGATGACCCCTCTAAGAGTCTGAACCATATACTTCTCTGACAGGGGGTTGTTATTGATTGGCTTTGTTATAACCGGGCAGTTCAATACTACCAGACTTTTGCTTTGCCAAGAGTAAAAGTTGTCCCAGGATCGTCGTCTATTGATGGGACAATAAGTTGGGTCGATCGTGAGATGTTGTGGACCATTTCTATAGTAGGTTTCATCTATGGGTCTCTACTCAAATCATTTCTTTTTCCAGAGGGGTTGATTGTCAATGATAGTATGAATTTGTATTGTTGTGACAGGAGCATCTCTGTAATCCCCTCTGCTATTTGGCTCTAGGACAAGGAGCATTATTTGTTTCCATCAGTTGGCCTCCTGTCGCATCAGTTATTACTGCAGATATTCTTTGTGTGAGGGGTCTTTGACTTTTGAGATCCAGCATTGAATTTCTTCCTTGGACAACTCTGAGATGGATATCATGGCTGGATCTTTAATTCATGCGTTACTTTCCCTGTGCTTGTACCTTGCACATCTATTTGGTGAGCTTCAAAAGTGGAATGCTCAAATTCTCTTGTTTGCTCAAATTCCACTGGGGTTGTTTGTTCAGGCTTTGCTTGTGCTGCACTAAGAGGCTCCAAATCTCCCTTGGCCTCGGCCAACTGCTCTCTCAATACTTCAAGCTCCTCATCTTTGGATTTTTGTAGTGCTCTATGCCCTACTATCATGATTTGTGTGTCATATTTTTCCTGAGAAAGGGCCTCCTTTAGATCCTCTTTGTTCAACGAGGTTGATCTAGCTTTCAAGCTTGAGGAGCGCAGTGTCTCCTGCAGGGCTAAAAGCTGGTTCAGAGTCTTGCTGACCACTGCGTAGGACTCTTTCAGCTTTTCGCTCTACTCTCTTTCTCTAGTTAGCTCCTCCTCTAATCATTGCTGCTCGACTTGCAGAGTAGTGTTGGCCTCATTAAATTTATGGACTTCTTTGTAGTAATAGGCCCCATTTTCCTGTTCTCTTTGCAACTCTGCTTGGAGTTGTAGCTGAACTTTTTGCAGGTCCTCTATTTTGTCTTGTAGCTGTAGAATGTTTTTAGCTGCTTTAGATGCCTTATTCTTGGTGTCTTCCAGCTCTAGCTCGTGCAAGTTGTAGAGAGCTCTTTGGCATTGGAATTAGAACTTGATCTGCTCTAAATAGGCATCAATGTCAAATGACTTGATCAGTTCTGCTCCTTCCTCTACTACAGCTTGCGAATGAGGCGATCGTGGTTTTTGTTGGCTTCTTTGCCCCTATTTCAAGGTTCCAGCCTCTTATGTCATTCTTTCCTTTGTTTTCAGTAACTTAATACTAACTGGAACTGTGGCAGGTTCTGGCGGTGCTGTCTCTTTTCCTTGATCTGCCTTCTCTTGTGACAGCATCTCTTTTGCCCCTTGTTCAGGAAGGTCTACAACTTCTTATCCTTTTTCTGTTTTTCCCGGTTTTGAAGGTACCTCTTTGTCTTTTGGAGATTCTAAATCATAACCTTGTTGATCTAGCATGTACTACTCTCCCTTCTGTTCTTGGTTATCATCTTCTTCCTTGATCTTTGTAGATTTCTCAAATGATTCGAGATCATCTATGTGTGGCCACTTTGTCTCTTCTCTTTCTCTTTGCTCCATCTTTCATTTGAGCTCATTCAAAATTCATTGCCACATGTTGCTGGCAACGTTCACAGCCTCCTCCGCTTCCTGTCTTTTGCATTGTTTGATTTTGTCTAGAGCCGTTGATTGCCTGCATAGCAAAGGAACAATAATAGTCAGAAATGACATGCCATATGGGGTGGCCTCTACACCACACATAGCCTGAACATCCCCAAGCATCATCTCGAGGTAGGAGTGATCCTATGGGTAGGAAGGGGCACCACCTAGCATAAATGCGGCTAGGACGCAAACATACATGGCTTAGGGTAGCAAACATGAAAATTCACTCTAGGTAATCAACATGAAATGGTGGTGTAATAACCGCTCACATGTAGACCAATGCCTAATCATTAATCATTAGTGTGTGCACAAGAGAGGTACATGGAAAGCTTGGAACAGGGTGCACTGACTGGTGGCAGAAGGTTGCACATGATGGAGCACGAGTAGGGTGATATACAAGAAGCAAAACATCCTATAACCCTAGGAAATCAAAATCGAGAATGGACCCCAAAGATCAAGACAACATTACACCCGTTAGTGGCGATGAAGATACTTACAAAAGATGGTCTTGATGACTACAAACCTGGATTTTGGTAATAGGAATGTAACGTGGAAATACAAGCTCCGTATGGTGCATGGCAAGGTTTGGAGTTAGCGGGCAGGGTTAGTTGAAGGGAAATAGAAAGACGATGCAGCCACCGTCAACGTCAATCACCAACATTGGGAGCAATGCCTTCAATCCAAGCGTGCTCATGTTGCTTGGTGGGAGAGCAGCGACTACTTCACGTGCATAGAGTGGTCCTAATTAGTGACTCAACGTGGTGTGGTGAATCATGGGGGGAATGGTGATGTTTCCAATGCTAGAATGTCCAAAGCTTGCAACCAAACATGATGCTATTAGCTCTAAGCATGGGTGCACTATGTGCTTAGTGGTGCTTACAATGTAGAGTGCAGGAAGCTAGAATGCTCCTCCTACACTTGAGTGTTCTCTCCTGGGTGTCTCCTCTCCCCTCTGTATTTTTCCTTCCTTTTGTGTTAAGCGGAGGCCTCTTTATATAGGCTTGAGAGATGGTCCTTACCCACTGGTCATTGCAAATATCCCCTGGTTGCTGTAGAAGGCCTAGATGCCTCTCTAGTGAGAGGTATAGAGAGAGAGAAGGTAGAGATAGAGAGAGAGAGGAAAGAGTGGGATGGGTAGATTTTTTTACAATCCACTAGCCATGGCTAGGTTATTAGGGAAGAGTGGGGTTTTAGGGTATTTACAAGGGTTTTGTCGATGGTTTGGGTGGTTGGTGTGAGGTTTTAGTGTTGCCGGAGTCCGTTTTTGTCGTGAGAAGCCAAGATGTTTTGAATTACATCCTTTTGGTGCTGGCCGGGGTGTGCCTTCAGTGCCACTTCTTGTTTTGGTGTTGGCGACGCGCGAGTTGACCTCCTTCTTTCCTTTGATGTTGGTGTCGATAGTTTCCTTCCTTCTTTTTTTTGTGAGTGCGTATATGCGTGTTTGCATGTATGGGTGTATATGTATGTTTTGTATAGTTTTGTGTGTGTGTGTGTGTTGCGGGTGAATGTGTGTGAATAAATGGTGTGTTTGTATGAGTGTGTGGGAACGGGAGTTCAAGGTGCGTTTTTTTATTAATTGCATAATATATATATATATATATATATATATATATATATATATATATATATATATATATATATATATATATATATATATATATATATATATTATTCTACTGCGTAGGGAGATGGGAGCAATGAGCGGCGGCAGTGCTGAAGGAGGGGGTGTGAGAGGTGAGAGTGTGTGTGTGTGTGTGTGTGTGTGTTCCTATGGCTGTGCCTGCAAGCCTATCTGCACCGACGCCGAGAGCGAGAGAGAGAGAGAGAGTGAGAGAGTGAGCAGGGCGGGCCTGAGAAGGTGAGGGAGAGGGCGAGGGGTTGAGAGAGGGGGGGTCATCCCGTGCGGCCTATGGCCTGGTCCGAGAGGACGCGCAAGGGGGGGTGAGATGGTGAGGTGGTAGGCTAGGCTTTCGGCCGTTTGAGCGAGGAAGGGGAGGGGGGTTGGGTTAATGAAGTCAAAGGGTGGAATTAAAAAAAAAAGGGTGGATGTATTATTAAGCTCCCCTTATGGGCTATTCACACACCGAGGGAGAAGAAGGAAGAGAGAGGTAAAAGGGGGAGGGAAAATGGAGGTAGTGAGAGAGGGGAAAGATGGGGAAAAGGGGGGGGTCGGGCTCGACCCACTGGTGAAAATAAAAAAAAACAAGGGGAAGGAGAGAGAGGGGTGTATGTGGAAAAGGAAGGGGAGGGGAAAATAAGAGAGGGAGTGCGGATTATGATGAAAGAGAAGGAGATTTTGAAGGAAAAAAAAACGTCGTCTGTCATTCATTCCCTAGAATTCATCTCTCCGGTTGGGCTAGAGTGCGGTGCGGACAACTCGGCATCTTTAGCCCTCCCCCTTAGGTTAGGGGCATTCATGCCTCTAACTCATCTGCTTGATTATTGTCGTCGGAGGTGGCGGTTGATGGTGTATCCTCATCTGGAATGTCGATAGGTGGAGTCTGGTCAAATCCAAGAAAATAAGGATTGAGCCACCAATCATTTACCGTGGTTTTATGAAGCTTTCCATCAGCTTCCATAAGCTGGTAGCTTCCATTGACATACTTTTTCGTGATGATGAACGGGCCTTCCCATCGGAGTAGGAGTTTCTTATCTTTGCGTGTGTCAAAACGATTGTCGTAGCGGAGCACCAACATTCCTTTCTTTAATTCTTTTTGCTGCAGATGTTGGTTGAAGCTAAGCCGTCTGTGCTCTGGTTGTGCCGCATAATAACTTATTGCTTCTTCTCTGTCCATCTGTAGTCTTTCTAAGTCGATGATGTGACCTCTCAAATGCATGTTAGGTCGTTGAAGTTGGCTTTCCATTACTTTGAGACTTTGTAGTTGCACTTCAATGGGCAAGATTGCTTTCTTACCAAATACCAAATGATACGGTGTGAATCCCAAGGGTGTAAGGAATGAGGTTCTGTAGGCCCATAAAGCTGGTAGTAGGTACTTATCCCAGTCTCCAGGGTGATTGTTTACCTGCTTGGTAATAATTTTAGAAACCATTCCATTCACCTTTTCAACTAGGCCATTACATTGAGGGTAATATGGTGAAGAGTGCCTCCTTGTAATGCCGAGTTTGTGCATTAGTTCTCCTACCAAGTCTGCTCTGAAACCTCGCCCTCTATTAGAGATGATCTCTAATGGTGTGCCAAACCTACAACATATGTGCTCGTAGATGAACTTAGCTACCTCTACCGTTGTGATTCTAGTAGTGGCTGTGGCTTCCACCCATCTAGTCATGTAGTCGACCCCCATGATGTAAAATTTTCCTGAGTTGGCCCTAGGAAATGGTCCTATAGCATCGATACCCCACTTTTCAAATGGTCCATATGAAAGAATAGGTGTTTGTGGTTGAGGCATACGTGACCTAGTGTCGGCCTTTTGACACAGCTTACACGTCTTGCACCACTGGTGTACATCTCGTTTGAGGCTAGGCCATATGAAGCTAGCCTGCAAGATTTTCCTACTTGTTATGTCTAGGGAAAAGTGACCACCACAGACCCCGTCATGACAACTAGCAATTACTCCCGTGATTTCATGAGTCAGAGGGACCTTCCTGAGTATTTGGTCCTTACCCTTACAGTATAAACCATCATTGATGAGCCGATACCTTGTGGCCTTCCGTGTCAGCCATTGCTTTTGTCCCTTTGTTAAATCCGATGGGCATTCTCCTGTTTCCAAAAAATGCATGATATCAGTAAGGCATCACCACCCTAAAATAGAGGGAGCTTTAGCTTAATAGCCCCAACCAACACTTCCTGCAGTCTTTCACTTGCTAGAGCATCTACTTCATGGTTTTGAGCCCTTGGAATATGGTGTATTTGAACTTCTTCAAACTTACCCAACAAGGTTTTTACACCACTTAAATGAGTCCTCAAGCTTGGATTCTTGCATGTCCAAACTCCATTTACTTGCCTTACTAGACGTACAGCATCCCCAAACACATTAAGGCGTTGTACCCCTTGAAAGACGCACCATTGTAGACCCTTGGTTAGTGCTTCATTACTCAGATTTGTTGTTAGAATGCGCATTTGTTAGATTCCTTGTTGGATGCTCGCTTGTAGGCTCCATCAAAGTAGAGAGAGTGTGCTCCTTCTACCATCGGTGGTACTGGAGGTGATCAAACTTCTTCCCCCTTTAGATTGCTTCACCTTCCTCTCAAAGCCTTGGTAGGTCATGAGTCCCCCCAAGATTGCCCTTGTTGTGCTTTCGACCTATACCGTGTAGTCAAATTCTTGCAGACGAACTAGCCATTTAGTAATCCTAGCAGAAACATCCATGTGTTGTAAAACATAGGGAAACATCTCATCCGTGGTTAGAATCACAAATTTCTTAGGCAGCAAATATGACCTAAACTTTGTAGTTGCAAATCTAAGAGCAAGGACTAAGTGTTCCACATGGGTGAAACCTTTCTCTGCTATTGTCATCATTTGACTAGAGAAGTAGATTAGCCTCATGAAAGATGTCGTTGTATCCTTTTGAAGTAGCAAAGCCCCTAATCACTACAACAAAAAAAGGTGTTATCGACGCAGCCCGTCGCTATCCGCGTCGCTGTGAAACCAGTCGCTATTTGCGACGCAGGTATAGACGCGTATAGAGACGCAGATTGCCACACACATAGCGACGACCATAGCAGAAATTTTTTTTCTTGGGCAGAGGGCAGGTAGCCTGGCCTGTGCCCAGTTAAAAGATGGACACAGCCACAGCCAGCAGACTTCCTGCCCTCTGCCCAAGAAAGCGAGCAACACCAAAATATCAACCATGCTCCCGCGCGCAGAAATTTCGGCAGAGTTCTCTTTGTTTTTACGTAAAATTTTCAAAAAAAACCATATCATGTATACTCCTCCTACATGCTATCCATGTAGGATCTCACATGAGATTTAAGGCCAATGAAAGACAACCGTACCAACTGAAAAGCATAACCATAACTTAAAAGCATAACCATAACGAACCATAACCATAACTTAAAAGAATAACCATAACGAACCATAACCATAACTTAAAACCATAATCGGCTATAACCACTTTGATCAAAACCATAATGCAGATAACCATAACCATAAACAAAATTAACAATAACCATAAGCATAACCAGAAAGAGAAACAATAACTGTCTATACAATGACAATGACAATAATCATAACCATAAGGGAAACAATAACTGTCTGAACACTAACTGTTTGTACAAAAAAGAGACACAGAAGCGTGTCTGTGTCTCACAAAGCATATATATGAAATCTGCTCCACTAATGACTAGGCGTCGCAACCTGCACATAGGACAACTCACAAAATTAGTATTGATATTACTTCACATATACTTACTTAATTAAATCAACTCACACATATTAACGTCTCACCTCAAGCGATCAGCGAGACTCTAAGGCCTCCCAGTCTACAGGCTCTCCTGAAGCTTCAAGATCATTCAGTACTTCATAGATACCTCTGCGATATCCATCTGACTCCTCCTCGCGTGTCGGAGCTCGATGCATTGCAAGATTCTGCGTTTATACAAAAATCAAAGTAATAAGAATACATGATTCATCGCATTTTAAAAAACGCCATAGTTAAGATTGGATTAGAAACTCACAAACTCATAGCGAAAGGTGTCGAAGCCTCCGCTACCAAGATGAGATGTCCCCCTAGTCATTTGTCGTACCTGTGGGGCCTCACGCTGCTGTCTAAACCGCGTGGCCGCTGTCTGCTCATCCTCCCTTATCTGCAGTCATGTCTTGTGTGGGATGCCTGAAGGCTTCGGTGAGCCGGTCCTGAAAGCCTTCCAAGCTGCATCTCGTCGATGTTTCAGGGTGTCCCGTGCAACACCCTTTATCCACCGCGCCGGAACAACGGAAGAACCCGGAGCAGGCTGGTACTCTCTTAGGATGGTCTCCACTATGTAAGTGACTTTTTTCTTTTCTTGCTGATCCCAAGACGTCAGAATGCTGGTCGAAAACTGCAGCTCCACGAGCTGGCGAATCCGCTGTCGCATCTCAGTCCCAACTCTATCCATGTCGATAGAACCATCTCCCCGTACAGTATAGAGCTTGGAGGCACTAGTATCGTGTGGCCTCCAAGGTGTCCAAGGTGTGCCAAGAGGTGTGTCGAGAGGTGGGGTGTGCCTGGGTAGGACGGGGGTCGTGAGCGAGGAGGGGTCGAAGCATCTGTGGACCCTCCTCCACAACAACCACCACCTCAACCTGACGATCGCCGAGATCGGTGAGTGCGCCTGTGCTGCGGAGATGAGGACGTACCCGCCTCTGCCCCACCCCTAGGTGTCGAAGCGGTCGTGATGGGAGAAGAAGGTGTCGTACCCATAGGCGTCCTGAACCCCGTAGGCACCCCCCCCCCAGGCGTCGGACCCTCGAGTGTGAAGCCCGGAGGCGTAGTACCCGTACCTCTGGCTACCTAGTACTGAGAAGCCTCTGCCATCTGAGAAGGTGTCATCCGTGTAACGAAGCCCATGAATGCATCTACACTCATGGAAGCGGGATCTGGAATCTCGTCTGCCATACTAAAGTCCTGCACAAAGAAAGTAAAATAAAGCGTCAGAATACAGTTGTTTAAATTAACTTTAAGGTTAATTTTAAATCAAAGTCTTCACACAAACACTTACAGGCCTAGGCCTCGACGAGTGAGGTATCATCGATAAGATCTTGCACCGTATCATCGTCTATCTCTAATTGCAAACATAACTCTGCCCCAACTCGTTCTGGCAGATTGTCTTCATCCATTGCATCTTCATCTACAAGTGTCAATTCTGGCTCGTCTGCGTCATCCCTCGTATATCTGTCAGCTTCCTCTGCCATACCTTCGTCCATCTCATATAATGTCACACTAGTATGGACATCATCTGACTAACTTTCCTCCAGGAGATCTTGCCCTTCAAATACTTGTTTATTTCTTGGAGCAACCTGAACCACAAACCACCATTGTCGCTCTCGATGGCCGGTACAAAGACCACTTGCTCGCAATGTTCGGGGAGAGCAAATGTGTTGCTCGCATCTGTCCAAATCTTTGTAGAATCTATTTGCACAATTTTGTTTCCATCTCTGCGTACCATTGCATTGCGACTAGAAGTAATCACCTTGAACCACTTCACATCCAACAAAAACATCTCAAACCGCCTGAAGCTGACTTTCAGGATATCTGACACCAGACCACAGTAATCCAGGTTGCTAGTGCTCTCATTTGTGTCTCTACCACTGGCCCTGCTCTTTTGCATGAAACTAACCATTACCCCACTGTCAAACGTGTTTCTTCTGCTGTCAATTTGTTGTGTTCTGAAATGCTTTCCATGTGACCACAGTGCCATGTATGTATGATACTTCCAGTCACATCCAATAGCCAGCTCTTCCTCTTCTAGAGATATGGGTTCTCTGATTTGTCGAGCTGCTCTCACTGTCTTGTCCAACCATGCCATTGTAGGGAATTCAGGTAGAGGAGCGAGATAGTCTGGCAAGGGTAAGCCTCTAGTCGTTCGACTTCGCCTGAAATCCTGTCGCTCTAGATTGTGTCTCTCTTTCTCTTATTCGTACCTTTCAAGCCATTTTTGCATCAGCACTGATATTAGTATACAGATCTTCATGATCTTTTCTCGCATGGCCAGGTTCATTTTCTTCGACACCCCTTGCCCTTGCGACTCCTCTCCCACCAGTCTTGCATCCTCCTCATCGCTCCACAGTCGAGGCATTTCTGGGTCAGAAACGGATAGAAATTCGATCGTCAATACAAGAGACTCTTGCACCAGCCATCCTTCTGCTATGCTCCCCTCTGGACACGCTTTTTGGCGAACAAAACCCTTAAGTGTTTTCATGAACCACTCTAGAAAGAACATCCAACGGCTGTGGACTGTCCCTGCCATTGCAACCTCATCTACTACATGGACGAGCAAGTACATTTGGATAGTTAGGCAACTCGTGGGTAGATACTTCTCAATCATGCAAACTGCCTCAATGGAGTTTGCCCTTGTGACTGCAATAGATTCCTCCCGTATCTCCTTGGAAGAGATCCACCACACTAGCTCTGAAATCTTGTATATGCAGGTCCGCACTTCCTCTTTTAGTTCCATAGTTTCTTCTCTGTCTACGTACCCTATCTCTCGTTCTTTCTCTCTCGATCTCGCTCTCGCTATCTCTCTTTATCTCTCGATCTCGCTCTTGCTATCTCTCTTTCTCTCTCTCTCTCTCTCTCTCTCTCTCTCTCTCTCTCTCTCTCTCTCTATCTCGCTCTCGCTATCTATCTCTCTTTCTCTATTTTCCTATCTCTCTCTATTTCTCTATTTTCCTATTTCTCTGCCATAACTCCTGGAGCTCCACTTCCCTATCTCTCTCTCTCTCTCTCTCTCTCTCTCTCTCTATATATATATATATATATAACTATCTTTCTCTATCTCTCTATTTCCTATCTCTCTCTCTCTCTCTCTCTCTCTCTACTTACTCTCTCTCTCTCTCTCTCTCTCTCTCTCTCTCTCTCCCTCTCTCTCTCTCTCTCTCTCTGTCTCTCTCTCTCTACTTCCCTATCTCTCTAATGATCGAACGAGCGACTGATCTAGGGACATCTAGGCGCCCACGACTGCGGAGGACTACACAACATCGACAGAGGCTGCATCAGAGGATCTAGCTAGGTCACTTTGGCTCGACATGCACAACGCTCGGTCAGAGTACTGACCATGGAGGAGATCTACCTATCCCAACTAGCTCGTTTAGCCGTTTAGTCCTCACCCAGCAGTTTAGAATTCCATAATATTTTATTTTGTCATCTTCTTACTCTGACTTTGTATCAGATCCATCACATTGTAACTTTCTTGTCTCATGTCTCATAGGTCACTTTGGCCTTTCGAAGACGTTAATATAACATTTCATTTCATTTCTCTCTTTAATTTTTTTTTCTTTAATTTTAATTTCCTAAGCATACATTAATTCTCTCTCTCTCTCTCTCTCTCTCTCTCTCTCTCTCTCTCTCTCTTTGATTACCTACACACACACACACACATTTCTCTCTCTCTCTCTCTCTCTCTCTCTTTGATTACCTACACACACACACGCACACATTTCTCTCTCTCTCTCTCTCTCTCTCTCTCTCTCTCTTTCCTACACACACACACACACATTTCTCTCTCTCTCTCTCTCTCTCTCTCTCTCTCTCTCTCTAGATCTCTCTCTCTCTCTCTCTCTCTTTCCTACACACACACACACTGCTCTCTCTCTCTCTCTCTCTCTCTATTTCCTACACACACACACACACACATACACGCACCTCTCTCTCTCTCTCTCTCTCTCTCTCTCTCTCTCTCTCTCTTTCCTACACACACACACACCGCTCTCTCTCTCTCTCTCTCTCTTTCTCTCTCTCTTTCTTACAGACACACACACACACACACACCGTTCTCTCTCTCTCTCTCTCTCTCTCTCTTTCCTACACACACACACACAATGTAGAGGTAGAGAGAGAGAGAGAGAGAGAGAGAGAGAGAGAGAGAGAGAGAGAGGTTGGGGAGGGTGGAGATGGACATAATACCTGCGCAGCAGGTTTCGGCCAAGACTCGAGCAGGCGAAAATGGCCCCTGCACGTGGGTTTCGCTTTTTTCCCCCAAATTGTTTTGCGTTGATATATGCGTCGCTATACGCGTGGCAAATAAAGCCTTTCCATGCGTATATCGACGCACACTGTGACGTGTATAGCGATGCCCGCTAATGTCATCGATATACGCGTGGAAAAGCATGGCCGTCGATATCTTCATTTAGTGTTGTAGTGAATGAGTCATCACCCACACTTGAGGTGACATATAATTTTTCATCCCACTTAGGTGGTGGGATAGTTGGCAGGGTGGCTAAGACCTCCTTTACCTTGTTGTAGTGATGTTCGCTTTCCTCGTCCCAAGTGAAAGTTGATTTTTTAGTGATTTGTTCAGTGGTAGAACAAGTTGTGATAGTAGATGTATGAATCTACTCAAGTACCTCACTTTTTGTAGAAAAGAGACCAGCTGTCGTGCGGTTGTTGGTGAAGGTAGGGCTATGAGTGCAGATACCTTACTTGGATCGGTGTCGATACCTTTTGTTGAGATTTCATGACCTAGTAAAATGACTTTACTCTTCCCAATGTGGCATTTATCCACATTTAATTGCCCGCCTAGGCTTTGCAACCTGGCCAATCCTTCAGTTAACTTTTCTAAGTGTGAAATGCGAGAGCTATATATACAAAAATCATCAATGAACGCTCTTATGGATGTTCCAAAGAACGGTTGAAAAACATACGTGACATATCTTTAGAATGTGGCAAGTGTAAAGAATGAGGATGCAAGAGAGCTACACAAGACAAGCACAAAGCACACAGAGATGGAAAGCTTCTTCTTCTTCTTCCCAGAAAAGAGAGTACAAAATGACTAAGTGCTAAAGCTGAAAAGTAGCACATATGTACATGCGGTCACTAAGTGTGAACTCGCTAGAAGCATACTAGGCTGGCACTATATGTGTAGTCGAGCTGTAGAATCACTGGAAGAGATCCTCCGTGTCGGTCACCTAACGCGCCAATGAGTAAATGCCGTAAGCGGCCAAGACCCGTAGTGGATGCCAGCTCAAGGTGTAGAGCTCGACATCTAAACACTCCCCCTCGAGCTCTACATGTCGCAGAGTCCAAGCATAGTCCGGAAACGTCGAAGCTTCTCAGCTCCGAGGGCCTTGGTAAAGATATCCGCTATCTGCTCCTCTGTGCTGACGTAGACCAAGTCGATGTCGCCCGCCAACACTCGCTCTCGAACGTAGTGGTAATGGACCTCTATGTGTTTGGTCCTGGCATGGAACACTGGGTTCCTAGCCAACTACATGCTACTGAGGTTGTCACAATGGATGACAATCTGCTGGTCCACCTGCACTCCCAAGTCCTCAAGTAATGAGCGTAGCCAAGCTACCTCGCACGCCGCAACTGCTGCACCTCTGTACTCGGCCTCTGTGCTCGATAAAGCAATCGTAGGATGCTTTTTGTTGCTCCAAGTAACAACAACACTCCCAAAAGAGAACATGAAGCCACTCGTAGATCTCCTATCAACAATGCTACTTGCCCAATCTGCATCTGTATACCCATACAATGCTAATGGTGCATCTGCTGCATAGAACAATGCGTAGTCAAGAGTACCTTGCACATACCTAAGTGTGCGTTGTACTCCATCCAAATGTGGCTTCCTCGGAAGTTGCATGAACTGACTCTCCAAGCCTACTGTGTAGCTCAAGTCTGGCCTCGTGATAGTCAAGTAGATTAGACTACCCACAATCTTCCTGTACATGTTGACATCCTCAACAACATCACCCTTCTCTGCCCTCAGCTTTGCATTCACATCCAAGGGAATAGAAATTGGCTTACAATCAGCCATACCATACTTTGACAACATGTCCAAAGCATACTGTCGCTGTGATAGCCATACACCCTCTGGAGTCCTGATCACCTCAATGCCAAGAAAGTAGCGCAACTCGCCTAAATCTTTCATTTCAAACTCCTGTTTGAGAAGACCCTTCACATGGTCAATCTCCATAGCATTGTCACCAACAATAATAAGGTCATCTACATATATGGTAATGACCACAATCCCCACATCACTCTCACGTACATAGAGTGAATGATCAGCATGAGCTCTCCTAAAACCAATACTGACAAGATACTTGGCAATCCTGTCATACCATGCTCTAGAGGGGGATTTAACATTTGCGAGGTTTTCATTTCAAGTTTTTTTGACAATTTTAGCAATCTTTAGAATTTTTTTAACCAAATATGTGTCATAGCATAAAGTATCTATTTAATGTAATTTTCAATCGTCATAAGACTCCATATATGTGTGGTTGACGGAGAGAGAAAGTATAAATTCTAGAGAGAGTATTTATGCGAGTTACCATTGGAAGAAGAGATTATAAATCCTTGAGAGAGAGAGAGAGAGAGTGACTTCTCTTCTAGAGAGAGAAAGTAAAATCATAGAGTTGTATATCACTACGCAGAGAAAGAGAGAGAGAGAGAGAGAGAGAGAGAGACCGAGAGGGCATAACGACGGAGAGAAAGAGAGAGAGAGAGAGAGCGAGAGGGCATAACGCGCGCTGCCTTCTCACCATGCCTTTCAAGGCATGGAGAGCTCCAATGGAGCTTCCATTAGACCTCCTCCGGTGGATTGGGCGAGCGTGTCCAGGTAAGCACACACACACACACACACACACACACACACACACACACACACACACACACACACACACACACACTCACACACACAGTGATACACACACATCAAAACACTTGCACACATAGCACAAACACACACACAGTCATGTATACGCACACACATTACACTTGCATACACACACATACATATATACATACACCCACATATATAAACACTTGCATTCACAACATCAACACACTTGCATACATACACACATACACATATAAACACTTGCATTCACAACATCAACACACTTGCATACATAGCACAAACACACACACAATCATGCATACAACCACACACATATTACACTTACATTCACACACACACACACAATCATGCATACATCCACACACACACACATATAAACACTTGCATTCACACACATCAACACACTTGCATACACACATATTAAACACACTTAGAGTAACAATTACAATGATGTAAGAACAGGTCGTTGTAGAGAAGAGGTATACAAATGTCAAAGTGGATTTGTATTTTTCCTTGCCATGAGCAAGTTGAGAATGGTTTTTTTTGTAATTTGCATTTTACGTCGTTATGCTGCCGAAATTTAGAATTTTATATTTGTATTGTCAAGCATATACACACATACACATATATAAACACTTTTATTCACAACATCAACACACTTGCATACACACACATATTACACTTACATTCACACACACATCCACTTGCATACACACACACACACACATACATACATACACCCACATATATAAACACTTGCATTCACAACATCAACACACTTGCATACATACACATATATAAACACTTGCATTCACAACATCAACACACTTGCATACATAGCACAAACACATACACAATCATGCATAAAGACACACACATATTACACTTACATTCACACACACAATCATGCATACATCCACACACACACACATATAAACATTTGCATTCACACACTTTAACACACTTGCATACACACTTACAGTAACAATTACAATGATGTAAGAACAGGTCGTTGTAGAGAAGAGGTATACAAATGTCAAAGTGGATTTTTATTTTTCCTTGCCATGAGCAAGTTGAGAATGGTTTTTTTTTTTAGTTTGCATTTTACGCCGTTATGCTGCAAAAATTTAGAATTTTATATTTGTATTGTCATTGCTAAGAAGATTTTTGTTGTTTGTGGTTAATAGATTATGGCTCGTACACCATCTAAACGTGGCAGGACAGGTATCTCTCAAAGTAAGTTCAAATACATTAAGCTATTTGTTTTCTTTTCTTTTGTCTCATCATACTCACTAAACTATTTGTGTTCTTATTGTTTTTTGCTTGTAGGAGTAGGATACACATTAAGGTCTGGCACTACAGGGCATAGGGCCAATGCACGATCTTCCATTGCTTCTTCCAATGTCCATCGAAAGGAGGATATTTTGGGTGATGTGCATGAAGAAGAGGATATATTGAGTGATGTGCATGAAGAAGAGGTGTTCATAGATATTCATGCTACACAAGGTGAATTGGTGGCTCACAGCGTGTCTGAAGCAACAACAATTGTTGCTAAACCTCCCGATCATCCAACAGTATTTGGAAAGGATGTTCATGGTTGAATATTAGAGGAGATTGTAGAGGGTTTTATTGTAAAGAGAGGTGGGGAACCTCCTCGAATTCCTCTTTGTAGATTGATGGAAAATGAAGCCATTAGAGCGGTAGGTCCAGGCACTGAGGGCTTGGTGAAAAGGTTTGAGATGTCTGGATACAGTGTGCTTGGAGCTCCATTTCTTGTGTCATTTAAGAAGCCAGGTCATGATCAACATTATGTTTTTGACTTAGACAAAGATGAATGGGGGCCTATTTGGCGAGAAATAAGCGATGATTTTGATAATTCCCTTCCCCTTGAGTGGGAAGACTTAAGGGGAAAAAAATTTATCGTTTGGGATGGTAATCACCGTTTGAAAACTTGGATGCGCTTAATAAAAACACGTAAGTGATTTCTTTTTTGTTTAATGTAAAGTCGACTTGTATTACTCTATGCTTTCTAATTTTCTTTTTTGTTGTTGTAGAATTTTCAATGATAAAGTGGAGACATTGTTCTGTGAAATGTCAATTTGTCTTTGTTGATAGAAGTGCAGAGGGGGAGCTTATGCTAGCTTTGCGCTCTCAAAATGAGTAAGCACATTTGTTGTTTTGAACGTTATTGCTATTACTTTATCGATGTCATTCTACTGCCATTTAATTTAAGATATTGTGGTTTAGGATTGGTAGAACCACTGTGAGCACAAATTTTGGGTAGGAGATCTTCTTGTTCCAAAAACTGGCTGTGGCAAGCAAAGATTCTTTAATGAAAGACTTTCCCCAAGATTGGATTCGATGGATAGAGGTAGAGCTTGCTTGTGAGAAGAAGGCATCTAAAGGGAGTTGGTACAACGCTCCTGCTCTTTTATTAGCAATGCTCATATGGAAGGTATATTTTTTTGCCTTAAAGTACACTTTTTATGTAATTTCTAAAGCTTGACATTATTTTGTAAAATCTTACTTTTTTTTTTTTCATTTGCTCTACAAAAGGAAGACTTTGACTTGTCTCTTATCAAAGAGATGCAAGAGATCAATGATCCCTCGATTTCACAGCCAGAAAAGGAAATGGTTGCTCGAGGAAGAGTAGAAAAAATATTCAAAGAAAGAGCTTATAAGGTAAACACTTTCTCTTCTCCCCGTTTATGTTTGAATTTCTACAAAATTGTAAGTTGACATGTCATTTGAATTTGATATATTTGATTGAAAAATTGATTTGATTTGATCTCGTGCTAATGTAACATAGATGTTGGCCATTGCCAACCCCGCCAATGGCCAAGGATTCTTCTCTTTATTATTTAACTTCAATTGGATAAGAGAAAAGGATCAAGTGGGCCTTACAAGAGACAAAGTCCACTCTTTGGCAACTTCTAAAATATCACCAGAGAGGTAATAATTTTTGGATAAAAAATACACATGAAATCATCAAATGAATCAATGCATTTATGGTTTGTTTATTGTTTTCTCTATAGAAAAAAGAAAATATTGCACTCTTTGATGCATTGCCGTGTAGATGATGTTACTTCTGAGCGTTATATTAGTGCAATGAAATTTAGAATGTACTTGCGTAAAGAGTGGTATTGGGGAAGTATCTTGAAGCAATGCTTGAGGATCAAAGGGAAAATGATTGAAGAAATGCCGAAGGGCTTTGAAGCATGGTTTCATTACCAATTGAGGGACCACATTGATAAAGCTTTTGTGGAGCTTTGGAGTAAGCTCAACACAAAAGAGTCAGATGAAAAAAATTCAGAGCTTATGGAATCTTTAAGGAGAGTATTATTCAGGTAATACAATTGATATCTTTATGGTTGTTATTCTATTTTTTACTTAGAGTTTGTATAATAAATAAGTCACTTAGGAAAGGATCTCAAATAAAGTTAACTGCATTTTATGTAGATGGCTAATTCAACTTTACGATCAAACTTTGTTGGAGAAGTTGCTAATTGCTGTTGAAAGTTGGAGGGACCTCTCTTGTGAGGAGTGTATGTATCCACTATGGATGAGAGATTATGGTTTGATTGCTTGGGAAATTGAGTATTGCCCTTGGTGGCTAGATTACACTCGAGGCACCTATCCACGTGATGAAGGGAACTTATATAAAGGTTATTTTTGGCATTTATAAAAACTACAAAATTGTTAAAGTGCTCATACTATTTAGATTATGTTTGTGAGAAATATATTTTTGTTTGCTTTAGAGCACGTTCTTGAAAGAAATGAAAATGGTATTGAGGAGATTGGCTCAGCTTCCAAGAAAGCCACCGCTTCGAAAAGAGTAAACAATAGTACAATCGCCTCTATAAAGAAACGATTGGATTTTGTTAGATCCAAGAAGCCCAAGAAGTCTCCCAAAAAGAACCAAAAAGGTGCTCAAGGCTCCACAGGTAAACTTGCTTGTATAGATATCTAGCTGTCACTTTCTTTCTATATACTCAACAATTCTTGATGAAATATTTTATTTTCTGATTTTGCAGTGCCTTCCATAGATTGTGATGTGAACGTTATTGGGAACATGCTAGATGTTTACAAAATTTCTCTCGATGATGAGAAATGGTAAACACATGTGAAAAGAAAGACTAACTATGTGTGGTGTGTGTTGTGAATGTTTGAAATACATTTATTTGATCGTATGCAGGATCTTGGATTTTCTTCATTCAGCCCATGTTGATGGGGAAAAGAGCAATGAAGTGGCCTCTCTTTTGTTTGCGGATTTTTCAACAAACTTTAAAGTTGAAAATTTTTCAGAGAACGAGGTATGCATCCTTCAAAACCACAATGGACAGTCTATGATAGTTTTGGAACTTTAATTAAATTAACAATGCGTATTATGCAGGTCCCTCCATGGAATCAATTCTCTCAAAAATTAAGTAAGAAAGTGGCCGTAATAGATTCAAAGTATATGGCAGACAATGGGTGGTACATCACCCTAAGCTCCACTGATCACTTTGGCATTGTGTCTAGCCATGCCATCGAGATGGGATTCAAAATGATGCACACCATCCTTATTTTGATCCCCGATGGTTATGTGCGAAAGACCATTGAGATTGAGAGAGTAAGTAAATTTATTTGTTGATTGAAAAGCATGCTTGTAGTTTTCTTCAATTAGATCACATTCTAGTTGTAATTTGTAGGTGGAAACACTATTGCTAGGATTGTTTTATCGTAAGGGTCAACGTCCTATCTACGATCGACGAGATGGAGAGAGCGTGGACAACAACTCTTTCGATGCCAAGTCCGGAATACTGGTGGAGCGCGTCGACGGAGAGTACATTGGAGGATACGCTCTTAGAGGTGTCGCCGAGCGTAGCCTTGACTTCTTTCGGTAAGAATATATGCTTCCTACTATGCGTTATTGGACTATGTTACATAAAGTAAAAATACGCATATTTTTTGCTTTTTTTAGCTGGCTTGTGCGGACATTTACTGCGGAGCACACCTACATTGTTGATATGTTTTCTGGATGTGGTGGCTTGCGCAATGTTTGCGTTGAGTTGTCTAGACACTGTCTCTGTATAGATAGTGATCCAGAGGTCTTCCATCAACATCTTTCACGCTTCAAGGCTCCATGTGTACGTGCTATTTCAGTAGTTGATGCAGATAGCGATGAGGAGACTGATTGGCAACAATATGAGCCCGGATCACATTGCCCTTGATTGACATCAACATTGGTATTATCTACCATTTTTTCTAGTTTGTGATTTTTATGGAACGACATGTGACCATGGTGTTTGGGTGCCACTTTTTTGGTATTACTGAAGACATGTTGTTGGTGTTGATCGTCCTTATCAATTCAGCCATGATTTCATATTTATTATACTAGATAGAAGTTTGTTGAGAGCTTTGGATTTACCAAAGTAATATACCAACATATGCTTTTTTGCTTATGTAATTTCTTCTTCCCGTGAGCATTCGCTGCTGCATGGAAGTAAGTATGGAATGGGAATTTTTTTAGTTTGAATTTTCATACCGTTATGCTACCGAAATTTTGATTGCTTATCAATATCATCATGCTTTTTGTTCATGTTTGAAAACATAATCATGATTTCACGTATACAGAAAAGTTAGTCAAGCTTCACAGAAGCAAGTATGGAATGGAAAATTTTTTTGTTTGTATTTTCGCGCCGTTATGCTGTTGAAATTTTGATTGCCTGTGAATATAATCATGCTTTTTGTTCATGTTTAGAAACATAATCATGGTTTCATGTATACACAAAAGTTAGGCAAGCTTCACGGAAGCAAGTATAGAATAGGAAAGCTTAACAAAAGTTAGGCAAGCTTTCACAGAAACAAGTATGGAATGGTTTTATTTTTATTTTTCACGTTGTTATGCTGTCAAAATTTCATTTGCTTGTCAGTATTTCTTTACACTGTCGGTCTAAGAATATATATAGTTTTATATATAATATTTATATTATATATATAATATCTTTTTATTTATTTATTTATATGTGTGTGTTTATGTACGTAAGGAGATCTTCAACTCGGTAAAGTGTTTTTAAGTACTTGTTTATACAATATATATAGTTATTTATACGTGTGTGTTTATGTACGTATGTAGTTCTTCAACTCAGTAAAGTGTTCTTAATTACTATTTTATATGCAAGAGTCTATTCGTGTTTCATTACTTTGAGGTCTTCGCCCAAACAAGTACAACCATCAATATTTTTTAGATTCTCAGTTTCAAATTGGCTTATTAGGCATTCATCCTTGTTTGCAACAACACCTACATGGACAGGAAAGTATATTCTACTAAAAGTAGGGTAAATACTAAAGACATGCTCATCTTTTTCTTGCATTATATAAAAAACTCACATAGATTTTCTTTACCTTTTGGCTTTCAAACAGCTTGTAGTTACATTTGACGGTTCAGTTTAGCTACAAGATATCAACAATACCCTAAATTATGACAGATCTTGAAGATGTGTTAGTAGACCAGGCCGATTAAAAGTATCATAGCTACTTCAATAATAATAAGTCAGACAGAGACATATGAATTATTCTCGCCAAGGCACTGAAGAGTGGAACACCATCATATAGTTAAAATAAGCATCATATAATTAAAATAAGTTTTTTACATGATTATGTAGGGAATCAAACCTGCACACACACACACACAGTACAACTTGCATCACACTAGTACAATTTATCATGTGCTAGTGCATATTTATTTAACTATATTATTTAGTGCATAATTATTTAAATCTTGCCTCAATCTTCTACCACATTAGAGCCAGAGATGTCGACCAGGTTGATTGTGCGTTTGCAGACAAGCAAATGGTCAATCTCCGCCTGTAAAGCGGCCCTTCGAGAGCTATCTATGTACCCCCATGTCTCCCACTTGCCCAGAGCTTCTCGCATTGTCTCAAAGCCATCATTGAGTTCCTGGTCTCCGGTGTTGCAAGCGCGATTAAGGTGGTTGAACATCTGGATCGCCTTGTTTGTGTCACGCTCTCTTTGTGTAAACGTCTTCTTTTCTTCAAGGGGTGCGTTGGGGGGGAGTTTGTGAAGCTCTTCATGGATTTTTGCAACTACCTCATTACCAGTACTAGCATATCCTATAGGCATTGTATAAGTACAGGGAAAATGAAAAAATCTCTCTTGATTAGCACCTCCGATTCACTTGTGCAGCATATGGTGCTTGCCTTGTAACATTTATATAGGCTAAAGCACCATGCTCTCAAAAAGCATTGATAGTGATGGAAGAGTGGCATGTGTTAGTGACATGAGGGGTCCCACACAGCATATGCTAACTGCTAAATTGGAGCGTGCAATAATATATGCATGATTTGTCAATATGAATATTATAATCGTCTACTACTCCACCACTAACTTTTAAAGTGGGGTGTGCAATAAAATATGCATGATTTGTCACTACGATTATTATTCCCCTATAAGATTTATAAGCATCTAGAAGTGCAATGAGTAGACAACACTAACTGCCTCTCAAAGGGCTCGGGAAACACTATGATTATTATTCTTCTATGAATACTATAGGCATATAATAGTGCAATGAGTAACCACCACAAACTTCCTCTCTAAGGGCTCGGAAAACATTATTTGTGGACCCGGATTTGGAACCTTTTCACACGCATATGAATAGGAAAACTCTCTCTGTCTCTCTCTCTCTCTCTCTCTCTCTCTCACACACACACACACACACACACACACACACACACACACACACACACACACACACACACACACACACACACACACACACGTGAGTAGAAAACGTGCACACAACCTCCTTCTTCACAACAAAACTCCACTTTCATCTCAATTAAAATGTGGGATATTTATAAAATATATAAATTAAACCAACACATAAACAATTCTATACCAAGATACTAAATGAAATAATTTGAACCGGCTTGAGAACCTTCTTGCCCAAACTTGAGCCGGACTTTCTTCATTTTGAACCTATCTTTGCTCTCTCCCCCTCATCTCCCACTCTATCTCTCTCTCTCTCTCTCTCTCTCTCACACACACACACACACACACACACACACACACACACACACACACACACACACACACACACACACACACACACACACACACACACACACACACACACACACACATGTGAGTAGAAAACGTGCACACAACCTCCTTCTTCACAACAAAACTCCACTTTTACTTAACTCCACTTTCATGTCAATTAAAATGTAGGATATTTATAAAATATATACATTAAACCAACACATAAACAATTCTATACCAAGTTACTAAATGAAATAATTTGAACCGGCTTGAGAACCTTCTTGCCCAAACTTTAGCCGGACTTTTTTCATTTTGAACCTATCTTTCCTCTCTCCCCCTCATCTCCCACTCTCAGGCTCTCTCTCTCTCTCTCTCTCTCTCTCTCTCTCTCTCTCTCTCTCTCTCTCTCGTTGTCGGTACTCTCACACCCCGATCCTATCTCTATTTCACAAGTATGTTTTTCTCTCTCCGTCTAATCCTTCTTCTCTCTTCTTGCCTAGATACTTATTTAACATACCACAACACCACCTTAGAGAGCATACATATGAGTGGAATCCATGCTTCTATAAACTCGAAAAAGCATCACCTGTAGCAAAAAAACACGAATTGATTAACTTGCAAATAAAATTAACCCGCTCTAGAGCCCTGCTTCAAACCATACAAAGCTTTGAGAAGTCTGCATACATAATCTGGGTAACCTAGATCGACATAACCAGGTGGCTGATCCATATACACTTCCTCTTGCAACTCACCATTCAAGAAGGCATTCTTTACATCCATTTGATGCATAATCCATCCTCTAGATGCAGCCACTGCTATGACAACTCTCACAGTCGTCATCTTTGCCACTGGAGCAAAGGTCTCCTCATAGTCTATGCCATACGTTTGTGCATAACCCTTTGCGACTAGCCTTGCCTTGTGACACTCAATGTTACCATCAGCCTTATGCTTGGTTTTATACACCCATTTACATCCAATAGCTTTCTTGCCACTTGGCAATGGCACCAACTCCCATGTGTCGTTTGCTTCCAATGTAGCCATCTCTTCATTCATTGCATCATCCCAATGCACATTTCCAACTGCATCCTCAAAACATGTGGGCTCCACATCCTGTATCACCTTAGCCATGTAGGCTTGGTGATGCGCTAGATACCCATCATAAGTCAATTTTTGAACTGGATTTCTGACTCTATTAGATCTGCGCGGTCCTGGGTCACTCCTTTGCCCTCTAGCATCTTCTTGTACTTTCCTTACACCAGGTGTCCTGACAGCCGGAATTCCAAATTCCTCATCAAGACTTTGTTCAGAACCATCTGAATCCATGTCTACATGTGAAAAACCTGATGATGCATCAGCCATAAAGGGAGGTTCATCAACCTTTTCCTTTACTTTTCTTGATACATTCCCTGTACCTGTTGGTGGAGTAACCTGCGTACGTAGTCTACCATTCCATGGTTTCTCGACAGAGCCACGAGAAGAGGACTCTTGTGGTCCACTCAAAACCTGTGACTGTGGCCTCACATTTTGTACAACCACATAATCTTTTACATCAGCCCCAATAGTGCCATGTGCATTACTGTACCAGCTGCTCATCTCATCAAAGACTACATCTCTGCTCACTCGTAATTCTCGTGTAGTAGGATTGTAGCACATGTACCCCTTTTGTTCAAGGGAATATCCCACAAGAATACATTTCTCTGCTTTAGGATCCAATTTCCTACGCAACTCATCTGGTACATGCATGTAAGCTATGCAGCCAAACACTTTCAAGTGTGCCAAATCAGGCTTTGTATCTGTAAAATTTTCCTCAGGTGTTACATCATGCACCGCAGCTGTAGGTGTCCTGTTCATAATGTACACAGCTGTATTTACGGCTTCAGCCCAGAAATGATGAGGCATGTTCTTCTCATTCATCAATGCAGGTGAAACCTCTACAATGTGCCTGTTTTTCCTTTCTGTGACCCCATTCTGTTGTGGAGTATATCTGCATGTAAACTGCCTGCGTATACCATGCATTCGCAGAAAATCTGAAAAATCATTGGAGAAGTACTCTCCCCCTCCATATGACCTCAATGTCTTGATTTGCATATCTGTCTCCTTCTCAATCATGACTTTGAAGTCTTGAAAGTGACCAAACACTTCACTTTTGTTACGCATGAAGTAGACCCATACTTTCCTTGTATGGTCATCAATGAAAGAGACATAATACCTGCAACCATGTATACTTGCAGTATCGGTTGGAACCCAAACATCTGTGTGCACCACCTCAAGTGGCTTTTTACATACATTGCGCTCATGTGGAAATGAGACCTTTGACTGTTTTCCGAACTGGCATGCTGCACACACTTTATGCATACCATCCACCTTGAATTTGGGCAAACCTTTTACGATCTGTTTTGATTGCATGCTGCGCAATCTCTGCTCATTGACATGGCCAATGCGTTTGTGCCAAATGTCAACATCAGTCACAACACCTGTGCCCTGTGCAAATAATGCAGCTTTTACCTCAGGCATGTCTACATTCAACGTAAACATTCTGCCCACACATTTGCCCTCTGTGATCAGCTTACAGCCATTCCGGAAATCTTCTACATAACAGCCATTTGGATTGAAGCGAACCTGCAAACCCTACTCAACCACTTGTCCAACAGAAACAAGATTCTTTGTAATTTTTGGGACATGAATTACATCTGCTAAGTACTTTGATTTCCCACTCTTCGTATTTAGAGGTATGTCCCCTACATGAGCAATGGGGTGAGCTGTGTCATCTCCTATCTGCACATAGCCTGACACATCTGGTTTGCGCATATCTCTAAACCACTCTCCACGAGACATCATGTGATTAGAGGCACCTGAATCCACATACCAAACATCATCTTGGGTGTAATTCTCTGCAGTCATTGTATTCATTACATGCTGCATAACAAACATGCGCTCGTTTTTGCTGTCATCTGCATCTCTGCTAGTAGATGCATAGTTGCCCTGTTCTCTCTTTCCACTTGCTTTTCCCTTTGGACAGTCACGTGACATGTGACCTCTTTCACCACAAGTCCAAAATTCTCTGCTATCTGGAGTATGTTGCTGCTTGCTTGATCCTGCACCACGACCTCTTTGACTCCCCCTGCCTTGAGAGTGGTTTCCCCTGCCACCTGTATTGTTTTGATTTGATTGACCTTCCAGAAATTGGCCCCTGCAACCCCTTGGGCCTCGACCACGACCTCTACCTCTACCTATGTTGGAGTTAGAATAGAAGGCCTGTTCAGAATTATTTCTGCCATGAGAAGAAGATGTGTCAAGGTTCTTCTCCTCAAGAATAAGCATAGATATCAAATCTTGGAACACAGGGATGTCATCTCTTGTATTCATGGAAGACCTAAAATGTACATACTCATCTCCTATACTCATCTCCTAGACCATCCAAGCATGCACGGTGTAACATTTAATGGCCTAATAACTTTTGTGTAGCGGAAATCAGCATGAACATAGTGGGCATTTCATTAGAATAGCTTCCGAATGAGAATTACAAGAGTGCTTGGGTGGAGAGAGCAACAAAAAGCATAACACTTAGTTAGATAGCATCGACAATACTTTCAAAAGAGAGAGAAATTAAGCTATTGACAACAGTTGAGGACCGGATTTGCATGGAGCCGGTCCCCCCTCCAAAAGGCTTTGTATTATAGTACAATACAATACAATTCTTTGTGTTCCTTCAAGACTAGCTAGTGCAATGAAGATGGAAGCTTCATACACTAAACAAAACACTAAATCAAACACAACTTGAATTATCCCCGTTCTCAGACCCAAGACCTCACACACCTTCGAAGATGGTGAGAGCTAGCAGGGTATGAGAGTAGATTGAGAGGAAAAAGGAGTATCTTACGAGAAAGATGTACATCTCCTCACATAATCACTCATATTAGCATAGCTTAGCTTAGTAATTAGCTTGGTAGAGAAGATGAGCATGCATTGAAGCTTGGCTCTTGGTTGGATTTGCATCCACATGCCAAGAGAGTGTTGATGTAGGCTTCTATCTCACAAGCTTGGAGTAGGTGATGAGCTCTCCATTAAAGCTTGGGAGGAGATAGAGTATTCTTCCTTCACACATGGTCAAGTGTGAGTGTGTGTGTGTCAATGCCAAGCAAAAATCAGCCCTCTCTCTCTCTTGGGCGAGCCCTAGCTGCTAATTAGGTCTGGCTTTTGCCTCATTGGACCTCCCCAGGTCAAGCCAATAGGAATTAAGCAACATAAGTGATAGCCTTCTGACATGTGTCCCCCTTTCCCCTTTTGTGAGAGCTTTAGGTAATTAAATAATTAAACAAAACTCTCATTGGACCCCTTTGTCTCCTGGCCAATAGGAATCAGGCAAGCCATGAGGCTTCTGAATGCTCATTGGACCCTTTGGGAGACTGCCCAATAGTCTTCTAGGAGACTTAATTCTCATTGGTTTCTTTTATTAAATGTTTTTAAATTAATTAAACTACATTTACTCTAGCTTAATTCTCATTGGTCCACTTCAAGGGTCTTCCAATAGGAATTGGGCACACCTTGTGGGCATCTGGCCTAGGGAGCTGACATGTGTCCCTCATTCTCTTTGTGTAAAGGGAGCCTGTGTGTGTGTGTGTGGCTTTCTCTCTCATCCCCTACCTTTGGGGCTCGCCCCCTCCCATGTAGGGATGTGAAAAGACTTTTAGGGCACACACTAAGCATCCAATTTTCCCTAGGGTTGACCTTTGGACACAACCTTTGAATTTTGGAACCTTAGCATTTTGGAAGTCTTAATGGGCTGAACCTTAGGGTCTTTTTGGCCCATTGTTTCACATGGCTCTTTTGCAGATGGCCCCCCCTTTGGATCCCTATTTTCCCTCCTTTGTATCCCTACTGTGGCCGGTCTGCTAGCTTAACCAATATTCTAGCTTTTTCTCCCTTGGCACTTCCCCACATTAAATGATCAGTTTAATATGAGAAAATCATTTAGGAGAATTAGATATTGATTATTATGACATTACCTCTCTCTTGAAATCATAGTCGTCCTCGACTATGGTGTAGAGAAGATAAAGCATATGCATGAGTCCTTTTCTTAGCGGGTAGAGGATCCCTATGTTACCCTACGACATCATTCCATAATGGATGACTAGTCCATTTGGCGCTTGAGAGCCTGAGGCTGCCGCAAGCATGTCTGCACATTAGTCCTATCAGTCTTCCATAGTAGAGTGACAAGTTCTACTTGGTGTTTGGGAGACGTCGTCTCCGCAAACTTGATCTAAGCATGCATTCTACTTCATTTTTGTGCACAAATAAAGAAAAAGAGAGTCTTATAAGACAAAAATTTTGTTCATTTTTAACATTTTGTACATTCGCTTACTCTTGGGAAGCATTGTAAGCATTGACAAGGTTTAGGTTATCCTTTAATTGTATGCCTTGCATCCATCTAGCATCTTCAAAAGGATAATTCCTAAACTTAATAAGATATCGTCGGATAGTCTTACCGCCTCTTAATACCTTGTCTTCATGTCGGAGAATGGACTCGGGCTGCAGCACCTCCTCGTGGTCGTCAATCTCTGGTGGGTCTTCAATAGTTGGTTCTTGAGGTGGCTCTCCTTTGTAAGGCTTTAATAGGCTCACATGAAAAGCATTGTGTATGAGCCAATGATTGGGCAACTTAAGTTGATAGGCCATCTCATTGATTGGCCTAAGAATCTGGAAGGGACCATAATACCTTTTTGCTAGTTTAGCATAGTACTTTTGGTGGCCCGTAGGATTCTTGCCCGTTGTGTGCCTTAATCGAGCCTTGGGAAACTTTAACAAGACCCAATCGTTTTCTTTAAAGGCTTGGGCTCTTCTGTGCTTGTCAGCAGCAGCCTTTTGCCTTTGTTGTGAGATAGAGATAGCATCCTTAATCTTTTGGAAAGATTCTTGTAGGTTTCGGCTATACTCATCTGCAGCGAAGATCTTCCCATGTACCTTAAGTAGCAAGGGACTTTTTGATCTTCCCTCAATTACCTCGAAAGGTGCTTTTCCTGTGGAAGTATGTACAGTGTTATTGTAAGCATACTCTACTAAGGGTAAGTACTTCTCCCATTGGGATCTTTGATCTACTTCCGTTACATAGGCTTTTAGTAGATCAAGAATGGTTAGGTTAGCTATTTCACTTTGGCCATCAGTTTGTGGATGATAGGCCGAAGAGAAGTTTAGCCTTGTTCCTAAATTCTCAAAGAGACCCTTCCAGAAATTACTGGTCATTCTAGGATCTCTATCCAACACTATGGACATTGGCAAGCCATGGTACTTGAAAATTTGTGAAATGAAGAGGGTTGCCATTTGATGGGCTTTGATAGTCTTTTTGACAGGTATAAAATGAGCTTGTTTACTGAACCTGTCTACTATCGTCCATATTCCCGTATTCCCATGGATAGACTTAGGCAATCCAAAGATAAAATCCATGGATATGCTCTCCCAAGGTGAATTAGGGATTGGCAAGGGTTGAAGCAATCCAAGTTGCTTCCCTCTATCAAATTTTGTCTTTTGACATACCACACATTTGGAAACATACTCGTGTATGTTCACTTTCATGGTAGGCCAATAGAAATATGTTTCAATTCCCTTTAGGGTAGACTAAATCCCTCTATGCCCCGCATATGGGGGAGCATGAGATTCATACATTACTTTCTCACGTAGTGAGTTAGTAACGCATAGTCTATTGCCATAGAGAAGATAACCATCTTGTAAAGTAAATGGTTCTTCTTTCTTCCCTAATGCAAGGGCTGAAATCACATCTCTAAAATCGGTATCAATAGCATACTCATCTATCATTGAAGATAGATCATTGTGAGTTGCTATGGAAATGCATTTACTCTCGGTCGTCTTGAGAGTGCATCGGCTACTTGATTATGCTTGCCAGCAATGTGAGCAATATGAAAATGAAATTGCGAAAGGAAATTTGCCCACCTCATTTGTTTGTCGGAAAGCTTGGTCTGCGTCATGAAGTACTTAAGACTTTGGTGATCCGTTCGCAGAATGAAAGGAGTCCCCAATAAATAGTGCTTCCATGAGTCTAAGGCATGTAGAACTGCAAGGAGTTCTTTTTCGTATATGCCTAGAGCTTGCTCAACAGGGTCGAGCCTTCGACTCTCATAGCCTATGGCGTGCCCTTCTTGGAGCAGAACAGCCCCAAGGCAATCACCACAAGCATCACATTGGACCTCAAATGGTTTTGAGAGATCCGGTAGTGTAAGCACAGGTTGAGAGATAAGCTTTTCTTTAAGCTTTTCGAAAGCATTGTTCTCCTTAGCAGACCACGTATACCTAACATTTTTCTTTGTTAGGTCATGTAATGGTCCCGCAATTCGTGAGAACTTTTCTATGAAGCGTCTATAGTATGCACACATACCTATAAAGCTTCTTATTCATGAAGATTCCTTGGTTTAGGCCATCCTTTTATTACCTCTAACTTGGATGGATCCATTTGGATTCCATCTTGAGAGATAATGTGACCTAAATATTGAATCTCTTGCAAGAAAAATTCACTTTTCTTTCGATTAACATAAAGTTTATTCTCTCTTAAAACTTGAAATATTACCTGGAGGTGTTGCTTGTGTTCCTCCAATGAATTAGAGTAGATGATAATATCATCAAAGAACACTCCAGTGAAGGTTCGATGAGGCCTGAACAGCTTCTCCATCAAGCGGTTGAATGTGGCTGGTGCATTGGTCAAGCCAAAAGGCATGACAATGTATTCGTAAAGACCAAATGTAGTACGAAATGCGGTCTTTACAATGTCTTGATCAACTATCCTTATTTGATGATAGACACTTTTTAGGTCAATCCTACTGAAGTAGGTCGATCCTTGTAGCTTATCAAATAGGTCTTCTACCCGTGGAACGGGAAACCTATTCTTGATAGTGATCCTATTTAGTGCTCTATAGTCGACACACATACGATATGTGCCGTCTTTCTTTTGTACTAATAGCACAGGTGAGCAAAATGGAGATGAGCTAGGCCTAACCATGCCCTTCTCAACTAACTCATGCACTTGCCGCATAATCTCCTCTTGTTGAGCTTGGGAAACTCTATAAGGAGGTTTGTTAGGCGGTGAACTTCCTGGAAGAAGTTCAATTGCATGGTCGTCATTACCTCGTTTAGGAGGTAGCTCACAAGGGATGTCATCAATAAAAACATCTTGAAACCCCTTGAGAAAATTGGATAACTCTAATTCCTTTTGGTTGCTTTTATTTTCTTTTGCTAAAGCATTAGGTTCATTTTGAGAATCTTTAACAAAAATCATGTACACGGAAATAGAGCTCTTTATTGACTTGTTGAAAGCTGGTGTATGTACAATGGGGATGGTGTTACCCATCTCCTTAGCATCTATATACATGTCCTTTTCCCTGAACTTAAAGGAGATTCTCCTTTCAGGAAATTTAACATCGGCAGCCAGGCGGTCAAACCATGGTGCCCCTAGGATTACATCCTCATGCTTGAGAGGAGAGATAAAGAAGTCCTCTTTGTCCACATAGCCTTGGACATGAAGCCTCAATTTCCCGATTAAGGGAGTGACTGAAGCTTCTTGCCCCTTGAAGGCACTGTCTGCGGGTAGGATATCTCCCATCTCGTAGGATTGTATGCCTAGCTTGGTGGCTAACTCCATAGATATGAAATTGTGAGTAGAACCAGGGTCAAAGAGAATAAAAGCATCATGTTCTCTTACCTTTCCCCAAGCATGGCATAGAGGAGATCCTTTGTGGTGAGTTTGGTGAATCTCCTCCTCTTGGATTTCAACCAAAGAAGCTCTAGGAGGATCTTGGCGGTTGTTCTTTTGGGGACAAGCGCGGTACGCATGCCCTTGTTCGCCGCACTTGAAACACCGGTTATCCTTACGATAACGCTCAAGCTCTTCAGGAGAGAGTTTATTCTTTCCTTTGTAAACTCCCTTCTCTTTAGCTTTGTTGGAATTTCCCTTAGGAGACTTTTGGACATTGTCCTTCCCCTTATGCTCATTGGAACCCTTGTTTTCCGGGGGCTTATTATTTCTTTTACCCCCCGTTTGGAAATTGATTCGCGAGGCTACCATAGTATGGTGTATTACCGCCGATATGGTACGTGGCCTTTGGGAGTTGACATACTCCGCCATTTCTTCGGTTAAGCCCGCACAAAATTGTTGCTTTTGCTCTCCAAAATCCAACTTTTTGAAGACAGTGGCTTTGAGTTGTAGGTCCCAAAACTTGTCTACATATTTGTGGATGGATTCATTGGGAGAGAGCTTTAAGCTTCGCCATTCGGTGAGTACTTTCTCTTTGGCATCGGTGGCCAAAAACTGCTTCATAATGGAAGCTCTTAAAGCCTTCCATGTTCGTGGAGCTTCACCGTTGGCTCGTAGGCTAGACCACCATTGTCTGGCGGACTTTTGAAAGTGCATAGCTACATGGCGTAGCTTAGAGGACTCCGTGAAGCCCTCATCTCCAAACGCCGCATCGAATTGTTGAATAAAGGCCAAAACTTTGTCTGTAGCACCGAAGGTGCCATCATAGGTAAGGAAAGAGATGCTCTTCCCTCCCTCTTTGAATTTCTTCAGCTTGGACGACCTCTTCCATGCGGCATAGGATTTCCTATGGCCTCTTCTTTTTGATGGTTCAAAAGTTGCACCATCACTTTCTTCAGAAGGTGAAGAATTTGAAGAAGGTGGAGAAGAGGGTGAACTCTTTCTCGCCTTTTTCTTGTCTTGATCTTTGTCGTCTTCACCATAGCTTTCATAAGAGGAAGAGGATGAAGAAGATGGAGAAGAGGGTGTCCTCTTTCTCGCCTTTTTCTTCCCTTGCTTTTTATCATCCCTCTTTGAATTATGGCGTGGAGAAGAGTGTGATGGTCTTCTCCGCTTTGGTGGTGATGGAGAGCGTTTAGCCCGCCGTCTTCGTGGAGCCATCTCCGCCGAGGTGGCGGGAGACTCGCTTCTTTCTCGTTCCTTCGGTGGAGGCTCTTGAGTTCTCTTTGGGAAGGAGATGCATCATCAAGAAGTAAATTCTTGAGCCCTTCATATGGATTCTCTTCTTCTTCCCAAATCGGAGAGAGACCTCTTTTGGTAGTCTCACAAGGAGGCTTCCTAGGTGTTCTCTCGTCATGGTGATGAGCTTGGAGAATCCCGTGAGCACGGAGCTGCCGTTGCACTTCACTTTGGAGAGATGGATTGCCCATGGCTTGTTGAAGCCTAGAAACAAGATAGTTAACAAGCATTGAAGCATCATTAGTAGCTTGCTCATGAGCAAAATCAAAGTTATCAACATTAATTTCACTCTCTTTACTATTGTCAGCCATTCTAACAACTTTTAGGTGTAAACTTTTTAGGTGTACTTTGGCACTTCAAGCCCTAGTTGCTACTCCTCTTTACCCCTTTAGAAAAAGCACTCAAGCTACTGTACCCGCGGCTCGAATACCATTAATTGCAAGGAATAGAAGAGAGGGTCTTTCGACACCAAACAGCACCGGCTCCTGTCAAGCTTCTAATAGCTCAATAGTGGTTAAGCCGTAGGCAAGCCCCGTAGGACTCCACTATTAAGACCATAGCTCTCGACGGTGATGCCCTGTTAACTGCACAAAGGCAGGCGCACTGCAAGGCTGAAAAATCCCTATTCTACTTACTCACAGGCAATTAATAATACCAACCATTTGTAGCTAGCTTGAGGACCTCCCTTCTTGAGCAAGAAAAGAGAAACCTTGAGCTCTGATACCAATGTAACATTTAATGGCCTAATAACTTTTGTGTAGCGGAAATCAGCATGAACATAGTGGGCATTTCATTAGAATAGCTTCCGAATGAGAATTACAAGAGTGCTTGGGTGGAGAGAGCAACAAAAAGCATAACACTTAGTTAGATAGCATCGACAATACTTTCAAAAGAGAGAGAAATTAAGCTATTGACAACAGTTGAGGACCGGATTTGCATGGAGCCGGTCCCCCCTCCAAAAGGCTTTGTATTATAGTTTCTCCCATCAAGAGACATTGTACAATACAATTCTTTGTGTTCCTTCAAGACTAGCTAGTGCAATGAAGATGGAAGCTTCATACACTAAGCAAAACACTAAATCAAACACAACTTGAATTATCCCCGTTCTCAGACCCAAGACCTCACACACCTTCGAAGATGGTGAGAGCTAGCAGGGTATGAGAGTAGATTGAGAGGAAAAAGGAGTATCTTACGAGAAAGATGTACATCTCCTCACATAATCACTCATATTAGCATAGCTTAGCTTAGTAATTAGCTTGGTAGAGAAGATGAGCATGCATTGAATCTTGGCTCTTGGTTGGATTTGCATCCACATGCCAAGAGAGTGTTGATGTAGGCTTCTATCTCACAAGCTTGGAGTAGGTGATGAGCTCTCCATTAAAGCTTGGGAGGAGATAGAGTATTCTTCCTTCACACATGGTCAAGTGTGAGTGTGTGTGTGTCAATGCCAAGCAAAAATCAGCCCTCTCTCTCTCTCTTGGGCGAGCCCTAGCTGCTAATTAGGTCTTGCTTTTGCCTCATTGGACCTCCCCAGGTCAAGCCAATAGGAATTAAGCAGCATAAGTGATAGCCTTCTGACATGTGTCCCCCTTTCCCCTTTTGTGAGAGCTTTAGGTAATTAAATAATTAAACAAAACTCTCATTGGACCCCTTTGTCTCCTGGCCAATAGGAATCAGGCAAGCCATGAGGCTTCTGAATGCTCATTGGACCCTTTGGGAGACTGCCCAATAGTCTTCTAGGAGACTTAATTCTCATTGGTTTCTTTTATTAAATGTTTTTAAATTAATTAAACTACATTTACTCTAGCTTAATTCTCATTGGTCCACTTCAAGGGTCTTCCAATAGGAATTGGGCACACCTTGTGGGCATCTGGCCTAGGGAGCTGACATGTGTCCCTCATTCTCTTTGTGTAAAGGGAGCCTGTGTGTGTGTGTGTGGCTTTCTCTCTCATCCCCTACCTTTGGGGCTCGCCCCCTCCCATGTAGGGATGTGAAAAGACTTTTAGGGCACACACTAAGCATCCAATTTTCCCTAGGGTTGACCTTTGGACACAACCTTTGAATTTTGGAACCTTAGCATTTTGGAAGTCTTAATGGGCTGAACCTTAGGGTCTTTTTGGCCCATTGTTTCACATGGCTCTTTTGCAGATGGCCCCCCCTTTGGATCCCTATTTTCCCTCCTTTGTATCCCTACTGTGGCCGGTCTGCTAGCTTAACCAATATTCTAGCTTTTTCTCCCTTGGCACTTCCCCACATTAAATGATCAGTTTAATATGAGAAAATCATTTAGGAGAATTAGATATTGATTATTATGACACACGGACAATGTCATCGTCTTCCACTGAGACTTTAATAGATCCAAGAGCCTCAATGATACTCTTGATCTTCAAGGCATATCATTGATTGAGAGGTTGTTCCTCTTAACCTGATTTAGCTCCGACTTTAGTTGAAGCTTCCTGGCCTTGGTGTTCACCTCGAACACTCTGCCTAAGTTTCTCCATGCAATGGCGGGGGTTTCAGCATCCTGTAGATAGCCCATCATGCCGTCTGTGATGCTCATAGAAAGCCAATACATCACTTTTCTCTGGCCTTGTTGCCAGTCCCTCAAAGCTTTTCTTTGTTCTGCTGTAGCATTTGCCTCGAGAATCTCTAGTTCCTTTTCATTGTCTCCTTCTACATAGTCCCAATAACCTTTTCCTTTTAGGAAATTTGGTATTCTGAACTTCCATGCAGGGTAGTTATTTTTCTCAAGCTTCTCAGTAACAATCTGACTGAAACCGTCAGACATCTTAAAGCACTAAGACAAAATAGCTGCAATCTGCAAAAACCTGCAAATCTGCTGAACCTGCTATCGTGGTACCTGTAACGCTTTCTACACTCAACGAGTGTCCACAATCAAGCGTACATAGAACCACTGTACTTGTACAGTAAATCTCTGTATACTGCACTTTGGAGACCTGTTCAGAAACTTGTGCGAAAAACCTGTTCAGAAACTTGTGCATCTGGTCGTGGATTGCGAACGAAGGGATTGTGATGCTCTTGCTCTCTTAGCCTCTTTTGCCTGCACCAGGCTCTGATACCATGTAAAGAATGAGGATGCAAGAGAGCTACACAAGGCAAGAACAAAGCACATAGAGATGGAAAGCTTCTTCTTCTTCTTCACAGAAAAGAGAGTGCAAAATGACTAAGTGCTAAAGCTGAAAAGTAGCACATATGTACATGCGGTCACTAAGTGTGAACTCGCTAGAAGCGTACTAGGCTGGCACTATATGTGTAGTCCAACTGTAGAATCACTGGCAGAGATCCTCCGTGTCGGTCACCTAACGCGCCAGTGAGTAAATGCCGTAAGCGGCCAAGACCCGTAGTGGATGCCAGCTCAAGGTGTAGAGCTCGACATCTCAATAGTAGGTGCATTTGTGAGACCAAAGGGAATAACTCTATATGCAAAACAACCCCATGGCGTGATAAAAGTGGTTTTTAGCTGGTCTTCCAAGGCTATGCATATTTGAAAATATCCAGAATAACCATCACACGCAGTGTAGCATTCAAAACCCGCTACTTCATTCAAAATTTCATCCAAGAAAGGGAGAGGAAAGTGATCTCTCTTTGTAGCTGCATTTAGGGGTTTGTAGTCAACGCAGACCCTCCACTTACCATTCTTTTTAGGCGTCACTACTATGAGTGACACCCACTCTAAGTTTTCTATAGAATAGATGAATCCTTCTTCCAGCAACTTCCTTACCTCGGCCAAGAGTGCCTTTTCTTGTATGACCCCCAGTCGTCGTAGCTTCTGCACAACTGGTTTTACCCCTTCCTTCAGCTTAATATGATGTTCCACCACTGTAATGCCTGTGATTCTTTCATAGTTGTCAATGAACAGGTTAGGAAATCCCATCAACATTTGAAAAAAACTATCTTTCTCCTCAAGTGTTAATTCCGTGGACAACATACCTTCAACCTACTTTCTCCTAGGCTAGGTGATTTGCTCTCCTTTTCATTGTGTTGCCCTTCTGGTGACGGATTACCAGTTGTGCTTACCCTTTGTGGATCCTTTATGATGATTCCCATCACATAGATGGAGCTGTCACTTTCATCGGTGGAAGTGGTCTCCTCCTCAGAAGTGGAAGACTCGCTAGTGGTTTCATCTGCTGATGTTTCCATATTCATTTGCTTCTACTTGCCAATCTTCATGTTGTAGTAGATTGTCTCCCCTTTCTTACCGGTCATGCGTAAAAGACCAGTGACCCAATCCTATTTTTCCTTCATGGCCATCAACCATGGCCTTCCCAAGATTAGTGGATAGCCCTCCCCCTTAGTAGGCATTACAAAAACATCTACCTATACCTCAGTGTTGAAAGCTTTTATCTTCACAGCACTTACCACACCTACACACTTTACCTTTGTGTTGTTTGCCATCTTTGCCTTGCATAGAGAAGGCCTGTTGACCTCAAGCCCTAACTGAAGCATCATAGCTTCGCTCATCACACAGATCTGTGCACCTCCATCAATGTAGGTATTCCCAATTCTCTTCCCTTTTATGTTGACGTCGATAATTGGAAGGATGTCGTCCATGTTGCAACCTGAAATTGCTCCGGCTACCTTTGCTTTGTAGCGTCTTGTACTCATCATTTTGGACCATTGTCGCCTTACCTTTGGTGCAAGATGTAGCAGCTGTGGCCATGTAATCTCTTGTCCTTGCTCCGCCACATCCAACGTTAGATCATAGGGTTTAGAACTTTCCCCTAACTAGAAGTCAGTGATGCCCAACTTCCGTCGTGGCATGGATGGCCTCTTGTTAGTCTCTCCTCTCATGATTCTCTCATCATCTGATTGTGTGGCTTTCTCCCTCCTAGCTCTTTTCATAGTCATGGCTTCAAATGGTTCTAAAAAGGTTACCTTCTCTTTACCCTCGTCCCTCTCCTTTGCTTTGGGTGGATCCATTACTACGACTTTTCCTTTCTCTTCTAGCCTTATGATGTTTACAGGGCGATCAGGTGGTGGTGTTGGTGGAAGAGGTGGAATGGATGCTTGTGATGGTTCCTGGGGTGGGCGTAGAATTTGTGTTGGTGGGGCTGGTGCTCGAGGTGGGGGTGTTCTTTCTCTAGGGGGTGACAGTTGGTTCCTCCTACCTCCTCTATTATAGTTTTGTCGTGGTTTGGGACAGTAGTACATACCGTGACCATCTTCTCCGCAGTTGTAGCAATGATACTCCCTGTTTTGTCGTCGTTCTCTTCTTGGGTCTTGATCTCTTTCTTGATTCCTTCCTTGCTGTATCAAGTGGACATACAAATTATATAGTTGGTCAGTAATATGGGCCAACATATCTTGTTGTTCCTCTCTTACCCCAAGAGTCGATGGTGGTGGTGGAATGGTGATTGTCATGGTTGTTGGTTTGCATGATGTTCCTACTTCTATTGACTCGGTTTCTTTGGCTTTCATTCGCAGATTCTTGTCCTTAAGGTGAGAAATCTCAACGGCTAACTCATACGTAGCCAAGAATCTACCCTTCACCTTCTCCTTGAGAAGCGGCTATAAGCCATGCATGAACCGTTCTTTCTTTAGGAAATCGGGTGCAACTTCCCCCCTTGCCAGTGACTCAACCCACCGTTCCCACAAATCCACAAATTTGGACTCATAGGTGGCATATTCCAAAAGACCCTCCTACTTCAAGTCTCTCAACTTGTCCCACAGCTTCTCTGAAGTGGTACCTTCCCCAAAGAGCCTCTTAAAGCGGTTTTTAAGGGCTCCCAGTCATCCTTGGTTGCTTGTGGAAGTGCATTGTACCATGATCTAGCTTCTAGCTTCATGAGATGCTTAAAGATTCTTACCCGGGATTCATCCATATCTTTGTTGCTTACTAAACATGTTACTTCAACGTCATCTAGGAAGTCTATTACCAAATCCTCCCCCTTCTTTCCTTTGAATGTTGGAAATGCTACACTTGCCATGATTAATGAGAGAGAGCTAGAGAGACATGCTACTTTTTTTCCTTTACAAGGAGGCATGTATACCATCTTATACTAGGACATAGATTAAAAATTCAAAGGGTACATTGCCTTGTACCAAAGGTAAGCCAAATTGCTCATCTGATGCCAAAACCTCAAAAAACCGCTCCCCACCCAACACGGTGTCGATGACGTGCTGGTAGTGAGCCTTCAAGTCCAGTATTACCTTGAGTGTACTGGTGTTGGTATGTGTGATCTGTCTTGAGGTAGGTTGTACTGATTCATGCACTACAACAAAAAAGGGGACCTTCGACGCAGGTTTCGACGCACTCCGTTGAAAAGCCCGTCGATATACGCATCCCTACGAAACCGTCGCTATATGCGTCGATATATGCGTCGAAAGGTAATATTATCGACGTGTATTTCGACGCGCTTAGCGACGCACATAGCGACGACCATAACATAAAAATTTTTTATTGGGCAGAGGACAGGCAGCTTGGCCTGTGCCCAATGAAAAGATGGACACAGCCACAGCCGGACTGCCTGTCCTTTGCCCAAGAAAGCGAGCAGCACCAAAATCAACCATGCTCCCGCAGAAATTTCGGCAGAGTTCCCTTCGTTTTTACATAAACTTTTCAAAAAAAATCCTATCATGTATACGCCTCCTACATGCTATCCATGTAGGATCTCACATGAGATTTAAGGCCAATGAAAGAAATGAAATGAACTTTGTGCAAAACCATAACCGTACCAACTTAAAAGCATAACCATAACGAACTTAATTTGTGCAAAACCATAACCAAATTAAAACCATAACCGGCCATAACCACTTTGATCAAAACCATAATGCAAATAACCATAACCCTAAACAAAATTAACAATAACCATAAGCATAACCAGAAAGTTGAACATAACCATAAACAAAACAAGAACCATAACCATGTCTATACAAAAATAGGAGAAATAACCATCTCTATACAATGACAATGACAATAACCATAACCATAAGGAAAACAATAACTGTCTGAACAATAACCATAACCATATATGTCTATACAAAAAAGAGACACAAAAGCGTGTCTATGTCTCACAAAGCATATATATGAAATCCATTGATGACTAGGCGTCACAACCTGCACATAGGACAAGTCACAAAATTAGTATTGATATTACTTCACATATACTTACTTAATTAAATCAACTCACACATATTAACGTCTCACCTCAAGCGATCAGCGAGACTCTAAGGCCTCCCAGTCTATAGGCTCTCCTGAAGCATCAAGATCATTCAATACTTCATAGATACCTCTACGATATCCATCTATCTCCTCCTGGCGTGTCGGGGCTCGATGCATCACAAGATTCTGCGTTTATACAAAAATCAAAGTAATAAGAATACATGATTTATCACGTTTTAAAAAACACCATAGTTAGGATTGGATTAGAAACTCACAAACTCATAGCAAAAGGTGTCGAAGCCTCCACTGCCAAGATGAGATGTCCCCCTGGTCATCTGTCGTATCTGCGCGGCCTGACGCTGCTGTCTGAACCGCGTGTTCGCTGTCCGCTCATCCTCCCTGATCTGTTGCCACGTCTCGTGAGGGATGCCTGAAGGCTTCGGCGAGCCGGTCCTGAAAGCCTGCCGAGCTGCATCTCGTTGATGTTTCACGGTGTCCCGTGCAACACCCTTGATTCACCTCCTCGGAACAGCCTTTGAACCCGGAGCAGTCTGGTACGCTCTCATGATGGTCTCCACTATGTAACTGACTTTGTCCTCATCCTGCTCAAGCCAATGCATCAGAATGCTGGTCGAAAACTGCAGCTCCGCGAGCTGGCGAATCCGCTGTCTCATCTCAGTCCCGACTCTATCCATGTCAACAGAACCATTTGTCCATACAGTATAGAGCTTGGAGGCACTAGGATCGTGTGCCCCCCAAGGTGTCCGAGGTGTGCCAATAGGTGTGTCGAGAGGTGTGCCTGGGTAGGACGGGGGTCGTGAGCGAGGAGGGGTCGAAGCATCTGTGGATCCTCCTCCCTAGCAACCACCACCTCCACCTGACGATCGCCAAGATCGGCGAGTGCGCCTGTGCTGCGGAGATGAGGACGTACCCGCCTCTGCCGCACCCTTAGGTGTCGAAGCAGCCATGATGGGAGAAGCAGGCATCATATCCGTAGGCGTCCCCCCCATAGGTGTACCCCCCATAGGCATCGGACCCTCGGGTGTGAAGCCCGGAGGCGTAGTACCCGTGCCTCTGGCTACCCAGTACTGAGAAGCCTCTACCATGTGACTGGGCGTCATCCATGTGACGAAGCCCATGAATGCATCTGCACTCATAGAAGCGGGATTTGGAAACTAGTCTGCCATACTAAAGTCCTGCACAAAGAAAGTAAAATAAAGCGTCAGAACACCTTTGTTTAAATTGCCTTTAAGCTTAATTTTAAATCAACGTCTTCACACAAACACTTACAGGCCTAGGCCTCAACGAGTGAGGCATCATCGATAAGATCTTGCACCGTATCATCGTCTATCTCTAATTGCAAACATAACTCTACCCCAACTTGTTCTGGCAGATTGTCTTCATCCATTGCATCTTCATCCATTGCATCTTCATCCATTGCATCATCGTCTATCTCTAATTGCAAACATAACTCTACCCCAACTTGTTCTGGCAGATTGTCTTCATCCATTGCATCTTCATCCATTGCATCTTCATCTACAAGTGTCAATTTTGCCTCGTCTGTGTCATCCCTCGTATATGTGTCAGCTTCCTCTGCCATACCTTTGTCCATCTCATCTAATGTCACAGTAGTATGGACGTCGTCTGACTGGATTTCCTCCAGGCCCTTCAAATACTTGTTTGTTTCTTGGAGCAACCTGAACCACAAACCACCATTGTCGCTCTCGAGGGTCCGGTACAAAGACCACTTGCTCGCAATGTTCGGGGAGAGCAAATGTGTTGCCCGCATTTGTCCAAACCTTTGTAGAATCTATTTGCACAAGTTTGTTTCCATATCTGCATACCGTTGCATTGCGACCAGAAGTAATCACCTTGAACCACTTCGCATCCAACAAAAACATCTCAAACCGCCTGAAGCTGACTTTCAGGATATCTGACACCAGACCACAGTAATCCAGGTTGCTAGTTCTCTCATTCGTGTCTCTGGCACTGTCCCTGCTCTTTTGCATGAAACTAACCATTACCCCACTGTCAAACGTGTTTCTTCTATTGTCAATTTGTTGTGTTCTGAAATGCTTTCCATGAGACCACAGTTCCATGTATGTATGATACTTCCAGTCACATCCAATAGCCAGCTCTTCCTCTTCTAGAGATATGGGTTCTCCGATTTGTCGAGCTGCTCTCACTGTCTTGTCCAACCATGCCATTGTAGGGAATTCAGGTAGAGGAGCGAGATAGTAAGCCTCTAGTCGTTCGGCTTCTCGTGAAATCGTGTCGCTCCCTATTGCATCTCTCTTTCTCTTCTTCGTACCTTTCAAGCCATTTTTGCATCGGCGCTGAATTTAGTATACAGAACTTCATGATCTTTTCTCGCATGGTGTCGTTCATTTTCTTCGGCACCCCTTGCCCTTGCGGCTCCTCTCCCACCAGTCTTGCATCCTCCTCATCGCTCCACAGTCGAGGCATTTTTGGGTCAAAAACGGATAGAAATTTGGTCATCAATACAAGAGACTCTTGCAACAGCCATCCTTCTGCCATGCTCCCCTCTGGACGCGCTTTTTGGCGAAAAAAACCCTTAAGTGTTTTCATGAACCGCTCTAGAAAGAACATCCAAAGGCTGTGGACTGTACCTGCCACTACAACCTCATCTACTACATGGACGAGCAAGTGCATTTGGATAGTTAGGTAGCTCGTGGTTAGATACTTCTCAATCATGCAAACTGCCTCAGTGGAGTTAGCCCTTGCGACTGCAATAGATTTCTCCCGTATCTCCTTGGAAGAGATCCACCGCACTAGCTCTAAAATCTTGTATATGCAGGTCCGCACTTCCTCCGTTAAACACCCCTTGATCGCGATTGAAAGAATGAATTGCAAGAACTTTATGCCAGTCGTGCGATTTCAGTCCTGACAGTTGATTGTCACGGGTGAATGCTGTCTTGAGACATCGCATATATCCTGTTGGCGTCTTGAACTCTGAAATTACCCTTTTAACTTGTCGCTCTTCGCTTTTTAGCAATACCCATGGTGCTCTTGGAAGTTTTGTTTGGCTAGCTGCATTGGTGAAAGGCCATAGCTCTGGCATCTTTCCAACTGACTGCAAATCATCTCGTGAAGCTCGATTGTCTTTCATTCCCATGATTGTCCTCCAGAGGAGCTCTCCCACATTCTTGAATATATGCATTAGATCCAGCAAATGGTTAATTAGTAGATCACCCTAGTACGGCAACGTATGGAGAATGGACAAACGTTTCATTCCTGGAACAGGTTGCCCCTCATGTTGCTCCCATTGGCGAAGCCACTCTTGTACATGCATAGGACGACATTCGACACGACCAAGCTGACCTTCGTGCAAGTGATGGCCATCTGGAAGATAACAGAGGTGGCCTTAATAAATTGTCTTTTGAAGAGAGGCAGAATAGCGCACATCCAAAGAGTGCCCGCAAATTGGACATGCATTGTATCCCGAAGTTGTTAGCCCTGCATATATTAAAGCATGAATCAGGCCAAGGCAAAGTTCTTGCGAATAGCGAGAATTTTGTAAATCAAGAACCATTACCAGAAGCTTCTCCGTATCTTGGCCAATCATGCATAGTCCAAATAAGAAGTCCATGGATCCTTGCATGCTGTTCTCCTACTGGTTCAACCGCATCTGCTATGTCGATCCCATGCCATAACTCCTGGACCTCGTCAACTAGTGGAGCTAGATAAACATCCATGTTTTTTGCCTTGAACTTACCAGGTACAATCAAGCTTAATATCAAATGACCCTTCTTGATGGCAAGCCACGGCGAGAGGTTGTAATTGATACGGCACACATGCAAGTGCTCCATGACGAGCTTCTCAAGCCAAATGGATTGACTCCATCCATTGCCATGCCCAAATGCAAATTGCGTGGTTCACTCTTAAAATGTGGCCAGGTATCTTCAATGTGCCTCTAGGCCTTTGAATCAGTGGGCACCCTAAATGTTGCGTCCGCATCAACTTTGCAATGGAACCACAAAAAAACATGCTTTTTATCCTAGGAATAATAGGGAAATGCGGCAACACTTTAGCTGGCAATGTCTTGCCAACTGCATCTTGTTTGTAGTGCATTGCTCCGCACTTAGGACACGACAGACAATCTGCAAATTCATTGCGAAAAAGAATGCAATCATTTGGACATGCATGAATCTTGTTGTAGTCCAAGCCAACTGAGGTCAATAGTTGCTTTGCATCTGGCATGGAGGGGGGTATTTCATTGCCAGCCGAGAGAAGTTGCTCCCGCAACAACCTGTTTAAGCCACATTTAATTAAAAATCTCTCCAAGCACGTCACCGTTGCAATAGGAAAATCTCTTGTAAATTACGTACCTAAACAAAGCAGTGACGCTTGCATCTGACCACCCGTACACTGACTAAAGATTCAAAAACGCTAGACAAGTACGAAGCACATATATTTTGGCACCTTCATAGATTGGTTGACGTGCCAACTTCCTCAACATGTCTTCAAGAGATAGGCACACGGCTTTTGGTGCTGCTTCGATAGCGTTCTCCTCGCTTGTTTGGAAGAAGGCATCCAACATCTCCTCCATGCCGTCATCTTCTGTCTGTAAGCCCTTTTCTGCTTCCATCCTTGGCTCTATATTGGTAGGACCTTATGCATAATCCTTTTTCTCTCTCTCTCAGATGTAGGTGCTATGTTGCGAAAATCAATGCCCGTTCCGTAGGAGTCGTATCGTAGATTCTGTACAGTTTCTCTAGCAAACTCTCCGTACTTGTGCACATGCTCATTACATATCCTACGCTTGCGCAGGATTTGATACTTGCAGAGCGTGCACGAGCATGCAATCTTTTCCTCCATGTTAGTTGATGACGTTGCCATCTACAATGATTATGAATGTTGTTTTAATATATATAATCCTCACAATGTAAACTACCTCGCATTCTCTAGTCTTGCCCAATCTTCGTACACCTCGGTCTAGAGGTGTACGGAGATCAGGACCACCGGGAAAAATCTCGTCTTTATTAGTCAAATCCTATATGGGTAGACACATACGTGCACTCCCAGGTGTACATGGCAATGCATGTAGCGGGCAAAACCCCTTTGCCTCTTTTAGTTCCATAGTTTCTTCTAGAGGGAGAGAGAGAGAGATAGAGAGAGTTTCTGTCCTTTTCACACAATTGGTCAGCCAACCTAACTCTTCTCTCTCTCTTTCTCTCTCTCTCTCTCTCTCTCTCTCTCTCTCTCTCTATCTCTGTAGCTATCTCTAGTTAATTCTCTCTCTCTCTCTCTCTCTCTCTCTCTCTCTATATATATATATATATATATATATATATATATATATATATCACTCTCTATCTCTTTATTTCTCTCTCTCTGTCTACGTACCCTATCTCTCGTTCTTTCTCTCTCAATCGCGCTCTCGCTATCTCCCTTTCTCTCTCTCTCTCTCTCTCTCTCTCTCTCTCAATCTCGCTTTCGCTATCTCTCTTTCTCTCTCTATTTTCCTATTTTCCTATCTCTCTCTCTGTCTTTCTCTCCACCTCTCTCTCTCTCTCTCTCTCTCTCTCTCTATATATATATATATATATATATATATATATATATATATATCACTCTCTTTCTCTCTCTCTCTATTCCCTATCTTTTTCTCTCTCCCTATTTACCTATCTCTCTCTCTCTCTCTCTCTCTCTCTCTCTCTCTCTCTCTCTCTCTCTCGCTCTCCACTTCCCTATCTCTCTCTCTCTCTCTATTTCCTATCTCTTTCTCTCTCTCTCTCTCTCTCTCTCTCTACTTCCCTATCTCTCTCTCTCTCTCTCTATTTCCTATCTCTTTCTCTCTCTCTCTCTCTCTCTCTCTCTCTCTCTCTCTCTCTCTCTCTCTCTCTCTCTCTACTGATCAAACGAGCGACTGAGCTAGGGAGATCCAGACGCTCACGAATGCAGAGGCCAGACTACACAACATCAACAGAGACTGCATCAGAGGATCCAGGTCACTTTGGCTCGACATGCACAACGCCGGTCAGACTACTGACCATGGAGGAGATTGATGAGGTCCGCCAGCGACAGATGTTGGATCTCCTATGATCTACCTATCCCAGCTAGCTGTTTTAGCTGCTTAGTCCACACCCAGCAGTTTAGGATTCCATAATATTTTATTTTGTCATTTTGTTATTCTGACTTTGTATCAGATCCACCACATTGTAATTTTCTGGTCTCATAGGTCACTTTGGCCTTTTGAAGACGTTAATATAACATTTCATTTCATTTCTTTCTTTAATTTTAATTTCCTACGCATACATTAATTCTCTCTCTCTCTCTATTTTTAATTTCCTACGCATACATTTTTCTCTCTCTATCTCTCTCTTTAATTCCTACACGCACACACACTTCTCTCTCTCTCTCTCTCTCTCTCTCTCTCTCTCTCTCTCTCTCTCTCTCTCTCTCTCTATCTCTATCTCTTTCCTACACACACACACACACGATGTGTAGAGAGAGAGAGAGAGGGGGGTTTGGGGGGGGGGGGGGGGGGGGGGGGGGGGAAGAGTGCCATAATATCTGCGCAGCAGGTTTCGACCAAGATCTGAGTGCACGCATTGAAGGCGAAAATGGCCCCTGCGCGCGGGTTCCCCTTTTTTTTCTCCAATTTTTTAGCGTCGAAAAGTGCGTCGATATACGTGAGGAAAATCTTTCCTTTCCACGCGTATTTCCACGCGCATATCGACGGCTATTTCGACGCGTATATCGACGGGGTGAAAGAACGTCGATATCCGCGTGGAAAGGTACGGGCGTCGATAACTTTGGGTTATGTTGTAGTGATGTGAAGCTTAGAGGTGCTTAGTCACTGTCCAAGCTTGTGGGCGAGGGTGGTGTTCTTTCCTGAAACAAATTCAGTAGATCCCTAGTTTCTCTAGTGAGAGCGTGAGCAAATACTTCCGTTATCTGTGTTGCAATATCAAGTGCGACTTGGAAACTGACTGTGATAATTACCTCAGTGACTTGAGTTACCTGATTCTTGAAGTAGAATAGTGTTGATTCTCTATTGTAAAGAGCTCCCTCCATCTTGTTGTTGCGGGTTGGTTGTAGGTTGCGGACATGGTTTCGACTTTCTCCTTCTTCTTCTTGGCACTTGGCCTATGTATACCCACTGAGTTTGGCGTGTTGGTTGACTCTCCCACTGCAAATCGATTACCGTTACGCCTGGCACTCGAGCTTCGATGGAGACGCGGAGTTCGTCTAGTTGTGCTTGAAGCTCTTCTTCTTCTGTTGTCTAGTTAGAAAACCCTGCTAGCCATTCATCCATCCACAAAATTTTAGGAGTTTCAGTCTTGTAAACTAGAGGGTTTCATGAAAGGATCCTCGGTGGGGGCGCCAAGAAAATGATAGTAAAAAATGACATGGCATATGGGGTGGCCTCTACACCACACATAGCCTGAACATCCCCAAGCATCATCTCGAGGTAGGAGTGATCCTATGGGTAGGCAGGGGTTCCCCCTAGCATAAATGCGGCTAGGACGCAAACATACATGGCCTAGGGTAGCAAACGTGAAAATTCCCTCTAGGTAATCAACATGAAATGTTGGTGTAATAACCACTCACATGTAGAGAAATGCCTAATCATTAATAATTAGTGTGTGCACAAGAGAGGTACATAGAAAGCTCGGAACAGGGCGCACTGACTGGTGGGGGAAGGTTGCACATGATGGAGCACGAGTAGGGTGATATACAAGAAGCAAACCATCCCGTAATCCTAGGAAATCAAAATCGAGAATGGACCCCAAAGATCAAGACAACATTACACCCGTTAGTGGCGATGAAGATACTTACAAAAGATGGACTTGATGACTACAAACTTGGCTTTTGGTATTATGGATGTTAGGTGGAAATACAAGTGCCATATGGTGCATGGCGAGGTTTGGAGTTAGCGGGCAGGGTTAGTTGAAGGGAAATAGCAAGGCGATGCAGCCACCATCGACGTCAATCACCAACATTGGGAGCAATGCCTTATATCCAAGCGTGCTCATGTTGCTTGGTGGGAGAGTAACGACTACTTCATGTGCATAGAGTGGTCCTAATTAGTGACGCAACGTGGTGTGGTGAATCATGGGGGGAATGGTGATGTTTCCAATGCTAGAATGTCCAAATCTTGCAATCAAACATGATGCCATTATCTCTAAGCATGGGTGCACTACGCGCTTAGTGGTGCTTACAATGTAGAGTGCATGGAGCTAGAATTCTCCTCCTACACTTGAGTGTTCTCTCCTGGGTGTATCCTCTCCCCTCTATATTTTTCCTTCCTTTTGTGTTAAGTGGAGGCCTCTTTATATAGGCTTGAGAGATGTTCCTTACCCACTGGTCATTGCAAATATCCCCTGGTTGCTGTAGAAGGCCTAGATGCCTCTCTAGTGAGAGAGATAGAGAGATGGAAGGTAGAGATAGAGAGAGAGAGAGGAAAGAGTGGAATGAGTAGATTTTTTTGCAATCCACTAGCCATGGCTAGGTTATTAGGGAGGAGTGGGGTTTTAGGGTATTTACAAGGGTTTTGTCGATGGTTCGGGTGGTCGGTGTGAGGTTTTAGTGTTGCCGGAGTCGGTTTTTGTCGTGAGAAGCTGAGATGTTTTCAATTACATCCTTTCGGTGCTGGCCGGGGTGTGCCTTCGGCGCCACTTCTTGTTTTGGTGTTGGCGACGCACGAGTTGACCTCCTTCTTTCCTTTGATGTTGGTGTCGATAGTTTCCTTCCTTCTTTTTTCTTGTTGTGAGTGTGTATATGCGTGTGTGCATATACGCACGCATATACGGTGATGTTGGTGTCGATAGTTTCCTTTGATGTTGGTGTCGATAGTTTCCTTCCTTGTTTTTTCTTGTTGTGAGTGCGTATATGCGTGTGTGCATGTATGGGTGTATGTGTATGTTTTGTATAGTTTTGTGTGTGTGTATGTGGGTGAAAATGTGTGAATAAATGGTGTGTTTGGGAACGGGAGTAGGAGGTGGGTTTTTTTTATTAAGTGCACTATATATATATATATATATATATATATATATATATATATATATATATATATATATATATATAGATATATACACACACACACACACACGGTTCTATTGCGCAGGGAGATGGGAGCGACGAGCGGAGGTAGTGCTAAAGGGGGGGGGGTGTGAGGAGTGAGTGTGTGTGTGTGTGTGTGTGTGTGTTCCTATGGCTGCGTCTTTGGGCCTATCTGCGCCGACGCCAAGAGCGAGAGAGAGTATGAGAGAGTGAGCAATGGTGGGCCTGAGAAGGTGAGGGAGAGGGCGAGGGGTTGAGGGAAGGGGGGTCATCCCGTGCGGCCTATGACCTGGTCTGAGAGGACGCGCAAGGGGGGGTGAGATGGTGAGGTGGTAGGCTAGGCTTTCGGCCGTTTGAGCGAGGAAGGGGGGGGGGGGGGGGGGGGGGGTTAATGAAGTCAAGGGTGGAATATGTAAAAAAAAGGAGGATGTATTATTAAGCTCCCCTTATGAGCTGTTCACACACCGAGGGAGAAGAAGGAAGTGAGAGGAAAAAGGGGGGCGGGAAAATGGAGGTAGTGAGAGAGGGGAAAGATGGGGAAATGGGGGGGGGGTCGGGCTCGGCCCACTGGTGGAAAGAAAAAAAAACAAGGGGAAGGAGAGAGAGAGAGGGGTGTATGTGGAAAAGGAAGGGAAGGGGAAAATAAGGCTCCTCATCTAACAACTAGTATTATGAATGGGTATCTCTTTCTTTAGACCCCGCTTCCTCGTTGTTCGGTGCATCTGACTTTGTCTTTTCACTGTCAGTCTCCGTTCTTGTTGCACTCTACCTTGTTTGTTTAACCTCTGGTTTTGGCCTTGTGGATGGTCTTGCTACTGGTTTTACTGATCTTTTGGATTTGTGGATAAAATCTATCTGTGCTTCTGCAAGTGGTAGATCAACAATCATCCCCAATGCTTGGTAGGCGATTTGAGTTAGCACTGGTCCTACGTTCATGTAGGTATTTCTCTTTTGGCTTCCCTTAAGATTTGCTTCTACTATGTTGTCAAGGAGGTAGTTGCCAAAGTTGCAGTTGACCACTCTTCTTTCTGCTAAGCCCATTGCCATTACCACTACCATGAGCAATAGCGGTTCAGTGTATCTTGGTGGCTTCTGTACTTTGAAATGTTGTGATATGAGGCGCAATGGCAATTCGATTTCTGAGTAGATTAAATCTTGATACGTTAGTTTGTGTCCTCTTTGCTTCAAGAAGGCTTTTTGTTATCTATTGATTTTGTCTTTTGCAATAGGTTGTGTCCCTTACTGCATATGGAGAGAGTCATTGATTATCTTTGCGATGATCTTCACTTTGGTTGTCGCTCCATCTTTGTCCATCAGGGTGGCTTCCCCATTGTATTGTATAGAGATTATGAGTTCATGAGCCCTTTTGAAATTTGTCCCCCATGGCGGTAATCGTAGAAAGTTTTCCAACTGTAGGCACCTGGCCCCTACTTTCACTTTTGATTTTTGGTGTAGTGTCCACAATTCCCTTGGAAAGATGGTGGTTTTGATTATCTCTTCGTCCGCTACCTGAAATCTTCCAATGAATATATTGGTTGGTATAGCTTCGAGCACCTGTTCTGTGATATGGGCCTTCTCATTCAAGTATATATATGTGATCTCATATGGTGGTGCTCTCCACTCCCTTTGTGCTTTCCTTTGAGGCATCTTGAGGTCAATTTTAGATTGGAAATAGGATTTAGCAATTGATCAAAATTGTCGAAAAGTTGATGAAAATGCAAACTTTGACCATAAAATGAAAAATGAGCATAACTTTGTCAAAAATACCCCAAATTGACCAAATTTCACCAGTGCATCTAGGATTTCTATAGGCACAAGGACATAAGATAACATATGAATTTTGGCAAAAAGGTACATGGATCGCGATCCATGCATCTAGAAATTTCAACTAGTGGGGGTTGTTCCTAGCCACATAAGGATGCTACTATGCAAAATTCTCTGGCTTTGGGGTTTGAGGAACATGGATCGCTATCCATGTTTGGTAGCATATTGAAGATCTGATGGTACCAGTTGGTAGGGCTCATCAAGATGGTGCTCTGGTCTAAATTTTTTGGAATTTGGATCATTGGTTGGTACTTTGGTCAATTTTTGGAAATCATCCTTAGGCTTAGAGAAAATTGGCATTTTGATGTGGATTTTGGAATCCAAATGGCTTGAAACTCATGGCTAGGCTTTGGTGAATATACTGGGCTAGATGATATGATTTTTTCTCTGGTTGGTTAAAACGGTACATGGATCGCGATCCATGTTGGGAAGAATTTTGATACAACCTTTTGCACACATGTTCCTATAAGTCTTCCTAGCACATTGGTAAAATATTTCTAATTTGGACATGCCTTTCTTGTGTTTACTCAATTTCCCAATTTATGGCCATGTTTTTTTCGTCTTGAACATATTGGTTTTTTGAGACCACTTTTGGGAACTTCCTTTGACTGACATCTGTTGTTGCCTTAATTCTAGATTATTTGTGTCTGAAAAGCACAGCCTTGCCTAAGTTCCCACAAATTTTATCAGTATCTGAATCTATCGAAAAGGTGAAACTGGTCCCTACAATTTGCTCAATTTTGCAGGTACTCTTGAGCTTTGCTTTGACCCTAATGACATCTTTAAGTTACATCTCTTTGATGATTGTCTTCCACTTTCTTTCGAACTGCCTTTTGTTTTAGCTGGTTTTGGAATAGAGTCCTAAAAAGTTCCATTTGCTACTCTGGCCTGTGGGGTAGCCTCATACTCTTCTCCTATCCCTAACCCATGTGTTTTTTATTAGAAATGGACCATCTTTCCCTTGATTACTGCCAAAAGACCATTTGCAGATTGAAAGTAACCAACCATGAGGATTTGATGATTTAAAAGCCCTTTTCGTGACTATTTCTGTATGGTTAGTCCTAATTTTGCATCCCCCAGCTAGTGAACCACTCCTGCCCTGATTTTAGCAAAAAGGTACATGGATCGCGATCCATGTTGGGAAGCATTTTGCAATTCCAACTAGGGAGGTTGTTCCTGGGCTTGTGGGGTAGCTTCTGTGAAAATTTTTCTAATTTTAGGGTTTGGGGAACATGGATCGTGATCCATGTTCCACCACCTTTTGCAACTATTTTTGCACTACCTGATTTTGCCAGTTACCAGGGATCTCCTGATAAAAAGTTTTTGGTTTTGGGTGAGTTTTGAAGTCCCCCATTGGCCTTGACAGTTTGTAAATTTTGCAACTTTGATCTGCTCTTATCTATTGTTTTGGTGTTGTTTGTGCAGTATGGGGCATACACAAATGTTCTTGTAGGGTTAATGATCATACTTGTCGAATCCGGTGTAGTAAGAGCTATCGAGGTGGTCGCAGCGGGCAAAAACAAAGCGTAAAAGCCTATGATTTTGTCTCTCTCTCTCTCTCTCTCTCTCTCTCTCTCTCTCTCTCTCTCTCTGTGTGTGTGTGTGTGTGTGTGTGTGCAAATGAGCTCTTGTTGCCGCTTTTGACTATATGTTTCCAATCTACCCGGAATGCCTCATTCATACTTACCTCCATTGATCATATCTTGTTGATCATATCACGTGAGATTTGAACCGTTCTTCATTCTAGTATTCGATCGACAAATGGCCTTCAATCTGCATTTTTTATCCTTTAGAAGTTGACTCAAAATTCGTCGTGTGCCGAATTTTTCCATATTTGCCATGTTCGAAGCCCTTGCTTTGAAGTTTTGGCGTTTGCTTTCAAAAGTCAATTCCAACTTTCTTGGCTCAACTTATTAATTTTTGTTGATTATTTGTCGTTTTTTAGCTTTTTAGAAAGGAAAATTAGTTATAATTATTATTAGTTGGCCAAAATTTTGCCAAAATTAGTGTTGTGGTTTTTTATGGTGAGGTTATGGTGAAGCTACGTGGTCCAAACAGAAGTAATTGTAGAAAGAGCGCTCTATGTTGGATAGTGGCCTCCTAAAGTTGTGACCTTGCCTTGTTTTGTGATTGAGGGCTCTGTTTGGTCGCCACTGAAATTTCTTGGGTGTGGTCTTCATTGGTGAGGCATCCGGAGAGGTACTCTATTTGGGTTTACATACCCACTTGAACTTTTTTGCTTGTCAATGTTGAGATTGGATTAGTTTAAGTTGCTTGACAAAAGCCTTGGTTGGTTTGGCGAGGTCTGGTTTCTGTTGATGTATGGGGGGTGGGCTAGCATTGCCTTGTTGCTTGGGTATCCATAATTTCTTCGGATTGGTTTGTATAATGGACCTTTTTACCCAAATTTTCCTGACCTTCGTTGGAGAACCTCGTTGGATTGCATCAGGTTTTGATTGAAGAGGGTCCCATACATAATCTGTTTGTACAAAGGGTGTGGCAAAAGATTGGTCATCTTTCCTGAGCTACAAAGTATTATCATGCCAGTTAGGTGTGGCTTGATAAGTGCGCATCCATGGCACTCCTAGAATAACTGCTTTGTTAAGATCCTTATCCTCAACCACATGAAACTGATGAGGATAAAATGTGCCATCAACCATTATTGGTAAATTTACATGTCAGAGACTGTTCGTTGTGACTTTGTTGGCCACTTTGAACCCCATAGTATTTGACGTTAGAGGTTCCTCTGTTAATTTCATGAAAGTGGAGTAGTTGACAACATTTTCTCTTGGCCCAGTGTCTACTAATGCACGCTCTGTGGTGCCATTGGAAAGTTGCATCATAATGCGTAAATCCATGCCACCTAACCATGTAGCCTCCATTTGTATGGATGCTATTGGAGGGGAGTTGATACAATTGCTTGGTTGGCCCTTTCTCTGAAGATTTGCCTGTTCCTTTTGCTTTAATATTCTAATTTTGGCTTCTTGTTTTGCATGTTCTTGAATGTCATGGGCTCGACTTCTGCACTGAGTTGTCGCATGTATTGTTTGGAGTTCTTCTGGTGTCAGTGAAAGAAGATCTTTCTTTAATCTGCAGCCACTCATCCAATTAGGCATCTCCTCTCCTGCCAATGTTGCAAGATTGATGGCACCACTTTGTAATATATCATGTATTATAAAAGGTCCCATCCCTCTCTTTTTGAGTTTTTTGGAGTGTTGTTTAAGGGTATACAGTAAAACATAATCCCCTTTTTGGAACTCCTTGCTAATCACATGTTGATCATGGAAAGCTTTCATTTGTATTTTTTGAGCATATATCCCCGCTACCGCTCTTACTCTAGTTTCATCCAAATGCTCCAGTGTGTCTAGTCTATCTATAGCTCATGTCCCATCCATCCTAATTGTGTTGTGACTCAGAGTGTTTTAATTAAGAATGTATTATGTGTGCGACCTCTATGTAGGCGGTATTATGGGGCCAATAATTTCGATGCCCCATTTGGCAAAAGCGTGTACGCCCATCATTGGCCTTAATTGCATCTCATCTCTTCGTAGGGGTGGCTTTGTGCGTTGACATTCATCACATTTTTTGACATAGGCCTCTGCATCCCCAAACAGGGTTTGGCCACCATATGCCTGAGTGAAGTACTAGCTTTGCTATTTTATTAGCAGAGAAATGTCCCCTTGGATGGCCATTCATAGCATGGTCCTAGAGGTGGTGGAGAAGCTTGTGGAGCCCCCATCCAGGTTGTCCTGCTCTAGGAGGATGACCCCTAGGTTTGTAGTTCTGGTTTGCCATGAACATGAGCATATTTTCATCGACCAAGTAATGGTTTTTCGTCGGGTATGCTATGTATGAGGGCTCTCTCATCTCTTCAGAAACCATCCATGGAATTTGTCCCTTCGAAGCATATGCATTCCCATCAAACCACTCTCATAAGTATTTTCTAAATCTTCACGGTATGAAACCACCTGGATCATAGGTGCTCTGATTAGAAGGTGCTTCTACAGGTTGAGAAATCCTTACCATGGTCCTGTTTTCCTTGGGCAAATGAGGTTGATACCCCAACACAGGTTGAGGTTTTTCTTGCCCTTGGATTGCATGATTTGGGCCTACTTGGTATCTTGGAGGGGACGGAAACTTCTTCCCTCCATGTGGTTGGTATTGTCTTTCCCTAACATAGTTTCTATTATAGAAACATTCATGGGTTTCATGGTTTTTCCATTTTTGTTAAGTAGCACACCACTTCAGGACACGCGGTACGTTTACTCTTGGCCTCTGTTGAAGGTTGCACCACTGAGTTGGATGATCTCCTCCACAAGTGTCACATTTTTGGGTGGGTGGTTGTTGTGTGTTTGGGTTCATCCTGTTTCCTTGGTTCATCGTTCTGATCACTTCCTCGATCATTTGATCAACGTCCGACACAGCTGGGTTTTGCCCACCCAATTTCATTGTGGACTCACTAGTGGTTGAAGAGGTGCTAATCATCCCTTGGTCTACGTCTTTGGTCACCTCTCCATATGCTTTGCAATTGTCTACCAGATACAACGCCTCTTTCATGACCTGCTCAAAAATAACACATGCCTTTAAGTGCAAGTCTATTTTGAGAGTGTCATTTCACAATCCTGCTATGAAAAGGACTGATAGTCTCTCATCCTGAGGTAGTTCTCTAGCAGTGCATCTTTCTATGTCTTGCTTGAAATGAAGTGAGGATTCCTTCACCTTTTCCTTCTCCTTTTGTCTAAATGTATAAATCTGGGAGATAGTATTATGCTCTATTCCTCTCTTTGAGAATTCCTCAGCGAATTCTTGGAGAAGTTGCTCAATACTTGGGAATTCTAGGTTTTTTTAAATGTTGAAACCAGGTCAAAGAAATCCCTTCTAAATTCAACCCAAAACCTTCATATTGAGTATGGAAATTAGTTACCTATTCTGCCCTCAACACTTGTTTGAAGATTGAAACATGGGCATACAGATCTCCCGATCCACTATACTTTTTGGATACACATTTTTCCACTTGAGATGGTCGCATACATCTAGACTCCACAACCATCCTAACCACCCCTGGTCCTCCTGGTGTGGTCTCTCTTGGTTCATAATGTCCCCTTGGAAATATAATTGGTATCCTATCAGCTATACGTTCATCAAGTCGACCTCGTGTAATAGTCGGAGGGATTCTAGTGGTGTAAGTCAAGTCAGGTGTTGCACTGCCCCTATGTGTGTTCATAGAAGCCTTAGATCCCATTGATCTCATAGTCCCTATGTTCAAAATTCATTCATGTCCAAAAGAATCTTCCACTCTAGTTCTCATTAGACTTACATGCCTAGTTTCTGGTCTCGTGTGAGTAGTCACGGTTTTCACTTCTTTTGGATTTACATAGTATTGGTGGAGTGGTCCGCCAAAATTTGTATATCATTATAACTCCTTACGATCCATAGGAGAGTATTTATTGCCATACTTATCCATTATGACCACCTGAATACTTCTCCCCTCTATGTAAGTGAAAGGTACAGTTTTTTGCGGTCCGTCAGTTCCTTGATGCGCGGTTCATCACATCTATAATAGAGTGTTTGTTCTCCATTATTGAACTTATATAGACCCACATAAGTTTTGTCTGTATTAAGCTGCTTTGTCTCATTGGTGCGTTTGAGCACCGTATTTTGCTTATCCATTTTGGGTGGTTCATTTGCTAGCTCTTCAGCTATCTTGTCCTCGCTGCCAGTCATCCCCCATTTGTCCACAATAAAGGGGTTGTGAACCACTAAGTACATCATTCCCTCTCTATCAAAATACCTATCCCCGTCATATCCACATCTACAAGGTCTCTGAACTCGCTTGGCTTATTTTCCAACTTAACACAGTAGAAATCCATTCCATCCTTATATATTCTGGCATAAAGAAGATTTTCAAATTGAAACTTCAAGTACAACAATTTTACATCAGATGCAGGTTGAGAAGTACCCGCCCCCATGGAAGCTGTTTCTTGAGGGTTCAACTTGTTGGAGTCCTCAGTCATTAGGTTGTATGATCTTTTTGACGAGGTGTCAAAAAAGCATTCCTCTATAATGGGTTCTAAAGGATGCAGTGGTCTTTGATTCAGGCTGCCTTCAGCTGAGTGATTTCTTGCTTGGTCTATGGTGATAGGATTCCTATTCTGGTACAATCTTCCTGATCGCAAATTCATGAAGAATTGGTATTGCAAAATCCAAACCAAGTTACCTCATTAGCTAGCCTGAATTCACCGTTTTGATCTTACTTGTTGGGTAATATTCTCTAGTGCCTGCAACCTAACAAAAAAGGGTTATTTTTAGCTTGGATCGTGATTCAAATTTATTCTTCATTACATAGACCCATGTTTTCCTGGTTGCATGTCTATGAATGTTACATAGTACAATGAACCACCAAGGGATGGTGTACTTGCAGGACCCCAAACATCAGAATGAACCAATTCAAGTTTTTTATTTTTTCTTTCATTTCTTGCTTTTTGAAAATTTACCCTCTTTTGTTTATCATAAACAAAATCTTCACAGAACTCTAAGTCCACTTATTTCAAACCTAGTAGAAGCTTCTTTGATTAAACGATTTGCATTCCTTTGGCACTCATATGCCCAAGCCGATAGTGCCACACCACATTGTCGACTTCTATAAAGCTGTTGCACAAGTTGAAGGTTGCGTGCTGACATTACACAAGTAAAGTGTACCAGCCTTTTCTCCTTTGGCAAACACCAAAGATCCCTTTGAGATCTTCTAGCATTTGTTTTGGAATGCAATGTTGTGACCTTCATCGTCCAATTTTCTTGTAGATATCAAATTTTTGCGAAGAGAAGGAACATGCCTAACATCTTTAAGCTTTCATTAATTTCCATTAGCAGTTTTGACACAAAATGTACCTTTGCCAACAATTTCACAAGCTTCATCATCTCCCAAGTATACATACCCAAAATTACCTTTGGTGTAATCTTGGAAATGTTGTTTGTGCGGTGTTTCAAGGAATGAAGCCCCAGAGTCTACTATCCAAGAATTAGAAACATTGACTAATGAGAGAATTAGAGCATCTTGCTCTACTTTACCTGTCACATTGGCCTCTGATGTTGTCTTGTTGTCTTGAGACTCCAACTTCTTCTTCTTGGACCAACAATCCTTCTTCACATGGCCCTTCTTGCCGCGTTTGCAACATTCAAGAACTAACTTTCTGCGTGACTTGCTTCCCCTTGAATGATTGTGATGCTCAAGATTGGGCATAATTTTTTTTTCCGGCATGTGATTTTTTGTACACCGCATGATGACTTCTCCTCATAATGGGGGCCTTGCAAATGTGTGTTTTTAAGACTAAAAGTTACAAGGGGTAAATTAGGCTCCATACTTAACATGGAGTAGACTAGCTCCCATGGTTGTGGTGAGATTTGCAAACTATGATAAGTATAATGGGATCATAATTGCATTAAAAAGTCCAATGCCAATGCAATTCTTTAGTTATTAATACAACATGCATTGGTTGGTTGTAGATAGAAAAAAGGTTATAGCCATCTTACACATGTCCAAGCCAATTAATGCCAAAGAAGTGCATAGCTTTGTAGGCCACACTAGCTAGCATCGATAATTTATTAGAATATATGCTGATATCGCTAGGTCTCTATCTCGCCTAGGCTAGTCTAGCCCAACCTTTTCAGTGGACCTCTATAGAAGAAATAGCCTTCAATTATCTAAAGAAATGCCTCATACATGCATGCATCTTAGTCACTCCAATTTGGTCACTTATTTTTCATGTGCATGATGATGCGAGAATCACATCTATAGGCACACTCCTTACCCAACCTAGCAAGGAGTACATGTTGGATCGACTTATCTGCTACTCAACTACATACTATTACATGAAAGAAGGCATGCCCCATGTATGAAGTTAATTGCAGAAACTAGGTGTTGACAAAAGTTTTGCTTATATCAACGACGTAGATATCCAATACAAAAGAGGGATGAACAAGAGTGGATCAGTAGGGGACAAAAAGCTATGGTGCGTCACAAATTGGTGAGGGTTGAAAAGTATCATGCATGCTTGAAATCAATTACATCCTTTGTTGTTAATAGTAAAAGAGTAAAGTGCCAAACTTCTTATGATTGATGAGAGAGGACTTCAAGTCTACAAGATTTTTCTCATATAAATCAAGGAAATTGCATTGCATACCAAGGATTTGATCAACTACTTTCCCATGTAAGGTGACACCGATACTCTTTTCATCTTGAAGAGTAATCTTCGCTTGCAAAGAAGGAACCTTGAAAATAAGAGAAGTTTTATCACATGAGAAGAAAAGCAAAAGTGAAGCTTGATGGTTGACTCTATTCCCCTTACACACGATGGTGCAAAAAAAGTTGGTCAAAGCTAGAAATGGAGCCAAGTAGTGCTAGAGGTGTACATAGATGCACGACCAAGGGTTAAAGTTGGTATAAATGGCCTAGACAGGTGAGGTGCAACTAAAATGTATGTGTAATGTGGTTTCTTAGGCCAAAGGAGGTCCAAAAAGGGCCAATTGGGATGGCAAGTCAAAGTGTCTAAAGTGTGGGGAATGTGACCTAGAATGTAGTGCTCGAGATGCTCTAGAAGCCCGTCCAGACGGCTCGTCGAATGTTTTGGGTTGTGCCACTCATGTGGACTAGGTGATGACATGGCAAGGCTGCCCACGAGGGCATGTTCACACAAGGATCAAAACCGCCCCCTCCCCAAACCATTTTTGATGGCAAATGCTCAAGGGAGCATCAACGACACTGTCATTGCCCCCCCTTGAGCAAAAAGAAACTCAAGATGTACTAGAGAGAGAGGGAGACACCGTCTTCAAGAAATTTCCAAAATGGGAGCCCAAAATGGACCAATTAGGTGCAAACTTTCTAGTTGTGAACGAATCTCTCCATAAGAGGCTCAAAAAAATGTTTTTTGAAAAAGGGAGGGGTGTTTTTCTTGCAAGGAAGGAGGAGCTTGGTGTGAGAGATGAAGCGGTGCGTTTTCTCGACATTTGATTGCTTGGAGGAGCGACGAGAGGAAAGAAAGAGCCCCAAGCTTGGATGCATATGCCTTGTACACTGTTTTTGATCAAGAACAAGCATCATTGCCACAGTCTTCTATCATTCCCCCTTCCCCCCTTGTTTCTTTGACCTCTCTTATGCAATCCATGGTGTCATGTGCGTGTGTGGGTATACATTGAACTAGTGGTATTTGTGTTGCAAAGAGGGTGAGAGAGAAGCATTGTGTGTGCAAAGGGTTGTGGAATGAGCATTGCAAGATGAAAAGGATCACGTACAGTGCTACATAGGAGGTGTGGGTTTGTGCATTGTGTTGGCAATACCAGACATCTATAAGTTATGTTCTTTGAAGGTGAATTTGAGAGGACAGAGGTGTTGTGAATAGCCTGAGCTATATAGGATCATTTCTGTGTGTGTTGGGTGTGTTCCCCATTCCCCCTCTCTATCTTCTAGTGTCCCCACAGAGAAGGTGCACTAATTGCTTCTTGATAAACGTAAAGAAGCAAGTTTTTACGTTGGGAAGCATGGAGACACAAAGTTATGGTCCGATTTTCATAGCTGAAGAGAATCTGGTGGATGAATGGCTTGCATATTTTGAATTGTTCATGTTGTCTCTATGAATGCCAAATGAGGATAGAAAAATGCAAACTTTTCTATTTGTGATGCGCAAAAAAGCTAAACTATGGTTTGAAACTTTGGAAGGGGAGCCGAGGCAGGTGTGGTCGGTTCTATGAACCCGGTTTTTGCATGATTTTCACAAGGAGGCATCCCTAGTTGAGATGTATGCGAAGCTAAAGGCCCTTAAATAGGATGTAAGTGAGGAGTTTAATCCATTTTTGGACCACTTTGAATCATGTTGGGCAGAGCTAGTAGCGGCTATGTAGCTGGCTAATGGCGAGTATTTCAAATCGGACAAGTTTATGGCGTGCCTACATCCGAAGGTGCGAGAGGAAGTGGACAATGGGAGCCCAGATAACTACAATAGGATAGTGGCAATTTCGAGGAAAAGCAGGAAGATAAAAAACAAGATAGAACATGGTGTAGTAGGCTATAAAATGATGGCACCTGTTCAACCTCCAAGTCCTCGAGAGATAGCCCAAAAGGAGAATCAAGGGAATAGAGCTACGGATACTATTCCACAGCACTCGATACACACAGCTTAGGATCTATCAGAGAAAATGCAAGAGTTGTGGTTAAGTGTGATGGACAAGAAATAACCAAGAGGGGGAAGAGGTAGGGAAAGGCCCTTGCCAGGCAGGTGTAGCAGTTGTGGTGAAGAGGGTCACTATGCTTTAGATTGCCCCCAACCACCAAGGGAAAGAGGAGGTATTTACCCGTTGTTTGGTAGAGGAAGAGGTCAAGGACAGTTCAATGGCCAAAGAGAGTAGGCAATCAAGAACCCAATGCAGCAATGCTAGGAGGTATTTTATACTACAATACACGCTTTTGCGAGGGGTACTTATCAATAGCACAAATGGTTGGGAGGCACAATGTGGTTTTGAATTTTACTTGCATTGAAATAAAGGAATTTGAGCAACCTATTGATGCCCGATGCTCCCTGGGAGACTTTGATTAAGCAGGTGGTTCCAGCAGCTAGGATAACATCAATGCTGATCACTGGTGAGAATACATTGCCACCCTTTGATGAAGGAGCACATAATCATGTGGTAAAGAATTCAAGATTGACATTCCCAGATGATGATACACATGGAGCTGTGTATGAATCCATGTGTGCATTTGCCTTCTTTAGAATGAGCCAAAATTTATTGCAAGGTGATAATTGACAATGTTTTGTCCAGTTTGTCCAATAGATGGCCAAGGGAAAGACTGCCCTAGGGGAATAACATCACAAATCATCATAACTTGTTTATGCTACTCAACCAATTGTTCAAGAAGTAGCAACGACCTTGGATTAGTATTAAGGGAGGAGGAGTTTTCCATTTGCCTTTTTGTGCTCGATGTTGGCAGTATCCCTCTTGTATGTACCTGTGATTTCAAGAAAGTAGACAACAACTATCATGTCTAGTTAGAAACACATGCTCGAAGCAAGTAGGCTTTCTCTCCATTGAATACATGTGTGTGTTTTGTGAGAGGCATCTTAAAGTGGGCTGAGGTATTCATGGAGGACTTGTTGCCAAGATCAAGTGAGTTGGAGCTCTCTACAAAGTCATGCATCATTTACCTTGTTTTGCAAATATCATGCTTTCAATTGCTGAGAAGAGCCCTTATTTCACCTTGGGGTTAAGTGAGACAGATACAAGTGATGTGGATATTAAAGACTAGATAAACCAAAAGCAACACTGGCTATGGATTGTATAGTAGGCTTGGAGCAGAACAGAGAAATATTTCAGCAGGCAGCAAGTAGTGTGTTGGAATCAAAGCTCCCATGCTTGTGGTGAGAGTTGCAAATTATGTATTTATTGAAGATGCAAAATGAGACAATATTTCCTATCTAATAACTGAGAATTTATATCACGCTATTTTGTTGGTTTTGCATTTTATAGGAGTTTGGTGAAATTGGCACATAATCCACTCCTTGAAAGTTTTTCTCATGTGTACGAGATCAGCGATGGGCAGTAAGAAAGGGTTTAGCCAACTCATGATGGCCTAAGGAAAGGTAGGAGTTACATGCTCATGACAATTTTTTGAACATGCTAGTTGGCGAGTGAGTTGCGGAGAAGAGTTCTCATTTCACCTTGGGGACTATTGAGATAGATAATAGTGATGTAGACATTAAAATCAAATAAACCAAAAGTGGCACTGACCATGGGTCGTAGAGAAGGCTTGGAGTGTTAGGAAATATGACGTAGCTAAGTAGATATTAGAGTAGTTTACTTAATGGAGAGAGATAATTTTCACATACGAGAGATTATAAAGTAGAGAGAGAGAGAGAGAGAGAGAGAGAGAGAGAGAGAGAGAGAGAGAGAGAGAGAGAGAGAGAGAGAGAGAGAGAGAGAGAGAGAGAGAGAGAGCACAATATACGTGGTTCACCCAATGTGGGCTAGGTCCACAAGAAAGTAGCCACTCAATGGCTTTAGTACTTCAAACTAGAAGTAGGTTACATAGGGATTATACCCTTAATGGAGCTCTCACCTTGCTTCACTCTAACCATCTCACATACACCTTGTTTCATCAACTTTACAATGTATTTTGTGTGTAGAAGAGGCCTCCTTTCATAGGACAAAAGGGATACCCTCTCTCCTATGCGCTCTTGTGTAGATAAGTCCAAGTTGTGGACTCTCCTATGTGTCTATGTGTGGCCGCCCTTGAGAAGACAAGTCTACCTAAAATTTGGCCACCGGCTATTGACTACCACCCACTCGCCAACCAGCCCATCGGCCAACCAATCGACCGTTCTTTGATCACTTTTCGGCCACCTTCCAATCATAATATTTTGGCAAAGCTTGAGACTGGGCATTGATTTTTGGTTTTCCAATGTGTCAATTTTCTTACGCATGATGGCTTCTCCTCATAATGGGGGCCTTACAAATTTACGTTTCTGAGACTAAAAGTTACAAGGGGTAAATCAGGCTCCATACTTAACAATCTCTACTTGGAGACTAATCTCCACAGTAAACCTGTGATTGATTTCCATCCTAGCTTCTTATCCTTGAATGCCGATTGAAGATGAGCAAAAGATTAGCTTGGCTGCAATATTTGCCTCCATTGTCAGATCTGAGGCATTCAAGCTTGGTACTTGCTTCATTCTCCACAAAGGCTTTCCATATTTGAAATATGGATAACACATCAAATTTATTCTTCATTACATAGACCCATGTTTTCCTAGTCGCATGTGTATGAATGTTACATAGTACAATGAACCACCAAGGGATGGTGTACTTGCAGGACCCCAAACATCAGAATGAGCCAATTCAAGTTTTCTATTTTTTCTTTCATTTCTTGCTTTTTGAAAATTTACCCTCTTTTGTTTATTGTAAATTTTTTTTTCATAGAACTCTAAGTCCACTTCTTTCAAACCTAGTAGAAGCTTCTTTGATTAAAGGATTTGCATTCCTTTGGCACTCATATGCCCAAGCCGATAGTGCCGCACCGCACTGTCGACTTCTGTAGAGCTGCTGCACAAGTTGAAGACTGCGTGCTGATAGTACACAAGTAAATTGTACCAGCCTTTTCTCCTTTGGAAACCACCAAAGATACCTTTGAGATCTTCCAGTGTTTGTTTCAAAATGCAGTGTTGGACCTTCATCGTCCAGTTTTCTTGTAGAGATCAAATTGTTGCGAAGAGAAGGAACATGCCTAGCATCTTTAAGCCTCCATTCATTTCCATTAGCAGTTTTGACACAAAATTTACCTTTGCCAACAGTTTCACAAGCTTCATCATCTCCCAAGTATACATACCCAAAATTACCTTTGGTGTAATCTTGGAGATGTTGTTTGTGCTGTGTTTCAAGGAATGAAGCCCCAGAGTCTACTATCCAAGAATTAGAAACATTGACAAATGAGAGAATTGGAGCATCTTGCTCTACTTTTCCTGTCACATTGGCCTCCGATGTTGGATTTTTGTCTTGAGACTCCAACTTCTTCTTCTTGGACTATCGATCCTTCTTGTTTGCAACATTCAAGAACGAACTTTCTGCGTGACTTGCTTCCGCTTGAACGATCACGATGCTCAAGATTGGGAGTGAATTTTTGGTTTTTTAGCGTGTGATTTTTCTTACGCTGCATGATGGCTTCTCCTCATAATGGGGGCCTTACAAATGTGTTTTTTTGAGACTAAAAGTTACAAGGGGTAAATTAAGCTCCATACTTAACATGGAGTAGACTAGCTCCCATGCTTGTGGTGAGAGTTGCAAACTATGATAAATATAATGGGATCATAATTGCATTAAAAAATCCAATGCCGATGCAATTCTTTAGTTATTCATACAACATGCATTGGCTGGTTGTAGATAGTGATAGCCATTTTTTCGGCTCTTTGTAATTACCACAGTGAGTTACCTCACCCTACCAAAATCACCCAAACACTGTGGCTATCCCTACCATTTCACTGTACATAGGCGTGTGTGAGTCACGGGACTTTTCCCATATCTTCTTAAAAAACCCTCAATTAGCTAGTCATTGGGCTAGTTGAGCCAAAATAAAAAATAAAAAAATAAAAAATATAAGTATATTATGGCCCATGCGTATGTAAATATTTCTTTATATATAGGGCCTAAATAAAATATTTTTTCATAATTATTTTGGTATTTATTTAAATATTTCTACCTAGGTGTGTGTTATTTATGCTCTGTACATTGCCTCACCATTACCACAATTTTTTCTTACCATTTTTCATACTCTTTATTCCATATAGAAATATTTTCATGTAAGCTTCTCTTATATTTGGTGTAACTCCACCCCAAAAAAAATCCAAAAAAACTAGTTTTATTTATGTGTATATTTTTTCACTATTTTGATTTTTCCCTTCTTACATCTATTTTGTTTTTTTCTAAAAAATTAGAACACCAAAAATATTTATCTTTTTATGGTAGCCTCATAATGAGAGAGATTTCTTTTGACCCCTTTATAACTTTTCCACTTATATTATTTATATTTGACATGTACATATTTTTTAGACCCCTCAATATTTGATTTTCTTAGTTGTACTATTCACTTATATCCTAATCTCAACAATATCTTCAATTATAGACCTACCAAATAAGGTCAAGGGTAGGTGGCATGCATACATGCACTATGGAGGGCTCACTCTTGGAGGTATTCAAAAGAATCATCCAAAGAAGGACCCCACAAGGACCTTGCAGTGGAAAAAAACGGTCGGTTTTGCTGAATTTTTAAAGTTCACTTGCTCTCCGAATTTGAAAAGGTGATACAAACAAAAGTTGTAGCTCGTGGGCTGAACTTTTGCCTCAAATTTTTTCATATTTTTTGAGCTACGAGCTGTGAGCTATGATTTTTTTAGTGGACCCCAGTTTTCCCATGCTATGCAGCCACACTCTCTCTTCCACTTTATCATTTTCCTCTTTCACACACACTTCTCCACTTATCATCCCCATCTCTCTCACCACTCCTCTCTGCACACTACTCACCTTCTTCTCAACCTTGAAGAATAAGAGAAACCATGGTGAACTCATACCTCCCACACACAATTCCATTCCAAAATTGACCACCTAGTCTCATTTTTCCTCCTCCAATTTACCCATATCTATCAAAAAAACCACAAAATTCAGCCTCTTCTCTTAAAAGACAGCATCATGGTGGTTGATTACTCAGGTTCAATTATCTTGTCTCTCAAGGAAGGTCAAGAGTGGAGAAAAAATGTACCGTCAAAGCTAGTGGACCGTCAACAGGCGTCAAAATCGGCCCTACTCAAGACACTTGGAGCATCAACCTTGTAAGAAAGCCACTTTTTCTTACCTCTTAAGAGTTTTTTTCTTCCTTATTTGTATCCTACATGGATACTCCCATTGTAAATATCCAATTCCATTTGTAAATTAATACTAACACTACTAACACTAACCCACTATGAAAAGTCCTATCACCTCCATTTCTCTCCTCTCTCTTTCCTCACCAACTTCTTGATAATTCCAAGCAAAAGAAATTAGATAAATTGCTGAAAATCTAACCCAACCATGGTTAGAGGAGTAACCCTAGCCTTCAAAATTGCTATAAAAGGAGGGTGTAGCTAGCACAAAGGGGGAGCCATAAGCAAGAGCACTATGCTATAGCTTGAGAAGCCAAGCTCAACCTCTCTAGAAGGAGCTCTTGAGTGGAAGCTCATTGTCTTATGCATGTGCATGTGTTGTAATAGGGGATTAGCAAGCTAAGGGAACTCCATGCCATTGTAAGAGAGAGAGTGATCATTCAATTGAGAGTAGGGAATCTATCATTTCTCCTACTAGTGTAAGCCCAACATTCGCTGAATCAAAGAGGGTGGATTTGGACTAAGCTTGGATACTTTGTCTCCCTTCCAACGTGAAGTAATGGACAACAATGATGCGTAAGTGTCTTGGTGTTTTTTTGTTAAGTTCTTGATAGCTTGTCTCTGGTGTTGTCATCAATCTAGCCATAAATCCCACATACTGTAAGAGGGCGACAGGGTGGAGAGGACTCCCCTGGCCTTAAGACAGTGATTGGGGTGGCTTTTCTTGTGATGTGTTGTGATGAAATTTACGCAAGCTATGTTGAACAAATACTAATCTCACTTTGATTTGTCATGACAGATTTGTAAGAAGGTATTAATGCAACAAGCACCCCCTCCCCCTTTCTCTCTCTTTCTTAAATATATAGTTGTGTTTGCTTGATCATTGCCGATACGTTTCAAAGCAGCCTGAGCACTATCTCTCTCTCTCTCTCTCTCTCTCTCTCTCTCTCTCGTGTTTTAGGGTGTGAGAGTATTCCATTGGTGTTAGGGTTAGTGTAAATTCCTTGCTTGTTTGTGGGTTGCTCTAACGATTCTTCTCTTTTGCGTCCTAGTTCGCTCTTAAACTAGGTGGTGCCCCTTGTGTAGTTGGGATTTGGCTGTGGGTTTGTTGTTTTGGTTTGTGTTGTGTTGTGCCCCAGTCCCATTGAGCAGCACGGGAGCCTTGAAGGGTGTCTAGAGGCCACTCTTCTTGTTGCCCGCCCCGGACCGCCTCAATAGAAAAAAGGTTATAGCCATCTTACACATGTCCAAGACAATCAATGCCAAAGAAGTGCGTAGCTTTGTAGGCCACACTGGCTATCATCGACAATTTATTAGAATATATGCTGATAACACTCGATCTCTATCTCGCCTAACTAGTCTAGCCCAACCTTTTTAGTGGACCTCTATAGAAGAACTAGCCTTCAATTATGTAAAGAAATGCCGCATACATGCATGCATCTTAGTCACTCCAGTTTGGTCACTTATTTTTTATGTGTATGCTGATTCCAGAATCACACCTATAGGCACAGTCCTTACCCAGTCTATCAAGGTATACAAGTTGGATCGACTTAGTCGGACACTCACAAAGGTCGAGAGAAACTATAGCACCATTGAGATAGAGGGCTTGGACATTGTCTATGCTCTACAAAATTTTAGGCATTCCCTTCTGATTATACACTCTGTAGTCATAACTGACCACCAGGCTCTCAAGCTATCTTCTCAACAAGCCTCAAGTGGTGGGGTGTGTTTGTAGGTGGTTATTACTGTTTTAGGAATTTAACTTTGAGATTGTCCTTTGCCTTGGTAAGGAGAATCAGATGGATGAACATCTCTCCAAGATCGACTCAAGGGAGTTAGTAATAGGAGTAGAGTACGACCTCCCCACCGCTCTACAAAAGTGGTCCAAATGGTATTCTTCATCGTTGTGTCATGCAACATTAAGTTCAAGACATTTTGAAAGATGCTCACTCTGGTATAATAGGTGGCCACACAACCTAGGGCACATAACCAACCATCGCATTTTACACATTGGATTGTGATGGCCATACATGTTTTGAGATACAATGCAATATGTTTGGTCTTGTGATTCTTGCCAATGGTGCACTCCCAGACCAACCCATAAGGCTAACCATCCCTTGTAGATCTCTTTGGCGTGGCTGCCATTTGAAAGATGGGGTATCAATTTTTTTGGGCCAATCAATTTGGTTGGCCAACTAGGAAATTATAGGTATCTTCTAGTAGCCACATACTATGCCACCAAATGGACATAGATGGTGGCAATCTCTGATTGTATATCAGCCACAATTGAAAAGTTTTTGTATGAGATATCTTTTGTAGGTTTGATTGCCCTTTAGAGATCAACAGTGATCAAGGAACCCACTTTGTAAATGAGATGCTGGCCAACCTTTTTGACAGGTACAAAATCTTCCATAGAAAATCTTGCTCCTACTATCCTCAGGCCAATGGCCAGGCTGGAAGTACCAACAAGGTCCTCCTGTCTCTGCTTCGCAAAACATGTCACCTTCCCCCAACCTCCTCGCCAACAATAGTCTTTGGTGCCACATGGTCATATAGAACCAATTTTAAAGCGACCACTCAACACTCCCCATTTCAAATGTGTTTTGGCCTAGAGATAGTGGTCCATTTGAATTTCACTTTATCTCACCTCACAGTAATAAAGTAGATTGCCCTAGAGGTAAACACTCAACAATGGTGAGTTGACTCAGAAGATTGGAAGAAGATCAACTATTAGTAGCAAAGGACTTGGAGATCAAGCAACAAAGAAGAAAATATTGACATGATTGACATCTGAAGACAAGGAAGTTTGGCAAAGGCTCCTTGGTTCTTTATATCAAGCAAAGTATCTAAAGAAAGCAAAGGAGCTATCCCTAGTGTGGCAAGGTCTCGTTTGTGGTGACCAACATTCTTCCCCAAGGGACGGTCCATCTGCATACTTAACTGGGGAGTCTCTGCAATTAGTTAATGGTTCCCAACTCGAGATCTATTGCATTGTTCCCTAGGCATCACGCATGTGAACTAGTCTACCTAGACTCAAATATTCCATAGCGTCCCATTAGCATCACATCACAATCACCACTCTCTCTCTCTCTGCATTGCACCCGCTCCTCATTCCTAGATTTGTACACCCTTAACTCCTTCTAGTGCTTTCTCTTCACTATCTCTATATTGCATAACTTCCATGATGGTTTTGGTTGTCCTTGACATTCCCTTATCCTTTCAAATTGTTCACCCGTGGTCGGTTATTCTCTAACTAAATAAAACTACCCTTCCCCGTCACCTCACACATTAACCTTTTCTCGTGCCATGCTGCTCGTCCTTTAACCACTCATCCCCTCACCCTTGATCCTCTCCCACTAGCCCCTTTCTTGTTACCTTTGCCCCTTGCCTTTCCACTCTCCCTTGACCCTCTTGCCCCCTCACCCTTGATCCTTTGCCACTAGCCCCTCGCCCACCCCTCACTTTCCCCTTGCCTCGCTCTACCCAACCCCCTCGCTCCCTCCCACTACCCTCTCATTCGTTTCCAGGTTCTAGTTTTGGTATGATTTTCTAGTAGTTTCTAGTTCATCTAGTTTTCTTTGTAGCACCGTAGTGGTTTGCTTTTTAGTGCTTTCATTTTTGGTTTGCAACAACTCTTTTCTAGTTATTCACGTGCCACTCCACTCATCAGACCACTCATTGGGATGGTTAGTGGAATAGTGGGAGACATCTATAGCAGGGCTACAGGGCTACACATGGCTTAGCTTGCATGACCACCTTGGTGGACGTGCTCCAGAGCAAATTTTCTTGTATTTGAACCATACCTGGTCTCGGTGCTTGAGCACTCTTGGATCACCCATCGACATGCACGCAGTGTGGAGCCAGCCAGGGTGGGGCTCGAACCACCAAGGCGAGAGAGGTAACATTCATCATGAAAAGTGTGAGCATCGTATGTCCACCCCTTTCAAAACATTTAGGATCTACTAGACACAAGTTCTTTGAGTGGCTCAGGAGCAATCGTGGGCTAGGCTAGTGGCCGTTCACTGGCCGATAAGATGGCTAGTGGATAGACTCACTAGCGGCTTCCCTAGGCCACTAGTATTGGATATTTTCAGTTGTCCATGGGTTGCCTTGGTTAGATATTTTCTAGTAGCCAACATATATGTGGTGAATATGCAATGGCCTCGGCTTGTGAATATAGATTAAATCATGTGATTAGCAGATATAGGTTTCCATACACTTGCCATGATCGAGAGTCCATTGTGTGTCACATTTGGAGCACTTGCATAGACTCTTAATCACTAGCCTTTGGGGCACCTCACCTTGGTTGTTTGCAAGTTGGGCATGTGAGTCTTGCAGTCTTGCTAGCTAGTTACATTGTGATTTCAACTATGTCTCGTACCTCTGCATCCATTGCACTCTCACCTCTACATCCCCATTGTACCTTGTTGTGGTAGTTGTGGGCTGGGTAGAGTTGGACTCAACTAGAATAGACTTTATATGGTTATTTGGTTATGTATAGGGTGTTGCATTGGAGTGCTTGTGGTTGTCATGGCTATTGTTTCATTTCTTGGTGTCTGTCTATTTTCATCTTGTCTATTACTTTGAGCTAGCTTGTGAGTCCTCATGCATAAAGCATCCAGAGCATCTCACCACTAGAAAGAATCGTGCACCATTTCCATCTACACTTGTACATGCCAAAAGTTGTTTATTATCATTGCCAACCCCCAAATTGAGAATTTATGCTCAACATTTTCATCAACACATTGACATAAAACCTCAAAAATGACCCTAAAGTTTCTCTTGGATCATATGGAAACTCATCAACTTGCATAGCATCACCTAAGTTTCCAAGCTTGTAAGTCACATTAAAGGGAAATGTATCTATTTTCTCACCACAACACCACCACCCACCTAGATCCCAAGCATGATATCAATATTCTTCATGGTTAGCATATGTCATCTCATACTATATGCCATCACAATGTGTCAAGACCATAGATACCTCAAAATGCATCTCATGAGACTAGATCTCATCCCATTAATAGCCACAAATTTCACATCATCTTGCCGATGCATAAATTGCTCTTCATTCCCTATGCCCAAGAGACCATCACTCCAAACACTAACGACTCCATTCCAAAATTGGAAAGGCATCTTAAAGACTCCACCACCAGCATCCCCTTCTCTTACATAAAGTTTCTACCACTTGCAAAGATGGAAAAATTCATACAAAGCCACACAAGACATCATAACCAAGTCTTCATCACAACAACCTGTCCCAAGACTAGCCAACTACCAATCAAGATCTACACAGATAAAAGGATATGGCCCAAACATATGGAAAAGCACATGAAATGCATCCACAAGATCATTGTGCAAGAAAAACATCACTTTGAATTGATTTTCTACTTCATCCTCAAGATGTTTATATTGAGCAACCATAGGGCACATATCGTTGTTGACATCCTTTGGAGATGGCAATAGCATCAAATCCTTGCATACGTAGACCTCATTCCTATTGCATTCATGACCCAATTTGTTTGCATCAAAACCATTAGAGGGTTGCCCAAGCCCCAAATTTGGTATATCCCATGTACTCAAAGTCAAATCAGCCAGCATAGCATCACTCTTTCCTACATCATCTTCACTTAATGTTGTACTACACAACCATATCCCATCATCTCATATTCATTACAAGCATCCATGTCTTGTTTCTACAAAGATCCTTCCCAAAACATACACTGTGCTTGGTGCAAGGCTACCATGTCCTCCATTAGCGGATCTTGTACCTCTATGTCATCATCACATACATTAGCACACAAACTCTCACTAGCATTAGATGTGTCACCATCATAGGCTGCCTCATCCTCTTCAATTTCATTCTCCTCATCTCTACTTTCCATAATTGTGCTAAATTTTTTGCATTTACCCATTGTGTCCTTGACCTTCTCCACCATAGGCGTGTGTATGATTTCCACAAGTGCTTTACATACATCATTTACATTAACTTGAAGCATATTTACATTAGCACATGTCGCCAAACTATCATCCTTTCCAACATGAGTATCTGTAACTTTGAATTTGTGCACATTAAAGTCATCCACACTATCCATACCGGGTATAGACAAAGGGTACTTCATGCTTGTAGCAACACAAAACTTTCTCTCTTTTCGTAGCACTATCTTCAATAATTCACACATGGAATTGGGCTCTTTCTCTTGCACTTTCATTTTAAGAACTGGTCGCAACAAACTCGTGAATACCTGTATTCTTTGGCTATTTGTAAAAGTGGAATAAAATTCATCTTTAGATATAGGCTCCGCATGCAACATGCATCTTGTCAAACTCCCCAAGAATCATCAAATCTTGACTAAAATTTTGTAACATACAAGTTCTTGCATAAACAAACTACTAGTGATGTGTTTCTATGCATCTTGGTGAGGAATCACCTTCCTGAACCGCTTCAAAAAGCATCTCTTAAACCTGACAGTCCCAATTTCCTTTCTCATCTTGTGATAATCCCTCAAACCAATCTCTTGCATTCCCTCTGACCATCAAATTGATACCTGCAAGATTTTACACTTCACTTGGAACCGCATGAAATAAACATGTCAAGTCAACCTCATAAGATGCAACCCAATCTTCTACATCCTCACAACCTGTGAAAATAGATGGCTGGAATGGCACCACCATCATGAAATTTCCTTCTGTTGGGGTGGTAAAGCCCAATGTGATGCGCCTGAGTGTTGGGCGACCGGAAACTACCGCGAACTACCACCGACCATTCATTCTACATAAAAGAATAAGGACTCATACCCCTATTGTGTTTGGAGTCCATCCAAACCTGTGTCTCATCCCTTCTCCTCTCTTCTGCATTTCTCTACAGACACATATGCTCTCGCATGCACACTTCAACTGGTATCAGAGCTCAGGGATTGGGAGCACCATTGGAGCTCAGTAGGGAGGCATACGGAGAAGCAGCAAAAATTGCAACACATTTTTGTAGATCTATTTTGGACTACCAAAACATCTTCATTCAAGCTGATTCCCTCGATTCCTGACCGGTATTTTGTCCTCTTCAACTTTGCAGAAGAAAGTTTTCTCAAAATCTTCACCAATTTGGAGATACGTCACTCAGACTGCCTGTAGGTTGTGAAGTAGAAGCTGCAAATTTTTATAGATCTGGTTTAAACTATAAAAATAGCTTATTTCATGTCCATTCCCGCTAATCCCAATTGTTTTTGCGTGCTCTACAACTTTGCAGAAAGAAGTTTCTGTAAATTTTGCACAGTTTGAGAGATATTCAGTTCAGACAGCAGGGTAGTCTACCTTCTTCGGTTCTTCTGCGTATAGGTTTTTCATTGCAGACTCTTTCTGCAATGTCTTTCACATGCATATTTGATGTAAGATCTTGAGGGTCTGTTAAATCAGACAAACCGCCGTAGCGGTTACAAAAAAAGGTTCCTGTGGTTGATGTAAGATCTTATCCGGTTTATGTATTGTGATGGAAATATGCAAAGCCTATTGTTGAGGGTTGTGGTAAGGTTTTATTGAGCTGGGAGATTCTCAAATGTGGAGATCCTTTTGGTGATATAGGTTTTGGAGCAAGACCCCGACATCCCCATAGTTTTGGCATCGACATACGATGTATGTTTATGCAGTTAGTGCAGTATTGGTGTGCATCTGCTGACCTGCCATTGTTGGCATTAGTGTCATCTTTATGCGTATGCGTTTGATAGTGTTCAGTTGGTCAGAGACACTCTTCTAGAGTTTGAGACATTGACAGTGACAGTTCTTTGAGATTCTATCTTGCCTGTTTAGCCACTTTGATCAGCATTTCAGTCATTTTATACATTTGTTTTGCATTCAGAAGTCAGTTTTGCGGGGGAGACTCCGTCGAAATTTTTTAGGTTTTCTATCATCTTCTTTAGTGTAGCGGATTTATTACTTTTGTTCCTTGTCGAGTGACGGCTTCATCATCAGAGAACTCTTTGTTCAACATTGAGAAGCTAGATGGCACTAACTTCCCATTTTGGAACAAACAAATTTACAATGTTTTAGTACAGAAGAAATAGATCCGGCCGATAAAGATGAAAGGGGTAAAGCCTGAGGATATGGATGAGTATGATTGGCAGGAGTTGGATGAGCTTGCCAAGTCCACCATCATGCTGACTTTATCAAAGAATGTGTACTTCAATGTGAACATGAAAAAGACTAGTTATGAGCTGTGGAAGAAGTTATGTGACCTGTATGAGAAGAAAAGTGGAGCATCATGGGTTTATTGGCTGAAAAAGTTAGTTGATTTGAAGATGCATGAGGGCACACCCATGTGCAATCATCTCATTGAGTTCAACACAATTTTTAGTCAGCTTTCTGCGCAGGGAGTCAATTTTGACAATTCGGTCAAAGCAATTCTTGCTATTTACGTTGCCAGAAAGTTGGGATACTTTTCGCACATCCATAAGTAGCTCAACACCTCCTGATGGTTTAACATGTGCTGATGTTGAGGGCAATTTGCTTACTGAAGAGGTTAGCAGGAAGAATCTTGATACTTCTCGTGGTACTAGCAATGCTCTCGTTGTTCATGGTTGATCACAAGAAAAGAGCAAGCAGAATTAGAGAGGAAAATCTCGTAGCAGATCACGTGGCCGAAAAGACATTGAGTGCTATCATTGTCACAAAAAGGGTCATATGAAGAAAGACTGTCAAAAGTAGAAACAAGAGAAAGGTAAAGACAAGAAGTCGGAAGAAGGCAAGACTAAGGAAAGCAGTATAAAGATTGAAGAGATCAACGATGTTTTTGTTGAAGATAATGATGGAGACATTTATCTCACATATGCTATGGATTCAAAATTTTTGGTTGCCACTGATGACTATGCTTTACAGGATTGGGTTATTGACTTAGGTGCATCGTTTCATGTGACTCCTCATAGAGAGTGGTTCAGTACATATGATCAGCCCGTAAAGGTCGTGTTCGTCTTGGGTGAAAGCATGAATAGGTGGAATGATATTTAAGCTATTAGATAGCATATCACAAAAACAATCTTGTGGAAAAAATAATACAAACTAAATAAAATTTATAAGTGATTGCACTTATACATTTTATTCTTTAAGAGCTATCCATTGACATATATCATGATAGAAATTTTATGTGAGCTCATGTCTAATTGTAGGCCAAAGTTTTTGATAGTAGGTGTCCATGGACACAGCTATTTGAGCCACCATTCTATGCTTTCACCCTCTTGTCAATAATTTTACTTGCGACATAGTTGGTGTCAGCAATGTGTAGCTGAAATTTCAGAATGGTTCTTCATTCATGCTCAAAAAATGTGAGACATGTGCCGAAGCTTACCAAAAGCTTGATTAATACATGACAATTGGATGGCGCAGGATATTACTGCACATTTGGTGATAGTTCGTGGAAGATCACCAAAGGTTCTTTAGTGGTAGCACATGGTTCAAAGTCTATGACTTTGTACATGCTACATGTATCCAATGTTGAAAACCATGTAATTTGTGTAACTGAGCAGCCAAGTGTTTCTTTGTGGCATTGCCGGTTAGGACATATGTCTCAAAAGGGAATGAAAATTTTGTCTGGTTTTGGTTATGTGCATGGCTTCAATTTATCAGACTTTTCAGTTTGTGAGCATTGTCTTTATGGCTAACAAACACAGACACCACACAAAAGGGGAAGCACTCAAAAAAGTGAGCCATTGGAGTTAGTGCATAGTGATGTGTGTGGACCTATGCCTAACGTATCCATGGGAGGTTCATTGTACTTTGATACATTCATTGATGACTTCTCAAGGAAAGTGTGGGTATATCCTCTCAGGAAGCAGGATGAAGTTCTTTCAAAATTTCAAAATATTGTGGCATTAGTGGAGAATCAGTCTGGCAAAAAAGTCAAGTGCTCAAGGTCAGACAATGGTGGTGAGTATGTCACTAAAGCCTTTCAGAATTTTTGTGATTCCAAAGGCATCAAAAGAGAGTTGAATTCTCCATATAACCCTCCACAAAATGGTGTTGCTGAGAGAATGAACCGTACCATACAAGAGAAGTTACGTAGCATGTTGTCTAATGTAGAGTTGCCTAATGGATTTTGGGTGGAAGCGTTAGCAACTACTGTCCATCTGATTAGTAGATCTTCTAACAAGGATTTAGATGAGAAGGTACCTAAAGAGCTTTGGTATGGGAAGCCACCTTCTTACAAGCATCTTAGAGTCTTTGGCTGTGAAGCGTATTTCCATGTTCCAAAGGAGTTTCAAAGCAAGTTGGATCCCAAGTCAAATAAATGCATATCTCTTGGTTATGGTAATCCTGGCGAGATGGGATTTTGGTTATGGGATCCTGAAGCTGAAAAGATAGTTCGCAACAATGATGCATTAGGAAAAGTTTGGACTCAAAAATGGGCCTTGTAAGAAATGCTAGGTCATCTTAGAGAGAGATAATAAAAATTTCTTCATTTCATTTTTGATATTCACTTTCAAAAAAATTCGGATATCATATTTGAGGGGTACGTTTATTAAAACTCTCAAAAAGTGTTCAGACAATGATAACATACGACGGCTCCGAATTGAACGCCGATTGTCTCAATCTTTTGGATTTTTCAAAAATAAGATTTGGCGCTCAACGAGGTGCATTGAATGTTATTCTTCTTCTCATTTTTGCGTCTATCTTGCTTTTCGCCTGCGCGTAGTCTCCTCCTTTGAGCTCTCTTCCATTTGCTTCACTCTTGCGCTCTCCTTTGTTTTGAGCTTTCTCATTCACCAAGTCATCTCAATGTCATTATCATCTTCACACAGAACTCAGACGAGGAGTCAAAACGATGTGTATCATATGCATATCAAACTGTCCAGAGAATACGAGCCCCTCCACAAGAAGAATAAGCGAGGCATCCTTTCCACAGCTTCAAAAGAGAACTTCAGATTTCAAGGTAAAAAAAGCATCGATCTTTGGGTGGATGGCAGGATATATCCTGAGCATCCTATCACCAAATCAACTCCACCATTCAGAAACATAACGTCATTGCTGAACTATGTAGCAGATGGTTATTCTGGTTTATATGGCTACACCAAGCATTTAGCGGCCAAAAGTGATATTCTTAAGCTTGAGAGAGACCTTGCACACAAAGAAAACTTTTTCTTGAAGAAAACTGTGACAGAGTGCGCTCAACAACTGAAAGGCAAGGACGAAAGCATCATGCAGCTCACGCAGGATCTCAGAGAAAAAAATAGTGTCTTGGGTCCTCGGTTAAGAGAACGACGCTTACGAGACATTGAACGACTGAAGGTTGGTTCTGGGGGTTTGAAGAAGAGGGTTAAAGCAATCAAGTAAGATTATCATTCAAGCAGGTTTAATTCATCTTTACATTTGTAGTTTTATATCTTACTTTTCATATTTATGCTTAGATCGTTGTTACATCCTCAGTCAAATATTGACGGCAACACACCAACTTCTTCAATTCCTTATGGTCTCATACTAAAACGCAAAGATGTCGCCGGACTTTTGGACGATAAGCGCTACTGCAAGATTGTTGCTAAGCAACTTGACACTCTTTTGAAACAGAATCAACTCCAAACACGTGATGTTCAGTCAATTCTGGATGAAGCCGGAATATCCAACAAAGGTTATTCTGCAATTGTTAGGTATGTCTGGTGTTTGAATCAATTGTCTTCACCTGTCAAAATCAAATGTCTGCAATTTTTAGGTATATTGGATATGTGTAGCATTTGAAAACTTGGAAATAGTCCATTTGCTTAATTTTCTGTTTACAGAACTATACATCAACAAAGTAAGAAGTTCAATCTCAAACACACGTTGCTGCCAAATCCTTCTCCATTCGAAAGACAAGACTAGAGGTCAACCAGGAAGTGCTTCGAACATTGGGCACTCCTTTTCATATTGAAGCAATGTACAGCTCGCCATCAGCAGAGGAAGTGGTCTATGACAAATACAATAATATATTTTATGATTTAGTAGCTTTGGAGACATATATTGCTCAATTGTTCAAGGTTTCTCAAGAGGAATTCAATGGAGTCTTGAAGTTTGTGCTTAAACTGGATGAGTGCGAGCTAGTGAAAGAGACAAAGGTTGAGCGTGTCACAATAACACTTATGAATAGAGAATTAGATGAAAGCATTGCTTCAGACGACCCTAGAAACTTTAGCGTGTAATCCGAAAACAATATTTTCTTATTAGACACATTCAAGGTTTGATATCAACAAGTTTTTGCTTAAGAAAATGATTAGACATGTTTCATTTGATTGGTTTGGTTTTCCCATTTCAAGTGCTTGCAGAGAATTTTGATATTCTTAACTGGGTTTTCCATCAAACAAGTATTCCTGAAGTCATAAGCGAACAGAGAAATGGAAAGACACTCGATGTATTAGGCATGGGTTCATACACAGTAGAGTGGCATATGGTTGGAGATCTCAAAACCCTAAAGTGTATGTACAACATCTCAAAAGGAGCAACGAGTAAAAGCCCTTGTTTGTATTGCATGGGAGGAGTCATTGGTCTTGACAAAAGAAATTGGAGGAGAGTGCCAGACAGGCACTTGTAGGACCTTAACTTTCGCCCAGTGTTGGATATTCCACTATCCAGAGTACATATTTGCACGATGCATGCACTCTGCAGAATCATTGAGAAACTTATGTTTCTGTACATTTTTTTTTCTTGGAACACCTGGCCAGCATCAGCAAAACAAAGGGATATATTATCATTGGAAACAGTTTTCTCAGATATGGGCTTGCATGGAGGACATGCGAAAATAGAGCAGGACGAGAAGAGGTCTAATGGTCGAGATGTGCCAAAGAAGTTGTCTATTGGCGGTGTGAAATCCCGTCTCTTCTTGTCGATGCCAACAAGTGGCAGACAACGCAAAAGCCAAAGTGCTCAGGAAAGGTTGACATTGAGATACAACCGGTGGAGAAACCTGCACAATGCAGTGGTTGACCACGCAGACAATGGTGCAGCAAGGACTCGCAAAGCGAACGTGTGGAAAAGTTTGGATTCCATATTCAAGATTTGTGAGCTCAATACTTGGAGAGATACTGACTATACATTGTTTCAAGACACTTTGGAGACCTTCCACAGGTCTTTCATAGCTGCATGGACAAATTAACACATAACTCATTACATGGTATATTAATTTATTTGATAAAATTGTGATTATATATTTACATATAAACAATAGGCTGGTTTTTTTTTGTAGCATATCATATGCAACCACATGCCTTGGTTTGCTAGGCAGTATGGTAGCTTGGCTATATGGTCTACACAAGGTATGGAGAAAACTCACTACGAAGCCCGTACTGGCTATTTCAGCCACACTCCTCACAGAGGTGGTGCAAACAAAGCCAACAGTTTGGAGGAACTACATCAATGGACTTATCGAAAACTTATGCATAGAACACATCGAAAGGAATGTGTCAAAGACAGTTAGATTGGCCAAGCAATGAGATTAGCAAGCAAACGACGGAAGAAGGAAATATGGGAGGCATCTTCTGCGGCATCGCGACATGTAGAGTGGCGACTTCAAAAAGAACGCACTGGAAAACTTAAACAACTCCAACCCAAGTTGTTTGAGACTTCCTAAAGATAGTGCATTGTAACACAATATAATTTTTTGTGCCAAGAAAAGACAACCAGTCACAAAAGTGAGAAACATAATGTACTCATTGTTTTGATAGAAAATGTACTATTTTTTGGCATCAACAATATACATTGGAGCTTCTCTATTCTTCATCTTCGTCAGGAAAAGTTACAAAATATTATGGCCTTTTTGCCTGCTGTGTGTTATTGTCTTCTTCTTGCCTTGGTCTTTTGCAACCTAGTCCTGCAGGTTCGTTTGTCGACAGTACATTTGTCTCCACCTCCACAGCCACAAGAGACATTTCTTCAGTAGGCAGATGCGCAATTGGTTGTTTATTGCGAAACATAGCATGCTTTTCATACTCTAGTAATTGCGCAGGGTCAGTGATTCCACATGCCAAACCATATGCTGCTTGGGTCAAAAAATAGCGACTACGTTGTCAAGAGTTTTTTCGAGCAAGGAATTGCGCATATGTACATACAAATGCATGGTGCATCAAATAAGGAATTGCCCATTTTGCAAAGCTAGGTGGTTACGTGGGGCCCACATGTGTACAGATAGGACAGCATGTACATAGTGCAGCGATTTTCACTATTACCAGTACCACTGTGTTTTTTCTACAATAAGGAGGAGTTGGTAGCGCGTAAAACTTCTCGAGGAAGCTATCCGCGGGCCGACGACGTGAGGTCAGCAGGTGCGTCAGATGGCATCTAGTGGCGTCAGGAGGGCGAACGAGGTCAATATTTGCACGCAGATGAGGACAGATACAACGTGGGTGTTTTCTTGTGAGAGTTACGCAGAAAGGTCATCATTAGGACCACTTTTTGGGGCCACTTCACGTGGTGGCGAGATGCATTATTGGAAAAAAGCTGAGTGCCAGGTGTGCGAATGATGCAAAAAGGTGACAACTATGCACTGCGAGGTCAGTTTTTGGCCTGTTCGGGGTCCGTTTGAGGTCATCTAAAAGGCCAAGGGTGCCTAACTAATAAAGCTAAGTGTGGGAACTGAAAAAAGAGAGAGAAGACCAGAAAAAACGTGGAGAAGAGAGGAGGAACAGCCGCAGGTGTGTTTTTGGTGTTTTTGGAGCCTGTTTTGGCCGTAAACTGCTCATCCGAGGTCGGATTTGAGCACTTTGACATTGTAGACTGGGGTTTTGGGCCGTTCCGGACGCGATGGCGCTGTCCATTTTGCCAAATTCCTCACTCTTTTTCTGCTGTTTTTCTGTGTAATCTTCTGCGGTGAGTGAAGCTTCTTCTCCAATTTGTGATTGTATCTGGTATCTTTTACCCATATTGTGTGAGTTGTTGCCCCATTGGTGTTGGCCCAAGCTCATTTGTATCTAAACATCATAATTTCTCCTCTTTTGAGCTGAGTTTTTTGGGTGTGTGTGTGTGTGTGTGTGTGTGTGTGTGTGTGGAGTGGATAAGTGGATAGTTTCTCTCCTCTCACTCCAGAGGTGTGTTCCCTGTCTCGGCCAGGTGTGTTGTCTAAGCCGAGTGGTGCCCCATAGTGTGTGTGTGTATCTTCCCAAGAGTGTGTGTCGGGTCGTTATAGAGGCGCTGTGTGTGTTTTCATCCCGCTCACATTCTTTTGGCGCCCCCACGGAGGATCTTCTTCGAGTACCTTCTGGTTCGAGCTTCGAGCTTCGAGATTACAGGTTGCAGGTTGCAGGTTGCACATTACAGGTTACAGGTTACAGGTTACAGGGACAGGTACAGGTACAGGTGATTCACACAGGTACAGGTAGCTGGAGTACAGTGATATACTAGCAGTGATGTCACTTACAATTGTTGTTGGAATGCTTCACTTGGCGCCTATTTGAGCGCATTGTCTGCTGGATTGTATGTTACTTGTGGAAACTGCCATTGTACGCATTTGTGGAGCCATACTTGGTTGTATTTGGCAGTCCCAGCCATTTCTGAGACTTGGTCTGGAAGATAGTCATTTCTGAGACTTAGACTATATGCGATTTGCATTAGCCTTCGTGTGAGGGTCGATAGCGTGAGGTTTTTATTGAGCTGGGGGATTCTCAAATGTGGAGATCCTTTCGGTGATACAGGTAGCTGGAGCACCCTTTTTGTGACCTCGCCATAGGCTATGTACTAGTGAGTCCTACTTGATGCTCGGGTTCTATTGTTGACAGTTTATGCATACATAGACAGTCTATATTTTGGGTTCCTACTGCTCTACTTCTGGGCAAACTCTGTCGAAATTTTCCCAAGTTATGATGGCTGGTTTTTTGGTCTTTTGAGCCATTTATGCTGTTATGCTGCTGAAATTTGGCAAAATCAGAGGTTAAGTCACGTGTGCCTTCTTGGGAGCTGCATGGTTGGCTTTAATGGATGATCAAAATGGCCCTCAGTTCACTCCTTTTCATTTAACTCAAAGAATTCAGATTAATGTTCATGTGTCCAGGAAGATCTTTTTCCAGCAGCGCATAGTCTTTATGTTTGGGCCAAGAAGATTAAGGGAGATACTGGAATGTCCTTTGCCTGTTGTAATTCCGATGATCAACTATGAAAACTCATTTGATGTGCATGTGTTTGTCCTTATCTAAAGCTGAGCTCCATTGAAGTTTCTGGGGATTGGGTAGTGAAAAGTTTTGGGTTCTTACACGTGTGTTCGAAGGGGTTCTCAAAGCATTAAACTTGGGTAGCCATGGCTTTCTCTTATCCGGAATTTCATGGAAGAAGTGGTGAAGATGCGGAAGACTTTCTGGAGCAAGTCGAGGTGGCATGCATAAGCAACAATATGTGTGATGAGGAGAAGATTTTGAGGCTATTTGGATTGCTTTTGAAAGATGAGGCCCATGTTTGGTTCATGGATTTGGAAGCTAAAGAAGCAGTGGCTTCTTCTTATGGTTTGAGTCTTGACAAGTTTATAGAAGCTTTTTTAGAGCGTTTCCAGGTTTTTGAAGATACAAATGCAGTATGGAATGAGCTCAATTCTCTTAAGCAAGGTTCTTGTCAAGGTGTTGATGCCTATGTACAAGGTTTTACAGATTTATGGACTTGTTGGTGTGTTGCTCTTAAGGATGAGACCCCCCCTTATTCATTGAGGAAAAGTTTTTTTGTTGATGGTTTGTCACCTTGGTTGCGGTTTGAGGTTGAGTTGAAGAGGCCCGAGTCTTTTGAAGAAGCAGTATGTATTGCAAAGCACAAGGAATGGAAGTTTAAGCGTCTTGAGGAACATGGTATCAGTACAGGTATGCATGTGCAAGATGGATTTGACATGGAAGATGAAGTTAAGCCTAAGCAGGTGAAAAGTAGCCTATCCTATGATGTTTCTCGTTTCTTCCCAAGGTCTATTGTGAAGCGTAAAGAGGTCTTGCAGGTTGACAGGTTTATGGAAGAGCCTAAAGAGGTGAGTAATGCTTTGGATACAGGATTGAAAAGTCTTGAAGCGGATGCATTGGCTACTTGTGTACCTTGTGATTCTGGGTGTGAGTGTGAGGTCGAGGTTATTGATGATGAGCACATATCTTTGGATACTAGTTCCTTGGAAATTAGGAAAGAGGGCAAGGTTGAGAGCCATTTTGTGGATTTGTTGGATGTGGAGCCTGTTTTGAAGCCATATTTTGATGTATGTGCAGTGATTGAACCGATTTGTGAGCATGATTGTGGTTTAGAGCAGGGATCTGTATTCTTGGAGACTGATGAACCCATGCTAGAAGCTATGGATAGTGGTTCTAGCCATGATTATGATGTGGATAAAGTTATGTGTGATGATGAGTATGCTTATGATGATGAGAAGGGGTTTGGCATATATGAGTCCGATCTCAGCTATGTGGATGCCTATGCTAGGGATATGTGTGCTGCGGGGATACTTTTGTGCTTTGGATATCAACAACTCTACCTTCACACAATGCTTTTAGCTACTTGGGTGCATGATTTGCAGGTTGTTGCTATGGCTGGTGAAGCCAAGATGCCAGGTGATGAGTCACTTGAGTTGTCTCTATCGGTTGGGTTGAATGTGGCATGCAATATTTATGCTTTTGGAACTCCAGGCAGGGCGGATGTGTTAGTTGAATATGCCTATGGTGCATTTCGGTTGATTGTTGACAAATGTAGGTGTGGTGTTATGATGCTTCTTGTGAATCAGGCAATATGCCTTTGGCCTTTTGATCCAGGTGGAATGAGCATCTACTAGTGCTGCTGCTGAGCATGAATGCTCTAGCAGGCTAGGGGGTGGGCAAATTATGTCAGGAGTTTTTTCGAGCAAGGAATTGCGCATATGTACATACAAATGCATGGTGCATCAAATAAGGAATTGCCCATTTTGCAAAGCTAGGTGGTTACGTGGGGCCCACATGTGTACAGATAGGACAGCATGTACATAGTGCAGCGATTTTCACTATTACCAGTACCACTGTGTTTTTTCTACAATAAGGAGGAGTTGGTAGCGCGTAAAACTTCTCGAGGAAGCTATCCGCGGGCCGACGACGTGAGGTCAGCAGGTGCGTCAGATGGCATCTAGTGGCGTCAGGAGGGCGAACGAGGTCAATATTTGCACGCAGATGAGGACAGATACAACGTGGGTGTTTTCTTGTGAGAGTTACGCAGAAAGGTCATCATTAGGACCACTTTTTGGGGCCACTTCACGTGGTGGCGAGATGCATTATTGGAAAAAAGCTGAGTGCCAGGTGTGCGAATGATGCAAAAAGGTGACAACTATGCACTGCGAGGTCAGTTTTTGGCCTGTTCGGGGTCCGTTTGAGGTCATCTAAAAGGCCAAGGGTGCCCAACTAATAAAGCTAAGTGTGGGAACTGAAAAAAGAGAGAGAAGACCAGAAAAAACGTGGAGAAGAGAGGAGGAACAGCCGCAGGTGTGTTTTTGGTGTTTTTGGAGCCTGTTTTGGCCGTAAACTGCTCATCCGAGGTCGGATTTGAGCACTTTGACATTGTAGACTGGGGTTTTGGGCCGTTCCGGACGCGATGGCGCTGTCCATTTTGCCAAATTCCTCACTCTTTTTCTGCTGTTTTTCTGTGTAATCTTCTGCGGTGAGTGAAGCTTCTTCTCCAATTTGTGATTGTATCTGGTATCTTTTACCCATATTGTGTGAGTTGTTGCCCCATTGGTGTTGGCCCAAGCTCATTTGTATCTAAACATCATAATTTCTCCTCTTTTGAGCTGAGTTTTTTGGGTGTGTGTGTGTGTGTGTGTGTGTGTGTGTGGAGTGGATAAGTGGATAGTTTCTCTCCTCTCACTCCAGAGGTGTGTTCCCTGTCTCGGCCAGGTGTGTTGTCTAAGCCGAGTGGTGCCCCATAGTGTGTGTGTGTATCTTCCCAAGAGTGTGTGTCGGGTCGTTATAGAGGCGCTGTGTGTGTTTTCATCCCGCTCACAACGTGAACCATACATTCCTGGCCCTTGGCCAAACATATATAATGCGGCCTTTTTTTCTAAAAGCATTATTTTATCTGCGTTCCACCTGATGATGGCCCCTCCTAAATATCTTGAAAGTGTCTTCAATGTCATCAAGGGTAGCTCCGCGTTGTCATTGGAGAAGGACAAATGGAAGACCAAAAAACTCGCATACTTAAGATTATTTAAGTATTGGCCGAGAGAGGAATTCTTCCCTAAATCTCCCATGCCTCGTCCACGAGGGCGAGGAATGAAGGTATCATCATAGACCACCAACTGCAACAAATTAAAGTTATGAAATGAGATAAGTATAAACCAAAAAGGTAAGGCAAATAAAAAAAGATTACCTTCTGGTTTTCATCTTCCTCAAGTAAGTCCTCATTCCATAGGTTGATGCCGCCCTGACCTCTAGTGGGCGCATTGGAGGTTGAGGCCAAAGATGATGAAGAAGTGGTTGCCTTACCCATTTCTTCAATCCCTAGCTTTTTTTGCACTTCCATGAACTCGTTTTCTGTTGGAAGCGTGCGCTCATACCTAGCAACATCATTGTAAATCATCACAAGTGCACTTGCGGGGTCAACGAACTCATCGTCATTTACATGGACGTCTATAACAGAATACTTGTCGTGCTCAGGGTCAATGACAACATCATCCTCTTCGAGATTCTGTGCCACAATGGCAAGGCAATAGTCCTCTCGAAGGTCAAAAAGCTCCATAATGTCGTTAAGCAAGACATATTGCAAATCACCAATAGGTATGGTAGGTAGAACACTAGTAGGCAAAGCACCCTCCGGAAGCTGCACTCCCTTTGAAACCTGCAAGGCAAGGCTTCCCCGAGACTTTGGCTCTTGACTCTCCCCAGTCTGATCCTCTAGCGAGGCCTCTGCAGCATCAGCATGCTCATCCAAAATTGAATGCAAATATAAAATAAAACCTGTATAATATTCAACCACTCGACACTTGCAATTATGAAGTGTACACTTGTCGTCTATTATCCGCAAGTGCACTGGCAGCTTAAGGCAACTCCTAGAAAATATGTGTTTCTTGGAGGAGTCCGAATTGATATCCTTCATGTGAACAAAACGAACTCCTTGTATCTCGACAATGCCACCAGACGTTTTCTGCTGGTAGGTCTGCTCAAAACGTGATAGGTAATGTTGCGCGGAGACAATCCACTCATGCAAAGAAAAATCTGGATTGAGCATCGGCCTAATCTCTGACTCACGCTGCTGAAGCCCAATGCGGTATAGAAAATGAGATAGTTTGTCTTGGGGGGCATCCTCAGAGCAAGGCACTTCCTCCTCTGCTTCAACATTGAAGGGGTCCATTACGGAAATTCAAAAGCGAAGATAGACGAGAGAGCACAACATCCAAACAAAGGGGGAGGAAGTCATATTTATAGGACTCCTGAGGACAATGATGACATCGATTGACGTGCATCATGGGGCCGGCGTGCATCATGCATTGATGATTATGCCACGTGTTAGCCACCGTGGAACGGTCGCGCCACAACGCAAAAATGGTTCCGCCACACAAAAAAAGCATCGCTATCGCGTTTTGGTGCGACAACTTGTCGCGTCATAACGCGATACGGCCAGTCAAGAGTATTGCGGTTTGCCTCCTCGTGTTGTGCCACGACACCTTTTTTGTCGCACCACGCGTGCATCATGCAGTTTTCGTGATGATTACGCCATGTGTCAGCTATCGTGGAACGGTCGCGCCACAAAGCGAAATGGGTGCCGCCGCTCTACAAAAGCAACACTATCGCGTTCTGGCGCGACAACCAGTTGTCGCGTCATAATGCGATACGACCAGTGTAGAGTATATTGGTCCGCCTCCTCGCGTTGTGCCGCGACATACCATTGTTGCTAGGGCAACCCGTTGGGGCGCTTTTGTCTCGATGTGCCATGTGGCGCGTAATCATTATGCTCGCACGCTTCCCGTCATACCTCGCGATGTCATGATTAATGCAGCCGCCTCTTCTCATTATACTTATTCCGCTAATATAAACACCACCCCCCCCCGTTTTTTTCTCACCGTTTTTTCCGAAGTGTCTCTAGTCACTCTGCCTTTTTACCCACGTCCAGATTTCCATATTTCCTCGCATTCTCCTCGTTCAGGACATGGCCCGCACAAAGCAAACAGCAAGGAAGGTTTATTCTGGCCAGTCTGTTCCACAGGGCTAGGCTAGCTCGTCTACAGCGCAATCATCAACATCGCATTGGATTCCGGGCAAGACCATGCCGCAGTTACGCGCAACAATGCGAAGAAGAAGATACAAGCAAAATAGGAGCGTTCTACTTGAACTTCTGTTGGAATTAGGGTTGCACAGAAACACACACAGCTTGGAGAAGACGAAGGAAGCTCAAGGCACACAATAGAGAGTGTGTTACTTAGTGTGCAATGGAAAGATAGGTAGCCCTAGAGTGATGGGCGTATATACAATGCACGGGGGAAAAAACCTCCTAAAGAGGGAAAAAATGCCCCGGCGGTCCTAGTGTGTTCACACACATCACTACCACATGTATATGGTAACAAATCCCCCCTGGAGTGATGCGGTGAACGAGAGCTGGCACATGAGTAAAGGGAAGTGCCATGCCATGAGGACAGGATCAGTCCACAAAGGGGAGTAAACCCAAAGCTTTGCGGAAAGCTTCAAGCTTCTCACGAGACAATGCCTTTGTGAAAAGATCTGCAAGGTTGTCCTGTGTTGGCACATAAGCCAAGCTGATCTCTCCTGCTGAGAGCCTCTCCCTGACATAGTGGTAATGCACCTCAATGTGCTTTGTGCGAGCATGAAAAACTGGGTTCCTCGCAACTGCCAATGCGCTCTGACTGTCAGTGTAGATAGTGTTGGCAGTGTCCTGTCCAACACCCAAGTCAGCCATAAGGCGTCTGAGCCATACACACTCAACCGTAGCTGTGAAGACTGCCCTGTACTCAGCCTCACAACTCGAAGTGGCCACAGTAGGTTGCTTCTTGCTCAACCATGATATACATGAACTGCCAAGCATGAAACAAAAACCACTTGTGGACACTCGCGTGTCAAAACAACCAGCCCAATCTGAGTCCGAAAAAGCATGTAGGTCTGGCCGCAATGATCCCCCCTTGGGATAAAACAAGCCAAGATGTAAAGTGCCACTAAGGTAGCGGAAAATCCTCTTGACAGCCTGCCAATGCTTAGACCCTGGGCTATGCATAAATCTGCTGACCTGCGAGACTGCAAACTGAATATCTGGCCTTGTGTTGCATACATAAATGAGGCAGCCAACAGCAGTTTGGTAAAGAGTGACATCAGCAGGATCGCCAGCATCATGTAGACTCAACTTCAAACCTGTTTCCATGGGAGTGGCAATAGGTTTGCAATCCTCAAGTCCAAACTTACATAGCAATGTCTCTATGTAACTTTTCTGACACAAGGCAATACCACCATCACACTGCTTAAACTGTATACCCAAGTAATGATGCAACAACCCCAAATCTTTCATCTTGAAAGTAGCATTCAAATCAGCCTTAAATTCAGCAATATGTCTCTCATTTGGTCCAGTGATCAGCAAATCATCAACATAAAGAACCACAATGAGAAATACATCATCCTCACGCTTTACATACAATGTGCTTTCTGTTGGACTGTTACGAAAGCCTCGTTTAACCAAATGAGTGTCAGCTTTCTCATACCAAGCACGAGGAGATTGCTTCAACCCATACAAAGCCTTCTTACATTTGCACACTTTGTCCTCTTGTCCTTTTATGACAAAACCGCGAGGCTGCGTTACATAAACTTCCTCAAATATGTCACCATTCAAGAAAGCAGTAACAATGTCTGATTGATGTACATCCCAACCAAAATGAGCTGCCAATGCACATAGAAAACGCACAGTAGTCATATGACAAGTGGGAGCAAAAGTCTCTTCATAATCTATGCCTTTTTGTTGTGCATAACCCTTTGCAACAAGTCGAGCCTTATGGCAATCGATCTCACCATCCGGCTTGCGTTTCAACTTGTAAACCCACTTCGTACCAATGGCCTGTTTGCCAGGAGGCAAATCACATAAAGTCCATGTGTCATTCTCTATAAGTGCATCATATTCTGATTTCATGGCAGCAATCCAATTTTTTGAATTCTGTGCTTCATCAAAAGACAGAGGCTCCTCAACATCATGTAAACTAGACACAGCCAAAGCATAACAATCTGATGCATAAGATGCATGGCGAGAGCCTGAACGAGTACGACTAGATAAAGGTGCATCCAATTTACTGTCACGCAAAGTGTGCACCAGCCATTTTGGCATACCTCTAGCCTGCTCATTTTCTGCCCTTTCCTCATCAAGTACATCATGTACATCTGCATCAGTAATAGGCTGTTCTAAAACATTTTCCGAAACCCCCATAGGCTGTACATTTGCCTCATTGGAACTTACATTCGTATTTCCACCACTGAAAAGAGGCAACAAAGTGTCATAAATGTCTTGTGAGCTTACATTACTGTCTCTAGTACATGACAGCAAGGGCTGAACAGAGTCTTCCACAAACACTACATCCCGTGAAACCAGAATACGTTTTGTTTGCGGATGATACAACCTGTAACCTTTGCTTTCAGCACTATAACCAACAAAAATACATTTGACAGCCTTATCATCCAATTTTCTGCGCTGCACTTGTGGCACCAAAGCATATGCCAAACAGCCAAAAACACGCATGTGCTCAATAGAAGGTTTTCTCTCATGCCATGCTTCATATGGAGTAATAGACCGCAAAGCTTTCGTAGGACACGTGTTAAGTACATAAGTGGCACACATGATGGCCTCAAGCCAAAAAGAATGCGGCAATGCTTGACTTTTGACCATACATCGTGCCATTTCCGTTAGTGACCTGTTTTTCCTCTCAGCAACACCATTTTGCTGAGGTGTATAAGGCACTGTACATTGGTGTTTTATCCCACGACTAGCCAGAAATGCATTAAATTCATGAGACATATACTCCCCCCCTCGATCGGAACGGAGGGTGCCCATAGTACATTTTGAGACATTTTCAGCCATAGCCAAATATTGTTTGAAGCACATAAAAACTTCGGACTTCGCTTTAAGCGGAAATACCCATGCATGCCTGGAGTAATCATCAATGAAAGTCACGAAGTACAGGTAATTGCCCAAAGACGGAGTTTGCATGGGCCCACAAACATCACTATGCACAAGCTGCAACCTGCATGTGGCCCTAACTGATGAACCATCCTTTGGAAACTTAGAACGCTGCATTTTACCCAGAATACAGCCTTCACAAACATGTTTGACAGGTGCTTCAAGAGGCGGTAAAGAAGCAACCATATCAGATTTCTGCAAACGCAGCAAACTGGCAAAATTCAGATGACCAAAACGTGCATGCCAAAGTTTTGCATCTGAAATAGCCCTTGAATCTACAACAGCATTTGCAAAATTTTGTCCACACTTGTCATACAAAGTGAGCTTATACATCCCACGGCACAAAAGCCCAGATGCAACAATTTCATCACCAAAACTGAGATCATGAACTGTACATCTGTCATCCACAAATTTGACTACAAGTCCAAGTCTAGCAAGTGCGGATACAGACAAGAGATTCTTCTTGATCCCAGGTACATAAAGTGCCATTAGCAGCAGTGAGCACAATCTTTCCAACTCCCTGAACTGGATAAGAGGCGTTGTTGGCACAAGTGACTGAATTCCCATGAGGGACAGACTCGAGAGAGGTAAACAATTCACGATGTGAGGTAATGTGCTTTGTAGCACCACTGTCGAAATACCACACATGTGAATCTGCAGCAACTGACAAGCATGCATCATGGACAGCAGGATTGTAAGTGCACTCTGAGCTAAAAGCCCATTCTGCATCAACATCAACATCACAATCTCCTTTCATAGAAGACTCAACAATGGCTGCATTTGTAGTGGAACCAGCATTTGCAGTGGAACCACCCTCTTTCTTCTTAGCCTCTTTGGCCTTCAACTTAGGACACGACTTGATCAAGTGATCATTGTCTTTACAATAATGGCAACGCATCTTCTTTTTGCCCTTATCACCAGAATTGCCAGACAAAGTGTTGCCACCAGAAGCATTAGGAACATAATTTTTGCCACTCGCAGCAGAACCATAAGAAGTGGCTGCATTACTGTTACCACCCTTTCTTTGAGAAGCAATAAAAGCCTGTTCAACTGCACGCTGCCTAGTCCTGTTTTTTCTAGAAAGTGACTCTTGCAACAGCAATGTGCATAATGCATCAAACTTGACAACTTCAGGATTTCCTTGGGTCATCAGTCTCCAAGTACTAGCAAAAGTCTGGTAGGAATCTGGTAAGGCATCAAGAACAGTCTGCACAAGGGAACTGTCCGAAATGACTTCACCTGCAGAAATGAGTTGCTCATTGATATCCTTGACACTAGCAAGGAAAGTGTCCATATCATCTTCCTCATGCTCTTTACGCAGCAAAGCAATTTTAGCCTCATTGCGACTTGCATAAAGACCTGCTAGAATATCCCAAGCCTGTTTTGCAGATTTTGCTGAACGGATGTGAGGAATAATGGTGCGCTTCACAGACAACGCAATCAATGCATGAGCCTGCGCATCCTTAACATCCCAACGAGCTTGTTTTGCCGTAGGCAAAACAACTCTAACAGCTGCAATCCTTGCAGCAAGACCTGCAACATCCTCAACATCGCCTACATCTTCAGAACCAGGACGTACATCAATGCCCTGCACAATGTTCCAGACACCTTTTGACACAAGAACATGTTGCATCATATAAGCCCACATAGGGTAGTTGTCCCCATCCAACCTGTCCTCAGCAGCAAACATCTTGAACACATCTATGTTGTTGTTGTGAGCCATGGTAAATGCTGCACCTGATGTGAAAACTGCCCAAAAATAGGAGAAATGGAGCGGGAACAACTTGTGCTATATAGCACAAACCGTAGAAGACTATAAGGCACCTGTTATGCAGAAAACGGCACTGACAGAAAATCTGCAAAAAATGACGAAATAGCCTGTGCAGTACTGCCCGTAGTGGAAACGGAGGCTGAAATGAGCCCAAATCAAAATTCTGAGCAGACCAAGCTCTTCGAGTTTTCCCAAAATATTTGTCGACCTGCGAACGCTCGCCAAAGCTCACTGAAATCGGAGAAAGTGAGCAGGCATGTGCTGGAGCAGCTGGGCGACTAAGCCCGGGAGGACGTGACCTGCTCTGATAGCAATTGTTGGAATTAGGGTTGCAGAGAAACACACACAGCTTGGAGAAGACGAAGGAAGCTCAAGGCACACAATAGAGAGTGTGTTACTTAGTGTGCAATGGAAAGATAGGTAGCCCTAGAGTGATGGGCGTATATACAATGCACGGGGGAAAAAACCTCCTAAAGAGGGAAAAAATGCCCCGGCGGTCCTAGTGTACACGTTCACACACATCACTGCCACATGTATATGGTAACAACTTCGTAAGCTCCAAAAGCACATTTCATTGGCAATACCTAAACTGCCATTCCAGAGAGTTGTTCGCGAGACTTGCGAGCAAAACAACCTGAATTTCCGGTGGTCTCGAAGTGCAATGGGGTGCTTGCACGAGGCCGCCGAGGATTTTTTTGTAGATCTTTTCCAGGACGGTTACATTCTCTCGATCCACGCCCATAGGACAACATTGATACCGCGAGACATCAACACACTTCGCCTTCTCAGGTTCAGGTATGACAAAACAATACCGCCTGTCGGTATTTCAGACCGAAAGATGGACACTATTCTTAGAATACCACCTATTGACAAGGTCAAAGTTCATGAAGTGTCTACACAAATGCATCGATACAGCACCCGTCTCAACGCCGAGCGGGACACAACAGAAGACAATAGTGAGAGATTGGAGCAGTTACGCCTTGAGATGATGGAGGAACAAATGGCAGATGCCATCAGCGACGCCAACGCTGATGATTTGTCATTGCTGTTTCCCTATTTCCATGTTGGCCTTCCTCTGTGGGGACGCATTCTGTATTTTCCTTATCACTCCCACGAGATTGCAATTTTATAGAACCGGACAAGGGAACTCACAGACTCAATCATCAATTGCTTGCTTTGGTGCGTGCTATTCTTTTTTTCACAATAAATTCTTTTAATATATTCAATTTTGTATGACACGAATTTCTTTACAGTTTTGTAGTTTCAAATTTTCCTTGGAATATGCAAGATGATGTCGCCGTCCTTGACTCGAACCTCTCGGTTGTTTTGACGGCCGAGGATACATCTTTAGTGGAAGTAGTCAACTGGTTCCAGTCAATGAACATGGATACGGCAAAATTTTTTGTTCTGGCTTATCATGAAGGGTACGCAATGTTTTCAATAGTGAAATTATTTTATCTTGAACTCTAATTTATTGTGATGACATATGTTTTGCTTATGTTTATTTGTAACAGTGCTCATTGGAGTCTTGTTCTCTTACACCTTGAACAAAACCGGTGCTACCTTGCTAATTCATCCCATGGATTTCATGGTGAAGTACGTAGGTAAGAGGTTTTGTATTTTGTTGGACATCGCATAGAATTTTGTTAAAAGTCGCTTATGAAATTTAATTGTATTTTGCGCAGATCTTTTCGGAAGCTTGTTTCTGCTCTTGAAGCTTTAACGCAAGAGCAGATATATGAGAATCTTACGATTATTAGTTGCAAAGTCCCTAAGCAGGACGATGCCTACTCTTGTGGATGGAGGGTCTTATTCAATGCAGAAATTTTGTTAGGGGTCATGCTTGATGGAAGTCGTAGAAGTGTAAGCATTTGACACTCGTTTACAGATTTGTATTTTAATAAGTTAGTAGCTATGTTAATAAACATGATGTTCTTAACGCAGGTAAGAAATTTGGAAGATTATTCAAAGGTTGATGTTTCTTCGTTTAGAAACAGAATGATTGAAAACTTGATCAATTGCGTGACCATGCGTCTAGACGGAGCACATGATGCTTTTATCCCGCCATCACCAAGGCCCATGCCTAGGCCTCTGCCGACAAGATACCCCGCGTCTACCACACCAACACAAGCACATATCAATATCTCCCCAGATGCCTCCCCAACCCAAGCTCCCACCAGCTCTCGTCCTGAAGAAACTGCTCCAGAACCCTCAAAACCCCCACCTAGCACCTCTCCTGCTCATGAAGCAGCTCTAGAGACCCCAAACACCCAAGCCACCACCTCTCCTACTCATGAAGCAGCTCCAGAGCCCCCAAACCCCCAAGCCACCACCTCTCCTCAACCTCAACCAACAGCCCCCACATCACCGCACGCACAAGATTAGAAAGAGATTATGAAATGTACTTTTGACAAATTGATTACAAGCAGTGGATCGAAATTTAACTTTTGTTTTGATTATGGTTCAAAGTTTACAAAATGTTAAGTACAGTTTTCCAAAAAAAAAGGGAGAGTGAGGATCCAATGGTGTTTGGTAATGTAGAGAGCTGCCTTTGTCGAGTGATCTTTGAGAATAGTATTTGAATCATTGTGTAAAGTTAGTTCACTATTTCAAGTGTGTCGCTGGTAATCTGTGCACAAAGAGTCGTTTTTTCTTGTCTGTGAGGTACCTGCAATGCAACGTACGCGATACGACATTGTTATAAATGAGCATGATAGAGACATCAACGTATAAAAGTACTACACGTAGCTTAGTACCTTTCGCATGTTACACTTGAAAACAAATTTTGAAGGCAAATTGAGATCGGACTCATTGAACAGATCCTCTCGAACCTGTCTTAAAGTGACATTTGATCTAACCACAACAACTGTAATCAAATAATTTGAAAATCATATCTCGATGGACATCAAGGGAGTAAAAGCATCGTCACTTAAATCTTGATCCATAGCTACCAACTGACCATTCACTCGATGCCACCTCATGTAGTAGAAAGAAACTATAAAATTCCGTGATGCTATCATACACTTGCATACAACCGAGCGCTTGTCAACTTTGCACAAAATGCCTTCAGAATCACTGACATCCCAATTATCATCCAAAAAATCAAGGCAAGTTTGGGATTTGTAGATGAACATGGTTTCTGTTTTTCTAACCTCCTCATCGTGGAAGAAATCTATAAAGACATGTAATGGCATAAATAGACTAACTCGTACTTGCCTGCTTGCAATGTTTGGTCGCAAACACTTCAAAATTTCCTGATGAAGCTTGAGTTTAAAACACTCAGAGGTTTTTGAAGTTGGAACAGGCCACTTTGGGGAATCTTGTTGGGGAAGAGGGAAAGGTTTCAAAGTGCCAAATCCATGGACAGAGCAAGGGGCGTTGTAAAAGTAGTCGTAAAAGAAAACTCCCCTCTCTGTGAGAGCTCTTCTCACACTAGTTCTGTACATAAGTTCTCCCACCGAAGCATGAAAAGCATCAAAAATACCAATTATGCACTCAACTGGTTGCCAGTCTTCTTTGTTAGAAGGATAAATATCTGCAAAAACAAAAGATAAGAGAATGGTCACAAGAAATAGTCAACAAAATAACTTGAAGGATCTTTAAAAACTTTTTAGCAATATAGTAGTCACACAGTTTGGTCTATGAGCATGAAACCCCAAAGGTGACTGTTGTAGTCGTAGTTCGGAGTGCATATATGCATGCTCAATGAGCACCTCTTTCACTGTCTTTCCCGTTTAAGACAAGCGAAAATCTTTCACACGTCCTTTGTAGCTGTTGATGAATTCATTTGACATTCGTTTTCTTCTTCTTGTTTGAAGCAGAACTCAACTACCAATGGTGACTGTGGTAGACATCCAATGACCATGGTCTAAGTCAAAGCCGTTGAATAGTTCCACAGATTTAACAGAGGTGGATGGTCGTCGTGGTCATCTTCCTTCCATCTCTGCTTCTATTAGCTGTGAAGTGACACTACGCAAAAACGATAAAAGAAAAGAGGCTCACTAGTTTACACAAGAAGTAGTAGCTTGAAAAGTGTTCATCAAAAGACGTGCCTCATTGAATGTGAGTTATGGCACATTCGACGTTCGTCATCCATGGCAGGAGAATAATTTTCACAAATCGCGTCGTATCTTCTTATTGAGATCTTTTTAACAGAAAAAACTCTTTTTGAAAATGCACAAATTTGAGATAAAAATAAAATAAATTGGAGCTACTGTTGTGGTGACTCAAACTCTATTGGTCGAACAACATTCTCTCTCTAACGCCAAAAAGTCCTTTTTTGAGTCCAAACTTTTCCTAATGTATACTTCAATGAAGAAAAGATGCATAAGAAGCCTGTGCATACAGTGGAGGTCATGAGAGTTCTCTTCCAAGAATATCATGGAGTTGTCCACAATAGGGTTGAAGTGCCTAATGTCAGACAGCAAGGATAGAATCCTCCTGAAGTACAAGATGTTGCTAGGGGACAACTGTTGGAATTAGGTTTGCAGAGAAATGCACACAGCTTGGAGAAGATGAAGGAAGCTCAAAGCACACAATAGAGAGTGTGTTAATTATTGTGCAATGGAAAGATAGATAGCCCTAAAGTGATGGGTGTATATACAATGCACGGGAGAAAAAACCTCTTAAAGAGGGAAAAAATACCCCGGCAGTCCTAGTGTGTTCACACACATCACTACCACATGTATATGGTAACAAATCCCCCCTAGAGTGATGCGGTGAATGAGAGATGGCACATGAATAAAGGGAAGTGCCATGCCCTGAGGACATGATCAGTCCACAAAGGGGAGTAAGCCCAAAGCTTTGCCAAAAGCTTCGAGCTTCTCACGAGACAATGCCTTTGTGAAAAGATCTACAAGGTTGTCCTATGTTGGCACATAAGCCAAGCTCATCTCTCCTACTGAGAGCCTCTCCCTGACATAGTGGTAATGCACCTCAATGTGCTTTGTGCGAGCATGAAAAACTGGGTTTCTCTTGCAACTGCCAATGTGCTCTGACTGTCAGTGTAGATAGTGTTGGCAATGTCCTGTCCAACACCCAAATAAGCCATAAGGTGTCTGAGCCATACACACTCAACCGTAGCTTTGAAGACTGCCGTGTACTCAGTCTCACAACTCAAACTGGCCATAGTAGGTTGCTTCTTGCTCAAACATGATATACATGAACTACGAAGCATGAAACAAAAGCCTTTTGTGGACACTCGCATGTCAAAACAACCAGCCCAATCTGAGTCCGAAAAAGCATGTAAGTTTGGCAGCAATGATCCCCCCTTGGGATAAAACAAGACAAGATGTAAAGTGCCACTAAGGTAGCTGAAAATCCTCTTGACAGCCTATCATTGCTTAGAACCTAAGCTATGCATAATTCTGCAGACCTGTGAGACTGCAAACTGAATATCTGGCCTTGTGCTGCATACAAATGAGGCAGCCAACAACAGTTTGGTAAAGAGGGACATCAGTAGGATTGCCAGCATCATGTAGAGTCGACTTCAAACCTGTTTCCATGGGAGTGGCAATAGGTTTGCAATCCTCATGTCCAAATTTAAATAGCAATGTCTCTATGTAACTTTTCTAACACAAGGCAATACCACCATCACACTGCTTAAACTGTATACCCAAGTAATGATGCAACAGCCCCAAATCTTTTATCTTGAAAGTAGCATTCAAATCAGCCATAAATTGAGCAATATGTCTCTCATTTGGTCCAGTGATCAACAAATCATCTACATAAAGAACCACAATGAGAAGTACATCACCCTCACGCTTTACATACAATGTGCTTTCTATTGGACTCTTACGAAAGCCTTGTTTGGCCAAATGAGTGTCAGCTTTCTCATACCAAGCACGAAGATCAACCCATGCAAAGCCTTGTTACATTTGCACAATTTGTCCTCTTGTCCTTTCTTGACAAAACCGCGAGGCTGCGTTACATAAACTTCCTCAAATATGTCACCATTAAAGAAAGCAGTAACAATGTCCGATTGATGTACATCCCAACCAAAATGCGCTGCCAATGCACATTGAAAACACACAGTAGTCATACGAAAAGTGGGAGCAAAAGTCTCTTCATAAAATATGCCTTTTTTCTGTGCATAACCCTTTGCAACAATTCGAGGCTTATGGCAATCGATCTCACCATCCGGCTTGCATTTCAACTTGTAAACCAAGTCACATAAAGTCCATGTGTCATTCTATATAAGTGCATCATATTCTGATTGCATGGCAACCATCCAATTTTTTGAATTCTGTGCTTTATCAAAAGACAGAGGCTCCGCAACATCCTGTAAGCTAGACACAGCCAAAGCATAACAATCTAATGCATAAGATGCATGGCGAGATCCTAAACGAGTACTACTAGACAAAGGTGCATCCAATTTACTGTCATGCAACGTATGCACCAACCATTTTGGCATATCTCTAGCATGCTCATTTTCAACCCTTTCCTCATCAAGTACATCATGTACATCTGCATCAATAATAGGCTGATCTATTACATTTTTGAAAACCCCCATAGGCTGTACATTTGCCTCATTGGAATTTACATTCGAACTTCCACCACTGAAAAGAGACAGCAAAGTGTCATAAATATCCTGTGAGCTTACATTACTGTCTCTAGTACATAATAGCAAGGGCTGAATAGAATCTTCCACAAACACTACATCCCGTGAAACCAGAATACGCTTTGTTTGCAGATGATACAACCTGTAACCTTTGCTTTTAGCACTATAACCAACAAAAATACATTTGATAGCCTTATCATCCAATTTTTTGCGCTGTGTTTGTGGCACCAAAGCATATGCCAAACAGCCAAAAACATGCATGTGCTCAATAGAAGGCTTTCTATCATGCCATGATTCATATGGAGTAATAGATTGCAAAGCTTTTGTAGGACACCTGTTTAGTACATAAGTGGCACATATGATGGCCTCAAGCCAAAAACAATGTGGCAAAGCTTGACTTTTGACCATACATCGTGCCATTTTCGTAAGTGACCTGTTTTTCCTCTTAGCAACGCCATTTTGCTGAGGTGTATAAGGCACCGTACATTGGTGTTTTACCCCACGACTAGCCATAAATGCATTAACTTCATGAGACATATACTCTCCCCTTGATCGAAACGGAGGGTACCCATAGTATATTTAGAGACGTTTTTAGACATAGCCAAAAAACTTTTGAAGCACATAAAAACTTCGGCCTTCGCTTTAAGCAGAAATACCCATGCATGACTGGAATAGTCATCAATGAAAGTCACGAAGTACAGGTAATTTCTCAAGGATGGAGTTTGCATGGGCCCACAAACATCACTATGCACAAGCTACAACCTGCATGTGGCCCAAACTAAACCATCCTTTGGAAACTTAGAACGCTGTATTTTACCCAGAATACAGCCTTCACAAACATGTTTGACAGGTGCTTCAAGAGGTGGCAAAGAAGCAACCATATCAGATTTTTGCAAACGCAGCAAACTGACAAAATTCAGATGACCAAAACGTGCGTGCCAAAGTTTTGCATCTGAAATAGCCCTTGAATCTGCAACTGCATTTGCAAAATCTTGTCCACACTTGTCATACAAAGTGGGCTTATACAGCCCACGACACAAAAGGCCAGATGCAACAATTTCATCACCAAAACTGAGATCATGAATTGTACATCTGTCATCCACAAATTTGACTACAAGTCCAAGTCTAGAAAGTGTGGATACAGACAAAAGATTCTTCTTGATCCCAGGTACATAAAGTGCAGAAACAAGTGTGAAAGAACTGCCATTAGCAGCAGTAAGCACAATCTTTCCAACTCCCTGAACCGGATAAGAGGCAATGTTGGCATAAGTGACTGAATTCCCATGAGGGACAGACTCGAGAGAGGTAAACAATTCACGATGTGAGGTAATGTGCTTTGTAGCACCACTATCGAAATACCACACATGTGAATCTGCAGCAACTGACAAGCATGCATCATGGACAACAAGATTGTAAGTGCACTCTGCACTAAAAGCCCATTTTGCATCAACATCAGCATTACAGTTTTCCTTTCATGAAAGACTCAACAATGGCTACATTTGTGGTGGAACCAGCATTTGTGGTGGACAGCAAGATTGTAAGGCACTTGCTATGCAGAAAACGGCACTGAAAGAAATTCTACACAAAATGACAAAATTGCCTGTGCAGACCTGCCTGTAGTGGAAACAGAGGCCGAAATGAGCCCGAATCAGAAATCTGAGCAGACTAAGCTCGTTGAGCTATCTCGAAATATTTGTCGACCTGAAAACGCTTGCCAAACCTCACTGTAATCGAAGAAAGTGAGCAGGTGTGTGCTGGAGCAGTTGGCGACTAAGCCCGAGAGGACGTAACCTGCTCTGATACCAATTGTTGGAATTAGGGTTGCAGAGAAATGCACACATCTTGGAGAAGATGAAGGAAGCTCAAAGCACACAATAGAGAGGGTGTTACTTAGTGTGCAATGGAAAGATAGATAGCCCTAGAGTGATGGGCGTATATACAATGCACAGGGGAAAAAACATCCTAAAGAGGGAAAAATGCCCCAGTGGTCCTAGTGTGTTCACACATATCACTACCACATGTATATGGTAACAACAACCGGCTCAAGCAGTTATTAGAAGGTCTACAAGAGTTTCAAGGCCTCTGATAGATTTACTCCCTCACTGGACTACATTATGTTGATAGATTGCGGAGAGCCTTCCTGCTGTAAGGAAGCTATGTCGATGAATGACAAGGAAAACTGGGAGAAAGCTATGCAATTGGAAACGATCTCGTTGTATAAGAATCAAACTTGGAAGTTGGTTCGGTTTCCTAAAGGTAAAAAGGAATTACCATGAAAATGGGTGTATAAGTAGAAAATTACACCTCATGATAATAAAGCCAAGTACAAGGAACGACTTGTTGATAAAGGATTTAAGCAGCAACAGGGTATTGACTTTGATGAGATCTTTTCTCCGGTTGTCAAGATGACTACTTTGTGGTGTGTACTTGCATTGGTTGCTAAAGATGACATGGAACTTGACCAAATGGATGTCAAGACGATGTTCTTGCATGGTGATCTTCAAGAAGAAGTTTATATGTAGTAGCTAGAAGGTTTTGTTGAGAAGGGCAATGAAGACTTGGTGTGTCAATTAGAAAAGACTCTTTACGGTCTAAAACAGTCATCAAGGGAGTGGTATCGTAAGATCTACTTGTTCATGCTCTCTCAAGGCTACAAACGTAGCAATATGGACCATTGCCTCTACACTAAGCGAGCTAAAGATGGTAGTTTGCTGATTTTGGTCCTTTATGTGGATGATATGTTAATTGCTGGGAAATGCAGGGATGAGATTTCAGCCTTGAAGTCAGAGTTACGCGCAAACTTTGAAATGAAAGACATGGGTGAAGCAAGTTATATCCTTGGCATGCGCATTAAGCGAGATAGATGCAAGAAATTGGTCTATTTGTCTCAATCTGAGTACATTTCTGAAGTGCTCAAGCGTTTCAATATGGAGACATTAGAAAATTTCGGAGGTCATTTGGAGGGCCTTGTAAGAAATTGTATTTCTCTCTCTAGAAACTTTTTTTAAAATGCACTTGCACCTTGTGAGTACGTCCAAAAGGACAACCAGACACTCTAAAAAGTAGATTTATATTCCCAATCGTCCTTGAAACGGTTTCTTTTTTATTTAATGCGAGCGTCATTTTCAGGAGGCACATGCGGCACATTCAATGCAGCTTACGTCATCATTGAAAGTTGAAAAGGCACAAACTATCAAATAATGATAGATTTTGAGGCTTTTGACACCACCAATGCGTCCGGAACGCCAAAATACCCTAAAAACGAATGTCTACTTGTCTCATTCCGACATCCGGAGAGGCAAAAAATGTTTAAAAACCCAAAAAAATGGGCTTTTTACCACTAGGAGAAATATGAACCTTGCATGGGCCTTGTAAGGAATCCTAATTTTTAGGGATTAAGGCTAATGTTGTGTGGGGTTTAGGGGGCAAGGGCATTGAAGAAGGTAGTTTTGAGTAGGCTTTTCTAGCCTTTTTTTTAGACAAATGTAGGAAGTGGACCTAAAAGGTTGCTTTCTCTCTCTAGCTTTTTTTAAAGTGAAGGAAGCATAGGGGTGTGTCCACATCAGCAATTCCGTGGGTCAAAAAGAGTCAAAATTTGACTTTTTTTAAAAAATTTTCATTTTTATTTGTTTTTTACTTAAAACTCCCTCCCACATATATACATATCCAAAAATCATTTTTTGACCCATTTTTTAACCCACAAGCTTAGAAAGTACATTTTTTCAAAAATCTTTTCCCCCAAAAAGTAATAAACATTTTGTTCTCTCATCCTCCTCCCTCCTCTCTCCCTCTCCCTCTCCTCTCCCTCTCTGTCCCTACCTTCCTCCTCCTCCCCAATCTCTCCCTCCCCTCCCTCCCTCCTTCTCTCCTCCCATCCTGCTCGGCCTCTCTACCCTTCCCCCTCTATCTTTTCATCATTTGCTTCCTCACGTAACAGCTTCCATGGTGCTCACGAACATCACAAATGGTTTGCTTCCATCACCACGTACTCCGCACACCAAAAGCATACATATTCGCTTACCCACGGTATTTGCACCAAAAGCATACATATTCGCTTGCCGAGTCATTGTTCTGATCAATATCTGTTGCTGCCACTCCTAACCAAATTGGGTAATTTGCATCACAAGGTTGCACAGTACAAAGTCTCCCTTTGCCACATCAAGAGCTGGGTTGAACTCCTCAGCAGGTTTGTTGCGCATTGGACCACAATAGTGGCCCTCTATTATGTCAAGTGCTTCATCTAGACCATCTTCCAATGGAACTTCAAGAGGATGATCTTGTTCACGCATACTCCTTGGCCAAAAGTCATCAAATAAAGTGTTTTCACTTTGTCCAGGGTTTTGCATAGCTTGCATGAGATTCTCCCAGTACATAAGAACTGGGTTGATCCACCTAGCATACTCACTTTCATCTCCTTTCTCTTGCAAGTGATCTTTCCACCAACTAACATACTTCTTTATTCTTTCCATAACTTTCTCACTATCTTTAGCATACTCAAAGGGTGGTAATACTTTTGGAACACCTTCAGGAAGCTTGGCTCCTCCTTGGTCATTTCTCTTCCATAACTCTATACCATTTTCAAGTAACCAATCCACATTTTTAGGGTGAACTTTGTACTGCATCAAAGGTATTCCATCACTCATATAGAACCTAAATTGCAATGGCTTTGAATGACCCACTAAGCTATCTGCTCCATCATGTAAGAACCCCTTTACAAATCCTTTAAAGTCTTCCACCTTTTGTAGGAGAAAAGGTGCTGGATGCATGCTAACACACTCACTGAAGATCTTCATCAAATGTGGAAATGTAAAAATGGCTTGTTTTCTAAGCTTCTCAGAAAAGCGACTGAACAATGCATCAATGTCTTCATGAGTGTGACCAACCATAAGAAATCCAAGTTGTACAATGTCAAAGACTCCTTGTGCAACCAACAATGATAGGTATGCAAACACATATCGATTCTTATTTTCTAACCACAGTTGTCAAGTTGCAACAGCAATGTTCTTGGCAACCTCTTGAACCCAAATACATTGCCATCCTCCTGTACATGTGCATTAGTACCAAAGATTGATTGCATCCTTGGACAATCATTTCCCTGTCTAGAAGCAAAATTCTCAGTGTCCACATTCACATTTGTGATTAGATCAGTCTCTGCCTCTTCATTCTGAGCACTCTGTTCCTTGCAGTACTGGTTTTCTCCTTAATCACTTTCATATGGTGATAGAGAGAAGCTATAGACAAAACACAATAAAAAAGATTTGTTTGTGGTTCTACACTTGAGTTTTCTAAGCTCAAGTCACCAAACATATGTTTATCTCTTCTTTCTAAGTTTCTTAGACATTTTAAGAGAGATGCAATTGTGAAGTTGGGATCACTCGGCCATAATCCTTATGCAAAGTGACCATAAGTTGTTTGTCCATGTCCATGAGTGAGCATTCCTGTCAAGGATACTGGACAGGAATGCTCACTCATGGACAGGAACTGGTTTAATTTTTGGTATAGCAGTCTTACTCTGGTCCATCTTGTCATGTATAATGCACAAGAAGTTGGTTGGATTCATTTCTGAAGAGCTCCTCCAAGCATAGTACAGGTTTCTACAGCTCATTTGTTGCGACATGTGTGATCTCCTCTGTGCCGTGTATCTAGCACGCTCCACCTGATTTTTGGTAGACTCCAGCTTGACCTTTATGGATGTGCAAATGTCACATTTAGAGAATGTGCTTGATTTTGATAAAGTGATTGTCTTGAAGACTGTGTTCCACAACCTTGAGAATGTTGGCTGTGACAACGTTTTGTATTCCATTGTGACAAGTGTATCGTTTACTTCTCGTAAAATGTCCACTTGTTTGTACATCGTTGGTAGAACACGTTGAGTTTCCCAAGTTCCATGCATGGTTGTCCTTGAATTATGTGGCATTTGATCTGCATTATTATCTATGAAGCCTTGTATGAGTGCTTTTGCCATCTCAACATGTGTCAAGCTCTTCCTTATTATTCCAGTGTTTCCATGATTGCCATTGCATGCTCCATCCAAGAATTTTTTACGCAGCCTGTAAAATGTTGACTTTCTTATTCCATGCATTACATACCATGCTTTACTACATACCTTCTTTCCATCAAAAGTAAACTCAAAGCATTCCTCTTCTTGATCTTTTCTATGAACCATGCTCATACAATCCAATACAAATGTGCATCGACTAGTGTAGCTTTCTCCCCAAAAGTCTGCCCTCGCTTGCATGATTTTGGATCTATTTCTAATCTGGCAGCATCGCATCTCACAATAATCAATTGTTGCAACTTTGTGAATGTTTGCAGCATCACATTGTTTGTTGAAAGCATGAGCATTACCTTTTTTTTTTCTAGGCCTAACTTTATGTACATAACTCCTTTTCTTACCTGTCCCATCTTTTATATCATAGTCACCGGCAATGTCATCCTGCTCTGTATCATTTTGAGTATGAAGAAGAAGACCTAATTCTGTACTGGTGGTACCTTCTTCAAAACTAGTTTCAGTGTTGTTATCTATGCCATCATCCTCATAGTCATCACTGGAAGCATATAAGCTGTCAAGGGAATCTCCCGTTTTTTCCATGAGGAAATCTTGAATACCCTCAATGGCAGAAGAGGATCCAGTGTCTTTGATCAAGGTCTCACCATTCTCAAATGTGAGCTGCCTATAGGCCAGCTTACCAAATTCAAACTTGAAATATCACTTTGATGTGGATGCATCGACCCTTCCACAATGACACCCTAGCTACTCTCACCTTGTTTAGTACAGTTTATAGCCTCATATGGGTGGACCAGCAATACCACTCCATTACCAAGTTTTGTAGATCTATTGTCAGCCCAAAGGATGACTCTTTTCTCTTTCCAACTCGCTCTATCTATCAAGCCATCTTCTTGACCGACAAGAAAATCCTCATCTATTGTGTGAGATTTTCCTATGTCCATAACAATATTAGGCAATGGCCATTTGATGATGCTTCCAACTGCTTGATACATGGTTCTTGCATCCATTGTGACGAATGGAATCAAGAAGGTGTCAGCAAAACTTTCTAGTACATGTATCGCCACACATGTTGTGCCAATCAATTCAAAACCACAACGTTGAGATGCATCAATGGAATGAATAACCCCACGAGCTTTCCTTGTGGAACCATCAACAAGAAACACTGAATCACCTTGTTTTGGACCCTGCAATTTTTGAGAAAATCAAGAGATATCAGTAAAACTGTATGTCTGAACATATAACTCAAAATTTAATGTATTCCCAAGATACACTCACAATTTTGGCAAAATCTTGCATCCCATTCAATTAAGAAAATCTACACTAAGTCAATCCATGGAGGATGCTAGGAGGCTCGAGTTGAGCCTGTATGTACATCCAAGTGCTAGAAATATAAAGCTGACAAGAGTTGCAAGATAGGGACTATGTTACATTGCAGAGGCACCCATGGAATTTGATAGGAGGATGGAGCCTTTATGCACATCCAAGTGCTAGAAATATATAGCTCACAAGAGTTACAAGATGGATCTCGAGTTATACTGAATCAACCCATTGGGGATGGTAGGAGGCTCGAGCTCAAGTTTGAGCCTAAATGTACATCTAAGTGCTAGAAATCTAAAGCTGAAAATAGGTCCAATATTGTGCCTAAGTTACAATGCAGGAGCATAGATGGAGCCTAAATGTAGGTCAAAGTGCTAGAAATCTTTAGCTTAAAATAGTTGCAAGATGGATCTCAAGCTATAAGTCAACCCACGCACGACGGTAGGAGGCTCAAGCTCAATTTTGATCCTTTATGTACATCAAAATGCTATAAATACCTAGATAAAAGAGTTTCACAAAGCCAAAGTTTCATAGAGGCAAGCATGGAATTTTGTAGGTGGCTCGATCTCAAGTTTGAGCCTAAACGTACATCCAAGTGTTAGAAATCTATACTTGTCACACGGGTTGTAAGATGTAGCCCAAGTTACATGGAGGCACCCATGGAATTTGGTGGAAGGCTCAAACTCAAGTTTGAGCATAGATGCACATTCAAGTGTTAGAAATCTACGAGCAACAACAGGTGTGAGAAAAAACCCAAGCTATGTTGAAGTAGCCTTGATTTGGAAGGAGACTCAAATTGAAGTTCGAGCTATATTATATACATTTAAAGAGTTGTAAGGTGGATCCAAGGTAATGATGAGCTTTACATCAAACCCAAGTTTCCTTGAATGACTTATCAAAAGAGTCGCAGCTTACAAGAAGGTGAGGCTTCAAAGTAGTTGCATGAGTGGCTCAAACTTAAGTTCGCCTAGTTAGTCATATAGTTTTCGTTTAGGATAGGACATTAGTTCGAGTATAGGTGGCCTTGGATATTATGCTATGACAATTGAGCGTTGATGGACATTCAAAATACAATGAGGTTTTTTTCTCAGTTGTTTATGTGTAAATCGATTCTTGGTGATTATAGTCTTGGTGTTTTACGTGTTGTAGCACGACAATTTTACATCCAAAAAGGTGCAATGAAATCGGTTAAGGAAGAGGGTTGGTGGAGGTGGGTCCCTCACTCATTGATCCTAAGAGGTTTTAGCCAAGCATTAGGAGAAATATGAACCTTGCATGGGCCTTGTAAGGAATCCTAATTTTTAGGGATTAAGGCTAATGTTGTGTGGGGTTTAGGGGGCAAGGGCATTGAAGAAGGTAGTTTTGAGTAGGCTTTTCTAGCCATTTTTTTTAGACAAATGTAGGATGTGGACCTAAAAGGTTGCTTTCTCTCTCTAGCTTTTTTTAAAGTGAAGGAAGCATAGGGGTGTGTCCACATCAGCAATTCCGTCGGTCAAAAAGAGTCAAAATTTGACTTTTTTTTAAAATTTTCATTTTCATTTGGTTTTTACTTAAAACTCCCTCCCAACATATATACATATCCAAAAATCATTTTTTGACCCATTTTTTAACCCACAAGCTTAGAAAGTCCATTTTTTCAAAAATCTTTTCCCCCAAAAAGTAATAAACATTTTGTTCTCTCATCCTCCTCCCTCCTCCCTCCTCCCTCCTCTCTCCCTCTCCCTCTCTGCCCCTACCTTCCTCCTCCTCCCCAATCTCTCCCTCCCCTCCCTCCCTCCTTCTCTACTCCCATCCTGCTCGGCCTCTCTACCCTTCCCCCTCTATCTTTTCATCATTTGCTTCCTCACGCAACAGCTTTCATGGTGCTTACGGACATCACAAATGGTTTTCTTCCACCACCACGTACTCCGCACACCAAAAGCATACATATTCGCTTACCCACGGCATTTGCACCGAAGACCACTAGTGAAGGTGATCACAGGTCATCACAGGAACGTCGCACCGCTTGTGAGACCAATGTTGACATTTGGGTGGATGGCCATTTGTACCCTTACGATCCTATAAGCCGCTTCCATCCACCGTTTAATAGCCTTTCCACATTTCTTCAATTTCTTGGGAGGGGAGAAGCAGGCTTGTTAGGCTATTGCAAGCGGCTGTGTATGGGTGCATGTGCTTCTTTGCATATGTGGATGCACGAATGTCAAGCTCTTCACCTCAAGATGACGGCATTACAAGAGAGTGTTGCCTCTTCGGAGAGGGTAGTTAAAAGTCTTGAACAACAAATGCAAGAAAAGGAGTCTCACATCCAGAAGCTTACCAACACCATCACATACTTGAAAGAAACACCCCTTGGTGCAAGGGAACGCAAACGCCCGTATTCATCCATTGAAACTCTTGCACATTCTGGAGGAGCACGCAAACGACGAGTTACAGCCACAAGGTGATTTGGTTTTTACTTGCATGCTGCATTCTTACTTCACACTATTTTCTAACATTTATGTTTATTTGTTGCTAGAAACTTCATCCAAGAGGCATGCGGTGGAACAAGCCAAGATAATCGAGTCAACCTTCTCACTAGTTGTCTCAATACCGAGGACGTTATTTCTATCTTACAATCACCTGGAGGTAAGCACATTAAGGATGCAGTCACCAAGGACCTTATGCGTAAATTAAGAAATGTGGTTAATGATGATGACGTTCAACAAGCTTGTGATGAGGCTGGAATCAGCACCAAAGCCTATCAGGCTATTATTCAACTCCTAAAGGATGCCCTCAAAGAACATGACATTGTGGAAAACCTATTTCCCGTTCCTCACAAGGTCAAGCTCGCAAAGAAGGCCACAAACGAAGATGTGTTCTCCCGCATTGGGACATACCTACACATTGAGGACACAATGCCAACTTCCCTTTATGCTTCATGCGCAACAAAGACAAGGGGAAAAGGTAAGAAACAATCCATAAGACCTTCGAATAAGGGCTTTCCTTACACAATGTGGAACAATATTTTCGTGGATCTTAGAAGGCTTCAAGAAGCCATGCTTAGATTTTACGAGTTACCTGAAGAAGGTGACACACTTTACTTTTTTCTTTGGTATTTTTTTTTTCATAGAAGCTGAAGTTTAAGGTCTTAGCACTATTTATTTTGTAGTGCTTGGCACAAAAGTCGCTTTTGTGCTGAAACTCGATGAGTGTCAAATAGTGAAAGGCCGAAGGTTAGAGAGGCTAAGTGTCACTCTAATGAACGAGGCCCTTCTGCAAACCAAGCGAAGGGATTCAGTCGAGCCATATCCCACCCTATCTTTTAGCGTGCAATCAGAGAAAGACATTTGGTGGTTGGGCGCTATTGAGGTGCCCAAAGAGACCAATGGAGTACTTTCGTGGATTTTTGAGAGAACTCCATGGATCACAGAAGTAATACACTCCCAAATTGCAGGTCAGAAGTTGGAGATTGAGGGCTTTGGTAGTTATGATGTGGAGTGGCACTTAGGTGGGGATTTGAAGACCATAAAGTGTTTGCTTGGCTGCAAACAAGGGGCTTCTTCTCTCATGCCTTGTCCATTTTGCACTCGACACCATGCGCACACTCACACACAATCACACCTTAAGTAGAACACAAGAAATTATCTTACTCAACTCACCTCACTCAAGACCACTCGAGATCTCAATGAAGATCCTCCCGTGCCAAACTCAATTCGAGCTCCTAATGTCTCGACCTACAAGCCCTTGCCTACCCGCAGTCATGGCTTGAAATCGCACTCGATGGCTACCAAAAATCACAATAAATATCATTAAAAACACAAAAGATTTAGCCACAAAATTCCTCTCTCAAACCATTGCAAAAGCTTCACCAAACTCCACTCTGTTGGACTCTTTGGGGCAGCCTTAACCCTAATGACATCGGTCTAGGGCCACATAGTCTTGCAGAAGGCCACACCTTCCTCCCTCAATTCCTCTCACACACATGTCCATGGAGCTCTTAGACCTTCCATAGACTCTACCAAGTGCAAAATTGCAGAGAAAAAACACTCATTCACTCCTCCACACATTCAAAACCATGACACCAACTCTTCGGGGACTATATAGGACCACTTGTAGAAACCTTACTTCCTCTTCCACACAGAGAGGTGAAAATGTTGGTATTTTATTCCCCACACACTACCCCATTTTGACCCCCCATGGACATCATTTCTGATGTGGCAAAAAAGACTTTTTATGAGATTCTTACACCCTTCTGGCTCAATTTTTGATCTTATTAGGGCCATTTTTTGCTAGTTTTGACCCTCGACGGGCATTTTTTGGGGTGAAAACCCCAAACGGACTTCCATTTCTTCCATATTTTGTAGTCTTTATATTTGATACTCAAGTTTCATGGACACATACCAAACTTAATTTTTTGACCACTTTTAAGTCGGTTCATGCATCATCACATATTGGGCATCGCAAATAGATAGTTGTCGTATGTGTCAAACTTTTGGGGCGAGATGAGCATACCCACACTTCCCACTTGCATTATGTACATGCTAGAAATCTAAAACACATACCATAGAACCAAAAGAAGCCACTTGGAACCACATTAGAGGCTTAGACACCCTGTCTAGGTATGTACATGTGCTACTGAGACACAAACTTAACTATGTATAATACCTCAGAAAAAATATAAGCTCAAGTACCCGAGTTTACTTTGCCCCATTGGCCCCCTTCTCCACCTTAGAGGATTGAACCCACAATCTGGGCGATGAGATCCATGTGCCTTAATCACATCACCCATGCATGCCACTTGTTAGATGTAGACGTTTTCGTTGAGTTTTGACGTGCAAATGTATGGGACGAGGGAAAGTAAAGTTTGTTATTTTTGTAAACTCAAGTATCCAAATTTACAAAAATATTGAAATTTCCTTTTGCGACAAGATCTGTGATGGCCGCTCAACACTAGACTTGTAATGAGCCACAAAATTGGCTGAAGCCACAAAAATGGCTCAGATCAGGATTCTAGTGAATGAAACATAACTTTTGCATATGATATCAAAACCTCAATGAAAATTCTTCGGTATGGGTTTAAGATATGAAGCAAGTTTTCAGTTAAATATTTTATATAAAAATATCAAAAATAAAAATAAAAAAAATAAAAATATCAAAAATATTTTTATAAAAAATATTTTATATAAAAATATCAAAAATAAAAAAAATACTTTTCTAAAATTAAAAAATTATATGTAAATCGTGACTCCACTATTTAACTTGGAGGAGTAAAAAATGTTGACATCCCTCTGAATATAGGTCAAGAAATCTTGGTACATATGTCAGATATCTATTGAGGGATTTTCCTAAGAAGTTTGGGATTGCTTAACAATGATGTGATTTACTTTCAAAAGAGAATTTTTTTTCCTGTCTCTATAAATTAGTAGTTGAAGGTGACCATGGAAATACACTTTTGGACCTTCATTTAGCTTTATAATATTTTTTTATCAACTCGTATTGAGTGTTTGGCATAATTCCTTGAAAGCATTTTCTATTTCAATAACTTACATAGTGTTGGAGAATGTTTTACAAAATTCTCTAAAAGCCACAAAAGTAGCTACTTTTTAACAAGACTAGTGATATTGTAGAGGCCCTAAATTGATGGGAGCATTTGATCCATCTCCCATACTAGTGTTAGGGAGTCCCCACATGCATGGGGTAATTGTTATAAGTTACCTCCCCAAAAAGAGTACCCTCAAAAGGCAAAATTCAAAAGACCATTCTCTTCCTCGTCATTATATGACATAGAGGTACGACTGAGCGGGGATCTAGGGTCCAAATTTTGGGGACATGAAGCGGCTTTACTCTCAACCATCGGAGCATCAAGTGAACTAGGGTAAACTAGGGTCGAGTGAAGGGCTGCACTAGGGTGGGGTAAACTAGGGTGTGATTGTGTGCCATGCCGACACAGGCAACAACCCGTGCTAGCATGATGGTAGGGCTTTTGTGGGCTACTGAGAGGTCTCGGGATCTAGCCATACCCCCGAGATATGTGAACTAGGGGTGAAATCAAGGCACCATTTTTGACCCGAATTCACCTCTAGTTCATCAAGAAATCGCTCCGTGTTCCCAAATTTGGGCCCTAAATTCTCCTAGCTGACCCTGTGTGAGATAGTGACCATGCATTTCCTTTGCAATCAAACGTCAAAAGAGAGCCCTTAGTTTTATGAATCCTCCAGTTCTTAATTGCAATCACTTTAGCATTGAAATATGTGTGATGGAGAATTTCAAGGATATCCCAAAGTGCATGACGGAATTACATGTGTGCATGAGGTGATGGAGGTAGTCCAACCAGATATTTGATTACCCACCTTCGTGTGGGCCTCATGACTAAGTAACACATAGCATTAAAGAGGGGGGGGGGGGGGATAAGGGGATCAAGTGTCACAAAGTCCATGCACGATCGATGGCCGATAAGATTGCATTTGCAAGATATCTGTGCGTGAGTGAGATCACAAAACCCGGGATGCAAGGTCCCAGGTTAAAAACCGGGTGATAGGGGGGCCATTTTTTGCACCGCTCGGATTTAATTTTGCCCCATTTTTGGGTTTTTCGGGTTTAATCCGCCTCGGCCTATGTGTTACTTAGTGTCATAGCATGTGGGGTTGCCTTAAATGTAGCTTAGCTGAGTAGGAATTTTCCCATTGGGACCATTGATCGAGATTTGGTCTATTATTGCCCGTTACTTCGTGCCATAACTATCGTCCTTTGTGTGTGGTAACATGCACCCTCCGTGTTGTGGGTGTCTTGCGAGAAAATGGAGAATCGATGGAGCTTGAGGGACAGAACAACTCTCGTTACAGGGGCCACCAAGGGAATTGGGTACTCTCTCTCTCTCACTCACTCACTCACTCACTCTCTCAACACACACACACACACACACACACACAAGGCGGCACTTGTAAAAGACCTTTCCCTACCGAGGAAAGATCTTTTACTGAGGAAAGATCAATAAAAGACCTTTCTCGGCCATCAAGGTCCAAGGGAGGTGGCCAAGCAGGAGTCTCTGACTACAAAGGACCTGCAGTCCTGCAACAAAGTGTTCATGCAACAGATTTTTGCATGCTGAGGTGGTGCACAATAATTGGCAATCATCATCATGCACATTACTGTGCTCAGTTGTCTGACATCTGACAGCGTTAGGCAAAAATCACCATTTGTAATAGCCACTAGATGGTGGATTCTCTGCCCCTTGACCCTAGACCTTGAAAATGTGTTTGTGGGTACACAAAAGGGAGATTTTAAAGAGCTTGCACAACCATCTATGTATGTTGGATGTGTTTGTGGGTACACAAAAGGGTGATTTTAAAGAGCTTGCACAACCATCTATGTATCATGCACATTACTATGCTGAGTTGTCTGACATCTGACAGCGTTGGGCAAAAATCACCATTTGTAATAGCCACTAGATGGTGGATTCTTTGCCCCATGACTCTGAACCTTGACAATGTGTTTGTGGGTACACAAAAGGGCGATTTTAAAGAGCTTGAGCAACCATCTATGTATGTGCACGCAAGGTTGGAGCTAGAACTAAGCAAAGGCTGCAGGAGTGAAATGACATGGGCCTCACCATCTCTGGCTATGTCTGTGATGTCTCATCATACCTATCATGCGAGCAGCTCATGACGTAGGTGTCCCAACATATTCAAGCCAAGCTGCATATTTTGGTTAGGTTATCAACTCATTCTCAAAACCCTCTCGCAATGTGTGTGTGTGTGTGTGTGTGTGTGTGTGTGTGTGTGTGTGTGTGTGAGAGAGAGAGAGAGAGAGAGAGAGAGAGAGAGAGAGAGAGAGAGAGAGAGAGAGAGAGAGAGAGAGAGAGAGAGAGAAGGATATCATCTGCTAGTTGACTCGATTATCTATATAGATATATTGAAGATATACAAACCCCTTATTGATCAACATTTGGCAGGTCCTGCATGTAGCAAGAAGAGGGGTTATGAGGCCGATTTTGGAGGTGCCAGTCGAGGATATGGCGTCAATGCTGTGTACTAATTTTGAGTCCACCCACCTGAGCTTCCTCGCCCATCCCCTCCTCAAGGCTTCTACAGAGGGGTAGACAACCAACAATTGTTCTTTAAATGCAGTTAGAAGGGAAAGGCCATTCAAATAGAACGATATTCACCTCATGAGAGATCTCCTTGTTTATCTTATTCCTCTTCTCATATGCCTTGTGACGCATACTTTGTTGCTTAATAGTGCAATCTTCACATCCAAAACATTTTGTATCCCTCAAATAGATTCAACTATTGTCAAGGATAATCTTTCATTTGGTCTCATTTGGCATGGTGTATACAATTGGCCGTTCTCCTGAACGAGGAGCTCCTTGCTTACCCTCTCTATGTGTTCCATAGATCATAACTCTTGACATGCCAAAGTGGATTTTAAAGAAATCTTTAATAACAATGGCAAAGGACGTGTCTCTAACTTCTCTCCGGGAATTACATGAATAACAATGTTCTTGGCCCATGTTGCTCTCGTTCCTTCAACTCTTATACATCCACATTCTCAACATTCTTTGTTTGAGTCATAGCTTGCATGAGGGAGGAATTGGGAACCACATTGCTACCAGAACATCAGCCCAAGACTTGTTTGTGCATACATTTTTTCATGTCGCATACATCTCGGCCTTTTCAATGGCATTGCAAGTCCTTTGTTGACTAGCACATTAAGAATTCTCTGCTTCCATATAGTGAAATTTGTGCTATCAAACTTCTTATAAATGCAATAATCTTCTTTCTCAAAAGATCTAGCCATACTGACAAGAGTTGATCACAAGAGAATAACGCTAAGAACTCATGGTAAATTTTCTGATAAAAAAAATTGACAGAGTCTCTACATGGAGATCAAAATCTCAACTAGAGACTCAACAAAATCCCTTCAATGTCAATGCAAAAGAGTGTTGTAAGCAAAGTAGAGCACTTGTGGGACTCAGAATCTGATAGAGTCTCCTCTGTCCAAAGATCAAAATCTCGTGTAAAACTCAGCAACTTATCAATGCATAAATTGTAAATAAAGTACTAACAGGTAAAAAAGTGGCATACATTGCTCAAAAGCGCTATCAAGAGACTGCTAACTTGGCATAAAATCAAATATACCCATCTATACATGTACTATGGTGAGGCCAAGAATGGGGATCTCTAACAACCTAATCTTCCTCACACTGGATAACCCGACCCGAGTGCTCGGCTTCAAAAAACTTCATGCAATGACCCTCACAAAGGTTATGTAGACATGACTAGCCATAGTGTCAGAAAAGTCTCTTTTGGATTGAATCTCAAAATCGGGTCCACAATGAGGTATAATGGTTGTATAGCACATTGTACATCCAAAGCATAACTTATTTTCATTGCAAGATCGCAAGATAGGTGCTCAAACAGGCATTGACAAATGTGCAAGCAAAAAGCCACAAAACTCAACTCCCTATGGGGAATAAAAATCTCTCAATAGATCTCACATCACAAAATCCATGTCAACATACACATAAAACTCCCACTGGAATTGAAATGCATGTCATTATCAAAGGTGCTCGTAGATCTACTATGTCAAAAGAACTTATGGTTGTCCTTCTAAGTATAAGGCTGGATCTAGGAACTGTTTTTGAGAATCCATCAATGGCTATGCATAAGAAATACCACATAGAACATAAATCATGGTCAGAACATGCATATGGAAATCTAGAAAACCGCTCTAAAAGAACTATTGCTAACGAAAATTTGTAGCCTACCTCCCATTGCCGAGAAATTAGATCTCTATCTTGCTCTCTACAATGCCGGAGAGCTTGTGAAAATATCTAGTCGATGTCACCAAAGTTGATGCCAATGCCGGGTGCCACTCTTCTATGGAAGTGGCACTTCACCCATGCATATCGATGTTGAAGGGGAAGCCATCGTTGAATGCCTTGAAAATGGGTTGTCAATGCTGAGAAAACCGGGTGTCGATGCTGACTTCCACCATCGGACGAAAGTGTCTCACTTGTTAGAACATGTCGAAGTCGTTGAAGCCAAAACTTAGAGTGTGTTTGTGTGCATTTGATGTAGAGAGGATAACTCAAGAATGCCGAGAGTGTGTGTGTGTGTATCAAAAAGCACACACCCTGCTTCTCTTTCTTTGATGCTGGAGAAGAAGCACCTAATGTCCTTGTATCACCAAAGCCAATGTCAAATGCTATAGAAGCATCGAGAGTCGAATCTAATACTGAAAATGTCGGCTGGAAAATATCTTCTATTGTGCTGCTCAAATGAAGATTTTGAGCGCATAAACGGCTTCAAATGAGATTGTACTAATCAGAATCCTCAAAAAAATGATACATCATGAGATTGAGATTGTACTAAACTATAATGAAGATGTGGCTGACTCTCTAGTCCTCATGGATGCACTACCAATGAAAGAGGATGAACTAACAAAGTTCTATCTAGCTTTATGCCCGATCTACAATGAACTTGCAGATCAAACGAGATACATCCAGATAGTAGACCAGATCATGGAGTGGTATGAATAGAGAAAATCCACATGGGTGGCATAGAAGTCGGTATCACTGACATTGAACATAAAAATACAATTGTAGACCTCAAGGATGACCTCATCAATAATGGGTCAATCAAAATTTCATATTAGCCTTCTCATCAAATAACATGTAATTGTTAGTCTAAGCTTCAAAGATTCCTAAAAAGGAACTTGCGAATAAAGCCAGGTCAGACCCTCAATTCAGAGAAATTGTTGAGGTCCTATTTGAAGCCTAGATTAAAGTTAATTAGCTAGATCCAGCTGGATAAATACAAAATATGGCATGAACTATCAAAGTTCTATACTTTATATCCGATCTACAATGAAATTGCAGATCAAACGAGATACATCCAGATAGTAGACTAGATCAGGGAGTGGTATGGATAGAGCAAAGCCTTATGGGTGGCCTAGAAGTCGGTATCACTGACATTGAAAAAAAAGGTACAATTGTAGAGCTCAAGGATGACCACCCATTATAGAGCAAAGCCTTATGGGTGGCACACTAAGTAATGGCCTGAGTAGCACTAACCCCAATTCAACAAGTTCAGAAGACTGAGAAGAAGGACCTGGACAAAACAAAGCACAAGTGGAAGAAGTAATCAGGAAAAAAATTTGTACACAGTAAAATACAAGAAAGGGGGCGAGGATATAGAAGGTGGGAATCGACTCCGTGAATACCTTGCATGAGGATTTTCCTTGATTTCCTCGCAGAGTTATTGGAAGTTACTTGATCTTGTGTGATTGTGCAACCCCTATAAATAGGACCCATTAATCCCATTTTGGGGATTACAAAATTTTGTATCTAATGGACCTCTTGTATATTTTGGAACTCTAGTCGTAGGCATCATATAAAGCTTATGAGCATTGAGTGTTGTATTAATTGTACTTCTGAACTTTGTACTTGTGAAGCAATTTATGAATCTGAATCTACATTTCCAGTTGTCTTAGTCCATGTCAACTGAAGTCCTTCATTCCAATTCAGTTGTCTGTCTGATTTCTCCATCTGGTCCTCTAAATTAAAGTCTACTTTTGTTCATCTGATCTGACATGAGATCTGGCATTTGACTATGAATCTCTAACTCTGGAATAGCTATCAAGTGACCAGCTCATTTGAGGTAGCTCGATCTAGATCAAAACTTTTGAAAAGCTTTACAAAGATTGGAAGAACTTTAGCCAAAGTAGTTTGAAATTATGTTTCAATTTTGAGTTCTAGATTCTAATAGGTAGCATACACGTCCTTCAAAAGTTCTCAACGATATGTTTCACCTTGAAAATCACAAGAAAACTCTCGAAATAAACTTCCAAATACTCGTTGTAGAAATTCGAAAGACAATAATTCCATGTCAAAATATTTGAATCCAAAATCTTGTCAATGCAAGGCCAAGATACAAAAAATAAATAGAAGCATTACCGGTATGTCAAGAGTGGTAGCTTGGAGATCACGCAACTTCCCTCGAAAAGGTCTTCCTAGCTTGGATAGCCAAGGGGACCAATGTGGGATGGAGCATCTGAAGTATTTGAAGGTCTCTCCCCATCCCAATGATGATGCCACTTTGTCTCCCCGTGCACCCTCCTAGCTTCAAAAAGTAGAGCTTTGAGCTACAATTTCGTCGAGCACTCTAGACCCCTTCCATGGGCCTCCTTGCGAGAATCTTAAACCTCAAGAGGGTGGGCATCTAGAGATTAACTTTCATAAGGCTCTTATGAAGTGGCGGGGCGTTTTCCCATTGGGACCATTGATTGGGATTCGGTCGATCATTAGCAATTGCCCGTTACGTCGTGCCATAACTAGGCCTATCGTCCTTTGCGTGTGGTAACATGCATGGTCCTTCACTCTTTGCGTTGCACTTTGCAAGCTTCACTGTGGGTGTATCGAGGGAGATTAATGGAGGCTCGATGGAGCTTGAAGGGCAGAACAGCTCTTGTTACAGGCGCTACCAGGGGAATCGGGTACTCTCTCTCTCTCTCTCGCGCACACACACATGTGTGTGGGTGGGTGCATGCAGAAGGGCAATTGCGGAAGAGCTTGCGCAGCTGGGGGCATCTGTGTACGTGTGTGCAAGGTCGGAAGCAGACCTAAAGCAGAGGCTGCAGGAGTGGAATGACGAGGGCCTCACCATCTCTGGCTGCGTCTGCGATGTGTCATCGTACCCATCCTGCGAGCAGCTCATGACGCAGGTCTCCCGACATTTTCAAGGAAAGCTGCATATTCTGGTCAGGTTATCAACTCATTCTCGAAACCCTGTGTGCGTACGTGCTGCGTGCGTGTGTGTGTGGAGAGAGAGAGAGAGAGAGAGAGAGAGAGAGAGAGAGGGATACGATCTGTTGGTTATCTGTATAGCTATATTGAAGATATACAAATACCCTTGTTGATCAACGTTTGGCAGGTCCTGAATGCAGCAAGAGCAGGGGTCATGGGACCCATTTTGGAGGTGCCAGCCGAGGATATGGCATCAACGCTGCGTACTAATTTTGAGTCCAGCGTTCATCTGAGCTGCCTCGCCCATCCCCTCCTCCATGGCTTCTGCAGAGGGAAGTCTTGCCTTTATCTCCTCGATTGCAGGGAGTCTAGCAACAGGCTGCACAAAAGGTAGGTTATGGCCCTACTTTCGCCATATACCGCTGCATAACCTCTTCTTCCTAATTTCATTTGAATGCACTTATCTGCATATTAATAGGAGCATTGAACCAGCTAACAAAAAATCTGGCTCTTGAGTGGGCCAAGGATGGCATACGCGTGAACACTGTTGCCCCCGGATTCACGCAAACAGACATGACCAGCTCGGTAATATTGACGTCCCTGTTTTCCAGTTTTAAAATTTTTAAGGAGTGTTTTCCACAATCAATCTTTCATGTCTGTGTATAACGTAGTTGGGCGATGAGATGCTTGACGCGGCAAAGATGCGAACGCCAATGCGACGGCTTGGAGAGGTCCATGAGATAGCTGCAGCTGTGGCTTTTCTTTGCCTGCCTTGCTCTTCCTTTACAACTGGTACAATTTTTACAATTGATGGAGGAATGTCTTGCCATAATTCTATTGCAGCATGTGCAAACATCGACGAGAAACCGTTGAGATTTTGGTTGTGCCTCTTGACAACTGCAACCGACATATGTTCATTATGCTTGACATAGCAGGAAATATTGCCTTTTTCTCAAATTAGGCCACGCTCATCATTTATTTCATCAGTGCTTGTATTATTCATGGAACAAGGAATGAACACAATATCTTGGTGAGCTATTTCTAACGAACTATTTTGGTTGTTTTGTGAGCTTTTCTTCTCTCCTCAGCAACAATTACACCTCTCTAGAATGAGATTTTATAAGAATTTTTTGGATGATTGGGTACCATCATCCAAAAATCTTCCCTACACTCACGTGCACTATTCGGGTGACTACGTGAATCAAAGTTGCCACTACTCAAAAGAAAATTCTTCCTACACTCACTCTACACTATTAGGAATCTCAGGGCTAGAAAAATACATTTTTCGTAACCGGTGAAAATAAGGACAAACTTGAAATTCTCCTAGTTTTTAGGTCAAAATTTGAAGCTTTTGTTGGTAATTACACTGAAACTTGTGCAAATTGCCCGGTTTTTTTAACACTCGAATGGTAACCTAACAGGACATAAAAGTGTCCTTTCAGGGTTTTGGGGAAAAATTCCAAAATCATAGTAGATCCACTCGTTTTGAAAAATCCTTTCATGAGCTGATAGTTCAATAACTACTACATATGGAAAAAATGAGAAACTTGTAATTTTTCTTATCCTTTGGTCACTACAAGCCTCCAAAGTTGATGGACCAGTGCATTTTGCCCAAAACAGCAAGTTCTTATGGTTGATTGCATATAAATAAGAGTCGAGATTTTTGTAGGACATGAGATAAAATGCCCCGTTAACTTCAATGGGTTGGTGACCAAAACATATGGTTGCTTTTACCTCACTAATTTTTTTTGGGGCAAAAAAATTAGGTACAAAAAAGTTGCATTTTTGCCATTCTGCGGACCTATCATCAAAGTTTCTATAGTCACGCTCAATACAGATACTATATACATGTTTTCTTAGTTTCCTTTGGGCCTCTGGATTCAAAAGGAGACATGGAGCATGTCAAAAGGATAATGGATCTCTTACAACTGGAACCTTGGGGGCAATGATAAAGTGTTAAATACAACAAACATGAAAAAACAGGGTTTAGCATTATGACCTCTAGAAACCCATAGAAACTACTCAATATCTAGCCAAGTTTGTAGTCTATGATTAGATATGGTCACTACCTACAAAATACACACAATTGGCCTAAGAAACTAGCAATATTAAGAAAGTTATACCTGCTACTCTAAAATGTATCGTATTCTTTAGCAATCAAAAAACTAAACCATCATCATATACTATGCTATATAGCATATTAGGTCCCCCAAAACTCAAGGAAGATTAGATTTATGTTATACATTACACTTACACAATCAAAATTGAATTTGGATATCAAGAAAGCCACCAAAAAAATCATAAAAGTGCTAATTTTGCCCCAAAAACAGGATTATGCAATTCGGGTAAATTGGTCATAACTTTCAATTTTAACACTTAGCTCTCCCTACAAGCATCAAAACATATTGAACACTATGAAGGCCTAACCTCTAGCCATCTAAACCTCACAAACATGAAGTTTAGAGTGGTATAGTTGCCAAAAATTTAAAAAAATCCAAAAATAGGACCCGTTTTTTCACACAATTTAGGTTCAAAAATGTTGTGCAAGAGTAAGGTTAATGGTGAGATCGATACTCAAAAAAAAATGCTAAGTTTTTTTTAGTTCATAAGGCAACTTTGTGGATATATAGCACCTAGAAATTCATTTTCATACTCTTCAAATAATTCAAGCAAAATGGTCACTTAACAGGACACAAAAGTGTCCAAGGACATAAAAGTGTCCTGTTACCATTCTAGTGTTAAAGAAAAGCTCAAAAACTAACCGAGATTATACAATTTTAGCCGGTCAAAACACTCTGGCCTCCGGTTTTTTTCCAACATTGATTAGGATGATTGTGTATCATAGTTGGTACTACAAGCCATATTTCGGGCCCCCCAGGATGCACTAGTGGTGATAGGAACATGTCACCTATATGTGAGTGCAAAGGAAACACCCTCACATAATTTGTTGAGCACTGCTCCAACGTGGCATTAGAGGCTCTTTCATCGCTACAAGTGTGCCATGATTGCTTCGTAGCAAATAGTCCAACTCAATTTATGAATTAGATCAAGTAATGAAATAATGATTTCTGCAATTGTAAGTGTTTTTATTTAGGTTCTCTCTTTTTAACAAAGAAGTTTATTTAAAATAGACTTTGATATTTTGAGTATAGAGTGCCTTGATTTCTACACTACAAGAGGTTCTCTGCACTTGTGACGTTTTTAGCGACGGAAATACATTGGGTCTTTATACTCTCCGGCGTCGTTAAGACTGTCGCTAATAGCGTCGCTACAAGAACGTCGCTATATGCATCGCTATATAGTGACGATTACAAGCTTCCTATAGCGACGCTCATAGTGACGTTATAGAGCCTAATATAGCGACGTCCGAGAGTAAAATTATTTGGGTGGCAGGGGATTCACCCATCAACCATATTGAATGTTTCAATAATAGAGTAAACATAAATGAATCCAAGAAAGAAAGTGCAAGGTATAGACCCAAAGTAGTCACTCACAAGACAATATAACCATTAATTCCATCATGCATAGTATTGTTTGCAGAATAAAGATACAAAACTGACAAAAGTAAATTGACGAAAGTAAATCAATGACAATTGTACACATCATAGGTAAAATCACTTGGTTGTTAAGCTTTGCAAATGTAATAGTTACAACACCATTGTCATTATTGAGAAAATACATGGTTTCTCAATAGTTACAAAAAGATGTATACACGTCATCTCATTATACATGCTATGACAAAAAGAAACTAATGCTATCTGGCTACGGTTAGACTGACGTCGTTTAATCAGACGTCTCATCGCGTCCAAGCAACGTGTCTGTTGCATTTTGCAAAAGAAAAACAATAAGATTTTTTGTAAGTACAAATATAATTTACAAAACAATTTATTCTCTTAGCTTATCATTAAAACACAGCAAATGTAAAAGAGTAAAGTGAAATACTAACCATGCCATTGTGAGAACTCAAAATGTCCATCAGGGCGTTTAAGATCTTTCTGCCTGCATACTCGCGTTCGTACGGTGTGGGATCACGTCCTGTCATCGACCACTATTCAAAACATACAAAGAATCCATTATGTTAGAATTTAAAAGTACAAATAGACGTAACTACTAAACCTAAAGAGCAATACAAATACACTTACAAAATCGGCTTCAAATGATGTCCACCCGCCGTTCCCTAAGTGGTACGAGCTCACTGCCTGTACTCGAGCTTTGGCTGCTTCCTTTTGTTGCTTTCACTTGTCAAGACTCTCGTGTGCTGCTCGCTTCACATTCTTTCAATCTTATTTGGCTAGACAATCTGGTATGTTCCACCCATGCTTTATTGATTTTTGTACTTCAGAACACTTGTGCTTGTAGTATTTGTGCATTCAAACCTTCATCAGGTCTTCATTGAAGCGCTCATCCCCACTTGACATGGGAAACTTGTCATGCAGCATGCTGATGACTCTGTCTTTTAATTCACTTGGTACTTCACTCCAGGTGTTTAGTATGTAGTGTCTAAACACTTGAGAGCAAAGACCGCGCATGAGCGAGATCACCTTCTTACCTTCGTCATCCAAGATGATACCGCCGCTGATGTCGATTGAATACGGCAAGCCCTCTCGCCTGTGATGCGTGAACCTAGGCATCTTGATAGGGGTCTTTAGCGGCATCTCGATGGGGGTACGGACGTCACGTGTCTCCACTTGAGTCTGGGCCCCGGAGCGAGGAGTGTCGACTGGGGTGACTCCCGGAGAAGTAGCTAGTGGTGTGTAGCTAGGATAGGCCAATAGCCGCGCAAAACCTGGCGTAGATGGCCATGCCGTGGTTGGTGTGGGGACGGGAAAAAATGTTGAAGATCATTTTGTCGATATCAAAACTTCGGAGCCCACTGAATGATTTGAAACAAAGGGAGATGTTGAAGGAGTAGAACGACGTAATGGTGCTCCAGAGCGATGACGCTCCTCGTACCACCTCCTCTGCTGGGGTGACAAAGAAGAAAGAAATTCATCATCATCCATACCTGCATTAAACACACGAACATTTAATCTTAATATTGAATGGAGAAGGAAACATGGACAAGTTATTATCTATACTATAGATAATAGGGAGAGGTATTCTTGTGTAGAGAGAGAGAGAGAGAGAGAGAGAGAGAGAGAGAGAGAGAATTCATAAAGGGGGAGAGATTCCTGTGAAGTTCTTGTGAATTTGTCTACCGTGTGCATTCTATGTATCTTGTAAAAGGATGAAACTTGTAGTCTGATGGAGACCAAGGCTACAATTGCGAAAGAGGTGATCCGTCCCTGCTCATAGATTCAACATCTATGAGCAGAGACGGATCACCTCCTTCATGATTGTAGACTCAGTCTCCATCGTACTCAAAGCGCACTGCTGCATCGGGGTATCAGACTTTCACGACACACCGAAGAGTGTCCCTGCTTGTGAGAACATACCTGGAGCATACCTGGAGTGGAAACAATGACGATTAAACACAATTTAAATTTCTCAAGTATAGCATAAGAAACAGGAATGGACTAAAAGCCACGTGAATACAATATATATTATGAAACGGAGCAAAATTGCTCAAATACAATTTTTATGGCTTTAAGAGGTCTCTCTCTCATCTTCGCATAGCTCAACATAACTCCCTATGTCTATATAGAGCTCTCTGTTTAGGCACATTTCCTTCGTTTCATTTTGTAGATCCTCTACATACACCCCATAGAGAGTAGCAGCTTGATGCTCGTCTGGCACCACCTGAGTGACTTCTAATTGAGTATCTTCTCCGATCTCCTCCATTGATGCCGCTCTGATTGGTACATGGTAGCCCTCATACTTCCGTGCACTACGAGGGGCTACCTCTATGATGTACCAACGATTTGATGCAGACTTTGTAGTATGCAGATCAGCCCACAAAGGGGAGTAAGCCCAAAGCTTTGCGGAAAGCTTCAAGCTTCTCACGAGACAATGCCTTTGTGAAAAGATCTGCAAGGTTGTCCTGTGTTGGCACATAAGCCAAGCTGATCTCTCCTGCTGAGAGCCTCTCCCTGACATAGTGGTAATGCACCTCAATGTGCTTTGTGCGAGCATGAAAAACTGGGTTCCTCGCAACTGCCAATGCGCTCTGACTGTCAGTGTAGATAGTGTTGGCAGTGTCCTGTCCAACACCCAAATCAGCCATAAGGCGTCTGAGCCATACACACTCAACCGCAGCTGTGAAGACTGCCCTGTACTCAGCCTCACAACTCGAAGTGGCCATAGTAGGTTTCATCTTGCTCAACCATAATATACATGAACTGCCAAGCATGAAACAAAAACCACTTGTGGACACTCGCGTGTCAAAACAACCAGCCCAATCTGAGTCCGAAAAAGCATGTAAGTCTGGCGGCAATGATCCCCCCTTGGGATAAAACAAGCCAAGATTTAAAGTGCCACTAAGGTAGCGGAAAATCCTCTTGACAGCCTGCCAATGCTTAGACCCTGGGCTATGCATAAATCTGATGACCTGTGAGACTGCAAACTGAATATCGGGCCTCGTGTTCCATACATAAATGAGGCAGCCAACAGCAGTTTGGTAAAGAGTGACATCAGCAGGATCACCAGCATCATGTAGACTCAACTTCAAACCTGTTTCCATGGGAGTGGCAATAGGTTTGCAATCCTCAAGTCCAAACTTACATAGCAATGTCTCTATGTAACTTTTCTGACACAAGGCAATACCCCCATCACACTGCTTAAACTGTATACCCAAATAATGATGCAACAGCCCCAAATCTTTCATCTTGAAAGTAGCATTCAAATCAGCCTTAAATTTAACAATATGTCTCTCATTTGGTCCGGTGATCAGCAAATCATCAACATAAAGAACCACGATGCGAAATACATCACCCTCACGCTTTACATACAATGTGCTTTCTGTTGGACTGTTACGAAAGCCTTGTTTGACCAAATGAGTGTCAGCTTTCTCATACCAAGCACAAGGAGATTGCTTCAACCCATACAAAGCCTTGTTACATTTGCACACTTTGTCCTCTTGTCCTTTTATGACAAAATCGCGAGGCTGTGTTACATAAACTTCCTCAAATATGTCACCATTCAAGAAAGCAGTAACAATGTCTTATTGATGTACATCCCAACCAAAATGAGCTGCCAATGCACATAGAAAACGCACAGTAGTCATACGACAAGTGGGAGCAAAACTCTCTTCATAATCTATGCCTTTTTGCTGTGCATAACCCTTTGCAACAAGTAGAGCCTTATGACGATCGATCTCACCATCCGGTTTGCGTTTCAACTTGTAAACCCACTTCGTACGAATGGCCTTTTTTCCAGGAGTCAAATCACATAAAGTCCATGTGTCATTTTCTATAAGTGCATCATATTCTGATTGCATGGCAGCCATCCAATTTTCTGAATTCTATGCTTCATCAAAAGACAGAGGCTCCTCAACATCATATAAACTAGTCACAGCCAAAGCATAAAAATCTGATGCATAAGATGCATGGCGAGAGCCTGAACGAGTACGACTAGACAAAGGTGGATCCAATTTACTGTCACGCAAAGTTTGCACCAACCATTTTGGCATACCTCTAGCCTGCTCATTTTCAGCCTTTTCCTCATCAAGTACATCATGTACATCTGCATCAGTAATAGGCTGATCTGTAACATTTTCAAAAACCCCCATAGGCTGTACATTTGCCTCATTGGAACTTACATTCGTATTTCCACCACTGAAAAGAGGCAACAAAGTGTCATAAATGTCCTGTGAGCTTACATTACAGTCTCTAGTACATGACAACAAGGGCTGAACAGAATCTTCCACAAACACTACATCCCGTGAAACCAAAATACGTTTTGTTTGCAGACGATACAACCTGTAACGTTTGCTTTCAGCACTATAACCAACAAAAATACATTTGACAGCCTTATCATCCAATTTTCTGCGCTGTGTTTGTGGCACCAAAGCATATGCCAAACAACCAAAAACACGCATGTGCTCAATAGAAGGCTTTCTATCATGCCATGCTTCATATGGAGTAATAGACTGCAAAGCTTTTGTAGGACACCTGTTTAGTACATAAGTGGCACATATGATGGCCTCAAGCCAAAAACAATGTGGCAAAGCTTGACTTTTGACCATACATCGTGCCATTTCCGTAAGTGACCCGTTTTTCCTCTTAGCAATGCCATTTTGCTGAGGTGTATAAGGCACCGTACATTGGTGTTTTACCCCACGACTAGCCATAAATGCATTAAATTCATGAGACATATACTCTCCCCCTTGATCGAAACGGAGGGTACCCATAGTATATTTAGAGACATTTTTAGACATAGCCAAAATTTTTTTGAAGCACACAAAAACTTCGGCCTTCGCTTTAAGCAGAAATACCCATGCATGTCTGGAGTAGTCATCAATGAAAGTCACGAAGTACAGGTAATTGCCCAAGGATGGAGTTTTCATGGGCCCACAAACATCACTATGCACAAGCTACAACCTGCATGTGGCCCAAACTAAACCATCCTTTGGAAACTTAGAACGCTGTATTTTACCCAGAATACAGCCTTCACAAACATGTTTGACAGGTGCTTCAAGAGGTGGCAAAGAAGCAACCATATCAAATTTTTGCAAACGCAGCAAACTCACAAAATTCAGATGACCAAATTGTGCGTGCCAAAGTTTTGCATCTGAAATAGCCCTTGAATCTGCAACTGCATTTGCAAAATCTTGTCCACACTTGTCATACAAAGTGGGCTTATACATCCCACGACACAAAAGGCAAGATGCAACAATTTCATCACCAAAACTGAGATCATGAACTGTACATATGTCATCCACAAATTTGACTACAAGTCCAAGTCTAGAAAGTGTGGATACAGAGAAAAGATTCTTCTTGATCCCAGGTACATAAAGTTCATCAACAAGTGTGAAAGAACTTCCATTAGCAGCAGTAAGCACAATCTTTCCAACTCCCTGAACCGGATAAGAGGCATTGTTGGCACAAGTGACTGAATTCCCATGAGGGACAGACTCGAGAGAGGTAAACAATTCACGATGTGAGGTAATGTGCTTTGTAGCACCACTGTCTAAATACCACACATGTGAATCTGCAGCAACTAACAAGCATGCATCATGGACAACAAGATTGTAAGTGCACTCTGCACTAAAAGCCCATTTTGCATCAACATCAGCATTACAGTTTTCCTTTCATGAAAGACTCAACAATGGCTACATTTGTGGTGGAACCAGCATTTGCAGTGGAACCACCCTCTTTCTTCTTAGCCTCTTTGGCCTTCAACTTAGGACACGACTTGATCAAGTGATCATTAGCGTTACAATAATGGCAACGCATCTTCTTTTTGCCCTTATCACCAGAATTGCCAGACGAAGTGCTGCCAGTAGAAGCATTAGGAACATAATTTTTGCCACTCGCAGTAGAACCATAAGAAGTGGCTGCATTGATGTTACCACCCTTTCTTTGAGAAGCAATAAAAGCCTGTTCAACTGCACGCTGTCTAGTCCTGTTTTTTCTGGAAAGTGACTCTTGCAAGAGCAATGTGCATAATGCATCAAACTTGACAACTTCTGGATTTCCTTGGGTCATAAGTCTCCAAGTACTAGCAAAAGTCTAGTAGGAATCTGGTAAGGCATCAAGAACAGTCTGCACAAGGGAATTGTCTGAAATGACTTCACCTGCAGAAATAAGCTGCTCATTGATATCCTTGACACTAGCAAGGAAAGTGTCCATATCATCTTCCTTATGCATAATCTTTGACTCCAGCTCTTTACGCAGCAAAGCAATTTTAGCCTCATTGTGGCTTGCATAAAGACCTACTAAAATATCCCAAGCCTGTTTTGTAGATTTTGTTGAACGGATGTGAGGAACAATGGTGCGCTTCACAGACAACGCAATCAATGCATGAGCTTGCACATCCTTAACATCCCAACGAGCTTGTTCTGCCGTAGGCAAAACAACTCTAATAGCTGCAATCCTTGCAACAAGACCTGCAACATCCTCAACATCGCCTACATCCTCAGAACCAGGACGTATATCAATGCCCTGCACAATGTTCCAGAAACCCTTTGACACAAGAACATGTTGCATCATATAATCCCACATAGGGTAGTTGTCCCCATCCAACCTGTCCTTAACAACAAACATCTTGAACACATCTGTGTTGTTGTTGTCAGCCATGGTAAATGCTGCACCTGATGTGAAAACTGCCCGAAAATAGGAGAAATGGAGTGGGAACAACCTGTGCTATATAGCACAAACCGTAGAAGACTATAAGGCACCTATTATGCAGAAAACGGAACTGACAAAAATTTTGCACAAAATGACGAAATATCCTGTGCAATACTGCCTGTAGTGGAAATGAAGGCCGAAATGAGCCCAAATCAAAATTCTGAGGAGACCGAGCTCCTCGAGCTCACCCAAAAACTTTTGGTGACCTGCGAATGCTTGCCAAAGCTCACTGAAATCGGAGAAAGTGAGCAGGCGTGTGCTGGAGCAGCTGGCGACTAAGCTCGGGAGGACGTGACCTGCTCTGATACCAATTGTTGGAATTAGGGTTGCAGAGAAACACACACAGCTTTGAGAAGACGAAGGAAGCTCAAGGCACACAATAGAGAGTGTATTACTTAGTGTGCAATGGAAAGATAGATAGCCCTAGAGTGATGGGCGTATATACAATGCACGGGGGAAAAAACCTCCTAAAGAGGGAAAAAATGTCCCGGCGGTCCTAGTGTGTTCACACACATCACTGCCACATGTATATGGTAACACAAACAAGTCGACAAAAAATCCTCTATAATCGATTCTCAAAATCTCTTGTAGCATGCCGAAGTAAGTGAGTTCCGCCACCACAGGATCTGCATCAAAGGACCGTCGTCGACTAGACTGTTCAAATTTTGCCATGATTCCACAATCTTGAGTAAAACGCTTTTTGTCGATCCGTTCCACCCTAAAATGACAACCTTTACGCAATGCTACTGTGTATGACTTATACTACAACCAACAAAGATTATGAGTGGCCGTTCAAACATCTAGAAAGTCGCTAGTCGTACATTGCAAACTTACCTTGGTCGTGCAACCCCGAGAGTACTCCCACTCCTCCTCAGTCACTTCTTCACCACATTGTTGTGCGCTTTTCAATTGGTTGTGCAACCATCTTAAGCTCATGAATGTTGGTAGGCTCTCCAGACCCGCCGGATAATGCATCGGCGGTCATCTTCCCCGTTTCCACTCGATTCGTGCCCTTTGTCGCTCTCGCTTTGCATCCTCGTATTATGAAATCCACTTTTACATAATTGGATTGTGAAGCATGCAAAATCGACTAATTTTAGCCTCTACATCTTCCGTCATCTTCTTCTCAAGATCAAGATTGCACATGACAGTCCCAAATATGCGCTCATCACCTATGGTTTGCCATAGCGTGTCCCGAGCTTTATCAAATCGTCTAGCCACTCTCCAATGTAAACTAGAGACTCTGATACTAGCCAACCTTCTGCCATGCTACCCTCCGGACGTGCCTTCTGACATACATATCCCTTTAGAATTTTCAGGAAACGTTCTAAAAAGAACATCCATCTGGAATGTACTGTGCCAACTGTTTCCACCTCATCAACTATGTAGACAAGAAGATGCACTTGAATGGTTAGCATGGTAGTAGGAAAGTGTTGCTCAAACATGCACACAACCTCCATAGCATTTAGTTTGGCGAATGGTATGGAGTCTACATTGATCTCCTTTGGTGAGATCCATTGCACCAACTGTGCAAGTTTGTAGATTGTGTTACGGACATCAAGATACAAACATCCCTCAATGGCCATCGGTAAAATAAGCTGCAAAACACGTATAGCAATGATATTAAAGTTCACACACGAATTTGTTACACAATTCCCACTATGATATATTCCACTTCAAATATACCTGACACATTTTATGCTAGTCGTATGACTTCAAACCGGTAAGCTTTCCTTCTTTAGTGAAACATGTTCGAAGCAAGTGCATTATGCCAGTGGGGGTCTGTACAAATCGAATGGTCTCTTTTTGTGTTCTTGGGTTCCTGTCAAAATCCATGGCGCTTTAGGGAGTTTCTACGACCAATATTGCTCCATACGATCCACATTTCTAAGGTCAACCCTGGCTCCCAAAGTATCTTTCTTGCCGGTCAGATGGTCCCACAACAGATTATCCACATTCTTGAATATGTGCATTGGATCCAGAAAGTGATTGATCATGAGTTTGGGCCAATATGGTAACTTGTATCATAGAGAGAATCTCTTCATCCCTAGAGGCAAACCATCATTACACATCTCCTTCTGCTCTAACCATGCTTGTGTAGACATCCTTGGTGGCTCTCTTCCCACCAAAAAGCCATCGTGTAACACATAATTTTCTGGAAGATATGCTTGGTGACCTTCGTAGATTCGCTTCTTCAATGAGGGCGCCCGACGTGAATTAAGTTTAGGTCCACATGTGACACATGCGTCTCTATAGGGGTCACTATGCAACAAAGAAAATAGCGATGCACATGAAAATCCACGGCGTCGCTATAGGGGTCACTATGCAAAAAAGAAAATAGCAACGCTTATAGTGATGCCGTGGATTTTCACTTTTAAGCATCGCACTGCGAGCATCGCTAATGTGAAGTACCTCTTGTATTGCTATTTAGTGTCGTAAAAGCAATAGTTGTGCATATATGATATTCAAAATTTATGATTGTAGTCAGTTTTTTAACATTTTTAGAACCAAGGATATATGTTTTACAAGATAGAGAGTCAACACAGAATGGAGTGCTCAAGAGTTCCATGAGCACATAGAGAACCAGGGTGGGCCGCACAACACTGTTAATGTATGCATGATCATACTCTAATCTATGCTTGATCTCAGCAAGGATCCTAGCTAAGTCGTTCACAAAGCGGGGCAACATTGTTTGCATTCTTGACAAATTGGCCATCACGTTCACTATGCTACTGCGTAATCTATATTGACCTTCAAAGTTCAGTAGTAGTCAAATATGAGTGAATGAGATACAAAGAGAGACAAGGCACTTTTCAGTGACATTCAAGCTTGAACATTTTGAAGCTTGTTGCTAAATACCATATCGAAACACAAACAAAAAATTTGATTTATGTTGTGATTTTCAAGATTGCTTGCAAGGTGTAAATAGATGTGAAGTGTTTTTATTTAGGTTCTCTCTTTTTTAATACAGAAGTTTATTTAAACTTTGATACTTCGAGTATAGTGTGCCTTGAATTATATTTAGTGTCGTAAAAGTGATCATTTTCCATGACTTAAGGACCTTGACGGTCTTTGAATATTGTACATTAATGTCCACAAGAATAAGATCAACAATACTATCAAGCAAAGTACAATATTCATAGACCTTGACGGTCTCTAAATATTGTACATTAATGTCCACAAGAATAAGATCAACAATACTATCAAGCAAAATATCAATAGCCAAATCAAAACCAAGCAAAAAAAGATAGAGAACATAAAACATCTCGAGTCATAGACAATAACAATGAAAAAATTTAGATGATATTCAACTACATATTATTTATATGAAAGAAGGCATGCCGCATGTCTGAAGTAAATTGCAAAATCTAGGTATTGACAAAAGTTTGGCTTATATCAACGATGTAGATATCCAATACAAAAGAGGGATGAACAAGAGTGGATCAGTAGCCCGGGGAGGTCACCTAATAAAAATGTAACTTATCACGTGAGTTCAACAGAAGGGTATTTAAAGTTCTTGAAACTTACAGAAATATATATACAGAAGGGCATTATTTTTTCAAATTTGAAAAAAACTTACAGATTTTAACAGAAAAGGGTACATTATATTCCTAAAAAATTTCACAGATAAGGGGTTTTACAAACATGTCTTGAACGCACGTGATATGGTAGTTTTACACATAGTGAACCCCCCGAGATCAGTAGGGGACAACAAGCTATGGTGTCTCAGAAATTGATGAGGGTTGAAAAGCATCATGCATGCTTGAAATCAATTATGTCCTTGGAAGTTGTCAATAGTAAAAGACTAAAGTGCCAGAGTTTTTAAGACTGATGAGAGAGGACTTCAAGTGTACTAGATTTTTCTCATATAAATCAAGGAGATTGCATTGCATACCAAGGATTTGATCAACTACTTTCCCATGTAAGGTGACATCAATACCCTTTCCATCTTGGAGAGTAATCTTTGCTTGCAAAGAAGGAACCTTGACAATAATAGAAGTTTTACCATATGAAAAGAAAAGTGAAAGTGAAGCTTGATGGTCGACTCTATTTCCCTTACACACAATGGAGAAGAAAAAGTTGTTCGAAGCTAGAAATGGAGCCAAGCAGTGATAGAGGTATACATAGATGCATGACTAAGGGTTAAAGTTGGTATAAAGGGCTTGGAAAGGCGAGTTGCAGCTGAAATGTATGTGTAATGTGGTTTCTTAGGCCAAAGGAGGTCCAAAAAGGGCCAATTGAGATGGCAAGTCAAAGTGTCTAAAGTGTGGGGAATGTGCCATATAATGTAGTGCTTGAGATGTTCTAGAAGCCCGTCCAAACGACTTGTCAAACGTTTTGGGTGGCCCCACTCATGTGGACTAGGTGATGGCATGGCAAGGCTGCCCACAAGGGCGCGTTCACACAAGGATCAAAGTCACCCCTCTCCAAACCATTTTTGATGGCAAATGCTCAAGGGATCAGCAACGACATTGTCGTTGCCCCCCCCCCCCCCCCCCCCCCAATTGAGTAAAAAGGAACCCAATGCGTACAAGAGAGAGAGAGAGAGAGAGAGAGAGAGAGAGAGAGAGAGAGAGAGAGAGAGAGAGAGAGAGAGAGAGAGAGAGAGAGAGAGAGAGAGAGAGAGAGGGAGACACCGTCTTCAAGAAATTTCCAAAATGGGAGCCCAAAATGGACCAATTGGGTGCAAAATTCCCAGTTTTGAAGGAATCTCTCCATAAGAGGGGCAAAAAAATGTTTAGAAAAAAAGGGAGGGTTCTTTTTCTTGCAAGGAAGGAGGAGCTGAGTGTGAGAGAGGAATCCAAGCTGCAAATGCTCAAGGGAACAGCAACGACGCTGTCGTTGCCCCCCCCCCCCCCCCCCCCCCCCCCCCCCCCCCCCCCCCCCCTTCCCCCCATTGAGTAGAAAGGAACCCAATGTGTCCTAGAGAGCGAGAGAGGGAGACACTGTCTTCAAGAAATTTCCAAAATGGGAGCCCAAAATGGACCAACTGGGTGCAAAATTCCCAGTTGTGAAGGAATCTCTCCATAAGAGGCGCAAAAAAAATGTTTTTGAAAAAAAGGGAGGGGTCTTTTTCTTGCAAGGAAGGAGGATCTCAGTGTGAGAGAGGAAGCCAAGGTAAGGGTGTGTTTTCTCGACATTTGAGAGCTCAGAGGAGCGACGAGAGGAAAGAAAGAGTCCCAAGCTTGACTGCATATTCCTTGTACAGTGTTTTTAATCAAGGACAAGAATCATTGCCGCAGTCTTGTATCATTCCCCCTTCCCCCCTTCTTTTTTTGATCTCTCTTGTGCAATTCGTGTTGTTGTGTGCGTGTGTGGGTATACATCGAACCGGTGGTGTTTGTGTTGCAAGAGGGTGAGAGAGAAGCATTGTGTGTGCAAAGGGTTGTGGAATGAGCATTGCAAGATGAAGGGGATCACGTACGGGGCTACATAGTAGGTGTGGGTTTGTGAATTGTGTTGGCAATACCAGGAAGCTATTAGCTATGTTTTTTGAAGGTGAACTTGAGAGGACAGAGGTGTTGTGAATAATTTGAGCTTTATAAGAGCATTTCTGTGTGTGCTCGGTGTGTTCCGCATCCCCCCTCCCTATCTTCTGGTGTCCCCATAGAGAAGGTGGACTAATTGCTTCTTGAGAAACGTAAAGAAGCAGGTTTTAACATTGGAAAGCATGGAGACATGAAGTTATGGTCCGATTTTCATAGGTAAAGAGAATCTGGTAGACGAATGGCTTGCATATTTTGAATTGTTCATGGTATCCTCTATGAATGCCAAATGAAGATAGCAAAATGCAAACTTTTCCATTCGTGATGCACGGAAAAGCTAAAGTATGGTTTGAAACTTTGGAAGGGGAGTCGTTTTTGCATGATTTTCACAAGGAGGCGTCTCCAATTGAGATATATACAAAGCTGAAGGCCCTAAAATAGGATGTAAATGAGGAGTTTAATCCATTTTTGGACCGCTTTGAAGCATGTTGGGCAGAGCTAGCAACGGCTATGTAGCTAGCCAATGGCGAGTATTTCAAATCGGACAAGTTTATGGCATGCCTACATCCGAAGGTGCGAGAGGAAGTGGACTATGGGAGCCCAGAAAACTACAATGGGATAGTGGCAACTGAGAGGTTAAAAGGCAAGAAGATTAAGAAGGAGATAGAACATGGTGTAGTAGGCTATAAAATGATGGAACCTGTTCAACCTCCAAATCCTCCAGAGATAGCCCAGGAGGAGAATCAAGGGAATAGGGCTACGACTACTATTCCACAGCACTCAGTACGTACAGTTTAGGGTCTATCGGAGAAAATGCAAGAGTTGCGGTTAAGTGTGATGGATAGGGGATAACCAAGAGGAGGAAGAGGTAGGGAAAGGCCCTTGCCAGGCAGGTGTACTTGCAATTGTGGTTAAGAGGGTCAGTATGCTCTAGATTTCCCCAAAATACCAAGGGAAAGAGGAGGTATTTACCCGTTTTTTGGTAGAGGAAGAGATCAAGGACAGTTCAATGGCTAAAGAGAGCAGGCAATCAAGACCTCATTGTAGCCAGCCCTACCAAATGGAGGGGAGGTTCCAAGGGTGAATATAATAGGATGGTTAGACAAGAAGGATGTTGTGGTTTTGGCCAACAAGAGAGTGAGGCCTAAAAGGCAAACAAAAACTGAGCGGAACATTGAGGCTTGCAAAAGGGTAAAGCGAAAGTATACGAGGGGAAAGAACAACCTAAACCTAGCAAGAGAAGAAGGTGTTGCAAGATCAAGCAGACGGACTTTCAGCTTGGGCGTGACCATCCAGAATATGATCTGATAAGTGATGTTCAAAGTCAAAGATCTAACATTAGTTTTGAGTAGCTGTTGGCATTGAATCCAAAGCTAAAAAGACAATGGTCCACTAGTGTTAGCACCAGGTTACCAAGGGCACAAAGAAATGGTGCAAAATATGGCCTTAAGGGTGGGAAGCCCAACGAACGTCCTTCCTTTTGTAGAGGTGATCATTGAAAACAAGATGCAGGTATATGCATATATAGATGGAGGAGACTGGGTTTGTGTCATGACGGAAGAAGCCATGAATGAGCCAGGTCTTAAAGTGGTGGCTAAGTGAAACATACGCATGAGGATGTCCAACCATGTCACGGTAAGGTGTTTAGGTGTGGCTCAAGATGTAAGGGTGAAAGTAATGGGAATTGAGTGATTGATTGACTTCTTTTTTATGAAGGTAGGTGACAATGCCTACCCTATTATCTTGGGGAGGCCATGGCTATTGGAAATAGGAACCAAATAGGATAAAAAAAAGCAAGGTGTTTACCTTTTCGGATAAAGAGAAGGGAAGGCAGGTGGTGCTAGACCTCAAGACTAAAGAAAGTCGGTGTCATCCTATGGCAGTGAAAGGCAAAGGAGATTCGACAACAAGATATAGGTACGAGACTCAAATAGCTTATGATGAAGTCTACACTAGCACTATGGGAGAAGAGGAGAGTGATAATGATATGTTGAAAATTCATGTTGATTTGTTTGGTGTCACTATGGAGTATCCCCCTACTGAGGAAGATGCATGGTGTAGGTGTAGAGAAGGTGGTGGATATGCTGAGTGAGGACCTAACCAAACAATAAAAGGAAAGCTCTCTTCATCTTTGCTTCTTACACAAACTTTTTCGCGATGAAGTACAAGGATTTGCAGGGATTAAGGGGGAGCATAGATAGAAGCTACAGCCTTTAGGCAAAGCTCATCTAATTTTTCAAGGTCATCTATCCTGGAAGACAGTTCATGGCCCGTCCATTCTAGTTGTTTTTCCACTCTAAGTGTTGGGACCAGGAACTCCATAGGCAATATAGCATTAAGACCGAACACCATGTTGTACGGTGTTGTGCCAATTGAAGTCTCGTAGGCTACCCAATAAGCCGACAATGTTGAGTGTAACAGCTGTTCCCAGTCTGTCCGTGAATGGGATACAATTTTTGTTAGTACAATGCATAGAATCTTATTTGTGGCTTCAACCTATCCATTTTCTTGTGGGTGGTATGGAGCGGACTTTCGATGGATCACTATGAATTCATCTAAGAGATTTGTAATCACTTTATTGATGAAATGTGTTCCACGATCACTGAAAATTTCTATGGGTAGGCCATATCTAACAAAGATATGTTCATATAGAAACTGTGCAATGGTCCTGTCATCAACTTTTTGTGTGGCCTTAACTTCATTCCATTTTGTGAGATAGTCTGTAGCTACAATCATATATTGGGCATGAGATCTGTAAGCGGGGGGTGAGATTGGTCCAACAAAATCTATACCCCACTTAGCAAATACTATGGCTCCCATCATTGGCCTTGATTGTATTGGTACTTTGGTACCCTACATCTTTTGACGTATTTGTCAGCATCCATAGGTAATGTAGGCCACCATATTCACGTAGTCAATAATTTTTTTTTCATCTTGTCCCCTGAAAAATTGCCCCCAATGATTCCTTCATGTGCTTACTCTAGGAGTGGCAAGTTGTGGGACGGGTGTCTAACCTCACTCCTATCTTATTGCAGATCTGGCGAGAACCACAAATAAATTGTCAATCCATGGGATGAAGCTAACTCAACTAGTGCATAGAGGCTACAAGAGGTTTTTAATCTCTTGAAAAAAAACAAACATCTCGCATCTAACTCAGGCTACACTCCAGTGACTAAAATCACCAAAAGCCAATCGCTCATCGACAAACAAATCACATCTGTTATAGCATCAAATTACATCCAAACGTTACTTCTAGGACATGTTTATAAGACCTAAGTACACATGCTTATGGTCTCAAATCCCACTTTAGGTCAAGTACAAAAATTGTGATTATTAACAACAATGGAATTTTAACCTAATCGTTTTCAACCCAGAATGCATCTAAATGCTTAGCAATGATGCCCCAATACCTCACCTATGCTTAGTTTTGATTTTGAAGTGTAAATTTCTACTTATGATGAAATTAGGCCGCGGGTGGGCGACGCCAACAACTAAAAAATACCATAAAATGCTTACGTCAATGCGTAGATCTCTTACATGCGGTTGCAACGCAACAGACGCGAGTGCAATGTGAAAACCGGGGAGGGAGTAGGAAGAGAAAGAAGGAGAGAAGTGAGCGTCGTTAGCTCACGCTGTGTATTCCATTATCCAAAAAATTAAAAATAACTTACTAAAATTGGCTTTTATACCTTAGTCAAGGTTTTTGGTGGTCAAAACTAATAATCTGGGAGCTCTAACTAAAGACATGTTGATACAATCTGGAAACTTGTAGCCCCGGCTCATCAATTACAAATTTTATCCAAAAAATAGGAGTTATAATATTTTTGATTCATCAAAATAATAAATGATTTTACAAAGAGAGCTTTGAAAAATGGTATCTGAGTTAGCTTGCTGCTAACATTCCCCCCCTCTTTGTCCGTGTCATCCCTTGACACAGCCTTATGGGCTGAAGTAATCTTCGGGAGGACGGCTGGTGAGACGGTCTTTAAGTGCATGGAGTGCCTTCTCATATCTGACCTTTCATTCTTTGTCTGGAACCTACAAAAATTGCATAGTGACTCTATTCTTGAGCTTGATGGCTGAGTAGCCTACGAATCTAGAAGTTAGGTTGCTAATCATTGGCCCAAAAATTGCCAAGTGAAAAACCCTGTGTAGAACGCTTTCTCAAATACCAACATATTATGAAATGGCAAGAACATGCAACGGGTGTAGAATCCATAAAGGACTTCTTCGGAAGTTTGGCCGCTTAGGTCGTAGCATAGACCCTTATTTCCCTCAAGGAACGATATCCACGGTGCTCCTGCTTGCTTTGGCTCATGAAAAGCTTCAATGTATGTGAGCAGCATTCGGAAAATTTTGTAGAGCTTAGCACATGAGAGATCAGCGAGACTTTTGAAGAATGACATGGCGTCCATTAGGGTTTTCACCATGTATTCCTTTGTCAGCGTTCCCTTGTCTGGAGCTAGAAATCTTGGATAATTCAGCCATGTGGGTCGCTTCTTTTTCTTTGCCTCATGTGCTTGCCATGTCCTTACTCTTGGTACAGGACAAAAAGTCGGGTCCTTCTGAAGGGATGCAAGTGCTCTTGTGAATAGAATCAAGTATCTAGGATTCTTGTTCAACCAGCTCTTTCTTCACTTGGGGTGGACTTCATCTGCGCCTTCTGCTTGCATGTCTTGATATAGTCGTTCCTTAACCTATTGCAGCTCTACCTTGATTAAGGGATACGACAGTGATTGTTGATGCCATTGTGAATTGATTTGGTTGGGAATGAGTTGGGTAACATTGATTGAATGGAGAACTATCAACTCCAAATTAATTGCTCATCCGATTCTTGTGCGACTTGCTCCTTAAGTGCATCTTCCTCAGCTTTTGACAGTTGGGCCATTGGCACTTGATCCGCATCTGTGATTGGTACCTGAAAATTTTCTTCTCCACCAGGCCTTCTGCCGGCTGTGTTTCCATCTCAGCGAAAGAGATTGAGGGAATGTCAATGTGAAGTTGTTCTGAAGTACGTGCTTCCTCTTGTGTCTCTTGCTATTTGTTTCACAGTAGCTGATTGACTCTCTTGAGCTCTAGTATCTCCTTGAGCAGCTCTTCTTCTCTTTGTACCTGCATCAATGCAAGGTCTCTGCGTTGTGACTGCTCTAGCTTTATTAGCTCTAGCTTGAGATCTTTATTTTTCTTCTCTAGTGCTTTATACACTTTGTCTGTACCTTTGATTGAGGCAACTACGGGATTCTCTCTTATCTGTTGCAAGAAGGTTGCCTGATCATCAATCCTTTGCTTTGAGTATTGTAATAAAGCATTGGCCATGTCGAGCTGTACTTGGATCTTTTGAATGGAAAGAGTTGTAGTTAAGAGTTTGTTGGTAACCTCTATCAGTTGTTTGTCCTTGGTCTTGCAGGCATTTGATAACTTCGTGAGAAGTTCACCTAGCTCAGTCAGGTCCTCTGCCTCTTTCCTTGAAGGGTTCTTTGTTCTCAGACTCTTTATCTCTTTTGGTACCCACTTTCTAGGGTCCTCATCTGTAGCTTGTTGGCGGCTTCTTTCATAGGTTTCTTTTTCCCTTTCAAACCTCGCCTTTTTTTGTTGAGGCTCTTCTTGATGTGCAACCACTGCTTTTCTTTTCATCTCCTCTATGGGGGCTCTTCTTTCCTTGTTGTCTAAGCTTTCATTGCTATGTGCTTCAGGAGAGCTCTCTGAAGATTCTTCATCGGATTTGTAAACTCTTTTTGTGGACCTTGTGGCTCAAGGAGATGGCCGTGCAGACACAATCCATGTGTATTGATCTGGGACAGGTGGAAAATTGTCTGCCATGCCGATAGAATGGTATGATATTATTGTGAGTACCTCAGGTGCTCCCAGATAGGTTATCTTGCCCTCTTTCTTGGTACCCTTCAGTGTGGATAACACATACTTTTCATGTTCAATAGGTTGCGTGGTTGTCAACTTCAACACTTGTGTGAAGGTAGTTGCAACTACGTGACTGGGTGTTGTGTACCTTGGTGGTATCTTTTCTAGAAAATGGAAGTGTTGATGATATAGTCGTGATGGTTCTTTCACCTGTTTCTAGATGAGATCAGCAAAGGTAGCTGCAGCGGTCTCCTTGGTGAAGGTACCTACTATCTTTTTGTCTCTAGCCCTCATTGTCATCCCTTCTGTTGGCAACTTGAGAGCCTCGGCCACAATTTCTTTGGTTATGATTACTTCTACCTTCTACCCTTTCTGGTCAATAATCTGGGCTGACCCATCTTCCTTGGTTGTTTTGACAGGAGCTCATAGGCTTTCTGAAAGTCTACACCACATGGCTCTTGGTCATAGAATTCTCTGAGTCCAAACCTTCTGTTAGCTTCTTTCATTTTGAGCTTTGCCGTGACATCATAGACCTCTTTTGGCAACAATTGTAGTTCTACCTGATGTCCTTCTTCACTTTTAAATCTACCTGTAAAAACTATGGTGTTGTACTCTTCAAGCTGTTCTTTGAATAGATATGTTGCTTTTGCTGACTTTAATGATCTGGGGTCCAGTTGGTATGGAAGCAGCTCTTGCAGCTTCTCTTTTTGAGTGACCCTCTTCTTGGCCTTTTCCGCAGCTTGCATTGCTCCTGTTAAGTGAATAGAGTGCCAAAGTTAGAAAATTTGGCAAATTCCACTCTGAAATATCCTTCAGTCTGAATTGTTGACAAATTAAGTCCCATTTTCTTCAAATCAATTTTTGAACATGCATAGATGCATAAAAACATGTAAAGATCAAAATCATAAGTTCAAGAAAAAATTTGCAACAAAAGTAAATAATCTTGATTATTAACAGCTGATGAATTTTTTCAACTTTTTACAATTTGTCAGGCCAATGGTAGGACCAGGCAGCAGGCCAAGGTCCAGGGACTGAATGGCTCAGTATGGCTAGGAGCCAAGGGCCATGCATGAGTTAAGGGGACCTTGGAGATGCAGGAACGGAGGTTTCGATGGAAAGCAAAGCTCAATCCCTGAAAACCCTGCCTTCATTTATAGGCGAACACGAGGCACAATCGGAGATAAGATTAGTTCCATCCCAGAAGAGAGCTATTCCATAAATGATTGACTCAAAAAGTCTTTAAGAGATGCTGTCGACACCTGTAACATGCACAATCACACTGTCAGAACTCTTGAGAGTCAGACCACACTTATGGGAAGACATGGGGAAACATTTGGAGAACAAAGGAATAAAAATTCCTCTTCAGACAAACCCTACGATTGAAGAAAACAAACGAGAAGGTCAACCCAAAGCCCAACTTGTGCCCATAAACAAGGTCGGAGATTACTGTGAAGGTGAGAAAGGTAATACAACCTTACCTTTCGAATATCAGGATATAAAGACGATAGCTATCCTAGACAGTGGAGTGGGAGTTGCGATTGCTACAAAGTAAATCTGGGAGAAATGGGGTCGTCCAGCTCTCAGAAAGACGAGAATGAAACTGAAACTTGCAGATGGGTACGTAGAGAGACCATTAGGATTCCTGGACCAAATAGTTGTAACTTCGTGTGGAATTAACTATGAGCACACCTTTGCCATGGTAGATTTTGGAAAAACGAACAAATTTGACATTATTTTGGGGCGACCTTTTATGCGTCAACTCAAAATGATACAAGATTGGGGGTACGACCAAATTTACCTAATGCATGAGGAGCTAATAACGAAAATGAACATGACGGATCACAGCTATAGAGACGTTGCAAAAACACCCGTGTAAGAATTTGATTCAATCACAGCGAATGAAAAAGAAATACCTATGTGGTTACAAACGAAAGCACATCTCTGGATGTGTGGAGCATCTGATTGTGGAGACTTAATCAAAGAGGAATGTGTGTTGGAAAGGTCAGTAGAAGACGAGGCTTATCTCCCAGAACCTTTCCCTAAACATTTTTTTGAGCCATTTGGGTGAACTCAAATATTGTCAACCTTGGATGTATGTGTTAAGGAATGCACGCCTACAAAATTTTATGACGATGAAGGATACGACCTAGTAACGTTGCAAATGGCTAGCATCATCCTTGAGTCAGGATCAGAGAGCGAGGAACAAGAAGAACCACTACGTGAGACTGAGTGTAAAAGAATAGTTGATGAGATATCTGTAGTGGACGATAGGAATCGAATAGAGGAGGAATTCACAGACTCACTAAGCAATGACCTTCCATCACTGGTTGATGAGATCCAAATAATAGATGTTGATGACAAAAGATCAAGTGGATCAGAGACGAATAGGAAGTATATGTCGAGATCGGACATGTTTTACGAGTTTCCTAACCAAAAACCTAGTTGACAAGAGCGGTATAGATCAAAGAGAACAAGGAAATCAAGAGCGAATAAGCATAAACCCATGCCTCTTGTCAATGACAAAACGGGATATCTAAGGCTTGTAAAAGATGATGATTGTGTCAAAGACAAGGTCACCGGCCGGTTTATCAAAACTAAACCATGGAAAAACAACAAGAAGAACAAGCGCGAAAAGCAAACGACTGAGACACGTAAGGAGGGGGAAACAGGGTCTAGAATGACCAAAACAGAGAGGAAAGCAGAATACAATAAGATCAAACAGACCCTAAAAGACATATGGACAACTGAAATGGAAACCGAGGAGGACACGAATTCTGACAAGATGGATGTGCCGTCCCATTATAAGAAGTATACCATACAAGATAGAAAAATCATAGTGCAACAACCGATGAGGGAATTGAAGGAACTTGGTACATCATACGACGGTCCTAAAAAAGCCAAATGAATAGATCTGGTGGAGCCAGGAGAAGATCCAAAACCTGCATATATTGCCACGAATCTTACTGAAGAAGAGGAAAAGCTTTTGATAGCTACACTTAAACAATATAGAGACGTGTTTGCATGGTCATACAAAGATCTTAAGGGGGTGGATCCAAGTATCTGTCAACACACAATACCCCTTAAGAATGACGCTAAACCAAGCAGACAACGTCCTTATACTTACAATGAGACGTTTGCAAGGAAGATCAAGGAGGAGATAGATAAGCTGAGAGAGGCAGAGTTTATTTACAAAATTGAGAACACTGACTGGATTTCACCGATTGTGGTGGTCCCAAAGAAAAATGGAAAGTTGAGGGTATGTGTCAATCTCAAGAAAGTAAACGCTGCTACAATTGGGGACAACTATCCCTTACCCATTACTGATCATGTAATAGAAAGAGTGGCACGAAAAGAAGCTTACAGTTTCTTAGATGGCTTTTTGGGCTACAACCAACTCACAATAAAGCCAGAGGATCAACACAAGACGGATTTTGCAACTGAATGGGGCATTTTTGCATTCAAGGTAATGGCTTTTGGCTTAACGAATGCACCAGCCACATTTCAGAGGCTGATGGGTCATGCTTTTAAAGAATATCTAAGACAGTTCTTAGAAATTTACATGGATGACTTGTGTGTTCACTCTCTCGTAAGATTGGAGCACATAGAGCACTTGACCAAAGTGTTCAAAGAATGCGGACTGTATCAGATTTGCCTGAATCCGGATAAATGTGTCTTCATGGTAAGACGAGGAAAAATATTGGGACATATAGTGTCCAAAAATGGTATTTCGACAGACATAGAGAAGATCAACGTAATTGTTGATCTACCACGACCAATAAAGGTAAAGGAGGTACAGGCATTTATGGGCCATTGTGGATAATATCGCAGATTTATCTATTGATATGCTATAATTGTGAAACCACTTTACATGTTGATAACTAAATTTGAGTGGACAGATGAGTGCGAGAAAGATTTTCAAACTTTGAAGCAAAGATTGATATTCGCTCCAATTTTGAAGGCTCCGGATTGGGAAAAGATATTTCACATCCACGTAGATGCATCAGTATATGCTATAGGATGCATACTTGCACAACCTGGAGAAAACAGCATGGATTTTCCAATCAGTTACTCTAGTAGACAACTAAACAGTGCAGAGAAGAATTACACAACAACTGAAAGGGAGGGTTTGGATATGATCTATGCTGTGAAAAAGTTTAGACATTACCTACTTTCCAATAAATTTTTATTCTTTGTTGATCACCAAGCATTGCTGTACTTGGTAAACAAACCTTGCAGTATGGGATGGATTGTACGATGGTTCATCATACTGCTTGAGTTTGACTTCACGGTTGTAGTAAAAAAAGGAACTACACACCAAAGAGAGGATCATTTATCTAGATTGGTGCATGGAGAAAACCCTGTAGGAGTTGATGATGATTTGCCACATGCATATCTCTTTAACATAGAAATGGTTCCAGGATGGAGTGAGGATGTAATTCCTTTGTTGACTATTGGGTCATTGAATTTGACAAGACAACCATCTACCATTGCAGCATCTAGATCATTGGTAATGCTGGCTGGAAGGCTATACAAACAGGGATTGGATCAAATCCTTAGGCTTAGTGTTGAATCGAGTGAACAAGACTTGTATCTAAACCAGGCTCAAGTACAAGCAACGGGGTTTCACAATGGGCATGCACAGACGTATCAAAGATTGATGAGAATGGGTGTATATTGGCCGAAAATGCAACAAAGTGTCCATAAGCATATCAAATCATGTATTACCCGCACTTTTCAAAAGCCGATAGAACACATGACTCTATTCAAATTATCTGTAGCACCCCGATGGAGTAACTACATTGTAGAATACCTCACCACCGGAATACTGCCTGAAGGGATGAGTAGATCACGTATCAAAACAATCACGAAAGAGGTAGAAAACTATGTATTGATTGATGACAATCTTCACAAGAGGAGAAAAGACAATCAATTGAGAATGTGTGCGATGGAAGAGGAATACGTTCCTATCTTAGAGCAAGCACATAGCGGACAAGCAGGAGGACATTTCTCAGCTGACAAAATGGCCAAATCAATTCTTATTGCTAGCATATGGTGGCCTATCCTATTCATGGACGCCGAAGAGTTTGTGAAACAATGTGATGATTGCCAGAGGACAGAGATTCCTAGAGCACGAGATGACATGCCCTTGAGGCCAATCATGGGGGCAAGAGCGTTTGCAAAATGGGGAATAGATTTTGTAGGACCAATTGCACCTCCTGGATATAAAACGCACGCTCAATACATTATTGTGGCAACAGATTATCTAACAAAGTGGGTTGAAGCGAAAGCAACAACAAAAAATGATGCAAAAACGAACGCAGAGTTTTTGTATGAGAACATTTTCATTAGGTATGGCTTACCAATAGAGATAGTGAGCAATAGAGGGACTTATTTCGTCAATGAAGTGATCGAATTCCTATTGGATGAATTCATGGTAATTCACAAGAAGTCAGCTCCCTATCATCCACAAGCTAACGGCCAAGCAGAAAGTAAAAACAAGATTTTGGTGACAATTCTCATGAAAATTGTTAACGAATCAAGAGCCGACTGGGATCAGAAGCTGCATTCAGCTTTATGGGCATATAGAGTAGCGTACAAAACCTCAATCAGAACGACTCCGTTCAACATGGTTTATGGCATTCAAGTGATTTTGCCACTTGAGTTTCTTATCCCCACACTTTGGGTAGCTAAAGAATTAGAATGGATGGGCCATGAATTATCCAATCAAATAGATATCCTTAAAAAACTGGATGAAACTAGATTGAGAGAAATTGCATCAATCTACGTGCAAAAACGAAACATGAAATCATTCTTTGATCAACATGTTATTAGCAAGGAATTTGCTACGGTGGATTACGTCTTAATCTATACCCTGAAACAACATTCCCGGAAACTCAAAAAGCGAGGCAATGGACCCTATGTGATTCATGACATATCATCTAGCGGTGCCATTAAGCTTGCGACATTAGAGGGAGAGGAGATGACTAATTGAATTAGTGACTGTAGATTAAAGAAGTACAACCTACCACTAACCTCAGAGATGCTTGTCAAAATCCACGCTGCGAATGAGCGCAAGAACAAAGCAAATGAGACAAAAGCTCAAGCACAGGAGGAGGCTATAATCAGGATTTTAAAGCGGAAACAAAAATTACAACAACAAAGACTTCCTCAACCAGCAGATACGGCTCAAATTCCTCTTTATATAATTCACACTGACGAGCAATGGGAAATAGGAATTGATGTTCGCATCAATGTCAGACTTCCGAATGGTAGATATCAAAGAGCATTGATTGACACAGGGGCAAGAGTCAATGTGGGTTAGCGTTTTTATCATCCAACCAGCATAATAATGAGTTGTAATGACAAAATGTGAGGCATTGGGATGCTTCTAGTGAAAATATATGCTTAGGGGTGAGTATCATAATTTTTGGCTAATTTTCGCCAGTTAATAAGTATTTTCAATTTATTTTGTTTGATTTTTGTTAATAATCTTCCAAAAATAAAAAAATATCGCCCACAGTGTCGAAATCAAGTTATGAAGCAAACACCGAAGTATCATGATAGGGTTATCAAGCATGGAAGATATGAAGCTAATCTGAAGATGTCAAATTTCAGCCTTAATGATCATGACCACATTTCGCCAGAATCGCATCAAATGGTCATACGACGCCAAAATGACGAATGGTTCGACCCACAGATGGTATGCAGATTATATCGGGATCAAAGGTAATGAAAATAATTCCTATGTCACGAAAACCTCGAGAAGATATGGGTTATCAAGCATGGAAGATATTAAGCTAATCTGAAGATGTCAAATTTCAGCCTTAATGATCATGACCACATTTCGCCAGAATCGCATCAAATGGTCATACGACGCCAAAATGACGAATGGTTCGACCCACAGATGGTATGCAGATTATATCGGGATCAAAGGGAATGAAAATAATTCCTATGTCACGAAAACCTCGAGAAGATATGGGTCAGGTAGGCCAAATTCTAGCTCAGTGATCATTTTCACATTTTGAGAGAGAAGAAGAGAGCTTCTTGACCTAGAGAGAGCTGCCACATTTCTACCCCATACGGACGTTCGGAGCCGGCATTTCACACCAGATTTCATAGGTATGTTCCTTATCAAGTAAAGATCAAGTCTATTACGCATACAAGCACGAATCATTGCACAAACGGGCGAATGGATCAAATCAAAGACAGATTAGGTCGGGTAGATCTTGGGCCCTTAGAGGCATCAAAACAGAACTTTTTCAAGCACAGAACACATCAATGTGTTCCCCACAATGTCAGGAACAAAGCCATGTGCTCAAATCTCAGTTTGGTGGTGGTACAACGATCGCGATCTATGTACCCCACTGACCAAACTTGGCACAGAAATTGCAAAAAACCTTCTCTCAATTTCGCCAACAACCTGCAGGTGATAAAAATTAATTTGGGTTCTATGCAAGGATCGCGATCGGTGCCCTCAAGATCAGATTTTGCAAATTTTGGCTTGGCCCAGGCTTAGAACTCAGTGAGGGATACAATCTGTTGAATTTTCATGAAAAATGCACAAATTTTGCTCATAGAATGGGCCAAAATTGTCAAACACACCCGAATTGGGAAATTCGACCTACAACTACCAAAATTTGATTGAAAATTATGACGGATGGTTTGAAAGGCATACCTGTCCAACTAGGAGTCAGTACGATAGTAGAAAACCCTGAATGGAGCTCAGAATATCCTACAAGGGCGGAGATGACCATTTCAGTCTCGAGTGATCACACAAGGGAAGAATTTGGCCGAACTAATGTCAAAAACTAAAAGGCGACTTAGAGATGCCCAATTATCCCATTGGTATCCAAAGAATGCCTGAAAAATACCAAAGTCTGGAAAATCTTCAAAGACAGGGTAAAAAGTGCCTGATCATGTCAGAATCAGACAGCGGAGTAGGCTGATGCTAGCAACACATCATGGAAGCAGTAAAAGCTCAAAAACTAACATCAACTAACTCTAGGCTCCAACAAGAATTCATAAGGAAAACCCAATATGGTTAGACTTAGTAAAATAAGGTCAAACAATGAAAAATTTCTCTAAGTTCATTTTAAGTCGAAACTTGAAAATAAATCATCAGTGGGCTAGGCAGGCATAGGAGACTAAAGCCATCTAGTTTTCAACCAAAAAAACCCAGGTACTACGATCGCGATCGGTGTATCTCAGCATCAGATTTTGACCAAAACCTAATAAATCTCTTGTACACATCTTGTTCAAGTCACACATCAAGCTTCAAGCCAATTGGACATCAAAAACCCATGAAAAATCAAAGTCTAGTCAAAAACTCCCCTGTAACCCAAAATTGGGACTTATAAACTCAAAAGTGGTTCAAATAAAAGACAGAGTGGACCAAAATGACCCTCTAGCTATCAGCAAACCACTCATGTGATCAAATGTTATTTTGGCCTCTGTACTACGATCGCGATCGGCGCACCTCAGGCCCAAATTTGGCTCAGATTTCAATCAGTCATAGCTCTAGTCTTCCTAGTCCCACTGGTGAAATATGGACAAGAATGGATGAGATTTGTTCAAGTTATGATCAGTTTTAACTTTTGAACTGCTTTTTACTAAAAGTCTAAATGCTACTGGTTGCGAAAGGAAAATCCTGACAGCTTGTGATCCTAATGACACAGAATGCCTCGCCAAAAGCAAGCAAGGCAGTGGACAGCAGCACCATATGAAGTGGATGAGCTCTCTACAAATGAAAAATCTCACATCTCGGATGAAACACTAGCTCAGATTCCTGCTCACATTTTCATCGCGAAGTTTAGGGATGCTGATGGTGACATGGTAAAGACGACTATCATGCCACGGGAAATATGGAATCTCCACCGAAGGCTGGAGGTCACTCAAGCCATGCGGGCTATTCATTTGGAGCAGTTTTTCATATTGCAGCCATGGGGAATAGACTACATGAGGGCCCACGAGCTCATGAGCTCGATACAGTATGATGGGCAAGCAATGCTCACCAACAAGGATGGTTCAAAGGTAAACGTAAAGATCAAAAAAGACATCATCAACGAAGCTTTGCACTTCCTTCCAGGGCAACATGACTTGCTGGAAAATACCAAGCCACTGAACAATGAGAAGGCCTTTATCAAAGCAAAAGGAAACAAGTACAAGTACAGTGACATGATATACGGTGAGCTGGAGTTACCAATGAGGCTGATCTCTCAACATTTCAGGGTACAAGAGCCTCCTCGCTACACCGAGCCGATCCTGCACATTGCAGTGGTCATAGCTCTAGCAATACCCTGATCTCTCAACATTTCAGGGTACAAAAGCCTCCTTGCTACACCGAGCCGATCCTGCACATTGCAGTGGTCATGGATCTAGCAACAGCTGAAAACAGAACCATCTGATGCGATTATGGTTCTTACATCTTAGAGAACTTGGTCGAAGCAAATTTGAAAAGCTCGGCAAAGAACAAAAGCTACATGAGTGCAGGGCCAATGCTAACAAGAATTGCATACCAAGCTTTGGGCATGATTGAAGACCTGCCGGAGGCCAGTTGTCAAGCGGCCTTGATTCAGAAAGCAAAGCTAATTGCTCACCCAGTAAGGACAACCACTACCGCAACATCATCGCGCTCGGTCAAGGCATCCAACGCAAGCTCAAGTGATGAAGAAAAGATGGAGACTGAAGACGAAGGAAACTCTCAAGGGTCAAAATACAAAGGACCATCTGAATTTGAAGAAAGCGAGGAGAAAGACACCACCACACCGCTCGGGAGAAAAAGAAGGGAAAGAAGTACAGTGCCGCAGTTTGAACTTCAAAAAGCATATGCAGAGGCCCAACAAAGAATTGAGGAAAGAAGTACAAAGTTGCGGGCCGACAGAAAGGCAAGGGCTGATGCAACACAACAAACAGAAAAACGAAGGTTTGAGAAGGAAAGACAAGCAAGAATAGAAAATGTAGCTCGCATACGGGCTGAAAAACAAAGGTTAGAAGCGGAACAAAAGGCTCCAGAAGTGGACGTTTCTTCTCAGTCCACTGAAGGAACAAAGGAGAAAGAAGTGGTTGAAGACAAGGGAGAAGAATGTGGAAGCACGACAAGCGGCAGAATGGACTCAACAAAGAATAATAAAGATTTTAAAGAAAAGAAAAGCGGATGCGTCTGCTTCACAGCCAAGGGAAGATGCATCAAAAAAGAGGCATGTACAAGAAGTGGAGAAATCCCCACCTTCTCCCTCACCTAAATCACCACCTCCTCCCTCGCCGAAATCACCTCCTCCCCCTCCTTCTCCATCATCCTCACAAAAAGAGTCTGTGCCCCTTCCTGAAGCAATAGGGTACCATGAAGCCTGTCAGGCTATGGCTGAATTTGACTACAGAAAAACCTTGCAAGATCTGAAAAAACAGTTCCTATGCCAGCACGGGGTGCTAGAAGAAAAGGAAAGGCTGGTACAAGAGGCTCAAAACATGCAAAAATCTGGGCAAGAGGAGTTAGAGAGCCTGCGGGCACAACTGGAGCTCGCCACAAAGGAAAGAGACACGGAGCGATAGCAGGCTCAGTCTCTGATCAGAGACCTAGTGGATGTCAGGACGGAGTTGACATAAAAGGAAAAGGAATGCCAAGATTTGACAACAAGGGTAAAGAAAGCAACGGAGCAGCTTGAGTACGAAGGTGCAAGGTTCCAAAGAGTGACAAGCTCATACAACACAGTAAAAAGTACGCTTACCACATTGCTGAATAACCAGGAACCTGCTGGAGCATTGGTCTACACATCAGACAATGCTGCAGCAGAGAACACCCTAGCGACGTTGAGAGAGGATCTAGATCAAGAAAAAAATTCAAAGCCAGTTGCTCCTCTCGGGAATGATGGCCCAGAAGGCGGCCAACGAGCAAAAAGTAAAAGAGCTGGAGCAGCAACTAGCAGAAGCAAGGGTCGAGTTAGAGATTTAGAAGCAGATTAGTGACACATTGCTGAAAGAAAAAGAAGCATTGAGTTCTCAACCACAAATCAGAAAAGACGAAGCCCAAGTGCAACTGCAACTGTTGCCAGGACAAGAAATGCCTGACTTCCTTGAAACATCACACCAAGGAGAACAAGAGCAAGGATCAACAGAGTAAAATTTGGAGATAAGAGATGAGCTAACTTAGACCATCAAGGACATGCCAGAGGGACCAGCAAAAGATTACATGATATACAAAAAGAAGATAATGGAGTCAGCGGCCCTGGCGTTCTTACAGCCAAAAGAGCAGGTAGAGGGGTTTGGACATGAGTACCTACCTTTTCCCTTGATATGCCACGAAGCAATCCTATGGAAGGAGAAGATGCGGCCGACCCTGCCACGAAACAAAGACGAGGGTTACGAAGGTGTAGCACTGACAACTGAAGAAGCATAGGTACTCATAGATGACCACCCAAAGTGGAGGCAAAAGTGGCTGGAGAAGCGGCCACAGGATCTAACTAACTACCACAACGCTTCTCAACACATTCAAATAGATCCTACTTTCTACCCAGTCCCTAGAAGACGCACATGGAAGGAGTTTGCCACATGGAAAGGCTCAAGGTGGAAAAAGATCAACTACCCAATCCTGACAGTGCAAAACCCTCCTACAGTAGCATATGTAGTGAACACTCTCAATTCAACCATCACTTTGCTGCGGGATGTCCCTGACGTAGCCTGTTAGATGCTGGTAAAGATAGCCTGGATGATCGTCATCTGCATCCAGGTGTTCATAGACACTGAAGGCAACAATCATCCGTGGAACCTGTTCCTGGAAGGGCATGGAGGGATCTGCTGGAATCTCCAAGATTCGCCGCCACGACATATTCTGATGGCAATGTACTCAAGACTAATGTACCTGCCTTCACATTACATGCAGACGTTTGAAGAGGCCTTCATCACAGGTTTCTTCGAAATTGACTCAAGGATATTTCATCCTATGGAAAAGGACCTCAAGGCATGGTACATAGCATACGAGCACACATTAAGTGAAAACCCTTTCAGACAGCATCAAGAAGCCCTAGAGGCTGTAGTCTGCAATCGAAGATTTTCAGCAAAACTTGCCTCTTTGGAGCCCCATCAATGACCAAATCCTTGAACATGCATGATGACGTGCAAGGATAAGGAAGGGGGGAGTGTTTGGCGGACGAAGTGCGGTTTCCAGAGAAGGAGTCACATTTTAGTGGGAAACCCTTGTAAAATTCTTTTGTAAGAGAGCATCTCTAAGACGAGAACTTGTAAAAGAATTTATGATTACTTTTTTGGGAGAAATTGTATAGTGGAGATCGAGTTAGAAGTTTATGACTTTTTGGCTGGACAAGCCATTTGTAAAGACCTAAACTATAAAGGTCAGTTTTGTAAGTTTGAACATTATCATCTTTTATGGGAACTTTGAAGACAGCATACGTTTGAGAGCTCTATCTTGCTCCAATTTTTAATCTTCGCTACTGTGGCTACGGTAATCCGAATTCAGATTTGTTTATTGCATTGTGTTCCTCTTACTTTGCTCTTCCATTCAAGTGTATTCATTCAAGATTCGGTGTAGGTGTTCAACTATGAGTTTGAGACCTTAAATTGCTGTTTTGAGCGCTTATATGCATATTTTATGTTGTTTTGACCCTAGGAGAGGACCCTAAAAAGACCCTTTAGGATCACCTGTTCACTATTTTTGCTGACTTTGGGATGAACAATCGCGATCTTTGTACCTTTCCAGAATGTTGTGACAGTGATAGGATAGATTCTAAGTAGTCCCATGTAGCTCCCCTTCAAGTTTCGTGCGAATCCGACATGATTTGCATGGTAAACGGACATGATGACTGTAGAGTTGTGTAGAAGGACATAGGCAGATTACTTGGCTTTAGTGCGTATGATTTTCTTGCAGAGTTAGTAGTTGCTTCTCATCGAGTTCACTTCATTAGGAATGACACCCTAGTGAGTTTCCATGCCTCATCCTATTTGCTTCCCTTCTATTGATATTTTATGTTGATGCGTGAGAGCTATGCTATGGACGTCCGTCGCGGCGACCCGCAAACACTAACCATTGCCATTCCAAGGTGAAATCCTAAACTAGGTGGCTGGGCACGAAAGATACTCGATTATGGATGGCTTTTTGGGGTATTTTCATATAGGGATTGCACTCGAAGACCAGTTGAAGACCACATTCATATCTCCATGGGGTTGTTTAGCTTACTGTAGGATGCTATTCAGATTTCCAAGATTGGATGAACAAGGTATTTGGTCCATACGTGGGCCGTTTTATTAGGGTCTTCATGGATGATATAGGCTGCTACAGCTCAACATTGGAGCACCTATCGAAGCTGCAGTTATGCTTTTAGAGGCTTGATAAAGAAGGAGGTCAACTAAACCCCAAGAAGTGTTAGCTAGCACAGCCTCGAGTGCAATTGTTGGGTCATGTGGTGTCACAAAATGGTATAGAAGCTGATCCCGAGAAGGTGAAAGCGTTTGTGTTGATGGAGCCACCATCATATGCTCAAGGTTTGTCTTCGTTTGTTCATAAGCCAAAGTAATTATCACGTTTCTTTTGGATGTTGTTGCAATATGTGCATCCTCTTCAAAAGAGGGCTCAACAGGTGCATGGTTATAAGTGGGATGGAGCAGCGTAGGAGGCTTTTGATAGGGTCAAGGAGATTTTGTGTTAGTTGCTAGCGATATGTCCTCCCAATCAAGAGGACAACTTTTATGTGTCTATGATGGTGTGCACAGTTGCTTTGGAGCGGTTCTACTGCAAAACATAGGGAGAAGCTACAAGCCGATATATTTTGAAAGTAGGGTGATTAGCCTAAGAGAGGCTACCTACATCGAGGCCGAGCAATGGGTGATGGCTCTAGTTTGCTTGTAGGAAGTTCAAGGTGCATTTTATTATGTGCAAGGTTTTTGTGCTGATAGCTAATAATCTATTGCCAGAGGTAGTGCTACATTTGAAGCCAGGAAGGAGGATTACGAAGTGCGTGTTGGAGCTGCAAGAGTTCGAGTTCGAGTTCAAGGTAGATCACACAAGTCAATCTCACTTGGCAGACATTCTTGCCAGCAAGGCTGTTGATTTGCCGATCTATCCAAGAGTGGTGCAAGATGAAGCTAAGGAGGAGCTTGATTTGGAGGATGCTTTTACAATGTGGTTCAACGGAGCGTATCAAAGGGTAGTACAGAAAGTAGGAGGAGGTGTCGTGATACACGACCCCCATGAAAAAGCTATATTTCTGAAGGCATATGATCGAGAGGATGTCCATACCAATAATGAGGTGGAGTATCTCACTTTGCATCTGGGTTTAAAGTAGTGTTTAGAGTTTGGCATTTCAAGGTTGGTAGTGAAGGGAGATGCGTTGCTAGTCATCGAGCAACTTTAGGCTAATGGCAGGTAAAGAAAGACTCTTTGAAGCATTGGTTCTTTTCCATCAAGAATATGCTAAAGTCTTTTGAAGAAGTCCAATTCAAGCATGTGAGAAGAGAGCAGAACCAAGAGGCAGATCAACTAGCAAGTAGCAAAGTACAAGTGCATATTGCAGGTCTATATGTGGCCCTAGCCACTTATGCAGGTAGAGAGACTCTAAAAGAGATTGAAGAGTTTTTTAGTACAGGGTAATGTTTAGAGGGTTTGTCCAAGTTGCAGAAGAGAAGAGTGGTGTAAAGGCCCGCAAATTCACATTGGTAGGTGAGGATCTCATGAACTATGGGCGTGACGGAGTGCTTAGAAGGGTCATGTACAAAGAAGAGATAGGAATGGTGATGGAGCAATGCCACAAAGAAAGTGGACATCAGGGCAAAGACCAAGTTCTATTTTGAGTGCTTAGAGCAGGCTTTTGGTGGCCTTCCATAGTGAAGGACGTGCATTACTTGTGCAATACGTGCCATGAGGGTCATACTATAGGTGAAAGATGACTGGTAGCGGAGTCACAAGGTGGCATCATCGCACAAAGTGCTTTTGAGAAGTGGGTCTGGATGCCTTAGGACCTCTCCCAAAGTCTACGAGCGGTAAGAAGTACGTGGTGGTAGCCATTGACTACCTTACAAGATGGGTCGATGCCAAAGTAGTGAAGGAGGTAAATGCTAATGTGGTGGCTCAGTTTGTGTTCAATAACATCTGTTGCCGTTTTGGTTTTCTGTGGGTGTTAGTTTCTCATAGGGGTCAGGGGTTTAGAGGCAAGCTCATGAATGCATTAATGGAAAAGCTAAAGATTCAACATCGGTTTTCCTCGCCCTATCACCCCAAATGCAATGGTCTAGTCAAGAGTGCTAATGGGAAAATCCTAAAAATGTTAACGAAGTACGTGTATAAGCAGGAAGCTGAGTGGGAGACAATGAGTGGGAGACAATCAAGAGAAGTGTTTGTGGGCGTATAGGACGTCCTATAAGGTAGCTACAAACTTCACTCCATTCGAGCTAGTCTATGGTAAGGAGACTGTGTTGTCGGTGCATGCGCTGTTAGGTGCTTTAAAGGGTATGTGGCGTGTCAATGCCACTCAACAAGGGGTTCTACACGATCAGATAGCCAGTTTAGAGGCTTTACAAATGGACAGAGAGGCAATGACAGACTACTATGTGAAGTAGACAGAGAAGCGGGTTGCCAAGTTCAATCAGAACCTTCCAGACAAGAGGATAGAAGAAGGATACCTAGTCATCAAGTACGAAAGCTACCTAGATTTCACATTCCAAAAGAAGTTCAAGAAGAAGTGGACAAGTCCATATAAAGTGCAAAAAGCCTTTTCGAATGGGACCTATCAGCTGGTAAGAGCAAATGGCAAGCTTCTTAGGAATAGGGTGAACGGTGTGCGGCTCAAATTAGATTTTGAGAGGGATTTAGTGCCCGAGGTACAGAAATTGTAATCAAGGGGGGTGGGCAACCCACCTAAAGCATAGGGTGTGCAAGAGAAATGAGATGAAGCTTTTGTACATAGCTTGTACATATAATTATGGTTGTGCGAGTGCTTTTAACCGCCGTCAGTTTGGTGTGCCAGTTTTGAAGGTTTGTACATATGATTTTGGTCAAACATAAATGTTCGACGAGGAGGCTGAGCAATGATGGTGTAGCCAAAGTTGTTCTAAGCTAGGAAATGGTCTATACCAGGCAGAGGCAGTAGACAAGTGCAGTGCAGAAGGCTAGGGCAGGTGCCAAGATCTTTGGCAGCCAAAGGATAGCGAAAGTGTATGCTCCATGCAAATTTTTAGGCTAAAATAGCTCCAAGTTGGCTTAATTGGGATGACCAATGAAAATGTACGAAATGCCAAGTCAGTGATTTGGAATGTAGTGTTCAGTGTGCTCTAGAAGCCGGTCCAAACTGCTCGTGAAACGGAACCCCGATGCTCAAGATATTGCAGCTCAAAGGTAGAGTGTGTAGCATATCCTCGATGGAGAGGGCAACTGGGGACAAGTGGCCTAGGTAGACATTAGTGGATACATGTGTAGTGCTCAAGCTGTGGAGCATGCATGTCTTCTCGGATTGCCTATCAGAGCTCAAAATAGCAAGTTATGATCAGTTGAAATTTTTTCGGGGGCCAGGTCCAAGCCCATTTACCCGCATTGAAAAATGCACCATCTGACATTTTTTTTTTCCTTGCCAACGTTCTCGAACATAGTATGCATCATGTGGAGCTAGCACAAATCAACAGCTCGTCAATCGGGTTCTTGGTCAACAAGATACAACAGAATGAAGTCAAGAGCTAGTGTTAATGAAGAGATTAAGAGATGTTTTTTTTCCTTTTTTGCGGCCTCGGATAGCAAGCTCAAAAGGGTCCGAAAGCGGTGAGATTTTTACGGTTTCGGCATGGCTTGGCCAAGAGACATAGAGAGGGAAGAGGCTGGGGAAGGGTAGGTCAAGAGAGCCAGACAAAAGGTGACCAAGGGTCAAAGCTAGGACAGAAGAGCAGTGCAAAGGGTAGGCCCAAAGGGATAAAATAATGAGGAAAAAAATAAAAAATAATAAAAAAGCCTATGGGCAATAGCGACTGTTTACCCTCACGCATATTCCTATCACCTACAACAGGCGCTGTATTATTTATTTGGTAGAGTCAGGTACCGGGCTTGTCGGTCCAATAGGAAAAGGGTAAGAGTGATCGTCGATGAGAGGCGCACTCTAATTGGAACATTCAAGGGATTAGTTGGCTAAGCATGGGTGCCCAAGTGTGAATGGGGCGAGCTCATATAAAACTCAACTAAACCTAATATTCACTCATTCTCTCATTTGTGCAATTGAAGAGTGCTCTTGCTTCATATCCATCTTCTTCTTCATCATCTCCTTGTGTGTGTGTGTGTATGCGTGAGAGAGAGAGAGAGAGAGAGAGAGAGAGAGAGAGAGAGAGTGCGATTGAGTATTGCAGCGGCACGACGGCGGCGAGGCGGTTGAGCACGGTGTAGCGGCATCTCCCTCTTCTTTGCGGCGAGGAATCCTCCACTATAGCAGGCGTAGAGCGGCGAGTGACACACCATCGTCTTCTTTAAGCTTACTAGTTTAGGCTAGCTGCGTGCTTGGAGCAATTTGTGGTTCGCACACAGTGTATCGGCAAGTTCCTTGCATTGACACGTGCGACATACGCGCACATTTTTGGCGCCGTTGTCACGGAATGCCATACACTAAGCTTGAATGGCACTCTGTGCTTCTTTTGTGGTGCAATTTTAATTGTAGGAAAGGTAGGGAAGGAGGGTGTGTGTGTTGAGAAGAAGGATTTTGTTTTTGCTTCTTTGTATTTCCTTGTTAATGAAGTTTTGAAAGGTATTGTGTTTTCTCTGTGATAAGGTGTTAGTATTAAGGTTGCTAGTTCTGTGTAATGTAATGTACAGTAAGTAGAAAGTAGATATGTGAGAGCTAATGAAGTGTGTTAGTGTGTAATAATGGGTGTATTAGTTGTAAGTAGGTAGGTAGCGTGTGTGTGTGCTCGCGCGCAGGCCACGGCGACCTTATCCCCCCCAAAAAAAATATTTATAAAAACTAAAAAATAAAAAAATTAAAGGTAGGATCGAGATTGGGAATATCTCCTAGACCTAAGGCCAAGCTCATGCTTAGGCTCAGGCCTGAGTCGCCCTTTAAAATTACGTATTTTAGCTTCACACGTAGCTAAAAAATCGACTTTTTTGAGGACCAACGGAGCTTCAGGTGACCGAACGTTGTGTTGTAAAGCACACAACAACCCTCTGAGTGATACTCTCATTTTGAGCTATCACACACTTTAATTAAAAAATGATCATTAAATGAGTGAAAACGGACGCCTAAAAAAGTAAGCGATTAACCTTCGAGGTTATTTGCCAACGCTGGCAGGGTGCCAAAGGCACATGCATCCGCGCTCTGGTCGTGTGCTAGAGACGGAGCAACTAGAGAGAATTTTGACTTACACGAGTTCTCATCATCCACCTACCTTAGGTTCCAAGCCCTCGGCGGGGACCCAAGGTTAGTACAAACCAAGACCCGAACATAGCGGCTAGTGACTTTTCCTCTGACTACGACGTCATGGACGGTTTCCCAATGCCTAATCCCGATAGCTCAAGCCAAGACATGCATGCCATGGGCCCACGGTCCGGACCGAGCGTGCTTAGCTGCTTGAGGGAAACCTTTAGTAGAGCCACTCGCTCCGAACATGGAGCTAATGATGTAAATGAGGGGGTGGGGAAGTAAATTCTCCATTCATGACCAACGTAGACCCTATGCCCTTAGAGAATGTGCAAGTGAATACTTCATTCACTGCACCCCCTGACTGTTCAGAGCTATTCTCCTCTGAGTTCATGTTACCCGATGGTAGAATCCTTGTCGAAGTGCAAGAGGTTGAGCGATATATCATAGCGGCTAGGGAAAAGTAAGTCCAGAGCTTACACAAGGCGGAGCAACGAAGAGAGTTAAAAGAAAAAGCCCCTATGTCAATATCCTTGCTAAGAGAGCAATCGAGTGCTCCTAACTTAGCAACCGCTAAGGACCAACCCCTAGAAAGCAACATTGCATATAGCTCAAAGGACACCCCTAGCACCTCAATCCTAGATGGGGCATTCTTAAAGAGAATTGGGAGTACACACTACAAACCGAAACTCTAACCGACCTATACACATGTCACACCTATCACGTGGTTGGTTAGATGTTCTACAATCCACAATGGGTGCTACTAGTGTGGAGTATCAACAAGAAAGAGTTTGTGAGGTCATCCATAGGGTCATTGAGTTAGAGAGACAGAACAAGGGGATCAACATGCCTTCAATGGGTCTCATGAGATTCTTGGATACATGAAAGGCTAAACAACCGACCTTATCGCAAATGGAGACTCCCTCGGTAAGTCCGATGGATCCCCCATATGTTGTTTCGCCAAGGGTCTTGGTGCAATCGGAGCCCCCAAGTGATAGCTTTACCTTTCCAAGTCTAGCTCATCTTTCCCTTGATGACACCACGGCTACCATGCCTACCCCAATGATGGGTATGCCGACAAACATGCCATGGACCTCATTTGTTAGTAAAGCACCGCTACATGGTAGCTCAATGCCTGCAATAGTACCTACAAGTGTGTACCAATCGTATAAACCCATGGGTCCTCGTACTCATGTAGTTCCTACCCCTCCAATTGTTTCAACAACCTATACTCCCCAACCACAACACCCAAGTTCTTATTTCCATGGGACCATACCGGCTAGCATTAGCATGTCACATCTGACATTTTCTATGCCTAGGGCCACACATATGAAGTTTGGGCCGCCACATGGCACAACATCATACCCAATGTGGAACCCAAGGGCTTCCTATGTTCCAAGCCCAATGCAAATACTTTCTCCACATGTAGTCTCTGGAGAACCTCCACCCATGGTGCCTGCTCACTTAGGTGACTTGGCAACATTTGCTCAAGCTATTGGGCGATCTATTGCTGAGAATATGCGTAACACGCCTGATAGAGAGCCTAGAAGAAAGGCAGTACAAATAGCCAAGCTCACACAAAAATTTAGTGGAGACGGGGATGTGAGAAAGCATATCGAAGTGTTTGAACAAATATGTGATTCTCTAGGAGAAGACAATGACCTGCATAAGAGTAATGATTTAAGCCTAACCTTAAGTGGCAAGGCAGGGGATTGGTATAGAACCCTAAGCGTGGAAGAAAAAACGATTTACCCTACTCTTAGGAGACTGTTCTTGAAAGAATACATACAAGAGGGAGTGCTTTGGGGTGTAGCCTCTCCGCTCCAGAAAGCCCAACGAGAGGAAGGAGAGTCGGTGCGAGACTTTATTAGTCGCTTAAAGAATTTGAATTCTCATTGTAATCCAAATGAGCGCTTCAATAATAATCAATTGCTCGATAAATTCATTCGGGGATTATAACATGAGGATATCTACAATGGCCTAGTCATTAGAGGTATCACCACTTGGGAAGCAGTCACCACCAATGCGATCCAATTGGAAGATAATTTAATGATTCAAGGAGAAAGAGTGCCTGTTGAGCCTAAATCTACTAGCTCGGAAGCATCGGGGCATCAAACAATGACCCTAAAGCCTATTGCTAAGGAGCCAAAGATATCTGAGATGACTTTAGCAGATATCACCAAGGCTATTCAAGAGAGTCTTAGAGATAATCGTGCTCCGCAAAACAATCATATGTATCCAAGACGGGAGCAACAATGGTGCTCAATATTCTATGGACCGCATAGTACCAGTGAATGTCCTACTTTTAGAGTAAAATTCAATGGGAATTGCAATGCCTGTGGGAGGTATGGTCATCAAGCTAAAGATTGCATAGTATTTAAGCGCGCGATGGCCAATAGACCAACCTTAGCATAGACAGACACACCTCGAGTGCCTGCATTGATGCCGGCCCCACCTCTTGAACAAACAGCACAACACATGGTCCCTAGGGCCCAAAATGTTGTTCAGACAACACCCTTACCTCCTCCAGTGCTAGTACCGCAACCACCACATCCGAGAATCGCTTCTGTGAATCAAGTGGGTTGTGAGTCATTTATTGATTATTTGGAAGGTTGTGAGGAAGATATAGACCCTAATATTGCCTATGGGATGGATGTGCTTGAAGAAAGTCCACAATACTACATGGAGGACTATTGGGGACAAGTCAAACCTATCTATCAAGTAGCTGCTCTTGCTGCAAGAGGCAAAAATATCAATTACACTGCTAAGCGACCACCTCTTCAATGATATGAGTGTGGAGGTCCACATCATGTAGCTGGGTGTCCTATTAGGCTACAAAAGAATGCCACACTAATGCAAACCAATCAAGCGAGCACGTCTACAATGCTGATACTTATGTGTAATCGATGTGGCATAGATCATTTGATTGCCTAATGTCCAAATAATCCAAATGCACCGAAGATCATGCCATTAAACTTGATTGAGGTTACCGAGTCATCACAAAGTACACCTGTGGTGGATGAAAGCAAAGGATGGTGGTACAAAAAAAGGGCCAATTTTTTTCCACCTATTTGGTCCTTTGGAGGGAAAATTTTGAGGCCCAAAAGTTTTGGAATTTGTAATTTTTAGCTATAATTGTATCTCAAAAAGACAAGTCGTGCAGTTTCACAATGGGCTAGCCCGTGTGAGAGTAGTGGTGTAATTAGTAAATTTAGTGGCGTCGGTTTGAATTGAGCGCTTTTTGCCAGCGCTTGGGCTCTTTCTCTCCCCCCTCAGACTCGTAGCAGAGCTGCTCTCTCTCTCTCTCTCTCAGCATTGTAGCAGAGCTGCTATCGTGTGAGTTCTCCCACCATGAGGACCCCAAAGGCCAAGGGAGCTGCTGCCACCAGAGCGTCACCTTCAACATGCAAACAGAAAGGGAAGGCCAAGGAGGGAATGCCCACCCATGGGAGAAGCAATAGCAAAGGTTCTTCCACCCCCACCTCTCAACAAACAGAGCTAGAGAACAAAAGCAGTCCCAACACAAGTGCTAGTGCAAAACAGTTCAAGGCTTTTGAAATCGACTCCAAACGGACCTCACACCATGTCGATGAGGATGAATCAAAATCTGCCAACAAGTGAAGACGTGGTAAGCTATTCATTGGAATCAGGCTTGTGTTAATTAGATGGTGTAAAATTTTGAATTTAAATGTTCAGTGTAAAATTTGATACCTTGGAGTATCGCATTTGTAATCCATATGCATATGAGAGAAAAATTAGAAAATTGACTTGGACCATGCTAATTATCCAGCTTGCTCTATAGTATTAAGTATATTTTTCTAGGATATTCTAGAAAAGTGGTTGTGGAGCTTCAATGTTTGTGGATAGAAAGGTTTAGCTGAGACAATGTACATGATTCTATAGTTTCCCTGCTTTATGTTAGAGCTTTATATATCATATGTTAAGGACTAAAACTGAAGTTATTGCAGACTATTGTTTGAAGTTCGTGGAAATAGAGTATGGATAAATCATATTGTAAACACATTAGTTATTAGTTATTAAATGTACAGTAACAAATGTGGTACTTTGGATTTGTTTCACAATAATTTTTGATTTGTTTGACATTTAAGGTAAGAATAAAATGGAGGAGTACCCTCAAAAAACCAAGTTCTGTTATACAGCAGAAGACTTGCATGAGGAGTATGCCCTTAGTCTAGAAGGCAAACTCCCTATGGACCTGACTGATAAAGACTTGCCATCCGAGAAGTGGTTATCTGTTTTCAAGTACAAGTTCCAAAAGAATAGAAAATTTTATTTAAATCATTTGCAACCACATCTGGTGGATGACTGTTGATTTCTATTCTCCAAAGTTTATCAGGGACCCCCTTCATGCGGTTAACTGACCACCAAATTGTTAACTATGGAGCCTGATTTACCCTTGTAATTTTCTGTGGTAAAAGCGCACATTTGTAAGGCCCCCATTATGAGGAGAAGCCATCGTGCATGAAGGAAAATCACTCACCGGAAACCAAAATTTTCATGGACAAGAATCATGGGCAACTTTTCTCGTCGGAATATTCCTTTTTGTCGGAATATTATGGCCGGACGGCGGCCGGAAAGTGGTCGGAAAACAACCAGTCGGTTGGCCGGTGGCGGATAGTCAATGGCCGATGGCCAGTGGTCGGAAGTCAATGGCCGGTTGCCGGTGGTCAAAAGTCAATGGCTGGTGGCCGATGGCCGAATTCAAAAGCGGACTTGTCTTCTCAAGGGCGGCCACACATGGGCGGATTAGAGGGTCCGATTTGTACTTATTCGCACAAGGGCAGCTACACATGGCTGTCTCTCATAAGAGAGGGCAGCCCTTTTGGCCTATAAAAGGAGGCCATTTCTACACACATTTCATAGTGTGAAGTTGATGCAACAAGGTGAGTGTGAGGTGGTGAGAGTGAAGCAAGGCGGGAGCTCTATCAAGGGTTTAATCCCTTTGTAAACTACTTCTTCTTTTGAAGTGCTAAAGCCATTGAGTGGCTGCTTTCCCGTGGACGTAGCCCACATTGGGTGAACCACGTATATCGTGTGTACTCTCTCTCTCTCTCTCTCTCTCTCTCTCTCTCTACTCTATAATCTCTTGTGTGTGAAATCTATCTCTCTCCATTAAGTAATCTACTCAAAAATCAATTTAGCTACGTCTTATTTCCTAACACAAATTTGCTAAGGGTTATGCGTTCTAGAAATGTGATGCAGCAAGAAAAGACCCAACATGGCATAGAATAGCATTGGCCCGGTTTGGGGAAGGAGTGTTGCAGATGATATCATTTAGGATTGGCGGTCTTGACCATAAAGTTGAGACATGGAGGAAGCAAAATGCTTTCTCCCCTGGAACTGTCCCGCAGTCAGTTAAGAAGGCCCGCATGACAGAAAGTGGCAGCAACATCTGCACAGAACCAGAGCAAGGTGTCAGAGGGGCAGTGGCTGACTACCTACCTAACTTAGAGGCATTGCTCCAAAGACTCCAAAAGCAGGTGTCACATCAAGGGTCATCAAAACTAATAGACCGGAAGGCCTCTATTCAAGCAAACAAGGACCAGCTACTAGTATATGAGGGTAAAGAGGGCGTGGCGAAAAGTTTGATGGAGGATATTGATACCCTGGAGGCGCGCATCGGTGTGCTGCGGCAGCAAATACCTATCCCTGATGAAGAGATCAGATAGGTGGAGGCTGAGCTGGGAGCAAGTCGGTGCTTGTTACGACGGCACGGGGTTTTCGAAAATATCAAGAAGCTCCAAGCTGAGGTTGAACAGCAGGAGGTATTGTATATCTGGCTTATTGCATTGTGTACGACTGTTGAAAGTTTCTATTATGCACAAGGTTTGGTGATTTGGCATGTTTCACTTCTTGGCTGGTTTATTTGCTGACATTTTTATGGGTTTTAGTACTATCTTGGACTAGTTTGGTACTCTCTCTAACTATTTTGGTACTTTTATTTAACACTAAGGGCAGTGTTGGAACTTTCCTTAGTACTTTATGCTACTGCTTCATTTCATTTGGTACTCATTTGAACTACTTGGTACTTCCTTGTTTCTAATTTTTGAGTCTTACACTGTACTATTTGTTCTGTTTTGGATTCTATAATGACACAATCCATGGTACTTTTGGTGCTTTTCTGATCATTTGGTCTTTTTCAATTCTATTTTGGGACTGCTATGGTACATGTTGCTTAGTGCTTTGGTATCTTCTTTATATGTCTTGGTACTTTCTAGTTTTTTTCTGAAAGTGGTTTGCTTATTTTTGGACTGTTTTGGTACTTTTTAAACTGATTTGGGTATTTAATCGAACACTAATTGCTATGTTCGTACTTCCCTTGTAACCTTTTGGTGTTTAGTTATTTTAATTGTTTCTCTCTTCGATCATTCTGGTATTGGCTTGAGAATTTTTGGTACTCATATAGTTTACAGATATTGTCTTGGGTGCTATGTGGCACAATCTTTGGTACTCTGGGTGCTTTTCTGTTCATTGGGTACTCTTATTATTTATTTTGGAACTTTCTAGTTATAGTCTTATACTGTAATGTTGAGTTTGACTTGGGTACTTTTGGTGCTTGATACTGCTTTGGTACTCTTGAAACATTTGGTACTTCAACCTATTTTAGTACTTTTGGTACTTCCCTTGTAACCTTTTGTGCTTCTTTATTTTATTTGGTTCTCTCTTTGACCATTTTGGTACCGCCTTGAGAATTTTTGGTACTCATATAGTCTACAGATTTTCCTTGGGTGCTATGTGGCACAATCTTTGGTACTCTGGGTGCTTATTTGTTCATTGGGTAGTCTGATTACTTATTTTGATACTTTCTAGTTACAGTCTTATACTGTAATGGTGAGTATGACTTGGGTACTTTTGGTGCTTGATACTGATTTAGTATTGTTGAAACATTTGGTACTTCAACCTATTTTGGTACTTTTGGTACTTTCCTTGTAACCTTTTGTGCTTATTTATTTTATTTGGTTCTCTCTTTCACCATTTTGGCACTGCCTTGAGAATTTTGGTACTCATATAGTTTACAGCTTTGCCTTGGGTGCTATGTGGCACAATCCTTGGTACTTTGGGTATTTATCTTCTCTTTGGGTATTCTGATTACTTATTTTGGTACTTTCTAGTTACTGTCTTATACTGTAATGTTGAGTATGACTTGGGTACTTTTGGTGCTTGAAACTGCTCTGGTACTGTTGAAACTTTTGGTACTTCTGGTATTTCTAGTACCTTGATACTACATTGGTATTTTCTTCTAATTGTTGGAGCTATATATGGCTCACTCTACTGAACTTGGTCTCACCTATATATTTGTATCTTGTCCTCAATATGAATCAGTCTTTGGGAGCGTATATGGTGTGTCTCTTGTCTCGTCTCTCTCTCTTTCTCTCTACATCTCAACATGGTATCAGAGCGGTAACGATCACGCGCCGATTCAATTCATGGTGACAACAGTATGTGTATGCGATTCGCATGTAAGATTCAAAATTGTTACAAATTTTATTTTTGAGCGTTGATTCTTGTTAACTGTGGTTGTTTTGTGTTAAGAAGAATATGATTAGTGTTTTATGTGGCGTTTATTTATAATCAATCTAATCGTTGATTACGTTTTCTTGTTAATGACACCCTGAACTTCATCTCAATTTTTCTTGCTGTTCTGCTCAAAATTTGGAGAAACGGAAAAAGCGCAATGGGGCGTAGCGCAATGCTTGTTCGTCTCCTCGAGCTCTTCGATTTGAGTTCTAGGTTTGCGTCAATCGGAGTTCGTAGCAGAAAGTTATGCTGTTTTTACTGCAATAGAGCTTGACGCAGCTTTCTTCGTCCTACTTCTTCGTGAAGCGTCCGCGATCGTTTTTCTTATTTTGGCGTTAACTTTTTCGAGAAGATTTATCTTTTTGCTATTCGTATTGTGGCCGTCAATCTTGCGTCTCACACCACTCTATTTTGAGTACTCGTTTATTATTAACGTCTCCTTTACCCTGTCTTTTTTGGGTGACGTCTCTCACATCTTTGGACGTTCCTTGAGCATCCTTCTTACGTTTATCGTTGACAGAACGCAGTACTCATATCTCTCTCATTCTCAATTGCGGCTTGCACCATATATGGTGTGCAGATTCTGCGATCTTATCTTATACGTCTTCTCGCAACAAGATATGGCTATGAATATTCTCGTCAACGGCTTTCCTTCTGGCCAACGTTCTGTTCCTCCTTTCCAAGGTCAAGGATTTCCAGGCTGGAAAGCAAAGATGTTAATTCTTGAAGGCGATGAACTCTCCGATGTTGTTCTTGGAAATCGTGTTTGTCCGCCTCAGCCTGTTGATACGGATAATGATAACGTGCTTATCACTGAAGGACCTATATTTGAAGATTGGAATGTTGCCTATACGGATTGGCAATGATGTGATAAAGCAGCTCGTCGGTATATTCTTTCTACTCTTATTGTTTTGCTTGATATGTATGAACTGCCTACTTCCCATGACTTATGGAAGTACCTTATTGCAAACTTTCAGAAGAAATCTGTTACAGAAATACTTTATTTGAGAGGGTTGCTTAACAAGTTACAATATGAAGTTGGTACTGCCATGACGGGACATATTGAGTCTTTCAAATCTATTATTAATCAACTTGCTGCTGCCGGTGATCCTGTTCCACAAAAGCAACTGATTACACTTCTCCTTGATACGGTGAAGGACTCTTCTTATGATAACATTGTTACTATTCTCTCTAATAAAGATGGTCTTGATTTTGACCAAGCTTGCATGTCTTTAATTGAATACTCTCAACGTCAAGAACGTCGGAATGCTGGTCACGATACAGCTATGATTTCACAAGAGGAGACTGAGTCACAACAGATGGAACGTGCTTTTTATGCTCGAAGGCATCCATTTCAACGAGGAAACCGCAGAGGTGGCCGTCGTGGTAATATTTTCTCTCGTCTCAAATTTCCTAATAAGCAATGTTCTTACTGCAACAGAAATGGCCATACTGAAGATGATTGTTGGGCACGTCAATATGATGAAGAACACAATATTACCACAAAAAAACCATGTTTATCTAGAGACTCTTCTTCTTCTTCTTGTGAATATTGCGGACGATCTGATCATCCCACTCATATGTGCTATAAGCGTCGATTCGACACAGATCGGAATAGAGCATATGCTATTGAACATCGAAACAATATTGTACCAGAAACAAGCTGCGTCCTATGTTCAGTTGCTCCAGACAGAATACTTCATGTACGTGATGGATCACTTTTTATTGTCGATTCTGGTGCTACAGGAAATATGACATATCAGTCTAAGTGGCTCCATAACTATCATCCACTGCCAGTTCAACGTGTTGTTTATCTTGCTGATGATACTACTTGTCAAGTAAAGGGTATTGGAGACTTATATCTTGGTACCTTATCTTCTTCCACTCGAATTTTGCGAGGAGTATTACATATACCAGATCTTCAACGTAATCTTCTTTCAGTTGCTAGACTTGTTGATCTTGGTCTGTTTGTTGGATTTGATTATACCAAATGCCGAATTGAGAAAGATGGACAGACTATAGCCACTGCTCCTCGAAACGGTAATTTATTTGAACTCTCTCTCAACGATGCTGTAGCAAATATTGTCACTGCTCCAGGTGATCATGATTGCAAAGTATGGCATCACCGTTTTGTTCATGCTGATTTCTCAAAACTCCTTGATCTTCAACGTCGTGATCTTGTTCATGGCATGGATCTTAAATCCCATTGCCATATGGGAATTTGTGAATTTTGTGCTCTTGGGAAACACAATCGTAAACCATTTCCTCTTTCAAATACAACTCATTCTCATGACATCTTGGATCTTGTTCATACTGATATATGTGGACCTCTACCTTCTTCGAGATCACAATATCGCTACTTCATTACTTTCATTGATGATTTCTCAAGGTATACGACTGTATTTCTACTTAGACAAAAATCTGAAGCCTTATCTGTTTTCAAACAATTCCACAAGGCTGCGGAACTTCAAACTGGTCGTCGCCTTAAGAAGCTTCGTAGTGACAATGGAGGCGAATATGTTTCGCGAGAGTTTGTGAGTTACTGTGCTGACACTGGAATTCATCATGAACACACTATTCCATATTCGCCTCAACAAAATGGTGTTGCTGAACGAAAGAATCGCACTATTCTCAATGCTGTAAGATGTATGCTGATTCATTCTGGCTTATCTCGTGTTTTCTGGGCTGAAGCTACTTTGACAGCAACATTTACTCAGAATCATCTTCCTACTACTGCACCCTCTGGTAAGATACCCATCACAGCATGGACAGGTGATATTCCTTTTGTATCTCATTTTCGAACCTTTGGATGTATTGCTTATATTCATGTTCCCAAAGAAACACGAAAAAAGCTTGATGCTCCTGGTCTTAAAGTTATTTTTATTGGATATTCTGACACTTCCAAAGGCTACAAATTCTATGACCCTTCCTCCAAGAAAGTAATTGTGAATCGTGATGCTACTTTTAACGAACAGCTTATGGGAGGCTCATGGTCCATGGATGATTCTGATGATACTAAATCATTGCTTCAGGCTTTTCCATTTCTTTCAGAAGATGAAACACTTCCTATAGAGCAACTTTCCTCCTCACAACCATCCATTCCAAATGTTGCCAATGATGATATTGATATTTTTGTTGATCTGCCTATTGATTTTGAACATGGCTCATGTCATGTTTATGATGACGATATTGCTGATAATGCTTTTTCTACTTCTGAAGATCCCGTTACTTATGATGAAGCTATCTCTTCACCACAAAAGGATCAATGGCAAGAGGCTCTGGAAGCAGAGTACGATTCTCTTATCTCTAAAGGTATATGGATACTAACTGAATTACCTCCTGGTCGTACAGCTATTAAATGTAAGTGGGTGTATAAAACAAAAGTAAAAGCAGATGGATCTTTTGACAAGTTCAAGGCGTGTTTAGTTGCAAAAGGTTACTCCCAAGTAGCTGGTGTTGATTATCAAGAGACTTTTTCACCAGTTGTTCGCATTACAAGTGTTCGAGTTTTATTGGCATTTGCTGTTCAATTTGATTTAGAAGCTCATCAAATGGATGTGCGAACTGCTTTTCTTAATGGTGACTTGAAAGAGGAAATTTATATGGAACAACCAGAAGGGTTTGTTATTCCAGGTAAAGAAGACCTTGTTGCTCAACTCCATAAGGCACTATATGGTCTCAAACAAGCTTCGCGAGCCTGGTTTACAAAATTTGATCTTTTTCTCACCTCTAAAGGATTCATCTCTTGCTCGTCAGACCCCAACTTATACATAAAACGCCAAGGTAGCAGTTTTGTGATTCTTGCTCTTTATGTGGATGATACCATCCTTGTTTCCAATGATTTGGGATTTCTTCAGCAAGTGAAAAATTTATTGTCTTCTGCATTCGATATGGTGGATCTTGGAGAGATTCACTCTTGTCTTGGCATTCAAATCCAATGGAACCGTACAAAAGGTATTTTATTCCTTCGACAGTCAAAGTTTATTGCAGATACTATTCAAAAATTTGGTATGGAATCTGCACATTCAGCCAACACACCTTGTCTTGAGAGCTCTACGAAGAATACTTCTGACAATGGCGGTCAACTTGTCACAAATCAACCTTATGCTAACTTGATTGGATGTCTTCAGTTTGTTGGCATGAACACTCGTCCTGATATTCTGTTCGCTGCTAACTATCTTGGACAACATCTTGCATGTCCTTCTCTTAAGCATTGGTCTGCTGCAAAGCGAAAGGCACTACAGATTTTGGTTTAGTCTATCGACGACAACTCACATCGGATTCTATGCAATCTCTTTCTCTTTTGGGTTACACAGATGCAGACTGGGCAAGCTCACATTTATCTATGCGATCTACTAGTGGAAATTGCTTCTTTATAAATGGTTGTCTTGTTTCTTGGACCAGCAAGAAACAACGTTGTGTTGCAGTTTCTACGACTGAGTTAGAATATGTTGCGGCATCACTTGCAGCTCATGAGTTGATTTGGCTTCGACAAATGCTGGTTGATATTGGTCACTCACCTCTTTCTAGCACACCCTTGCGGTGTGACAACCAAAGTGCTATTAGTCTTGCAAAAGACTATGTTCAACATAATAAGTCAAAGCACATTGCTGTCCATTATCATTATGTCAGGTATGAAGTACGCAAGGGAACCATTATGGTTGAACACTGTCCAAGTGACCAGATGATTGCAGACATTTTGACCAAAGGCCTCAATGAGTCACGTTTCATCCTCTTGCGGTCGGAGCTTGGAGTTGCTTCGGCCTCACTCTTTCTAGATTAGCTTCTTTTCTATTGTAATAGCTTTGTACATATGACATTGTAATCTTTTAGGTACCATGCACTATGCACACTCCACATTTGCACCTTGTGATATCTAAGTCACTTGAATATTTGTACATAGATGCACAATTCACTTTCACATCATCACCACTGGTTCATATTTCACATTGTATAGGGGCTTGGGTTTTTCCCTTGAACTCCCCAAGGGTTTTTTCATCCAAAGCTAGAGACCTTTGTTTGAGTGGGGGTGTTGGAGCTATATATGGCTCACTCTAGTGAACTTGGTCTCACCTATATATTTGTATCTTGTCCTCAATATGAATCAGTCTTTGGGAGCGTATATGGTGTGTCTCTTGTCTCGTCTCTCTCTCTTTCTCTCTACATCTCAACACTAATAATGTTTTCTTTGCTAATTGTTTGATTTGGTACTGTCTTGGTTCTATTTTGTAACTGTTGCAATAATATTTTGGTACTGCATGTATTGTTCCTTGCTAGCAGTCAGTTTTGGTAATGTTTTGGTGCTTGTTGGGTACTGTTTTGTTCTATTTTGGTACTCTTTCAATAATTTTTTTCTATTGCATGTGTTCTTCCATGCATCTTGGTTGTTTTGGTGAGTAAATTACGAGAGCATTCTGTTTTGCAGAGAGAGTATTCCAGGCTCTACAACGAGTCCCTCGAAACCCAAGACCAGTACGAATTTGTAAGCAAGCTCTTTGCTAATGTGAAGAGAGGGATGACTCACACGTTGACTCCAAGGCCTCATGTTGTGGACCCTTAAAACACAATACATTTTTTTGGTTCTTGTGTTGCCAGTGCGGAGGCTTTGGAGGCTTCTTACGTGGTTGGTACCTTCATGCTTCCCTACAACAGGTATCAGCACCATCCACTGTGTTTTGCGGGTGTATTGAGAATGGAAGATACATGCGTGAAGGCACTCTGCAACACTGCAATCCCTTCGGAGGCAAAGGCTTGCATTTCAGGGAGGTCATTATTGAAGAGTAAGTGGGGTGTTTGTGTTGGACAATACATCCTTATAATATCAGTTGAATTTATGATCTAATCTTCTCTTTCATCTTTGTGTATATGTAGGGGGAGGATCTTTCGGTGCGGACACCCATGACAACACCAACACCCCTGTGGATCGGAAGGATCTTCCTGAATACGGCAAGTCAGATGCCACTCACATGTTCCACAAAGATCCTTATAAGTCAATGCATGAAGTACTGCATGACATTGGTGCCAACACGATGGAAGGAAAAAAGGGTGAGCCTGCTCTAGACTCCAGTTTGAAGGAAGATAACACTAAAGACGAAGCGCAGGAAAGCCAACAAGGCTCTAATGCCAGCACAATGGAAGGGAAAGGGTCTAAGGTTGGTGTGGGCTCTGGTATAGTAGAAGCTAAATTGAAAACTGAAGTGCAAGAGAAGGATAAACAGGAAAGCGAACCAATTGAGGAAGTTGATGACATAGAGATAGAGCTAGGCAAGAAGAACAACGCAGAAATTCAGGCTGATGAGGAGGTGGCAGTGGAAGTTCCCTCGGTGGACGAGTGTTTGGATGAAACTCCAAAGTATGTAGAGGAGAAGGCAGGCAGAAAGACGAGGCAGCAGGCAAAGAGTGAGGCGGAACTTGTTGACAGTGTGAAGGAGGCGGAACTTGCCGAGGGTGCGAAGGAGGATGCGAAGGAGGCTGCGAAAGAGTATGGCATGGAGGAGGCAGCTCATTTTGCGGAGGAGACGAAAGCCATGGAGGAGGCCGAAGGTGCGGGGCAGGCGACAACCTTAGACACAGGTTATAACATTGACTGTGCCACACTCTCCGAACTCTTTCTTATGAAATGTAAAAAGCACCCCAAAGGTCGTGGTCTCAAGCCACGAACCTCCAAGAATTAGCTATTTAACAGCATTTTGTACTTGCTTGTGGCTTATCATGAAATACGATCCCATTTTGCGTTTGTCAATGTTTGGTGTCATGTCAGTCAGATGTTAATGTGTCCGTTCCTTGTTATGTCATGCTGTTAACAATTGGTAACCTTTAATGGTGCTAAATGTCCACACTATCTATTGCCAAAAGGCTGGGTGTTCCTTTACTCATTTTGTTTCGTGGTACTTCATTGAGGGATAGGTGGTGGCTGAATGAAAAGCGACCGGATACATCAATGCCGCTAGACGTAAAGGCGAGCACTAAGCGCCTTGTCATTTTGGATGTGAATGGAGTTCTGTTGAAGGATTTTCATGAAGAACCCAAAGATTTGTGAAAAATCCCATTTCCAGAGGGATGTAAGCCCCGATGCGTGCAGGTCTCCCGGCACAAATACTACGTGGTCAGACCTGATGCAGAGGATTTCATCCTTAGGCTGAGGAGGCGATGCAACCAAAGACCCAATCTGATGACCATACTGCATGCTTGCTTCCCTAAGTTGATGAAGATGCAAAGTCTCTATTTAGGTATGAGTCCCCTTTGATTTTGGTACTGTAGCTACCTTTGCTATTGATTTGTACATATTCTGGTACTATTGGTTCTTTTTGTACTATTTGGTACTATCGTGTATAGTATTTGGTATTGTTTGTACAAATTGATACTGTCCACACAATTTTGGTAATGTTAGCACAATTTGGTACTTGTTGCACAATTGGGTACTATTTGTTTCTTTTGGTTCTTTTTGGTTATTTTTATTCATTTTGGTCCTTTGGTACATTTGGTGCTTTTGGTACTGTGTGCACAACTTGATACTGTCCATACAACCTGGTACTATTTGCACAGCTTACTTTGGTACTTTGGTACTTTGGTATTGTTATATACAAAACTTGTTGTTTTTCTTTTTTTGGTGATTTAATTCCTTTGGTACTTTGGTACTGTTATGTACAGAACTTGCTGTTTTTCAGACCGTGGTGATTTAAGTCCTTTGGTACTTTGGTACTGATATGTACAAAACTTACTGTTTTTCTTTTTTTGGTGACTTAAGTCCTTTGGTACTTTGGTACTGTTATGTACAGAACTTGCTATTTTTCAAACTTTGGTGATTAGGTCCTTTGGTACTTTGGTGCTTTGGTACTGTTATGTACAGAACTTGTTGCTGTTTTTCAGACTTTGGTACTTTGAACTGTATACCTACTCTAACAACTTAGTTTACTTAACACATATATTTTTGACCAGTCCCACTGTGAAAAATGGGCTTCCTCTATGAAGGATGTGGCAGGCCTTTTGGGGCAGTTCGGCGACAAGCCCATTTTCCTGAAGCTCATGCGAATAGTTTGGCACAAGCATCCTCAATTTAATGCAGCCAACACGCTCCTTGTGGATGACACAAGATACAAATCATTGAAGAACGATTATGAGTCGTGCTGCTGCATTCGGACATATGAGCCAAAATATTACGATCAGAACAAGCCAAAGTATCTCATGGATGTCATTCTGCCATGGATCACAGGATGGCTAGATGAGAAGTTCCCCGCCACTTATAGCCGGTGCACACCCCTGTTTGATGTAGAGGACGACATCTCCCTGTATGTTGCTGACTACTTTGTATCTTTGGAAGAGTACTCGTACCGGTTTGACCCCCCTGATGTGTAAAAGATTCTGTAGAAGACTATCATTTTCATATAACAAGAAATTATTGTTGGGCATGAGCCTTCATCTGCAAAAGTTTTACACATGCACTTAATTTTTCTGCACATGATCTTTTTCTTGCCACTTCTTTGGTAATTTTTCTGTTGCTATTGGCATGTGAAGCCTGAATCAACAAAAATGTCAAATAACCCACGAGCATTGATTACTCCTTCCCACTTTAATTTTTGTCCCATTGATAAATAAACCCGGATTCTTGCACCTGCCTAAGATATTTTCAACCATACTAAAGTATCATGCTATCAAACAAGGATTAGGCAGTCTGGCTATCAGATTTGGTACTATAAGAGTCAGCTGTAAACAAATTAGCAAGTACACACTACTGATAACAAGTAAGATTATATTCAAGAGAATTATAATTGTTGTTGCCAGTGGCTAGACTTGTAGTTGGGGTTTACGCTGTATGGCTCCCCTCGTGGTCACTCCCTTCGTCATATGGTATATTGTTGTAGTATTTTCAAATATCTCTGAGGATAGTTTAAAATGGTTATGCAGGCCCGATATGACCTCCATGGGGAACCGTATGGCTCTAACAAGATGGGAGTAGATCATGACCGGTGGTTTCTCATTCAATAGGGCATAAGCCCGGGGGATTCACTATTAGTAATGGGGGGATGTCACCTACGTGCATCAAAATTAGAGAAACCCCCCTATGTACGGTATCTTACATGCTAACCTACCCCCTACATACGGACATGATACAGACGTTCTTGCAATGAGCCATCCCCCCTCATATGGATTTCGTACGAAATGTAATGACCCACTATTTTATGTATATACTAGTAACATAACAATTTTAGAAGTACATGCTATTGCAAAAATACATGTTGTACTGCAAATGAATAGAAGTGTAGATTGTAGTGTGTTTTCATTTGCAATAGATGTTAAGAGAACAAACCATGAAAAGCAACAAATATGATGAATACTAAATTAAAATAAACCAATCGATTCAATGTAATTTGTCATAATACGGACATCATTTCCCTTGTAAACTAAAAAATGATACTAACCACCTACTCAGTAGGCTTCCCACATGGGATTTAAGGCACACATATGAAATGGATTGTTCTCTAAGTAACAAATAATGGTATGCTCATTAACAACCATGGAAAACTTCACTTATTAAATCAAAACACATTACAAAAGGTATTGACTTATATTTTTTTCTCTAAATGTATCTCTTTCTTATTAAAATCTCTCTCTCTCTCTCTCTCTCTCTCTCTCTCTCTCTCTCACACACACACACACACACACACATCATGTACCCCCCCCCTTGCAGGTAGGTCCCCCCCTCCCTTATGCATACGGTACGAGCATGAAATAATGGGGGGCTACCCCTATTGTATACGCTTATGTCTGACCTCTAAAACCCCCCCTCTTGTACACTCACGTGATACCATACGGACATCCATAGTGAATCCCCCGGGGGCATAAGTATCAGCTTTGCCCTCAAACAGGGCATAGTACAAACCCTCAACCAGAATTCCACGCTTTACGATCTTGTTATGCCAAAGGTCTTTCAGTACTCTTGGTGCCTCGTACATGGTTTTGGTGCACTTTATAAGGTAGAAGTCCTCTTTCTCCTTGGCTGCTTTCACTGCAAAGTTATCCCCAATGGACAGTAATCGGCTCAGCACCTTAGGGTCTCCTTCATACATAGGCATGGTTAAATCCACACTCACTTGGGAGGAAAGCAGATCATTGTAGTTCTCCTCATCATCCTCATCCTCATCACTACCTACTTGTACAGACTCTGTCAATGGCTCAATGGAGAGATATTTCCATTCTTCAGTGCGTTGTTTATTATTGCATCTCCTTCATTACCCATGCACACAAGGATCACAAAAGCAAGACAGCGTCCGAAAACACACATCACAGGGATTGTGTGTTGAGTAGCCGTCAACACAATGGAATGAGCGAGACCCTGCAATTGGTTTGCAGTCCCATAGTGGAGAACGCAACACATCATTCGATGAAACCAACCAGAAGACCCTTCTTGTGCTGGCACCCCCACCTTCCCTCACTGTGTTAAACCTCACGTTCAGAAAATTGACCACATCAGCCGCACACTTCATGGGCCAGCCATCGGGCTTTCACTCCTCATGCATCAAGGTTCTCTTGAAGCGGAGAAGTTGTGCATCATATGCAATCCTGTCAACTGATAATACCTGGCCACAAAATAGTATGGTCGTTGTGCCTTGAACTGTGAAGCTGCACCATCTGACCAAACCCAATGATAACGGAAACACTGTCCTTGTTGTTTCATCCAACTGTCATGCAAGAGAAAACAATGCTGAACAAAGAGCGTGTCATGGAGCTTATCGTCTGATATGTAAAAATGCAGAGTCTTCTCAATGGCTCCTACTGAATTTTTGATATAACAGATGTGCACCAGTATTGTGACCTGTGTTGACCACCAATGCATGGACTGAATCTCATTCTGCACTTTAAAGCTATAATTCTCTACAAAATCAACAACAGAAACCACAACGTCGCTTGGAAACTTTAGCAAGCAGTCTTTAAATTGCTGGGCCTGCCACCTAAAAACAAAGTTGTGCTTGACAAAGCTTTTCAGATGATCTGAAAAAAGATGAATGAAAGTTGCACTTTTCATCCTTTCCAAGACTAACTCCTTTCTCTTCTTCTCGTTTTCTTCAGCATTAACCTGTCCAATACGCACATCCTTAAATATTTTAACAATCACCTCCTTGCTATCTGGTGCAATCTCGTCTGGGCAGAATGACAACTTCCTTACACCACATCTAGGGCACTCTCCCAACAAGCATCTCTATGCATGATATTCATGATCCTTAGGGCGAGGGCACAATATGAAATCCAACAAGATACTTATGTGCTTAAAAACTGCCTGGTTTGCAAAACACTCACCTACTTCACACTGTGTACCACAAATGGAGCATGTACATGGATGTTCCTTTGCGTGATGCCCAAACTTGTTCTAGTGCATTTGATTGAAAGCATCCCTGAAGTATACCATCTGTATATGGTAAATACAACAGCAAGTATAGCGCTCCTTTAATTTTTGGACAAATAATGGCTTGAGTGTCTCAAAGGACCTAAGTGACAACTCCACCGCAGGATACATGCTTTTGAATCTTCTGTAGAGCTCCACCTATATACAAAATTTGATCCACATTAGAGCTCAGAATATTACTATAAAACAGCAAAGTGCCAAAGTAGTTTACAGTACAAAAATTAACAATGTAAACCACCAACTCATTCTAAAATACCAAATTTGGCACTGTATTGCAAGATTTCAGGCTATAGTACCAAATTAAGTACAGAAAAGCACCAAACTAGATTGATAGTACCAAACTGGATTCGTATTACCAAAGTGGGTACATTTATGTACATTGCATAGAACCAGCCTGTATTCATAGGACCAAGCAGGGTCGGTAGTACCAAATTATGTACATTGCATAGTACCAACTGAATCCATAGTACAAAACAGGGTCCCTACTACCAAATTTTGTACATTGCATGGTACCAGCCTGAATTCAGAGTACCAAACAAGATCCCTAGTACCAAGTTTTGTACATTTCATGGTACTAGCCTGAGTTCATAGTACCATGCAGGATCTCTAGTACCAAATTCTGTACGTTGCATGGTACCAGCCTGAATTCATAGTACCAAACCTAGTACCAAACACGATCTCTAATACTAAATTTTGTACATTGCATGGTACCAGCCTGAATTCATAGTACCAAACATGATCCCCAGTACCAAATTCTCTACATTGCATGGTACCACGCTAAATTCATAGTACCCAAAAGGATCATTAGTACCAAATACTGTACATTGCATAGTACTAGCTTGAATTCATAGTACCAAAAAGGATCCCTAGTACCAAATCCTGTACATTGCATAGTACTAGCTTGAATTCATAGTACCAAAAAGGATCCCTAGTACCAAGTCTTGTACATTGCATAGTACTATCTTGAATTCATAGTACCAAAAAGGATCCCTAGTACCAAATCCTGTACATTGCATAGTACCAGCCTGAATTAATTGTATCAAACAGTATCCCTAGTACCAAATTCTATACATCACATAGTACCAGCCTAAATTCACAGTATCAAACAGGATCCCTAGTGCCAAAGTGGGTACATGTCTGTACCTTGCATAGTACCAATTTGGGTACTTTTTTGTATACTGCAAAGCTACAAAATGGATCCATAGTTTCAATATAGCGACTTTCTAGATACAAAAAAGTACCTAATTGGGACTGTGCATCTTTACTTTGGAGCATTTCTACCAAACAATGGTACTATGCATCTGTTAGGTACTATTTAGAATCTAGAGAAGCTTCAAATTGGGTACTATTGAGGTAGGAATTGGTACCAAAATGATACCAGGTTGGCATGCTGGGAATTGGTCAAATTTTGGCATGCTGGAAATGGTACTATGGAGCTGAGTATTTTACAATGATTGTTGGCTAGCAAGTGTTGGTATTCTGTGTTAATCCAAGAGTACAAAGGCAAGCAAGGATTACAGTGTGGGCAACACATATTACCTGAGAATCATCTAGAAGATGTATGGGATGTTTGATGAAACATTTTGCCTCGATCCTGTGCTTACAGATATCCTTTTTATTAGGAGAAACTCTTATCTCGGATTTCCAGAAAGCGGCCACCAAATCTCTAGTTTCTATTGTGATACTTGTATGAAGAGGCAACTGTCTGTGACAAGCACTAAGTGGCAACACTTCATCCTCATCTTTCATTCCCAGTCGACTGCTTGCTGCCGCTATATCACATTGATGAACACCCAAGGCAGCAGCAATTTTGGACTGGTTCACAGTGGTTATGCTCTGATCACCATTGTTCAGTATCATTGTCAAAGAGGTTTTCTTCACAAAAAGCTCAGTTGAAGAGTGGGGCACTTTTAGCTGAGTCAATGTGTTGCGAATGCTGGAAAGAAGACTCGATTGCACATCCGAACTCCTCAACTTGGAAAATGGCTGATGATGCATGAGCTGCTCTAGAATTTCTTGTTGTTCTAGTGTTGTTAGTCCTTGGGTCTGCCGGTGACAACATCTAGCCATGGCTTTGCATATATTGTTCCTTGATCTAGTTGCAACAAGTTCAGCTTTCTTAGAAGGGTTGTGCTCCTTGTGTCATTGCTCACACTTCTTTTGTGCCCAATAGTCCTGCAAAAATACTTTGTTGCTCACAGGTTCATGAATGCTCGTGGTTTCCATCATAGCACCCTATGTAGATGCAGGTACCCCTGACTCGAGATAGGTGAAGGATCAATCACGCTCAGTATCCATCGTCATCTCTGAAGATATGGTACTGGCCTGAGCTTCCACGGCTGTATGGTGGGAGAGGGAGAGAGGGAGAAAGAGAGAGAGAGAGTGAGAGAGGGTGGGCGGGAAGGGTGGGTGCTCCACAGAGAACAAAACAAAGAATGTGTGTGTGTGTGTGTGTGTGTGTGTGTGAGAGAGAGAGAGAGAGAGAGAAAGAGAGCGTGCGAGCCAACCCAATCTTCTTCCCCACTTCTTGCACCCACGTTGTTTATTTTTTATAACCCATTTCCAGAAAAAAGAATAAAGTAGAGTAAATTATAAAGCCTCCAAGAAATTGATTTTATTTTTTCTCCTTTTTGTTCAGTTTTGCATCTTTTACTTGGGTCTGATTCTCCTTACCACACCCACCACGCCTAGGTGGTGTCAAGGACAACCAATTTTGTACCACCATCCCTTGCTTTCAGCGTGGTACCCATATACATACTCACACAATCGATGATCCAAAAACAAAATTATATTCTTGAGGAAAGAGACACGGCATCAATTGCCCAATCTCAAAAAAATAAGAAACACGAAGGAAGAGATCGCAAAAAGCAGTGAAGTCAGACCCCACTTCAAAGACCAACATAGAGACTGGTGACGACCCCGTATATATGAACGATGTTGAAGAGGATTCTAATTCAGGTGAAACCATGGAGACCAAAATGACCACTAAGATAGAAACCAAGAAGGAAGATCTTCATGAGCCACAATGGCCAGGATCCAAGAAGAAGATAGGAACTTATACAAACCCTACAGAGGAGATTGAGTGAGTCAAGCAATTAAGGAGTTTGGTAGAAGATACCCAAAGGGATCTAGAACTAGCACCAAGGCAGATCCAGATTACAGACACCATGTTCCCCACGCAACAAAAACCTCACCAAGTCCATATACCCTTAGCCAAAACTAGTGTCATCCAAGAAGAAAGTGACTTAAAGTCATGGGAAAGTGAGCGTACTCACTTCTTGATGGAAAGAATGTTTGCAGAGGGACTACGTGATCCTATCGAAGAAATGGAAATCCCATCTTCCCCACGTCAAGGGACTGAAGTCCAAAAGATGTCGTTAAACATTGCCAAATTGATGGATTTCATGTCTTCAGAAGTTAGAACCACCATCATGTCCAAACTATATAAAGACCCTGAGCCATCATGTCCAAACCACCATCATGTCCAAACTATATAAAGACCCTAAGCCAGTCTCAGCTCTTTGAGCCTTCCTAAATGGAGAACTGAAGTTTGGGCTACCACAATTTTCACAGATGGATGGAGCTAGGGAGATGCCAATAGAGGAGGAACACTTATATCCACAACCCAACCTAGATGAGAACCTTGTTATAGAAATACCAGTTAACAAGTTGGGACAATACTTTGAGGGTGATGAATCCAATGTGACCATACCAATCACGACCAAGGGATTAACTATGAAGGGAATCCTTGATGGTGGCATTGGGGTTAGCATTGTGACTAAAAATTTCTGGGAAACTATGGGAAGATCTCACCTTGCAACCACAACCATAGTAGTGAAGTTGGTCAATGGGTCTATTGTTAAACCTATTGGGATGATAAAAGATCTCAAGATCAAGGTCTTTGGACATAAAATAAGGATTACCTTTATTGTTATGGATTTCTCCAAACACACTATGGCATCGGAGATCTTAGGACTTCCTTTCATGAGGGAAGCAAAAATGGTGTATGACTGGTCTAAAAACCATGTCTACTTGCAGTTCCAAGATTCTGTCATTCGAGTGGATCTGGTAAATGGTTGAGCACATCCTCTAGGAAACAGGTGATCATAGATCTGACACCACAATTCACTTGGTCCCATTGCAGTATTGTTACACGTATAAAGAGGACACTATTGTTGGTGAAGATTCTCCTTATATGGATGTACTACCTGGGATGACTGAGTCGAACAATGTGGATTGGGTCCACCTAGAAGCAACCATAGACACTTGGGAAAACAGGGGGACAACCTGGGTAACACGTGAGGGGGATGAAATGCAATCACTCGTACCCTTAAATATGCTACAAGCAATGCATATAGCTTCTAACAAGACTCATCCTAATATAATGAGGAAAACATACAAGTGGGTCCCTAAAGCTTCTTTAGCGACCATAGCCAGCGCTAAAAGACAGGAGCCTGGTAAGAGACGGCTCATTCACCCCAAGAAATGTAAAGAAACATTGTGATGGATTCCTAAAAACTATTGGATTCCTAAAGGAAATGATCAAATGTGGGTGCCAAAACGTAAATTGTGCTCTTACTTGACAATGTACTAATAGATTAGGAGCTTTTTTATAGCCCATAGACATGATTGACTTGAATGATTTATTAATATTGGTCACATAGTTTTTAGGCTAGTAGGTTTATGAACTTGCATTAGCCTAAGGTCATAAATGATTGCTTGTGTTCCATGCATAAAATTGAAATTTCAAGTCATTTAATCTTCACGATAGTTTAGTTTTATTTTTTGTTGTATGTTCTCTAGTTTTTTACTATGATTGACCCATCTTTTAGAAGCAAAAAATCACCTTGCATGATTGTTCATTTGTGCTTCATGTTCTATTCATTCTTGGTGGCCTTTGATGCTCATTATTTGTTCTTATGTTTTGCAGCTCAACATTTCTTCCATGGACTTGCTTTCTACCATGTCACCATGTCTTGCTTCACCAGCACACAAGAACGTGCGCCAAATTAGGAAGAGGGGAATGTTAGCAACGGATAACACAGGCTACACCAATTATACACCAAGCTGTGGATGTGCTATAGTGCACAGTATTTCATTTTCATTGTATAGGGCCTTGGGCTCATGTAGGAGTTCCAAAGTTGTATGAGTCTAAGCTAGAGAGCTCAACTTTATCCCATAGTTGAAGGGTTTGAGGCCCAAAGCTATAAAAGAGCCCTATGCTTAATGAGAAGTCATTCTTGGGTGAGTTCTCCTCTTTGTAGAGTGGATGGTCATGAGGCTCATGGGTTTTCCATGCCCATGTGGCTCTTGATTTCTAATAATCAATAACACTTTCTTTCTTATTAGTCTTCCTTGTTTGATTATGTAGAGTGAGATTGTATTAGTGTGATGGAAGATCTGTAATCCCTCTTTTGAGTTAATCTCTTCTATCCACACCATTGTTCATGGTGTGTGAGGGCTATTCCTTCCTTCTCTTCCACTCTCTCCACAAGGTGTGCGTTTAATGTGTGTGCATACGTAGTGGCATTGAGGAGATGTGCCGGAATGGACACAATAATGCGGAGTAGGTATATTAATTGCATGCTTGTATAGTTGTGTGAGTAACAGTTGTGAATAGAGTGATTGATGTGAGAGGTTAATTTCAATCACATGATTGTGTGCAAGAGATTAGTAAGCAGGAATTTGTGGTTGATTAGAGAAAGCCCTTTCCATGGCTTCTCTCTATGATGAGTAGAGGAATCCCTTGAATCCTCCATGTCTATACATCCTAGGCTCTGGCTTCCATGCCCTAGCCAGGTTGCTGATCCAGGATTTGACAAATTTGTGGGTTGCAATTAGTCGTGATACAACACCTCCCTACAATGACATTTGGCCAAATTTGACCATGATGGTCACTCACCTCTTCATCACTAAGATGCTCAATTTTTACTCCATAAGTAGCTGCCTCAATTGAAGAGGTGGCATGGTTAGTTGACATATCTTCAACTAAAGGTTGCATTCCCCCCTTACCAAAGTTAGTTCTCAAGGGTAAACCTGTCTCTCTTAAGTGGATTTTACCATCCTTAAAAAAGACAATATCTTTTGTCAAAGCATCACTAAAATCATCACAATAACTTCTTACATGGTCTATACTATCACACAAAATACATCTATTAACAAAACCTTCTTTGGGTTGTTGTCTTTGCCTGGAACTGGCCCTGATGGTTGGCCTTTTTCTTCAAGCTTTGCACGCTTCACCTTCAAGTCACGCATTCCCTTCACTAGCTCATCTAGCATAGACTCATCAAATTTAGGAGCTATAAAAGTAGGCTTCACCATTTTTTCAGAAGTTGAGGTGGAAGGACTTGTAGTGTTTACTACCATCTTGTCCCTTCTTCTTTGCCATTTGGCAAGCAGTGAGACAGCACCTTCAACTTCATTCCAGTTGGTCTTTAGTCCTTGCTCAGCATCTTTATCTTCAAGAAGAATCTCTAAATTTTCTTGAAACTCTTTACCTGTAGCTTGTAAGAAAAGATCTGTCTTCTCTGCATCTCGTGTGGCCCTTTCTGTCCAGGTGAGTTGTGCATAGTGCCGCTCAAATTTCCTAAGTAGCTTTGTTATTGATAGTCCTTGCTTTGGCTTGAGTACCCATTCTAAGAATGTCCTTTTGGTTACTCTCTCAGAGTCCTCCATAAAATATTCCTCACTCAAAGCTACTTTGAGTTCTTCCCAGTTTCTCCCATGCCCATCTTTAATTCCCCTAGTATGTTCCCTAATTTTTGGAGCAACAACTAGCTCAAAGCTTTGAATCATCTCACCAACTGACACGCGATGCAGCTCCATCTCCTTCACATACTCGCGCAGATACTCGGTTACATATTTTCCATTGAGCTGATCCATTCTATTGACAACCGCTTGTATGGCTTTGGTTACTGAAATCTCCCTTATTTCAGTGGCATGTTATTGTTGCATGAACATTGAAAATACTTGAAACAATTGCATTGTTGTTGGGTCAAAATGCATACCCTATTGCTCAACATGATCACCCATGGTTACCCAAAAAATCTTACCCTGGTAGATTTGTGTCGAGTTCACCAAAAATATGACGCAACATTTGCAGTCTTGCCAGGAAAGCACCGGGCTTTGGCTGTGAGAGTTTGTCAGAGAACTCCAAAAAACTATATGAAGGAGTTAAAACATAGATGCCATGAATACTAGGGTTTGGAAGGAAGTGCAATCAAAGAAGCCCCACTCTTTCTCTCTTGCACTCACACACAAAGTGAAAGAACAAAAAATAAAATATCAAAACAACGCAAAGATGAAAACATCAAGGCTATGGTCATATTGTATCATGGGTACTATGAAAGGGTTAATAGATGAGCTAATGGCGTTCAATCTTTGTCGACCAAATAGGCTACAAATTGGTCTTTGGAATTGTAGTTTTGTGCTTACCATAATATATACATTTTGTCTAGTGATTGGGATTAATTGTGTTCAAATCCTCTTGGTTCAAAGCAAAATAACTATACTTACGTCAAAAGAAAAGTCATAGTCTATAAGAGGTAGTATTATGGGGTCCGGTGAAAGAAGTATTACATTGAGCCTTTCTGGGCCAAAGAGAAACACTATACATTGTTGAAAGTGTATTTTACGGCTAATCCATACGTTAATTCTAGTAGATTGCACAAAGTGGAAGCGATAGAAATTCTCATCATGTGGATTACTCATCTACAATAACTCTAGTACGTAGATATAAAAGAAGAGAAGAGAAGAGAATTTCCATCCCAAGCCCTATTCTTGCCCATAGGCAATAAGGATACTGCGGGGAGAGATGTACTTGTAGCAAGGAGAACCTAGAATTTTTAGAGAAAATGAATTTCTAAGAGTGATAGAAATTGGTTTGGTTAGAGAAGGGAGATGAAATTAGAGATATATTTTGGATTAGAGATGAAAAAGAAAACAACAAGAAATCAACAAAATATCAAAGTAAAACACATCTTACTTGACAAAATCTTCGAGAGTTATTCACCAATATGATGGAGAGAGAAGAAGAGGGAAGACTGCACGCCTTGATTGATGCACCAAGTTCAAGTTCTTCTTTGACTAGAGCTTCTATTCCAAGGATATATTACAATATTGGCTAGTCTTCCTCTAGGAGTAAGTGTAGACTTAGGCTTATGTTTATGGCTAAGTACAATTAGGCATTACTACTCCCACTCCCTCATCAATTTATCTCATGAATGGCTTGAATGGTTTTCAAGGAACAAGAGGTCACCTTTTATAGGTGAAGGGAACCCCCAAGGGTTTAGACAAGAAAAGAAGAGCCAGTGTGAATAGAAACAAGAAAAGTTTGATATGAGCTATCCCTGCATGATGTGCGCAGACTGGGTCTAGTATTTTGATCATATCTCGTCAACCATGCCTCCAAATAAAAAAGTAAAACTATGGGCAGAAAATTCAGCTCATTAGCTAAGACTCCTATTTCATATACTTTTTCCAATTCGGATTGGAACCTTGTGTAAAAAAATCATCAAAATAGGGTATAGTTTTGGCAGCAAAAGTCTTGTTGTTGTCCCCTTAGCCTAAACTTTTATTTGATTCCAATGAACAAATCATGCCATATGAAAGCATGACATTGCTCCTTGACAAAATTTTGTAAGCATGCTTGCAATAATGCATTAAAATAGGTGTATCTTGGATTCCTTCTTAGTAGCTATTAAAAAGAAATATAAACAAAATATAAAAAATACATAGAATATATATATATATATATATATATATATATTGAAAGTTACCCTAGATATAGTATTTAGCTAGGGTATGAGATAATAATGAGATAGTAGAAAGAAAGAATGAATTCCCCAAGTTAAACAGGCGGAGCTATTGACGCTTTTTCCATAGTACTTTTTGATGGTAAAGTAAGAACATGTTACCCTTGAGATAAATTATAGGATAAGATAGAAAGCTTATTATTATACTTAGTATTCATATGTACATTATAAAAAATATAATTATGTATCTAAAAAGTTGCAAGATAGATCTTGTAGCATGCGTTCTCACTATGTATGTGTCACAACACGACAGCGCGCGCATAGATGGACTTTGGTTTGGGGTTGCACTCAGCCGCACTGCAACCGACAACACAAAGCATGCAAGTAAAGTAAGAGAGGGTGAGCGGTGAATCAACATTGAGAGGGGGGTAAAAAGTGAGCTTCTCCTTGCAAAACACTTACAAAGACTCCATGGCTTACAATAGAGGAAAGATCTTCTCACTTATTCCAAAACAATTGTCTAGCCAAAAATCCCTCTACAATGCTTTGAAAGCCCCTCTTATAAGAAGGCTTTATTTACAAAAAGGAAAAAAAGTGTGTTTCTCTTGCATGTTTAACACAAGGGCTCCTCTTTCTTGAAAGGGGCTTGGTTTTATCCACTTGGGGGTACCCTTTTAGCACCTTTGATGAGTTGTTGAGCTCTCGACATTTCATCACTTCACTCTCTCACACACACTTTAGAGCTCCTCACTTGAGATCATTTGGGTTGTCACGGTGCTCTGAAAACCCAAATAGTGCACACTTGCCTTCAATAAAAGTTTTTGTGCCCATTGGGCCAACAAGAACCCCGCGATGTTGGACTTCAATGTTATCGCCCACTTCGTGCAAATGGTGCTACCCAAAGGGGCACTGATACCACCATAAAGTGCAAACATCGCTAGCCCATGCAGCACATTTTGCCCACATAGCAGCCATGCAGGGCCAAGTCGCAATTGCCACAGCCATGAGTACATGGTTTTGGACTTATACCCCACATTTTAGGCTCACCACATCTCATGTGGGTTTACTGCATGCCATATGCTGACCATTAACACTAGTTTTGTAATTGGACACTTAAGTGTCCTGAGACACTAAAGTGTCCTGTTTTTCTACCAAGTTTTGGCAATTTATTTGTCAAGCTAGAAAGAAGTTTTTTACACCTTGCTTCTACCATAGATTAGTTATGTGGGAAAGAAAACACTGGATTTTTCTCCATATCAAAATACAATCTGTATGAAAAGAATTCTGGTAAGTTCTAAGACATAAATTTTAGTAAAATTTCAAGCTATTTTACCAAAAAATCATAAATTATTATGTCTTTTTGTAGAGATGGCCTTTTTTATGTTTATAAAAGCCAAGTGTTAGCACTTAGTGTAACAAAAAAATGGAATGAACTTCAAAGATAAGTTTTCAAGTCACATACAAGCTATAGACATAATTTCATACTTGCACACGTGATGAATAAGAGCATAATTTTAGTCTTCCAAAGGTCCCCTCATGAAATTGGACCTATTCTAGTGCAATTTGACAACTACAAATGACTTTATATGTTTAAACCAAGAACAACGTATTATTTGGGCTCCCTAACTCAATTAAATATTGCTGCTTGAACTCTATCTTGAATTCGTTATCATGCAAAAACTCTTGAAAATCTTGAGTTCTCCATAATAACATTGAAACCAAGGTTTTAGGCACTCCAATTGCGTACGTTGATACATTTAGTTGATCTACACGGGAAGTTTGATATTATTTGAGGTTTTGAATGCTTATGTCTCAAGAATGAAAATATGAAAGTTTTCTCTTATGCAGTTTTGAATATTTAAAATGATCCAATAATTGTTGCATACAAAAGCCCTTCTACTTGCCACCTTGAGTTCTCAATGGAAAGGGCAAGCAATGTATCACTTTCTAAAACTCACAAATACATTAGAAACATATTTTTCTTTGTATACAACAATATGCTTGAAATGACCATATCAAACACATGGAACTTTCCATTATTTTATACACTCCAAAGTCAATTTTTTTGCACATGAAACTTTCAATTACCTATAGAAAGATTGTGGAAGAGTCACCTAAAATTTTCTACAAGGTCGCTTCATTTTTTCTTGAGCTTATAAAGGCGATTTCTTCAAAGCGTCAATCGCAGCCTTACGAGGGTCAACTTGATGAGTATAGTTCTTGATCATGATAGATTCTAAAATGCAAGGTTATATTTTTAAAAGACCCTCTAGCTAACATATTTAAGCATATCAAGAGGGTTTTCTTAAATTCACTGTATAATGCAAGCAGCATTTAATTTAAATTTGTTAAAAAAGGACACTTAAAGTGTCCTATTTTGGTACCAAACTAGTGTTAAAGGCCTCCCACTTACAAGGTCCCCAAAATCTCCCACAATCCTCTAGAAGCTTGGTAAAAATTTCCTTTTCCTCCCCAACTTTAGGGCCTAGCAATTTTTTGCTCACCCACCCTATTGATGAGCTGCAAATTCCCACCAAAATCTAGAAACCTTCACTCTGATCTTGCCAATTCTTGTACCATTTTGTTCTCACAAGTCCCACAAATCAAGCCACCCAAAAGACGAAATTCATATGGAATTTCCTTCTTGTCTTTTGGCACCAGCTTCCAACAGGAATATCTCAGCCGTCATGATCCAGTTTGACAAGACACAAATTTTGGCTAGCCCCATACATTGCACATGACACTCTCAAACCTGGTCAAGGCCCAAAATCTCTCCGTAGCCACGTTTCTCAATGCAGGCAATTTGGACCATACCTCGTCCCTGGAAAATATTCAACTCCCCATAACTTTTTCTCTAGAGCTCTAATCGCGACAATCCAAGAAGATGGGCATGCTCTACGACTTAGGATCTTAAGTTCTATTTGCTACATCAGCTTTGGTAATCTGTTCCCATTAGCCTTACCCATTGGTGCAGCCAAAGTGTGTTGACTCTAGAAGGTGGCATGGGCAGATATGTGCAGGCTAGCAGAAGCATGGCAAAAGGCTAGAGCAGCTAGGAAGATCATGGGATGACAGGTAGCAGCAGAGTTGTATGACTGATGCGGCTTATAGGCCAAGGAAGATTCCATGAGGGGCTAATTTGGGTAGAATATGAAGGAGATTCAAAGTGTAACTTTTGGGTCCACGGACATAGAGCTTGAAGTGGTGAAGGAGCAAGTTCAGACGGCTCATCAAACCGAGCTATGGAGCCCCAATTATTGAAGGTTGAAGTTTCAATGGATTGCAGATCCTTGCCGGACAGGGCCGCTGGGGACATATGGTCCAAGTGGAAATAGAGGTACACGTGTGTAGAGCTCAATTTATGGAGCCTACCCATCTTTTCAGATTGCAAATCAGAGCCACGGATTGCATTTTATGGCCAGTTGAAGTTTTGATGGGGGCTAGGTTGGTGCCCGCCTGACCACATGGAGAGGTGTTCCATCTGGCATCTTTTCAGCCTTAAAAACGTTCTAGAGTAGGGTATGCATCGTACCAAGCTAGCAACAAGTCATTTCTTGTCAATCAGAGACCCGAGCAGAGAGTTATTACAGGTTAAAGTTGATGCCAAAAGGCGGCAGTGTAGTGCCGAGTAGTTTGTTGCAAGTTCTGGTGGTTATGATTGGCGTGCCCGGAAAATTTTAAATGGAGCAAGGATTTGGCGAATTGAAGTTGGAAGGATGGACTACAGGTAGCACTTTACGGCCCGTCAATCGATTTTATAAGAAATCCTTGGCAAACAAGCAGTGCAAATTGGGGAAAAAATGGGTTTTTTTGTTGCTTTTAGGGGGGTTTTGGAACATTTAAAATGGTGGATTCACCTGGGGCTGCCACGCGGCCCGAGCATTGCCCCACATGTGCAAGAGGACACAAAGAAGTCGGGGTACTTGGGCCAAGGTGTTAGCCCATCATAGAGCATGGAAGTGAACCCCCTTGGAGCTCCGTGAGCTGTTGGCTATGGCGCGAGGGCAGCGGCCCTGCAGGACACTGTGCATGGCGGTGCAATTGGTGGTTTTGGCCAGTGGCGCGCAGCGCGGTGGCACGCGCCCGCATGTAAAAAAGGCGGACGTTTGGCCTTGATCACATGGCACCCAACTAGAGGCGAGTCCCGCGGCCCTTGGGGCCCCAAAGTTTTGAGAAAAAGAGGGAGGGCAATAGCGACCTCGCTATTGCTTCCCCCCCTCATGGAAGAAGTTGATCCCACAGTGAAGGGAGGGCAAGGCCAAGTCCATCCAAAGAGCTAACAAGGGAAAGTGGATAATAGAGATGAAGCAAAGCAAGAGAGAGACTTCAAAGGCCCAAGAGGAGCAAGTCGGGCGGCCAAATTGAGAGGCTAAAGGAGTCAAGAGGTTTGCACCATGCAGATACCAAAAAGAATCAAATGTGCCAAGTGGTGGCAATTCAAGGAAATTCTAAATGAAGCTACAAATGAAGTGCACGAGATGAAAGCTCACGCCTTATTTCTTTTTTAAGTCTCCTAGACACACCCTTATAAAAGGAGGTATATGTTCATTTTTTGGGATCTTTGACCAATGTGGGCTTTTTGCCTGAGGGTGTGATTGAAAGTAGCAAGCCTGTGTAGTGAAAAGCTTGCCATTGAAGCTACATACTTGATTGTACTATTCCCCTATGCAATAATACCAAATATTTTCCCCTATTTATTGTGTTTCTTCTCCCCATTCCCCTCCTTTTCTCTCGCTCTTTGTGTATTGGCCAGTGCTTGCAGAGGGTTTGCCTACAGCTTGAAGGGTGTTACCAAGAGGGCAGAATCGGGGTGTTTTGTGAGTCGGAAAGGGTGAGTGGAGCAGGTTGGGTGCCTTTGTGGTGCAAGGTGTTTTTGCAAGGTATCAGATAGTTGTTCTGTGTGCTAAAGTGGAGTTGTTAGTGCAAATTAGCCAATTTGAAGGTGCTATTTGAGAGGTTAGGGGTGTTGTGGAATCCCTGGGCTATAGAGAGGCAGACATTTGGTGTGCTGGGTGTGTTCCATAATCCCCCTCTCCATCTTCTTGTGCCCCCATTGAGGAGCTGTCTGATGCTCCAATTTGAGGTTGGAAGCGGTGTTTTTTAGCCAGCAAAGCGGTTGGGTGATGGTTGAGATGTTTGATGGTCGACTTTGAAGCTGACAGAGATGATGGAGCTAGGTTTTGGCCCTATATTTCTGGGCATTGAAGATCCCGCGGATTGGTTAGCATATTTTGAGTTATGGATGTTGTTGATGCGTATGCTGATGGATGCAAAAAGGTTACAGATGGTGCCACTGTTGATGCGAGGATGAGCCAAGGTGTGGTTCGATGGTTTAAAGAGCAGTGATTCAGAATCATGGCAAAGGTTGCAGAGTCAGTTTCTGGAGCGGTTTCGAGAGGTGATTATGGCGGAAAAAGTTGGTGCAAGGCTGAAGGTGGTACACCAGGATGTAAGTAAATATTTATCTATTTTCATTGAGCGATTTGAAGTCTTTTGGAAGTAGTTAGAGATTGCTACTGGGGTCAAAAGCAATCAATCTTTGAAGCTGTCAAAGCTGTTAAAGTGCTTGCATCCGAGGATTAGAGAAAAGGTCAAAGATGGTACAGATACCTATGCAGACATGGTCTATCTGGCAAAGATAAAGAGCAGAAAGGTGAAGCAGAAGTTGGAGCTGGGCGTGTTAAAGCCAGCATATTATATGATTGTTGTGGAGGTAGCTAAGTGCTCTTTGGTTCGACCCAAGGTGATTCCAATTGTTCAAAATGCAGAGCCTGTTGAGGTAAGACCTACTATTGGTTATGTTCCTTGGAGGTTTCCAGTTTGTGACGTGCATGTACTGAGGGTGGAAGAGCTTGTCAACGAGGAGAAGCTCCATGTCGAGGGGAACCAAGATGCAAAAGCATTAGGAGATGTGGAGGTTTCGTTATGGATTGAAGAGGTAAAGCATGTTCTTGTGGAGAGTTTGCATGAAAAGGTAGCATAATGCAATCGATATGTAGATACTGAGGGTTCAGAAGCTGATGAATATAGTTTTTAAAGCGGTGAAGATGGTCAAGCTTTTACTGAGGGTTTAGAGGCTGATGAAGATAGTTTTCAAAGCGGTGAAGATGGTCAAGCTTTTGTGGAGCAGCAAGCGGAAGGAGATGCAGATACGAAGCCGGTATATGATGTCAGTGATGATGATGATACAGGCTCGATTAGCTGGGAGACAAACGAGGAGAATAGAGCGGATGAGTCCACATCCTATGACGAAGAGACTGAATCTGATGAACCTGAACTAGTAAAGGTAAATCTGCCCTCTTATATGTTTGATGATATGGTAGTAGCCCATGTGCAAGAAGAGCAAGGAACAGAGCAAGCCAAGATGATTGATGAAAGCCAAGTGGTGTGGTCTACACCTACCGATGATGATATGCAAGTGAAGGTGGTGTGTATGGCCATGCTAATGGCTGTGATGATGAAAGTAACGGTAGAATGTGCCATGGTGGTGCAACATGTGCAGAATTTTTCCAAGAGTGATAGAGCAGTAGTGTCTACGGAGGAAGTTGAGGTGGATGCAGTAGAGAACGAGTTTCTCTCTTCCATGGAGGAGCATGATGCAGCGATAGAAGAGGTGATTGTAGAGCAGGTGGTTGAAGTTGATGAGCATATGGTGTTGATCAACCTTGAAGGACTGGTAGACGAGGAAGGGCTCAATGATGTTGGAATGGAGTGTGCGGCCAAAGAGGAGGTTGTGATGCCAAAGACGGTGGAGATTCCAATGCGGTTGACATGTCCAATGGTGGAGAAAGGAGAATCTCAAGCCGTGGCTTTTCTTCCGGTGAAGGTATGTAAATTATGGTTGATGAAAAAGATGGTAGATACAGCTATGCGGTGGCTGGCTCACCAGGTGCAGGTTTCTATGGTCAAGTCCTCCACTTTATTTGGTCGGGAGGGAGGGTCAGACATGTGTTGGAGCTTGGTGTTAGGTACATGTTTTTTTGATGATGGTATGCTTGGTGCTGCTTGGTATGCAGTAGATAGGTTGCAAAGGAATGCATGGAGTGCAAAAGGTAGGCTATGGGCAGCCTACACACATGGTGGTCTAGGTGCTGGGGTACGGCACTCTGGTGAGAAGTTACAGATGGGTGGAAGATATCAACGACAGGTGTTCGATCCAGGTGGAAGCTATGTGATGCAGGGGGTGGGGCAACTCACTTGAAGGTTTGACAATAGGCAACTCACTTGAAGGTTTGACAATAGGCAGTTAGTAGTGGAATAAAATCTCTTATGTGGTTGAGCATAAATGCTCAACTTGGGGGTGGCCAATGATGGTGCAGCCAAAGTGTGTCGACTCTAGAAGGTGGCATGGGCAGATATGTGCAGGCTAGTAGAAGCACGGCAAAAGGCTGGAGCAGCTAGGAAGATCATGGGATAACAGGTAGAAGCGAAGTTGTATGATTGATGCGGCTTATAGGCCAAGGAAGTCTCCATGAGGGGCTAATTTGGGTAGCATATGAAGGAGATGCAAAGTGTAGCTTTTGGGTCTAGGGACATAGAGCTTGAAGTGGTGAAGGAGCAACTCTAGACGGCTCATCAAACCGAGCTACGGAACCCAAGTTATTGAAGGTTGAAGTTTCAATGGATTGTAGATCCTTGCCAGGTAGGGCAGCTGGGGACAGGTGGTCCAAGTGGAAGTAGAGGTACAAGTGTGTAGGAGCTCAATTTATGGAGCCTAGCCGTCTTTTCAGATTGCAAATCAGAGCCACAGATTGCATTTTATGGCCAGTTGAAGTTTTGCCGGGGGCTAGGTTGGTGCCCGCCTGACCACATGGAGAGGTGTGCCATCTGGCATCTTTTGGGCCTCAAAAACGTTCTAGAGCAAGGTATGCATTGTACCAAGCTAGCAGGAAGTTGTTGCTCATCAATCAGAGACCCGGGCAAAGAGTTATTACAGGTTAAAGTTGATGCCAAATGGCCGCAGTGTAGTGCCTAGTAGTTTGTTGCAAGTTCTGGCGCTGAAGACTGGCGGTCCTGATTGGCGTGCCCGGTAAAAATTAAAACAAAGAAAGGATTTGGCGAATTGAAGTTGGAAGGATGGACTATAGGTACCACTTAACGGCCCGTCAATCGGTTTTATGAGAAATCCTTGGCAAGTAGTGCAAATTGGGGAAAAAATGGGTTTTTTTGTTGCTTTTAGGGGGCTTTTGGAAGATTTAAAATGGTGGATTCACCTGGGGCTTCCATGTGGCCCGGGCATTGCCCCATATGCGCAAGAGGACACAAAGAAGGCGCGGTACTTGGTCCAGGGTGTTAGCCCATTATATAGAGCATGGAAACGAGCTCCCTTGGAGCTCCGTGAGCTCAGTTGGCTATGGAACGAGGGCGGCGGCCCTGCAGGGCGCTGCGCATGGCGGTGCAACCGGTGGTTTTGGCCAGTGGCGAGGTGGCGCGGTGGCACACACCCGCGTGTGAGGAAGGCAGCCGTTTGGCCTTAATGACATGGCGCCCGCCGACTAGAGGCGAGTCCCGCGGCCCTTGGGGGCCCAAAGTTTTGAGAAAAAGAGGGAGGGCAATAGCGACCTCGCTATTGCCTCCCCCCCTCATGGAAGAATGTGATCCCACCGCGAAGGGAGGGCAAGTCTGAGGCCGTCCAAAGATCTAGCAAGGGAAAGTGGATAATAGAGATCAAGCAAAGTGAAGAGAGAGAATTCAAAGGCCCAAGAGGAGCAAGTCGGGCGGCCAAATTAAGAGGCTAAAGGAGTCAAGATGTTTGCAACATGTAGATACCAAAAGAATCAAATGTGCCAAGTGGTGGAAATGCAAGGAATTTCTAAATGAAGCTACAAGTGAAGTGCACGAGATGAAAGCTCACCCCTTATTTCTTTTTTAAGTCTCCTAGACACACACTTATAAAAGGAGGTATACGTTCATTTTTTGGGGTCTTTGACCAATGTGGGTTTTTTTGCCTAAGGGTGTGATTGAAAGTAGCAAGCATGTGTAGTGAAAAGCTTGCCATTGAAGCTACATACTTGATTTTACTATTCCCCAATGCAATAATACCAAATATTTTCCCCTATTTCTTGTGTTGCTACTCCCCATTCCCCTCCTTTTCTCTCGCTCTTTGTGTATTGGCCAGTGCTTGCAGAGGATTTGCCTACAGCTTGAAGGGTGTTACCAAGAGGGTAGAATCGGGGTGTTTTGTGAGTTGGAAAGGGTGAGTGGAGCAGGTTGGGTGCCTTTGTGCTGTAAGGTGTTTTTGCAAGGTATGAGATAGTTGTTATGTGTGCTAAAGTGGAGTTGTTAGTGAAAATTAGCCAATTTGAAGGTGTTATTTGAGAGGTTAGGGGTGCTGTGGAATCCTTGGGCTATAGAGAGGCAGACATTTGGTGTGCTGGGTGTGTTCCTTGTTCCCCCTCTCCACCGTCAAAGATCTACAAAACTTTCCAAGTTTGAACTTCAATATCTTTCACATTGTGGCTCCGTTTGAGGAGCTATTTGAATTGTCTTCTAGAACACTTTAAACACTACATTCCTTGGCATTAGAACAGCACTTTAAAAACTTTGAATTGAATTTCACATGACAATTGGCCTTTTGTGGAGCCTTCTTGGCCAAAAAAACACATTATACATGCATTTCCACCAACCCTTGTGTGACCAGGCCTTACATATCAGCTTAAACCATTTACCCAACATCCCTGTGTACCCTTTGCATTGCTTATCATTGCTTCTAGCTTGAACCATATTTGCTTGCACCATCATTTCCCACCTCCTTGTTGAACATTCATGTTCAACCAAAAGCAGCTTTATTGAATTTGAAACGGGCAACACTTTTCTAGCACACTAGAAAAAACTCAACCATATGTATAGTATGTACAAAATCGCCTATTCACCACGCTCTTGAGCCTCTTTAGGTGAATTGATCAACCCCTCTGTCTACAATCTCATTCACATTGGGCACCAAAATCTTGTCCAAGTAGAGCTTAAGCTGCACCTCGTTCACCCTGTTTCTAAGCACCTTACCATTTTCTCTCATCAATTGATAGGTCCCATTTAGAAAATCTTTTTGCACTCTGTGTACCGACCCGTCCACTTCTTCTTAAATTTCTTTTGGAAAGTAAAATCCAAGTAGCTCTCGTACTTCATCACAGTTCTCCTTCTTCTATCTTCTTATTAGGAAAGTTTTGGTTAACCTTAGCAATCTGTTTCTCCCACTGCTTTACATAATAGTCTGTTGTACCTCCTTATTCATTTGCAAAGCTTTGAAATTGACAATTTGATCTGTGGAATTCCTCTATAGGTGGAATTGAATTCCCACATCGCTTTCAAAGAAACTAGCTACATATGTATTGGCAACACCGCCTCCTTACCATAGACCACCTCGAATGGAGTAAAATTGGTCGCCACTTTGTAGGATGTCCTATACACCCATAAAAACTCCTCGATGGGGCACCAAAGGATGGAAATAAGGAGGTACACACCCAAAACACACAATGTGCACCTCTCTATAGCCTAGGGTAAACAAAACACCCCAATACAATTGGATTCACCTTCAAAATCCACACAATTTCACCTATACACACTCATTTTTCCGCACGAACATGCACACACATGATTCACAGGAAGCTCCACCAACACCTATCACACACACAACACTTCTATTCCACACGGTAGAATCACACAAACCTATCTCTCTCTCTCTCCTCTCTCTCTCTCTCTCTCTCTCTCTCTCTCTCTCTCTCTCTCTCTCTCTCTCTCTCTCTCTCTCTCGCTTTGCATACAGAAACTTAGGTTCATGGTTGCACTCAACTGCACATCAATCGGCAACACATGCAAAGCATGCAAGTAAAGGAAGAAAGGGGGAGCGGGGAATCAACACTGAGAGGTGGGTAAAAAGTGAGCTTCTCCTTGCAAAACACTTACAAAGACTCGATGGCTTACACAGAGGAGAGATTCTCCCAAAAAGCCCTCTATAAAAAGGAGCACCCAATGTACTCCAAGACGACATCAAATGTTATCAAAAACAAATTGAGACACAACAAGAGCATTTACCTCCTTTACAACTTTGGCCTTAACCCACCTGGTAAGGTAGCCAATCGCCACCACAATGTATCTCTTCCCACTTGTCAACTTCAGAGTGGACCAATGGCATCCAAACCCCACTTCTCAAAAGCATTTTGGGTAATGGTGGTCCCCCTATGACTCAACTATAATACTCCTCTCACCCATAGTTTGACACTCATGGTAGGTTTTGGACCAACAGAGCACATCACGTACTATTGAAGGCCTCCAAAGACCTACTCTTAAAATTCAAAACAAAACTTGGTCTTTATCGTGATGCTCACTTTCCTCATGACATTTTTGCAGCACCTTACCAATATCTTTGTTGTAAAGCACTCTCACTACACTTTTACCCATCCATAGGTCATTAGATCCTCGCCTATCAATGTAAATTTGAAAGATTTTGAATTATCCTCTGCTTCTGTAGCTTGGACAACCTTTTTGAACATTCTCCCGTGCTAGCAAAATCCTCAATCTTCTTTAAAGTCTCACGACCCGCATAGGTGGCTTGGCCCACACATATAACGGTAACATGTACTTGCACTATTGCTTGCAAGCTAATTTGCTTCTTGGTTTTGCTCCCTTTCAACATGCTTGAATTGAAGTTCTTGACCATCAAAACACATGAAGGCCTTACATTATATGACCATCAAAACACAGAGTACAAGAGGGAAAATATATTGGTAACATGAACATTCAGATATCCCCAAAGACTGCTATGCCCCCCCATATACAACTGATGCTCTAGCGCAGATCAGGAACGGTGCAAAACCCCGTCCTGTCCCATGATATCCTATGAAGAGCTGTCCCAAAGCCGCATGACTCCTAGTCCGCAATTTCCAGACATCCACAATATCGTAGGACCGCAATGTGCGGCTTATGCCGTAACACCTGGCACGCATGGTGGATTGTACGAACCCACACTTTATCCCCTCTACGTCAAAGGTTTCGGTTGTTGTTCCTCCACCTATGCTAGTGAGGAGGAAACATCAATATAGCCAAATCCCTAAAAATCTTGGCAATGATCCCGATTCACCTCTGCCAATAGCTGTGGATCTATATCAGGTTGCTCCGGCCAAGGATCGCTTGGAACGAATTGCGTTGGCAAAGAAATAGACTGAGGTGCATGTGGCAACGGAGCAAGAGGTGTATGCAGAGGATAATTCCAAGACAAGTATCTGTTTAGTGCAGGCCAAAAAGGAGGACATGGCGAAAGATTGAGTGAAAACAAATGATCCAATGTCTCCACCCAAAAACGTACTTGGTGCTGCTCCTTAAGAAGGTGATGAATCACTCGCTTCAAACAAGAGACATGAGCCTAGGCCTCAACACACTCTTCTGTAGATTTCGCCCAGTCAGCAATATCAAAACCTTTTGGGACAATATTCTTACCTCTATTGTTATTCAACGGCTCAGGTTGCCTCACCATAACCTGTTGAGTTGGTTGTTGTGTTATCACCTCGGCAGACAGTCTTGATCTCCAACTCTGCATTTGAGTCTCCAAAACATTGTGGAGGTCCTGCTGCATCTCCACTGCTAAGGCATCAAGATCATTCATGTTCATCATCACATCACCAGGATGAGATGCTAAGTAAGTGTCCAAGCTATTCTGCATTCGCAATTGAAGAAATTCCTCTTGAAAGGAAGCAACAAACACAGAGTTACCCTCCCTCAGTGCCTGGATTTCTTCAATTTGTTGTTGAGCTTCCATATTTAATGCTACATTTTGACTTGTTAACTCGGTGATGCTAGCCTACAAAGCCGTTACCTGTGTTTCCAGCTCAGTGATGCATGCCTCAGTTGCTGGAGCTGGCCAGGACGAACGTAATGATTTTGCAATGCACTACAAAAATGTTTCGCACGCCTGGAGCTGATCAGAGGGGTTTGCAACAGTCGTCTCCCAAGGCAAAATTGTTGGAAGAGTCTCCTTCATTGGAGCAGCTTTGATAGTAACACCAGAATTTTCTAGTTGCAAGGAAGTATCCGCACCCAGAGAGCCAGTCCCAGGCGGAGTGGAGGTTGCCGCCCTTTCTTGCATTCTGCATCTCTAGCGCGCAAGGGTGGAATCCTCTGGCATCAGGAGGTGGTGTAGAAAATAGGCTTTTCCTCCCAACCTCGCTTTCAGTTTGATGTTTTTGGAGTGACCATCTCCTGTGCACTAGAGGCTACCACTACTGTCGATGTATCCTGCATATCTACTATGCGAGTAGTTGTTTGAGACACCCTCACAACAGGCACTTCCTAACTCTGAGCCACGTACTACAAATCTGTCATCTTTAAAGTGACATAGAGGGCAAAGGGTGAGAGGAAAAACATCCCTCAAGAGAAACACAAAAGTAAGCAGTTGGCCGACCTTAGTACTTGTTGGGGTGCTACACCCATCTGTGCCACCACTCTTCGGTATTCTGCTAGCAGTTGTTCCCTAAAAATCGCTGCCCAAGCCACTGGCCCAAAGTTGGCCGAATGTAATACATTGCATGCTTTGGCCAAAATCATATACGTTTTGACTTGCAACCAAATTATCTCAAGAAACCAGCAATATGCATCCCTTATCGCTGTATCTGTGAGCCCTGATGTATTCACCTTTTACTTTTAAGACAAACTCTTGTTTTGCCTCTACAGCAGGAATAACATGCGATGCTCGCACAACACCATCACTTGGCAAGCAGCAGCATCTTGAAATCCTCTCAGTTGTCAATGGAATCTGCTGGTTGTTGATCTGCACCACATCACCAGTAGCTAGCTGCTCTATCAATGTTGTGGCCTGGGGGTGAACAGGGATACCTTGCTAATCCAGGTTGGCAAAGAAACGTAGATGCAAATCCTGCAACCAAGCGTCCACCCTGCGAAGAGCGAGTTGATGCACTGGAGTAAACGGAATGCATTGCAGCAAGGAAGCTGTCATGGTGGCGAAGATACGCAGAAGAACAGAGAAATAATGCACTGCAACCTTGCGAACGCAATGCAAAAAAAGGAAGGAGAGTATAAGGTATCAAGTGCATGCACTAAACCAATCACAAAGAGTTCTCAAAATAGGGCGTGCCACGATGTCGCAATCATCATTGCCCTTTTGTTGCTTTTCAAGATTGCATGCAAAAGAATTTCCAATCATGATTAAGGTGGCTTCCGCCGGCTCTTGTACCAGAGCAAAGGAGAACTGCATCAAGGCAGGTGAAAAATAATGACGTACTCAAAATCCATTCACCAGCATAGAAATACCTCCCCTTACAAGTCAGCCAAATAAAAATAAGTGGGCCCGCATGCTTAAAAAATACAGAATGGTCCGGACCACCATAACTTTAGCTTCCCGGGCATCTTTCCAAGGTGAGAACTAAATACAAGGACCAACTTTCCCTGTAAAAATTGTCGTGCCTTAGGGACAATCCAACCATTTCTTCCACCTGGACTGCAGATCTTGCAACACCACAAAACTACGCAACCGTTCTTCATCTAATTCCTGCAAAATATCCAAATGATAAATAATAGATTCTTGTGGAAGAAGCTTATCGGCAATTAGCATCCGCAAACTCGGAGACACACGCTCCACTGGGGTAATTGCCTCCATACCAAATGCAAACTTGAAAGGAGTCAATCATGTTGCCACTTTATATGCTGTCCGATAAGCCCATAATGTGGAAGGAAGTTTCACTTCCCAATCCGTTCTATGCATATTCACTAACTTTGTCAGAATACGAACCAATTGCTTATTAGTTGATTCCGCCTGCCCATTTGCCTGAGGGTATTATGGAGAATATTTCCTATGCAATACAAAGTAAAATCGTAGCATTCTCTCCGTCACCTTATTCAAGAAATGGCTACCCCGATCACTAACTAGCTCAATAGGACAGCCATATCTAGAAAAAACATCATTATATAAGCACCCAGCAACAGAAACCGTAGTATTATCCTTCAAAGTCCATGCTTCCACCCATTTAGTCGCATAATCAAAATATACTTATTACCAGTGTGAGCTACTACTGGTTTAAAATGTCCAATAAAATCCAATCCCCATTTTTGAAAAGGCTCCAAAGGCATACTGGTTGAAAAGGCATTTTGGACATTTTAGTAGGTTGTCCTAAATGCTGACACGCATCACACTGTTGTAAAAAGCTTCTCGCATCTTGAAAAGATGTAGGCCACCATATGCCGGTATGGAATTCCTCCAAAATCGATTCTTGTTCTTATCGTAGAACACATCTGAGCAAGACCTCCACAACTGTGCAATAATACAGCTTTCCCATGACAATTTCAAAATTCTTGCTTCTAATAGCCATCCGTTTCCTTTGATGACTGGACAAGAATGAAGGAATTTCTCCACTGTCGAGAAAATGAAACATCTCCTCATACCAAGTCCATGGAATGCTGGGGATCATCCTAGGTTGTTGTGTAACTGTAAGATCATTCGTAATAGCTCTTGTTAAAAAGAGAGAAGCATCTGAAAAGTCATCAGCCACCCCCGTCGATGGTTCATCGGAATCGAGCCTGGAAAGGTAATCAGCCACCTCATGCTAGGCTCCTGGACGATGTATCACCTCAAAATCAAATTCTTGTGACAAAAGCACCCATCGAGCCAATCTTCCTGACAAATTTTGTTGGCGCACCAAATATAGAAGAGCTAAATGGTCCACATGAAAGAAAAACCGCCGGCCCAACAAATAATGACACTGAATAAATCATCCCTAAACATTCTCTTTCTGTCATTGAATAATTCATTTTTGCGGATGATAATCTTCTGCTGGTGTAATAGACATGTTAAAACCACCCTTGAATTTGTTGTTGCAATAGCACACTGCCAATGGCCCGGTCAAATACATGAAAATCCTGACCCCAATTCGGAGGGATCATAATCGGAGCTTTGGACAGCTGAATTTTTAGTCTCCAAAAAGCCATATCACATTCCTGCGTCCATTCAAAAACTTTGGCATGCGCCACCTGATTAATAGGGATTGCCAAATGCGTGACAAACCTCTAATGCCTCCCATGCCAACGAGCTTGGCCCATAAATACTTGACAATGTTTTGAATTCACCGACAGAGGCGCTTCCATAATATCAGCTATTTTATCCGGATTGATGGAAATGCCATCCTCAAAGATTATATGACCCAATAACCTCCCACTTCGAACTACAAATGCATATTTTAGAGGATTTAAATTGAATTTCATCTCTTGACATTTCATAAAACATAGCTGCAATTGCTTCAAATGCTCTAATTGCGCTCCAAAAACACTGAGATCATTCAAAAAAACTCGCAGAAAATCTGTCAAATAGGGACCAAAAATTTGAAACATATCCCTATGAAAAGTAGAGGGCGCATTTCTTAATGCGAACCAATTACTGTGCATGCAAAAACGCCCCATGCTGTAATAAAAGTTGTTTTAGGCTGATCATGCAACGCCATTCAAATTTGGTTATATCCACGGAACTCATCCAAAAAAGTATACATCTCGTGCCCTGCCACATCATCCAAAATACAATCCAGAAATGGAAGAGGAAAAGGATCCGGAATAGTAGTTGCATTCAACTTTCGACGATCCATACAGATGCGAATTTGCTTGTTTTTCTTTGGTACCACCACAATGGGAGAAATCCACTCGGGATTATCAATAGGGATAATAAAACCCACCTGCAAGAGACGATCAATTTCCACCTTAACTTGCCTTGCTACATTTGGATTCATCCTGTATGAATGCTACTTCACTGGCACCGCATCTGGTTTCAGATTAATTGTATGCTGATAAAAATTTGGATCCAGTCCTTTCATATCCGCATGCTCCCATGCAAAAACATCCTTAAATTTTGTTAACAAATTAATCAAGTCTCTTCGGAAACTTGCCTCAAGTTGTTTATTAATCTAAATGGGCTGAGACTCTGCTTGCTCCCCTAGAAAGACCTTCTCCAATTCATCTTCTTTGACCTTGTAACTTTTCTCATTTTGTGCTTCAAACACACGTTCTTGCTTAATAATTTCCTCCAATGATTCGGGACTAGGCAAAGCTTTTTGTTTCTCCCCTGTCTCTGGTGAAATTCCTAAAACCCCTAAGATTTCCCCTCTGAAATCATAGAAATGTCTGCGAGATATAAAGAAACTAAATCCAGGTTATCCTTCAGATATTTCTCCTCTTCTAAACCTTCCACCATATTTATTGTCTCTGCTATCACAGGCCATGCTACCTGAACTGGTTGCCTGCATGTTCCCAACATCACCCGGACTTTCCTGCGACCCTTTTTAATTGTAGCATATTTGCCTCCCAATTATTCTTTACCCTAGCTTGCCGTAACCATAGTCTCCCCAAAATAATATTATAATCCTGACTGTGATCCTCAATATTCAAGACTACTAAGGAAACAACAAAAGATAAGCCAGCTACATCTAGGACAATGCCCCAGAGTAATCCTATTGGCTATACTCTTCTCTGATCTGGCATGCAAACTACAAAGGGTGCAGGTTCCCAATAACTAAGTCCAAAATGCTCACAAGCCGCTTGAGTAATAATATTTACTCCCGCACCTCCATCGAACAGTACTTTCTGGATGTATGTACCATGATATCTGACTGAAAGCTCCGGGATGCGAGTATCCGTTATCCTATTTTTCGACAACGGGATTGACTCGTCCCCCTCACCCTTAGCTACCGCAATGTCAACTTCCATCACTTATTTGGACTTCTGACTTAGCAAGGCATTATGAAAATTCGGAACCAATTTCAGTAATGAACCCAAAGGTACTTGTATTGTCAAATCGAGAACCTCTTTCCAAACTGTATCCCAGTTATCCACATCCCTAGTATCAACCCTTCAATCTGAACCATAGCCACACTCGGATGCTTTCCAGCAGCACGTTCTTGTTTCTTCCGATCATATTCCATAGCCTCTGAACACTCGGACCACCAGTGCCCATCTCCCAAACAAAAAAGGCAGGTCTTGGGTCGATTAGGATCTTGACCACCTCTTCCACGACCACGACCCTCTCCTTGACCCCGTCCACCTGCTTGTCCTTGAAAGGGTGCCTCTGATGTATGAGCATGAGCCATTGCCACCATAGGCTCTTGTCCCTACCCTGACTGTGGTGGGTGCCATGTAGAAGAATCCCGACTCCTATGCCCCCGACCATTGAAATAACATTCCAATGTATTATGAGTGTTGGTTGTGCAAATGGAACACCATATATGATTCATTGCACACTCTTGAGTGGCATCTACCTGATTGCGACACTAAGTACACCACAGTTCCTTCAGACTTTTAACCAACGCAGAAGATTCTGACGATCCGGATGGAACACCTTTCCCTTGACACTGGGATTTTCTCAGAGGTGCCTCCTCCGATTCTTTCCCTGAATTGTTGCTGCCTGAGTCTGAGGAATCTAAGTCTGCGATATCCGACTCCGAACTATCACTCCCACTTCCCTGAGACTTACAATGAGATTTCTTTCAATCTTCTTTCTTTGATTTCTTTGGGGATTATGTATCCTCCAAAGCTTCTCCTGCTACAACAGCCCTTGCAATTACATTATCCAGTGGAGTGGTTACCTTATCCACTATTGCCATAGCAGTTCTCACATTCTTATTGAGTCCTCGTAGAAAATAAGCATTCAACATCTCGGCTGCTGGCCGTTGTGCCTGAGGTATCTGCTGCAAAAGCATCCGGAATTTTGCAGCATAATCCTCCACTAGCAACGACTTTTGATGCAGCATCCAAAGCTTTTCCAAATGTTGAGGGACCATATTTTCCGTTCTGAACCGTCGCAAGAACACTCTAGACCCTTCTTCATACGTCTAAAAGTGATCATCACGGTATTCTGACAACCATTTGGCAGCTTTCCCTAAAAGTGTAGATTCAAACACTGATTGTTGACGAAGAGGAATCACCGCTCCTGGATGATTCAATCCATACACTTTATTAAATTGTCACAAATGTGCATCAGGGTCTTCCTTTGAAAGACCTCAAAAACGGCTATACTTAATATGAGGCTGTGCCATCGTCCCTTGCCCAACTGTACCCCCTCCTAGAAAAAGCTGTTGAACACTAGGAGGTGGGGACCATGGCGGTGAAACCCCAAGACTGCTTACCGGAGATGGTGGTGGAGCAACATGAGTGGGTGAGGGTGAACGCATGGCAGGAGGACATGATTGACTACGTGGAGTACACCACACACACCAAATACGCCTACCACGCACGGGCCTTGGCGATGGAGATACATGTTCCTCAGCCTGCGGTGTAGAAAAAAGGAATTCATCCGAACTTCCTCTCCTCCAACGTCTCCCCACAATTGGAACCACAGGGTCAGGAGGACCCTGCGACCTAGTGCGCATGCATGTTCACCGCAGGTCTCCCATCGCGCATCGTGGTCGCCAGATGTAATATCTATTGCCCGCAAAGGAGCAATAAGCATTACGGGAATGAATACCCTCACACTGCCTTACATTATATGAACATCAAAACACATGAAGGCAGAATAGAAGACAAGTCACAGAAATAGAACACCGTCTTCTTCATTGATATGCAACCAAACATAGAGTACAAGAGGGAAAATTTATTGGTAACATGAACATTGAGATATCCCCAAAGATTGGTATGCCCCCCATATACAACCGCTGCTCCAACGCAGATCGGGAATGGTGCAAAACCCCGTCCTGTCCCATGATATCCTATGAAGAATTGTCCCAAAGCCACATGACTCCTAGTCCGCAATTTCCAGATATCCGCAAGACCGCAGGATCGCAATGTGCGGATTATGCCATAACACTAATTTCACCTACCATTGGCCTAGCAATTTCTTGATGACCAACAAGGCACCTCCTTTTACCATCAACATGCAAATTCCAAACTCTACACACTGTTTCAATCCCAAATACAAAGTGAGATACTCTACCTCACTATTGGTATAAACGTCTTCCAAGTTGTAAGATCTTGAAACAATCACTTTTTTTTGTGTATCTCGTATCACCACACCTCCTCCTACTTTCTGTATCACCCTCCTATATGCACCATCAAACCACATGGTAAAAGTTCCCACTAAAGTACAACCCTTGAACACATTAGTAAATCAACAACCTTACTAACTAAACTATCCGCCAAGTGAGACCAATTTTTATGGTGGATATTAAATTCAAACTCAAATTCTTGTAGCTCTATTACCCATTTTATAAGCCACTTTCAAGTGAAACACCACTTCAGGTAGCAAATTGTTAGCCGAAAACACATAAAATTGTTGTGCAATAAGATACACTTTGGAACTTCTTGCAAGCAAAAACCAACACCATGACCAACACCATTGCCTCTCTAGGACTTACTACCGTGCGTTCAAAATAGATAGGCTTATAGATCCTTCCCACATTTTGCAACAATATTGCCCCAATTGCCAGGATACCTACCATCATGAAATTATAAAAACATTATCTTCTTGATTGGGAGGGCACACCCTTGGTAGCTGACACAAGAGTTCCTTTACCCTATCAAAAGCTTCTTGAGCTTCTTCATTCCATTTAACCCCGTGAACCTTTTGTTAGGAAATAAGACGTAGCTAAATAGATAATTGAGTAGATTACTTAATGGAGAGAGACAGATTTACATACACGAGATTATAGAGTATAGAGAGAGAGAGAGAGAGAGTACACACGATATACGTGGTTCACCCAATGTGGGCTACGTCCACGGGAAAGCAGCCACTCAATGGCTTTAGTACTTCAAAACAAGAAGTAGTTTACAAAGGGATTATACCCTTAATGAAGCTCCCGCCTTGCTTCACTCTCACCACCTCACACTCACCTTGTTGCATCAACTTCACACTATGAAATGTGTGTAGAAATGGCCTCCTTTTATAGGCCAAAAGAGCTGCCCTCTCTTATGAGAGGCAGCCATGTGTAGCCGCCCTTGTGTGAATAAGTCCAAATCGGACCCTCCAATCCGCCCATGTGTGGCCGCCCTTGAGAAGACAAGTCCGCTTTTGAATTTGGCCACCGGCCATTGACTACCGGCCACCGACCAACCGACCGGTTGTTTTCCGACCACTTTCTGGCCGCCGTCCGGCCATAATATTTCGGCGAAAAGGAATATTCCGGCGAGGGGGAAATATGCCCCTGATTCTTGTCCATGAAAATTTTGGTTTCCGGTGAGTGATTTTTCTTCACGCACGATGGCTTCTCCTCATAATGGGGGCCTTACAAATGTGCGCTTTTACCACAAAAAATTACAAGGGTAAATCAGGCTCCATACTTAGCAATCTCCCACTTGGAGATTGATCTCCAAACTAAACCTGTGACTGCTTTCCATCCTGGCTTCTTATCCTTGAATGCCGATTGAAGATGAGCAAAAGCTCAACTTCTCCTTATTGACCACCTTTGTAAACATGTCTGCAGGATTTCACTTGTATGCACCTTTCCTAGCTTTAGCTGTCCCTCTTCCAAAAGAGTGCGTATGAAGTTATATATCACCTCAATGTGCTTTGTCCTTGAAGGAAAGGCTGAGTTCTTCGCAAGATGGATAGCGCTTTGGCTATCACTGTACAAGACACAATTGTCTTGTTTGAATCCAAGCTCTTCTAAGACTCTGTGACGCCACAGAATTTCTTTGCTTGCCTCCGTCATTGCTATATACTCTGCTTCTGTTGTAGAAAGTGAAACCACTTTCTGCAGCTTTGAAGCCCAGCTTACTGCTATGCCTCCAACCGTAAACACATAGCCAGTAGTGCTCCTTCGAGTATCTTTGTCACCTGCCATATCTGCATCAGCATACCCTTCTAGAAAAATATCAGTTCCTCCAAAATACAAAGCATTTTTTGTCCCTTTTAGATACCTAAGTATCCACTTCACAGCTTGCCAATGCTCTTTACCTGGGTTGTCCATGAACCTACTCACAACTCCCACTGCATGTGCAATGTCTGGCCTTGTCCAGACCATAGCATACATTAGAGAACCTACCGCTGCAGCATATGGAACTTTAGACATATAGGCTATCTCCTCTTGTGTCTTTGGACACATATCCTTCGTTAGTTTAAAATGACCAGCCAAAGGTGTAGAAACTGGTTTTGCATTTTTCATTGCAACCATTTCTAGTACCTTCTTGATGTAATCTTCTTGAGATAGCTTTATTGTCTTCTTCGTCTTGTCCCTTGATATTTTCATACCAAGTATCCTCTTTGCAGCACCTAAATCTTTCATTGAAAAAGATTTAGACAGCTCCTCTTTTAGGTCTTTGATGTCTTGCATGTTAGCACTTGCAATCAGCATGTCATCAACATACAACATTAGGATGATGAACTTCCCATCTCCCAAATATTTCATGTAGACGCACTGATCCGAGTTGTATCTTGTGAATCCATGATCCAACATCCATCGATCAAACTTCAAGTACCATTGTCTTTATGCTTGCTTTAAACCATACAAGCTTTTCTTTAATCTGCAAACCATTTTCTCCTTACCTTTTACTTCATACCCCTTTGGTTGAAGCATGTAGATTTCCTCCTCTAAGTCACCGTGAGGGAATGCCGTATTTACATCCATTTGCTCTAGATTTAAATCATGAGCAGCCACAAGGCTTAAGACAAGCCTAATAGAGTTCATTTTTACAACAGGAGAAAATATTTCATTGAAGTCAATACCTTTCTCTTGTTTCCACTGACAATGCAACACTTGATGATTCTCCTGTGCTTCTCCTTCATATTTCCTCACTTAGGAGAACACCCACAACATCATCAAACTTAAGATTATTTGTACCAGAGATAGAATTACTTACAGCCATCACAAGGCTGTCCCAACTATCCGATAGAGATGATAGTATAAGGAGAGCTCGCACTTCGTCATCGAAATTGATTTTCACCGATCGAAGTTGAATTATGTTTGTGTTAAAGTCATTTAGGTGTTCTGCAATTGAAACATTCTCTGCCATCTTTAGATTGAACAAGCGCTTCATAAGAAATACCTTATTGGATGCCGATGGTTTCTCGTAGAAGTCGTCAAGTGACTTCATTAAGTCCTCCGTGGTCTTCATGTCCAAAACATTGAAGGCCACTGTTGATGCCAAGCTTAACCGGATTGTTCCCAGTGCCTTTCAATCAAGGACAATCCATGCTTCATCTGCCATTGTTGCGGGCTTCTTCGCAAGACCGCCTAGTGGCAAATAGAGGTCCTTCTGGTAGAGATAGTCTTCAATCTGCATCTTCCAATGTTGGTAGTTTTTGCCGTTGAACTTCTCAATCTTGAGCTTCCCTTCCTCCACCATAACTCCCACTCAATTCAAGGAATCATTTCCTTGAGATAATTTAGCCACGAGAAAACCTTGCTTTGATACCAATTGTTAGGAAATAAGACGTAGCTAAATAGATAATTGAGTAGATTACTTAATGGAGAGAGACAGATTTACATACACGAGATTATAGAGTATAATATAGAGAGAGAGAGTACACACGATATACATGGTTCACCCAATGTGGGCTACGTCCACGAGAAAGCAACCACTCAATGGCTTTAGGACTTCAAAGCAAGAAGTAGTTTACAAAGGGATTATACCCTTAGCTCCCGCCTTGCTTCACTCTCACCACCTCACACTTACCTTGTTGCATCAACTTCACACTATGAAATGTGTGTAGAAATGGCCTCCTTTTATAGGCCAAAAGGGCTACCCTCTCTTATGAGAGGCAGCCATGTGTAGCCTCCCTTGTGTGAATAAGTCCAAATCGGACCCTCCAATCCGCCCATGTGTGGCCGCCCTTGAGAAGACAAGTCTGCTTTTGAATTTGGCCACCGGCCATTGAATTCGGCCACCGGCCACCGGCCATTGACTTCCGACCACCGGCCACCGGCCATTGACTATTGGCCACCTGCCAACCGACTGTTTGTTTTCCGACCACTTTCTGGCCGCCGTTCAGCCATAATATTCCGGCGAGGGGGAAATATGCCCCTGATTCTTGTCCATGAAAATTTTGGTTTCCGGTGAGTGATTTTCCTTCACGCACGATGGCTTCTCCTTATAATGGGGGCCTTACAAATGTGCGCTTTTACCACAGAAAATTACAAGGGTAAATCAGGCTCCATACTTAACACCTTTAGCGTACTCTTTTAAAGGGGGTATACATATTGCGACATCATCCAAAAACACCTTGATGGATACTTTAGTTTATGCACAAATGATGCCAAACCCTGAGCACTAGAAGGAGGCTCCACCACATTGCCTAGTAATGATGCTCGACACTGCACTAACTTGCACTTCTTGGGGTTCAATTAAACTCCTTCTTCATCAATCCTTTGAAAACATAGCCGCAACTTTGACAAATGATCCGCCCTTGAGCTATAATAGCCTATGTCATCCATGAAAACCTTGATAAACCTACCAAGGTAGGGATCAAACACCTTGTTCATCCAATCCTAAAAGGTAGCATAGGCATTCACCAACCCAAACAACATCCTACGATAAGCAAAATATCACCATGGAGAGATAAATTTCATCTTCAATTGGTCTTCAAAATAAATCCTTATCTGAAAGTATCCTCAAAACCCATCCATAATGGAATACCTCTCATGGCCAACTACTTGATTTATGATCTCATCGTGAAATGACAATGGGTAGTGATTCATTTTGGTCATTGCATTCAATGGACTATAGTCGATGCACATCTACCATTTCCCATTCTTTTTAGGATTGTTAAGGATGGAAGTGGATTTCTTTGGTCTTCAGGTCTAGCACCACCAATTTTCCTCTCCCTTTGTCGGGCAAGGTGAACACCATGCTTTCCCGATCCTCTTTAGCGCCTATTTCCAGCAACCACAGCCTACCTGAAATGATAGGGTATGCATTATCACCTTCTTTCATCACAAAAAAATCAATTAGTCTCTCAATGCCCATCACCTTTACCCTTACATCTTGAGCCACACCCAAATGCCTAGCTTTAGCATGGTTAGTCATCCTCATGCACACGTTTGACTTGGCCACTGCTTTAACACCTATTTTCCTCATTGCAATTTTTGTCATAACGCAAACCTGTGGTCTGCCATCTATATAGGCTTGAACCTATATCCTCTTTTCAATGATGTAATCCACCTAAGTAAGAACATCAGCTGGGCTACCCACCCTTAATGCCATGTTTTGCACAACATGCACATTTCCCTTAGCTTTTGGTACCCTCGTGCTTACACTCGTAGACCACTGTCTCCTCAATTTAGGGTTCAGAGCTAACAATTGACCAGAAGTTATGTTAGCATTTTTGGCTTCGCACATCACTTACTAGATCATATTTGGGATAGATGCATCCTAGTTGTTGAAGCCTGCTTTCTTGATCTTGTGATGCCTTCTCTTCTTGATAGCTTCTGGTTTATCCCTACCCAGCTCCTCGTACACCTTCTCTTTACCTTTACGGGCTCTATTTTCCTGCTCAGTTTTTGTTTCCCTTTCAGCCCTTGCCCTCTTATTGGCCAAGACTTTGACATCCTTCTTATCCACTCCAATGATGTTCACCCTAGGGACTTCACCACCATTCGATGGAGCTGGTTGCACTGGATTCTTGACCACTTACTCTCTTAGGAAATTCAATTTTGCTTGACCTCTTCCCCTACCAAACAATGGGTAGATACCCCCTCTTTCCCTTGGTGGATGAGGACAATCCGGCTCATAATTCCCTTCTTCACCACAATTATAGCACCTACCAGGAAACAGCCTTGCCTTGCCCCTTGCTCCTCTTGATTATCGTCTATCCATCACACTTAGTTGCACTTCCTCCATTTTCTTGGACAAGTCTTGTACACTTTGCACCCAATCATTTGGAAAAATTGCTACACCTTGGTTCCCATTATGAGAAACATCCCTTGGACCATGTTGAGTAGAAACCATTGCTTCATACTCCAACACTCCCTGCTCAATTTTCTTTTTGATTTTCTTGCTCTTTGCCTTCACAATTTCCATTGCACCATTACAGTCCTCCGGGATTTCAAACTCTACTTTTCCCTCACTTTAGGATGTAGGCATGCCATGCATTTGTCCAGTTTCAAATAGCTGACATTATTCAATTGCATGGCTACCACTAAATCTGGTCAACAAGCTTTAGAAGATCCAAGAACAAACCAAATTCTTCACTTATACCCTATTTTAGTGCCTTTAGTTTGGCATCCATATCGATCGAGGGATGCCTCTTTGCAAAAATCATGCAGAAACCGCGCCAATAGAGCTAGCCAAGTAAGCCTTGTCTCACCTTCCAATGCTTTGTACCAGACTTTTTCTTTATCGCACATCACCAACAAAAAATTCTACATCTTGATCTCCTCATTTGGCATCCGCAATGATAGCATATGCAACTCAAAATTTGCAATTCACTCATCTGGACTCTCTTCACTTGTGAAAATTGGACCATAGCTCCAAGACGCCATCATTACCAATGCAAAAACCTGTTTAGGAGCAATCAGTGTGCCCCCAAACCCCCCAATTGTACAAACCCTTACTGAATACATCGGGGCTTAAGAGGTGATTGTAAGAAAGGGGGGTTTTAATTAGGAGTGCCATAAGTGCATACAAGAGGAGTAAACCCCCACGTATTTATTGATAAATTTTATTTTGAATGTGAGAAAACTTAATCTTTTTTGAGAATTTTCATGTTGCAAATACCTTATAGTTCTAGTTACTTGTCAACTAGCAGGCAAGCAAAACCTGTGTGTAAATAATATTGAGTCAATTTTTATGCTTGCTAAGGTGGAAGGTCCAATACAATGGAAACACTTTTTTTATGGCACAGTGTTTTAATTGCCATGATGAAATTTCCTAGTTTTTCCTCCATCAATCTCTTTGCAAGGCATGGACTACTTGGTTGAAAACAAATATGATATGTTTTTGCATACAAAGATGGAGCATCAAAGGGAAACATCAAGTAAAAAGAATGTTTTTGTAGGCATGCACTAGTATAAGTGAGAAGTTTAACTAGGACATGTAGACTTCAAGAGGTACAAGACTATACAAGGGTAAGATATGTGTTTGTAGCAATGCGATATGACACTAGATACTCTTAGGGTCGTGCTACCACCATTGAGGGACACCTAGGACTAAATAAGACTTTTGTTCTTTTTATGTAATACTTTTATTGAATTATAATAGCTCCTAGATTGTGTGGTATATAATTTGTGTTTTTGTTATAACTCAAACACATGCTTCAAATGTTGTAAGTATTTGTCCTCAGAGGCATTGTACACTAGTATGCCATTGAGAAAAAACGCTGAAAAATTTGCCCAGATATAATATCAAGACACTATCCATAAGTGTTAGGAAAATAGTCAACGCATTGGTCCAAACTTTGTTCAGAAAGCGTGTTAGGTATGTCAAAAAACCTAATGCATACTTGATGATACCTTGATTGTCTGCAAATCTATATTTGTAAAAATATGAGCATAGGAGAGTTTATGGAATGACTCATCCACTCATGGAAATGGATATGTATTCTTAATAGTAACCATGTTTAGACCATGATAGTCTAAGCACAAACACATAGTACCGCTCTTTTTCTTCTCCAGTAGAATAGGAGATGCCCATGATGAAGAACTAAGTTTTATGAACCCTCTACTCAGGTAGTCCCCAACCTAAAGTTCCAGCTCAATAGCCTTAGAATGACTAATTTTATAGGGTCGTTTACTAACGGGCTTACTACCTACAACCACATTTATGCCGTGTTGCATAGAACACATCAAAAGTAGCATTGGTGGTAAGTCTTTTGGAAACACATCTTTGTATTCCATTAAAAATTATTTTAATTTACTAGAACCATTTGCTTGTTTTGGTGACAAGGAATAGCAAAATATGGAAGAGAAGAGAGAGAAGAATGCAGCGTTGAGGAATTATCATTTATTACATTATTATCAACATTTGACAAAAAATGACACAGTGTGTATCACAAAAAGAGTTCTTCTATTTCATCATCAAAAGAGAGCTTCATCATTTATTAAACTATTATCAACATTTGACAAAAAATGACACTATGAGTAACACAAAAAGAGTTCTTCTATTTCATCATCAGAAGAAAGCTTCATAAGCTTGGTTGTATAAATAAGTGATGAGGAAGGCACATCCTTTTTCCCCAATAGTTGTATGTGTAGACCATTGGATTCAAACATGAAACTATTATGCTCATAGCTACACTTTAACGAGTTTCCTAGCCTATATAACCACTCTCAACTTAGCACCAAATGTGTCGGATCCATATTCATAACTTGAAGATCCAAAAATGTATGATACCCTTAGATCTTCAGTGGTACACCCTTTACTTGTGTATCCCACACCTTAGCATCATGACTCTTAATCATGGCTACCTTATAGTGGTGGGAACCAGGCACCTAGAGAAAATTGAATTGTTTCACTAACTTATAGTTACTGAAATTTTGCAAGGCATTGTCATCTACCAAGATTCTCACCTTGTGACCTTGGATATACCCATGCATATGCACTAACTCGTCTGGACCAAAGGTCAGCTGCTACATGAGGGTTGCAAGACAACACTCATGAACCACTTTGTCATATGTTACTTCCACATTGGAAAAGTGAAAAGATAACTCTAGAAGAAGAAATTGCACCACGCACACCACTTTCTCCCTACCTTGGGTAGAAGAATTTTCTTTGGGACAATCCCTTTTGTTGTGTCCACTTCCTAAGCAGTTAAAACATAATTTATCCTTCTTTACTTTCTCAAACTCTTCACTAGACAGATGGTTCCTAAGCCCCTTTGGCTTCTTTAAGTGCAGCTACAACAAATTTCCTCTTATTAAGACCATGAGATGTACATGAATTTTCATTTGAAGTGTAAGGTATGTGTGTGCTATGCAATGTTTTTTTATTTGGATAATCATGGATATGATTCCACACTATCAGTTCCTCAAGTGTCTCAGGATCGTGGTTTTTATCGTGCTTCTTAAGCTTTGGTGGTAATCCATGAATGAACCTAGGAACGCGATGAAAGGTGTCTTAACTGTCAAGATTGAGGATCACATCATGATAGTGTGAAACATACTCAAGTAGTGTCTTGTGTTGTGATGCATAGAGTACTTGTCCCATGCAGTCCGTTTCATTAGTGGGTAGAAATTATTTTCTAAACACATCCTCAAAGGCCACCCATGTATGTGGTATGATGCCCTTCTCCTTGAGCAACATCCACCATTTATAGGCTTTACCCTCTAGTGTTACACTTTTTTTGCAGTGTATTAATTGCACCTAAATTTCTTCTTAGATCATGAATTCCATCCCATTTAGTCAGGAACATGTTCACCGCATCTTTGTTGTGCTCCTTTTTCTCCCCTTGAAAAGTTAGTGGCTTAGTGTTTTTCAAAAAATTATCCACCTCTTTCTGAGAGAGAAGGTGCAATGCATCCAGATTGGAACCTTTCTCATGTAGAGTAGGGGTGTTTATTCTAGTCCACGAGCCAAAGAAACCCAAGGATGCTCATTAACAGGGCCCTTGATCAAGTATTCCATGAATTGCACAAGTAGATCAAGCATTTTATTCACGTTTGCATTCAATTTTGTAAAATTTGACTCTAAACTAAACATGCATGTTTGTGCTGCTCTAAACTCTTGCATATCAAGCAATTCTATGCTATCTTCACTGGCCGTGAGAGTATTTGGCTGCAGGGAAACAAGAGGTGGAATGGGTGTGGGGTTTTCAAAATTGAAACTATGATGCATGTCTATGTTTGAATCCATGGTGTCACCATACTGTATGATCAGTAGAAAAAGAAATACCTAGTACCCAAAAATTCCCAGGGAAATGCACTAGTGGAAACAAAAGAACCACTACACTAGATGACAATTTATGGTGCCAAATAGTCAAAATAGCTTGCCGAAGCCTCTTTTGATGTCAATTGTGCTTTTGAAAACCTCCAAATAACACTCTTCTTGCTATATATGGGAGCGAAGAGGGCGTGCAAAATACACAAATAGCATGTAATAGACAATAAAATCACTACATAGACACAGTAAGGGAGGAGGTGTGAGAAGAGAGAAGATGAACACAAACACTAGGTGCAATCTTCCCCCTTGAAAACGTGAGCGTTTTTCTCTCTCACATATTTAATTATAGATTTTTAAATGCTCAGAATGTTTACAAACTATCCGCCCGGGAATAAAGTGACCATAGCTCGTAAAGGGCACTTTAATAGTGAAAGTAACCATAAACTTGATATCCTTTTGCATAACCTTATACTTTTTCCACCTTTCAGCTTCAATAAGTAAATAATTATCCATTTCCATTACATACCTCTTTGTTAGGAAAGCAACTGCCCTTGATTGCTAAGTTAAAAATTTGCAAATCATACTTGTCAGAAACAATGGTTAAAATTTTGTGTCAAAGATATCATCTATAAAAACTCATAACTTAAACAAAAAAATCTAATTATGCATGTGGGCATCCACATACTACATATTTTATTGTCCCATACCACGAGAATAAGCTTGCAATATATGTCATATCCTAATGGATCATGATATCATTGTCACACTCATTATTCAATAATCAATTCTCATAAATTTTAAGTCCAATTCCATAAACACTATTGTGAGGAAATTATCATAGACCAAACCCAAATCTAAGTCCAAACCCAAACCCAAAGCTCTTGCACTATATACTCGAGTAGCAAAATCACACTAAACCTAGTGATGGCCAGCCACTGTAGCATGATTTTGTAATTAGTGTTGCCTAAATCAACGAATTTGACACCAATGAAATGTGATGCCTAAATCGACAAATCTCTACGTGTGCTACCTAGGTAAGTGAATCTGTATGCTTATGTTTTTTAAAAATAGTGAGTTTGTTGTTTATTGGTGTTTTTCCAAAATCGGTGTATCTGCATGGATAATTTATGTTGACTAAATTGGAAAATCTACACCAAGATGAGTATTTATACATTGCCTAAATTTGCAAATCTTTGTATATATGTCCAATGGACTAGGCAAGGCATACAAGACAAAAAATTTACTATGTGTCTGACACAAAATTGAAGTATATTCGAGTATCAAAGTACTTACAAACTATTGGTCATTATCCCAATTAAGCACCTTAGCTCACGTAAATAGCTTTATAGATTAATGTAAAAAATCATCTCAAGATTGATTCCATTCAGTGCAAGTACAAACGTGAGAGATGTTTGGTTTCACAGTTCATAAGGCAATGTAGGTAAAGCAAATATGAAAAGAGAAGTGATTTTTTCTATGCATGTACCTAGAGAATATTTTGCATCTCAAAATGTATTTAGCTATGTGTGTGAGAAAGCTGTAATAGAAACAATCACAACTTGGATCTCACACTTTTTCAAATAGAATTCTTGTACAAGCCGTAGAGACCTGATACTATCAAATGCATGCCAAAGTGTGGTTGACGAGTCAAGTATGTGTGTATTTTGTGCTAATAGTTGGTTATCAAATAAAATACTGTATTAGTCAATTTACAATGAGCCTTTTTTGCCCAAAAACATACTTGAAAGAATAACAATAAAATTTAGCCACCCAATAGAGATTCAAAGATAAATATTGAATTTGATTGCATACGGAGAATTGTCTCGTTTATGACAATATACAATACGACTATAAAAACCATATGGATTAAGACACGTGCGAACATATCTTTCGAGGGTGTACATGCACTACAACACTTCACATGAATATTGGTGACCGTAGTGATGAAAATAAACTAGTTATAAATATCCCATGTGTCAGTATGCTCATCGATATGCACATTGGCATCGTCTTGTCGGTATGACAATTGGTATAATAAGCGTCCGTATACCCACTGGACGTGCAAATCGACGCCTATCTAAAATCTCATACAGACACCAAAAGCTGCAAAAAAAAATTGAGCAAAGAGGGCTGGCATCTGGTGTTGCTTGTACTACAACACTAAAAGCATCCCTCTTTGCTCAAAGGAGAGAAGGAAAAAGAAACCATACTCCACCTTCTTTTTGCCTGAAAAATTCCATATATGTGTGAGTACATATTGACCAAGACGACATTCACGAAACATAACCATAACAATACTCGCAAACCATAACCATCGTGTAAATCACAAAACATAACCATAACCAAATTTTGAAACCATAACCATAACCTTAACCATAATTCTATGCATAACTATAACCTCAAACCCTAACCATAACCATAACTTTAACAAGAAGATATAACCATGACCAAATTATCAAACCATACCCATAACCTTAAGCGAGTAACAAAAGCATAACCATAACCTTAAGCAGATTCCAAAACCATAACCATAACCTTAGAGAGATAAGTGGGTTGGGACTACGGTGTTTGCCACAAGGACGACACTACCTCATTTAAAAAGGGCGCAACAACATCCATTCTTGCATGCTTGTTGGCAAAAAATAATAAAAAAGATAAAATTACCAAAATACCCCTCTAATTTGTTGAAACTCTCAAAATGCCGTTGTAATTTTACAAATTCCAAAAATTCCCTCAATATTTTGTCATAAACTCCCAAAATGCCCTTCAAATTTTCCAAATTTCCCAAAATACCCATGGTTGTGAGATTATATATTTCTAAAAATTAAAAAAAAAAGTAGTTTTTCATAAGAAGACTGATTGTCTACCAATACAAGATGCTAAAAGTAGAATTTAAGTTGGTTATATAGGTTTGGAAATAAATTGCTTCATTACTTTTAGACATAATTACCTTTCTTTCTAGGTGGTTTGTGACAAATTTCCTAGCAATTTAATTTGGATTGCTTCATTACTTTTAGACACATTTACCTTTTTTTGCTAGGTAATTTACCTTTTTTGCATGTAATTTGTGACAAATGACGTGCGAAGCACTCAAAAACGGATCTCAATTTTCAAATAGGAATAAAGATTAGAAAATATTAAAAAATTTAACAAAAATAGATACAAGGGTATTTTAGGAATTTTTTAAATTTCAGGAGTATTTTCCTTAAAAATAAAAAAGATTGCAGGTGCAGTGTGCTAGCTATCGAGGCTGCTTCTGCTGTGTGGCATGGGGGATTGTTTATGAAAAATGGATTGTGAAGTCATGCACAGGACAAATGGGTCCTAACGGTGTATGGAATGGTCCGTTAGTGACCATTCCATGTAATTGTTGGAATTAGGGTTGCAGAGAAACGCACACATCTTGGAGAAGATGAAGGAAGCTCAAGGCACACAGTAGAGAGTGTGTTACTTAGTGTGTAATGGAAAGATAGATAGCCCTAGAGTGACGGGCGTATATACAATGCACGGGGGGGAAAACCTCCTAAAGAGGGAAAAAATGCCCCGGCTGTCTTAGTGTGTTCACACACATCACTACCACATGTATATGGTAACAAATCCCCCTGGAGTGATGCGGTGAACGAGAGCTGGCACATGAGTAAAGGGAAGTGCCATGCACTGAGGACAGGATCAGTCCACAAAGGGGAGTAAGCCCAAAGCTTTGCGGAAAGCTTCAAGCTTCTCACGAGACAATGCCTTTGTGAAAAGATCTGCAAGGTTGTCCTGTGTTGGCACATAAGTCAAGTTGATCT